>NW_026991717.1:27920000-28575000 GCF_029215605.1 Mirounga angustirostris
ATCCCTTCATTGTATTTAATCTTACTTTTCTATATAAGTTTTTCTTTCTTTACAATTTGGGATGCAGTTTCTTCTAACAGACCAAAATGCACCCAAAATCTGGTGTATGACTCAGTTCTATTCACCTGTCTGATGACATTCTTTTTGTTGTTGTTATTGCTGTTGTTTTTCTTCTTCTTCCTTTTTTTTTGTTTTTGTTTTGTTTTGTTTTGTTTTGTTAAAGCCTTTTTTTATTATTATGTTATGTTAGTCACTATACAGTACATCATTAGTTTTTGATGTAATGTTCCATGATTCACTGTTTGCATATCGCATTCAGTGCTCCATGTAATATAGCTCTCCTTAATACCCATCACCGGGCTAACCCATCCCTTCACACCCCTCCCCTCTAAAACCATCAGTTTGTTTCTCAGGAGTCCAGTCTGTCATGGTCATCTCTCCCTCCGATTTCCCCCCATTCATTTTTCCCTTCCTTCTCCTAATGTCCTCCATGCGGTTCCTTATGTTCCACAAATAAATGAAACCATGTGATAATTGACTTTCTCTGCTTGACTTATTTCACTTAACATAATCTCCTCTGGTCCCATCCATATTGATGCAAAAGTTGAGTATTCATTCTTTCTGATGGCTGAGTTATATTCCATTGTATATATGGACCACATCTTCTTTATCCAGATGTAGTGAAAAGAAGGGCCATATGCACCAAAATGTTCATAGCAGCAATGTCCACAATAGCCAAACTGTGGAAAGAGCAGAGATGTCCTTCAACAGATGAATGGATAAAGTCTTTTTTAATTTCCATTTTACAGTTACGTTCTATCCTTTCATTGTATTTAATTTTATTTATATATATATGTGTTTTTCTTCTTTACAATTTAGAGATGTAGTTTCTTCTAACAAACTGACCAAAATACACTCAAGAGAGAGTGTATTGCTCTGTTCTGTTCACCTATCTGTTTATATCCATTCCTTTATTTTGGTGTCTTTCTTTTCCTTTGGTTTTTTCTTGTCTTTTCATTTTATTTTTACATTCTATCCTTTTATTGTATTTAATTTTATTTTTCTACATATAATATTTTATCTTTCTTTACAATTTTGGGATCTAGTTTTCTAACAAACAGACCAAAATACACACAGAATCCAGTGTATTGCCCTATTCTGCTCACCTATCTGATTATATTCTCTTTTTTTTCTTTTTTTATAAAGATTTTATTTATTTATTTGAGAGAGAGAGAGAATGAGAGAGAGAGAGCATGAGGGGGGGAGGGTCAGAGGGAGAAGCTGGCTCCCTGCTGAGCAGGGAGCCCGATGCGGGACTCGATCCCGGGACTCCAGGATCATGACCTGAGCCGAAGGCAGTCGCTTAACCAACTGAGCCACCCAGGCACCCTATTCTCTTTTATTTTTACTATTTTTTTCCTGGTTTTGGGTCTCTTCTGATTTGTTAATGTATATTTCTCTGGGGTCATTGCTGCTGTTTTTAGTATTTTGTTCTCTCATTCAACTATTTTTCTCTGGACAGAATGACAAGACAGAAAAAAACTCATCTAAAGAAAAGAGGCAGAACTGACTGCCAGGGATCAATCAATATTGACATAAGTAAGATGTTGGAACTAGAGTTCAGAATAATGATTTTAAAGATACTAGCTGGGCTTGAAAAAAAGCATAGAATATACTAGAGAATCCCTTTCCAAAGAAATAAAAGAACTAAATCTAACCAAGTTGAAATCAATTATTATTAATGAGATGCAATAAAAAGTGGAGGCTCTAACTGCTATGATAAATGAGGCAGAGGAGAGACTTAGTTGATGTAGAAGACCAAATTATAAAGAATAAAGAAGCTGAGATAAACAACTACTGGATTATGAGGGGAGAATGTGAGACATAAATGATACCATAAAGTGAAACAATATTAGAATAATTGGGATCCCAGAAGAAGAAGAAAGAGAGAGAGGGGCAGAAGATATATTCTGATAAATTATAGTGGAGAACATCTGTAATCTAGGGAAGGACACAGGCATCAAAATGTAGGAGGCACAGAGAGCCCATCTCAAAATCATTAAAAATAGGTCAACATCCTAACATATAATAGTGAAACTTACAAGTCTCATGGACAAACAGAAAATCCTGAAAGTAGCTCAGGACAAGAGGTCTGTAATGTACAAGGGTAAAAACCTTAGATTGGCAGAAGACCTATCCACAGAGACCTGGCGGGCCAAAAAGGACTGGCATGATATATTCAGGGTGCTAAGTGAGAAAATATGTAGCCAAGAATATTTTATCCAGTTGGATATCATTCAAAATAGAAGGAGTGATAAAAACTTCCAGGATAAACAGAAACTAAAAGAATTTGTGATCACCAAACCAGCCTGACAAGAAATATTAAAAGGGATCCTCTAAGCAAAGATAGAGCCAAAAAGTAACATAAACCAGAAAGGAACAAAGACAAGATAATGTAACAGTCACTTTATAGGTAATACAATGGCACTAAATTCATATAATTCAATAGTTACTCCGAATATAAATGGGCTAAATGTGCCAATAAAAAGCACAGGGTATCAGTTTGGATAAAAAACAAGACCCACTGAAATGTTGTCCTCAAGAGACTCATTTTAGAACCAATAACACCTCCAGATTTAAAGTGAGGGTGTGGAAAATCATATATCACACTAATGGTTATCAAAAGTAAGCTGGGGTGGAAATACTTATATCAGACAACTTAGATGTTAAACCAAATACTGTAATAAGAGATGAAGAAGGACACTATATCATACTTAAAGGGTCTATCCAACAAGATCTAACAATTGTAAATATTTATGCCCCTAACACAGGATCAGCCAATCATATAAGCCAATTAATAACAAAATCAAAGAAACACATTGATAATAATGCAATAATAGTAGGGGAATTTAACAACCTCCTCACTTGAAATGGACAGATCATCTAAGCAGAAGATCAACAAGGAAATAAGGGCTTTGAATAACACGTGGACCAGATGGACTTCACAGATATATTCAGAACATTCCATCCCAAAGCAACAGAATACACATTCTTCTCTAGTGCAAATGGAACATTCTCCAGAACACATCACATTCTGGGTCACGAATCAGATGTCAACTGGTACCAAAAGACTGGGATCATTCACTGCATATATTCAGACTACAATGCTTTGAAACATGAAGTAAATCACAAGAGGAAATTTAGAAAGAACTCAAATACACAGGGAGGGTAAAGAATATCCTACTAAAGAATGAATGAGTCAACCAGGAAATTAAAGAAGAATTAAAAACAATTTCATGGAAACCAATGAAAATGAAAACACAACTGCTCAAAAGCTTTGGGATGCAGCAAAGGTGGTCCTGAGAGGGAAGTATATAGCAAAACAAGCCTTTCAAAGAAACAAGAAAGGTCTCAACTACACAACCTAACCTTACACCTAACAGACCTGGAGAAAGACAGCAAATAAAGCCTAAACTTGGCAGGAGAAGAGAAATAGTAACAATTAGAACAGAAATTAATGCAATCGAAACCAAAAGAACAGTAGAACAGATCAATGAAACTACCCACTGGTTCTTGGAAAGAATTAATAAGGTTATTAAACCCCTAGCAGACTTATCAAAAAGAAAAGAAAAGGATCCAAATAAATAATATCATGAATGAAAGAGGAGAGATCACAACCAACACCAAAGAATCACAAACAGTTATAAGAACATATTAAGAGCGCAAAACCAAAAGACAACCGACAGAATGGGAGAAGATATTTGCAAATGACATATCAGATAAAGGGCTAGTATCCAAATTCTATAAAGAACTTATCAAACTCAACACCCAAAGAACAACTAATCCAATCAAGAAATGGGCAGAAGACATGAACAGACATTTTTCCAAAGAAGACATCCAAATGGCCAACAGACACAAGAAAAGTGCTCAACATCACTCAGTATCAGGGAAATCCAAATCACAACCTCAATGAGATACCACCTTATACCAGTCAGAATGGCTAAAATTAACAAGTCAGTAAATGACCGATGTTGGCAGGGATGCGGAGCAAGGAGAACCCTCCTACACTGTTGGTGGGAATGCAAGCTGGTGCAACCACTCTGGAAAACAGTATGGAGGTTCCTCAAAAAGTTGAAAATAGAGCTACCATATGACCCAGCAATTGCACTACTGGGTATTTACCCCAAAGATACAAATGTAGTGATCCGAAGGTGTATGTGCACCCCGATATTTATAGCAGCAATGTCCACAATAGCCAAACTGTGGAAAGAGCCAAGATGTCCATCAACAGATGAATGGATAAAGAAGAAGTGGTATATATATACAATGGAATATTATGCAGCCATCAAAAGGAACGAAATCTTGCCATTTGCAACGACGTGGATGGAACTGGAGGGTATTATGCTGAGCGAAATAAATCAATCAGAGAAAGACATGTATCATATGACCGCACTGATATGGGGATTTCTTAATCTCAGGAAAAAAACTGAGGGTTGCTGGAGTGGTGGGGGTGGGAGGTATGGGGTGGCTGCATGATAGACATTGGGGAAGGTATGTGCTATGTTGAGCACTGTGAAATGTGTAAGACTAATGAATCACAGACCGGTGCCTCTGAAACAAATAATACATTACATGATAAAAAAAAAAAAAAAGATAGTAAGCAGGGAACAATGAAGGGGAAAATCAGAGGGGAGGAAGAATCATGAGAGACAATGGACTCTGAGAAACAAACTGATGGTTTTAGAGGGGAGGTGGGTACGGGTATGGTTTAGCCTGGTGATGGGTATTAAGGAGGGCACGTATTGAATGGAGCACTGGGTGTTATACGCAAACAATTAATCATGGAACACAACATGAAAAATTAATGATGTAATTAATGGTGACTAACATAATAAAATAAAATAAAATAAAAAGACTATGCAGTAACTAAGCAGAAGAGCTAGAGTAAGAACCTATGCCACTTGATGCCAAAGCCCAAGTTTGTGTCTATTATTCCAGTTGTCTGGATATTATGATGATTCATTTTATGGGTCATTTTGGCTAGGCCACCCAACTAGATGACACTGTGAAGGTAATTTTTTAATGAAATTCATATTTAAAACCCAGTGCCCTCTATAATGTGGGTGGGCCTTTAATAAGAAATAGAATGAAGTGTTCAAAAGAGAGAAAATTCTGCTTCCAGACTGCCTTTATTTTTTTTTTAATTTTTTGTTATGTTAATCACCATACATTAAATTATTAGTTTTTGATGTAGTGTTCCATGATTCATTGTGCATAACACCCAGTGCTCCCTGCAGAACGTGCCCTCTTTAATACCCATCACCAGGCTAACTCATCCTCTCTCCCCCCTCCCCTCTAGAACCCTCAGTTTCTTTTTCAGAGTCCATCGTCTCTCATGGTTCGTCTCCCCCTCCGACTTCCCCCTTCATTCTTCCCCTCCTGCTATCTTATTTATTTTTTATTAACATATATTGTATTATTTGTTTCAGAGGTACAGAACTGTGATTCAACAGTCTTGCACAATTCACAGCATTTAGCATAGCACATACCCACCCCAATGTCTATCATCCAACCACCCCATCCTTCCCACCCCCCACAATCCAGCAATCCTCAGTTTGTATCCTGAGATTAAGAATTTATCATTGAGGTCATATGATACATATCCTTCTCTGATTGACTTATTTCACTCAGCATAATGGCTAGATCTCATTCATTTGATGGCTGCATAATATCCCATTGTATATATATACCACCTCTTCTTTATCCATTCATCTGTTGATGGACGACTTAGCTTTTTCCACAGTTTGGCTATTGTGGACTTTGCTGTTATAAACATAGGGGTGTACATACCCCTTCGGATCTCTACATTTGTATCTTTGGGGCAAATACCCAGTAGTGCAATTGCTGGGTCATATGGTAGCTCTATTTTCAACTTTTTGAGGAACCTCCATACTGTTTTCCAGAGTGGCTGCACCAGCTTGCATTCCCACCAACAGTGTAGGAGGGTTCCCCTTTCTCTGCAGCCCCGCCAACATCTTTTGTTTCCTGACTTGTTAATTTTAGCCATTCTGACTAGTGTGAGGTTATATCTCATTGAGGTTGTGATTTCGATTTCCCTGATGCTAAGCAATACTGAGCACTTTTTCATGTATCTGTTGGCCATTTGGATGTCTTCCCTGGAAAAATGTCTGTTCATGTCCTCTGCCCATTTCTTGATTGGATTCTTTGTTCTTTGGGTGTTGAGTTTGATAAGTTCTTTATAGAATTTGGATACTAGCCCTTTAGCTGATATGTCATTTGCAAATATCTTCTCCCATTCTGTCGGTTGTCTTTTGGTGTTATTGACTGTGTCCTTTGCTGTGCAAAAGCTTTTTATCTTGATGAAGTCCCAATAGTTCATTTTTGCCCTTGCTTCCCTTGCCTTTGGCGATGTTTCTAGGAAGAAGTTGCTTCGGCTGAGGTCAAAGAGGTTGCTGCCTGTGTTCTCCTTTAGGATGTTGATGGACTCCTGTCTCACATATAGGCCTTTCAACCATTTGGAGTCTATTTTTGTGTGTGGTGTAAGGAAATGGTCCAGTTTCATTCTTCTGCATGTGGCTGTCCAATTTTCCCAACACCATTTGTTGAAGAGACTGTCTTTTTTCCATTGGACATTCTTTCCTGCTTTGTCAAAAATGAGTTGACCATAGAGTTGAGGGTCCATTTCTGGGCTCTCTATTCTGTTCCATTGATCTATGTGTCTGTTTTTGTGCCAATACCATACTGTCCTGATGATGACATCTTTATAATAGAGCTGGAAGTCCAGAATTGTGATGCCGCCAGCTTTGCTTTATTTTTTCAACATTCCTCTGGCTATTCAGGGTCTTTTCTGGTTCCATACGAATTTTAGGATTATTTGTTCCATTTCTTTGAAAAAAGTGGATGGTATTTTGATGGGGATTGCATTGAATGTGTTGATTGTTCTAGGTAGCATTGACATCTTCACAATATTTGTTCTTCCAATGCATGAGCATGGAACATTTTTCCATTTCTTTGTGTCTTCCTCAATTTCTTTCATGAGTATTTTATAGTTTTCTGAGTACATATTCTTTTCCTCTTTGGTAGATTTCTTCCTAGGTATCTTATGGTTTTGGGTGCAATTGTAAATGGGATCGACTCCTTCATTTCTCTTTCTTCTGTCTTGTTGTTGGTGTATAGGAATGCCACTGACTTCTGTGCATTGATTTTATATCCTGCCACTTGACTGAATTCCTGTATGAGTTCTAGCAGTCTTGGGGGGGAGTCTTTGGGGTTTTCCACATAAGATATCATATCATCTGCAAAGAGTGAGAGTTTGACTTCTTCTTTGCCAATTTGGATGACTTTGATTTCTTTTTGTTGTCTGATTGCTGTGGCTAGGACTTCTAGTACTATGTTGAATAGCAGTGGTGATAGTGGACATCCCTGCCGTGTTCCTGACCTTAGGGGGAAAGCTCTCAGTTTTTCCCCATTGAGAATGATATTCGCTGTGGGTTTTTCATACATGGCTTTTATGATATTGAGGTATGTACCCTCTATGCCTATACTCCGAAGAGTTTTGATCAAGAAAGGATGCTGTACTTTGTCAAATGCTTTTTCTGCATCTATTGAGAGGATCATATGGTTCTTGTTCTTTCTTTTATTAATGTATTGTATCACGTTGATTGATTTGCAGATGTTGGACCAACCTTGCAGCCCAGGGATAAATCCCACTTGTTCGTGGTGAATAATCCTTTTAATTTACTGTTGGATCTTATTGGCTAGTATTTTGGTGAGAATTTTGCATTCATGTTCATTAAGGATATTGGTCTATAATTCTCCTTTTGGATGGGTTCTTTGTCTGGTTTGGGGAACAAGGTAATGGTGGACTCACAAAATGAGTTTGGAAGTTTTCCTTCCATTTCTATTTTTTGGAACAGTTTCAGAAGAATAGGTATTAATTCTTCTTGAAATGTTTGGTAGAATTCCCCTGGGAAGCCATCTGGCCCTGGGCTTTTGTATTTTGGGAGATTTTTGATGACTGCTTCAATTTCCTTAGTGGTTATAGGTCTGTTCAGGTTTTCTATTTCGTCCTGGTTCAATTTTGGTAGTTGATACATCTCTAGGAATGCATCCATTTCTTCCAGATTGTCTAATTTGCTTGCATAGAGTTGCTCATACTATGTTTTTATAATTGTTTTTAATTCTTTGGTGTTGGTTGTGATCTCTCCTCTTTAATTCATGATTTTTGTTGATTTGGGTCCTTTCTCTTTTCTTTTTGGTAAGTCTGGCCAGGGGTTTATCAATGTTATTATTTCTTCCAAAGAACCAGATCCTAGTTTCATTGATCTGTTCTACTGTTCTTTTGGTTTCTATTTCATTGATTTCTGCTCTGATCTTTATTATTTCTCTTCTCCTGCTGGGTTTAGGCTTATTTGCTGTTCTCTCTCCAGCTCCTTTAGGTGTACGGTTAGGTTGTGTATTTGAGACCTTTCTTGTTTCTTGAGAAAGGCTTGTATTGCTATATACTTTCCTCTTAGGACTGCCTTTGCTGCATCCCAAAGATTTTGAACAGTTGGATTTTCATTTTCATTGGTTTCCATTAATTTTTTAAATTCTTCTTTAATTTCCTGGTTGACCCATTCATTCTTTAGTAGGATGCTCTTTAGCCTCCAAGTATCTGAGTTCTTTCTGACTTTCCTCTTGTGGCTGAGTTCTTTTGATTGGAGCATTTAGCCCATTCACATTCAGGGTAAATATTGAAAGATATGAATTGAGTGCCATTGTATTGCCTGTAAGGTGACTGTTACTGTATATTGTCTGTGTTCCTTTCTGGTCTATGTTGCTTTTAGGCTCTCTCTTTGCTTAGAGGACCCCTTTCAATATTTCTTGTGGGGGTGGTTTGGCATTTGCAAATTCCTTTAGTTTTTGTTTGTCTTGGAAGCTTTTTATCTCTCCTTCAATTTTCAATGACAGCCTAGCTGGATAGAGTATTCTTGGCTGCATATTTTTCTCATTTAGTGCTGTGAGTATATCATGCCAGTCCTTTCTGGCCTGCCAAGTCTCTCTGGATGGGTCTGTTGCCAATCGAATGTTTCTACCATTGTAGGTTAAGTATCTCTTCTCCTGAGCTGCTTTCAGGATTTTCTCTTTGTCTCTGAGACTCATAAGTTTTACTATTAGATGTCAGGGTGTTGACCTATTTTTATTGATTTTGAGAGGGGTTCTCTGTGCTTCCTGGATTTTGATGCCTGTTTCCTTCCCCAAATTAGGGGAGTTCTCTGCTATAATTTGCTCCAATATAACTTCTGCCCCTCTCTCTCTTTCTTCTTCTTCTGGGATCCCAATTATTCTTATGTTGTTTCATCCTATGGTATTGCTTATGTCTCGAATTCTGCCCTCATGATCCAGTAGTTGTTTATCTCTCTTTTTTTTCAGTTTCTTTATTTTCCATCATTTGTTCTTCTATATCACTGACTCTCTCTTCTGCCTCATTTATCCTAGCAGTTAGTGCCCCCATTTTTTATTGCACCTCATTAATAACCTTTTTGATTTCGACTTGGTTAGATTTTAGTTCTTTTATTTCTCCAGAAAGGGTTTCTCTAATATCTTCCATGCTTTTTTCAAGCCCAGCTATTATCTTTAAAATCATCATTCTGAAGTCTAGTTCTGACATTGTACTAATGTCCATATTGAGTAGGTCCCTGGCAGTTGGTAGTGCCTCTTGTTCTTTTTGTTGAGGTGATTTTTTCCATCTTGTCATTTTGTCCAGAGGAGAATAGATGAATGAGAGAATAAAATGCTAACAGGGTAACAACGTCCCCAGACAATGTATTCTAAGCAAATCAGAAAAGACCTGAAACTTCGGCAAAAGAAAGAGAAAGAAAGCAAAAAGAAAAGGGGGGAAAAAAGGTAAAGATAAAGATAAAAACAAACAAAAATAGAACAATAAAAAAACAGAATATGATCAAATATGATCAGGCTGGTGCATAGATCAGTGCCACATACTACATTTTGAGTGTATTTTGGTCTGTTGGAAGAACGTGCCTCCCAAAATTTTAAAGAAAGAAGGACTTATACATGTACAAAAATAAGGGTTGATACGATGAAGGGATGGAATATGACTTTAAAGATGAAAATTATAAAAGATTTTATAAAAGGAATTGATAAGATAAGAAGCTGTTTGAAAAAAGAAAGAAGAGGATTTTAAAAAAAGGGAGAGAATGTGATCAAGTAGGAGACTAGAACAAATCCATACACTAGAGATTTAGGGTATATTTTAATCTGTTAGAAGTAACTGTATCTCAAAATTTTAAAGAGAGAACAACTTATATATATGCCAAAAATAAGAGTAACTACTCTGAAGGGATACAATATGACTCTAAAAATGAAAAATAAAAATGTTTTTTAAAAAAAGGGACTGATTAGATGTTGGTTGAAAAAGGGAAAAAAGAAAAAAAGAATTTTAAAAAAAAGACAGTTAAAAGAAAATTAACTTTGAAAGACTAAAGAATCATGGTAAAAAAGCCATGGATTCTATGTGCAGTATTTCCCTAGCTCTGGAGTTCTGCTGTTCTCATTGATCGGTAAACTTGGTCTTGGCTGGCTGTTCTTACTGATCTTCTGGGGGAGGGGCCTGTTGCTGTGGTTTCCAAATGTCTTTGCCGGAGGTGGAATTGCCCCACCCTTCCTGGTCCAGGCTAAGTAATCTGCTTGGGTTTGCTCTCGGGAGCTTTTGTTCCCTGCAAGCTTTGGGTACAGCTTTGGAGGACGAGAATGAAAATGGCGGCCTCCCGATCTCCACCCCAGAGGAGCCAAGAACTCGGGGCCCCACTCCTCAGTGAGCCCCCAGAGAAAAACAGTCAATCACTCCTGTCTCCCCGGTCTCCAGCCACAGTCCATGCTTATCCAGCCTGTGACCGAGCATTTCTATCTCTGGCACCCGACTCGGTGTGGAGTCTCCAAACTCGGCAGATCCCTGTGGTGCGCTCCCATGCCTCTCCTCCTGGGGGAGGAAGGGGAGTCTTCCCAGATCTGCCACTTGTTGGGTCCCTGCTGGAGGATCAGTGGCCTGACTGTTCCGCAGATCACAGTTTATGGCAAGCCTGAGCTGAGAGCCCACGCCTCGGCTGTCTCTGCAGCTGGCTTCCCTGCTCTGATACCTGGGAGCTCTGCTGCACTCAGGCACCCCCAGTCTTTCTGTGACCCCGAGGGTCCTGAGACCACACTGTCCCATGAGGGTTCCACCCCCGCTTAGCCACTGGAGTGACGTCCCTCACCGGAGGCGACTTCTAAAAGTTCCAATTTTGTGCCCTGTGGTTCTATCACTTGCCAGAAGCAGCCGACGGAGGCCCTCTCCCCCGCCATCTATTCTCCCGAATATCGCCTCGGATTCATTTCTCCGCACGTCCTACCTTCCAGAAAGTGGTCACTTTTCTGTTCAGAGAATTGTTGCTATTCTTTTCTTTGATCTCCTGTTGAGTTTGCAGGTGTTCAGAATGGTTTGATCCCTATCCAGCTGAATTCCTGAGACCAGAGGAAATCCAGGTCTCCTACTACTCCACCATCTTGCTCTCCCCCCCCTCCAGACTGCCTTTAAACTTGAGCTACAATATCAACTCTTCCCTGGGTCTCCAGCCTGCCAGCCTGCCCTGTAGAATTTGGAATTGATAGCCTCCACAATCATGAGTCATTCCTTAAAATAAATGCCTCTCTCTGTGTGTCTTTCTGTCTCTTTCTCTGTTTCTCTCTGTTTCTGTCCCTCTCTCTCATATATATATACACACACATATGTACACACATATGCATGTTATGTATTCATATACTGTATGCATTATGTACACATGCATATGCACTTATAAAGGCTTTGTATATGTGTATGTTTATGTGCATATGTACATATGTTATATATGTATGTATATGTGTACATTTACATGTGTACATGTAAATGAAAGAGAGAGAAAGGTTTATTTTAAGGAATGGACTTAACAATTGTGTAGACTAGCAAGCCCAAATTTTGTGTATATATATATATATAGAGAGAGAGAGAGAGAGGAAGGGAGAGAGAGAGAGAAAATACATGTAATGTAAACATACAGCTCTTATTTCCCATTGTTTCTCTGGAGAACCCTAATAACAGATTTCCACACTAACTCTGAAGAATAAGAAAGTCAAATGTTATTATTCCCACCTCTCCCATCAGAGGTACAAAAACCAACCATCAAACATCCTTGGCTCAGTCAAGTGACTCCAGAGCAGAGAGAGGTCAGATCCCATTCCAGGACAAAAGAGAAGTATGAAATATGATTAAATATTAGTTTACCTGCATGTGGTATGGGAGGGCACATGGTGGAAAGAGGTTGCAGGAAGCAGATGGGACTAAGGGTTGAACCAATGCAATGACTGCTGTGGGTAAAGTGAAAAAGAAGACTCATATGTAAGGTAGGGTCAGAAGGCAGTGGAGTCCAAGAATCTGAGACCTCAACAGAAGACTAAATTCAATAGACATGTTTCAAATTGAATCCTGTCTTCCATGTTCAGGACCTATACATCTCATTACCCACTGGCCTCTCTACAGAGATGTTAAGCTCCTCAAACCCAAAATGCCCGCAACTAAAATCTTCCCACAAACCTTTTTGTTTTGCCCTACAGGAGTTAAAATCCCAGTAAATATTTCTGTCACCCTCTCACATCCAAAGGAAAAATATGACTGGCATTCTTTGCTCTTCCCTCAATCCCCAAGCCCTGTTGATGCTCTCTAGTGAATTTCTCTTAAGACCAAGTGCACTTTCCAACCTCCATGGGTACCTCCAGTTGACATCTCCATTGTAATTCCCCTGAACTATCACAATACCCACCTGACCTTGTTCTTAGCTTCAGTTTTACTCTCCTCCAACACAATTGGATGCTGCACTTGCTACAGTGGAGAAACAGCACAACCAAGAAGCTGTTCTCAAATGTTGATCTCATCGTGTATCCTTTCCTTCCACTTTGCCCTTAGGGTAAATATATCTTTAACATGGCTCCACACAAAGGCCACTGCTTTAGCTCTCCCACTCTTTCCTTTGCTCTCTATGTTTGGGACATTCTATATGCCTTTCACCCACCCCCCTAAATGCTGGGCCCTAACACAAATGTGTTTTCCCAAATCTTCAGCCTTCAACCTTTTACTCATCATTCAAGTTTTTTCTTAAACTTTCATTGTCTGAGATGCTTCACCTACTCTTTTCTCTAGTGATGTCTACTTTCAGTTTCCTCTGATAGGAAACCACACTTCATTTACGACACTCAACTCATTTGTCATTACTTGATCACTGGCATCTTCTGCAATGGTGGAAACATGGCTGTTTTTTTCTGAACTGTGACAATAGCAGTAGGTACAGTGTCTAATATATTGTACTCAATAAACATGTATTCAAACAAATTAAATTATTGAACAGGTGAATTAAATGTGACCATTTACTTCTATAAATCAGATTTGTACATTCCGGATGAGTCAAAGAAAAGATAATCAGTTGCAGCCTAAAGTTAATGGAGAATACAAGTAAATAATATAGGACAATTTGTATAGCTGTGAGGTATGAGACATGAGAAACAATTGATTAAGTATTATGAATGTTTCTATCTGAAAAATGAAACAAGTAGATAGTGATTAAATGAGGATAGCAAGCACATATTTTTTAGATTAGATAATTTGGATCAGAATTTTATCTGACTTGAGCTTTTAATACTAGCATCTTTTCCCTGAATAGTATGGTAACTTAAGCATCAGGTAATCCATATAATTGTCTTAAGCATCAGGTAATCCATATAGTTGTCAGTATTCATTGAAATTTTATGTCTGCTTGCACCCAGAACAACAAGGAATAAATAAGATATAATGAAATAATAACGACCCAAAGTTATTACTGCAGCTATGTATTTACTCCAGTTCAGCAGCACCAAGGAAGACCCATACTCATGGCTATGTTAACTGTCTGACCATATTTCTTTTGAGATAAATAGATCATAAGAATTAAACACAATTTGTATTTGGGCTATGTGATTTGATTGATTTTATGATTAAATATGTATCCCTTCCTGGACTATAAACTCTATAAATATAGTCACGGATGCTGGGTATTTCCTTCTGAGGGACCTAGTACAGCTCCTAGCACACCACAGGTGCAATAAATCGTTAAATACATGAAGACGATTTTGTAAAATACATGCACACATGCATGTGTGTGTGTATATATATATGTGTGTGTGTGTATACACACATATATAAATATAAAATAATTAAATATATAAAAATGATTAAACAATTTCACAATACAATCCTATATACTTATGACCTAATTGCAAAGGCCAAGATTAGCAAAGCTAATGGGAATAGTTTGTAGAGAATTTGACCCAGTGATTCTTATGGAACAGATTTCCTGAAAAAATAATGGACCCAAACAAAACCTATCAGAATACTGTGTCTCTTGTCTCTTTTTGTTTCTATTGAGCTTCTTAGCTGCATTTTCCCCCCTAGGCATTGTGGCCTCCAATTTATGATATAAAAGGCAAAACACCTTTTCTCAATTTTCAATTTGAAAAACATTGTTAAGACTGACAGGGCTTGGGTCACCTGTTCTCACCTGAACCAATCCTATGGTGAGAGGGATGGGGCACTCTGACTGGCCTGACTCGGGTGAAAGCATGGCTCTGCAATGGGCAGCCCAGCATAATCAGGGAAAGTGGAATTTGCCCAAAGGAGGAAGATACGTGACAAGTTCCCAAAAAAACAGGTTCTACTATGTCCCACTCTGCAGCACCTGAGTGAGACAGAGTAACAACCCTGTGCACTGAAGTGCAAAATTCAAGAAAGTAAGGGGGTGTAAATGTTCACAGAGCAAGCTACAGTGAACATCTAACTGATCTACAATGAACACTGGACACATTGACTTGCACCTCCTGTCCAAATGAATGGCACCATGACCATTCTTAGCCCTCACCTCAGTCTTTCATCAAGTAAGCTAAAGAATATAATTACTCTCTTTATCAGCATTATCATTCCAGCCAGCCACACATCTGGGCAGGAGACCCATGTGGGAAAAGCTGTGGACACCCAGCATCTGTGTGTGTCCTGTACTGGGCAGACATGAAAAAACAAACCCATTTACTGTGTATGTGTAGATAACCTGGTCACAGCCAACACAGAAGGCTTAGGGTATGATCTGTATGATCTTTAAAATAACTGGGATGGATTCCCATATACACCTGTGTAAATAGATTTATTAACTTCATGTAATTTAAGAAAAGAACATTTGTAAATAAACCGATTTATAAGTTTTAGAAATATGCTGCAGCCATCACCAATTTTCATTTGACTTAAGTGGGATGTGGTTTCCCTGAAGTTGCTCTTTTGACAGTGAGAAAATCTTGATCCCCAAAGATGGGATTTACACAAGCAGGTCTACACTGTCCTCTAATCAAGGCACAGAGACACATGCAGACTTGAGCACACAAGGGTGAAATAGTATAAGAAGTTCACACTCTTGATTGACAGCCTCCAGAATGGGAATTTCCACCAAGACAACTGTCTTATTATGAAAATGAATTTTAACAGGCTTATAATTTTGTTTTTAACAATTACATTTTACCAACTGTGAATTACAGACATACCCCAGAGATACTGTGGGTTCAGTTCTAAACCATTGCAATAAACTGAGTCAAATGAGTGTTTTGGTTTCCCAGTGTATACAAAAGTTATGTTTACACTATACTGTAGTCTATTAAGCATGCGATAGCATTATGTCTAAAAAAATGTACATACCTTAATTTAAAAATATTTTATTGCTAAAAAATGTAAACTATCATCTAAGCTCTCAGCAAATTGTAATCACTGATCACCATGACAAATATAATGATAATGAAAAGTTTGAAATATTGTGAGAATTACCAAAATGTGACAGAGCAAATACTGTTGGGAAAATGGTGCTGACAGACTTTCTCAACTCAGGGTTGCCACAAACCTTCATTTTATGAAAAACACAGTATCTGCAAAGTGCAATAAAGGGAAGAACAATAAAAAGAGGTATGCCTATAATGAGCACATGCTTGTAAGGAAAGTGGAAATATGTACAGGACAATGTGTCAAAGGGAAAAAAGACGTATCAGTGACAATTCTCTGTATACAGCAAATTAAACATGAATTTAGGGCTCAGGACACTCACAAACCCTGTCATTTGAGCAAATGACTCTTATTTCTGTCTTCTTTGTTTTGAATGGATCCTGTATGTTTTGGAACACTACTTCATTAGCTATTATGTCTCCAGCAAATCACTGATTGATGCTGGTCATATAGGCTGGCATCCCTAGAAAGCAGTATAACCACTTGATGAAAACTTTCAGGAAAAAACAAAGTAGTGTCTGCTGAGAAAGCCCGTGAGTGCTCTAGGTTTTCATTGATGTATTTTTAATCTGGAAGATAGATGTGTTGATTCCAAACACTTTTCAAATTCTCTGCCATGTTTTCACATTTGTCTGGCTGCCAAGGTCTGGGACACAGGAAGGAACAGAGCACAGAGGCACATGATCGTGGTGAAACAAGGGACAGACTTCTTTCTTGAAACAGAAACCACTCAGCCCTGCTGAGGCCCTCTTCCAGCCACATGCCCTAAAAGTTGGTGGGTAACTTAGGGTTCTTCACTTGACAGTCTGCATGACATCATGCTCTAGCGAGCTATGGCTAGGACATGAGGAAGCCTGTTGTTGGCACTTATATCCCAGTCTCAGGCATCCTCAGTCTGCTCTTTGTAGATGAAAAGGAAAACTCTTTACACAGAATCTGAGTGGTCATTCAGCATCTGCCTGGTCAGGGCTTTGAGGACTGGTCTAATTCAACAAGATTGTCCCCTGATATACAGTATTTAATATAAAATCATGTTAGACAGTAAGAAAAAATATTCTATGTAAAAAACATATTAAGTGAAAAATTATAGCATTAAATTTTATAATATTATTTATCCTATTTCATTTTGATTTGAGTCTAAAAGGTAGGTAGTTCGCAGGAAATGAGTGACAAGTAATCCTTAATAAAGGATAATAGAAAACTAAAGAGGACTGAGAATTATTTTAAGATGTTCTCTTTTTGTGGAGAGGTGGCAGAGTTTATCCAGGATCATCTAAGAGAAAATATAGCTTTAGGGAAAAAAATGTAACTTCCAGCAATTAGTAGGTCTCTTCAGGAAAGCAAGGCATAATTGAAGAACCTGAATGTCAAAAGTTGTGATTTTGTAATTTATTTAAAAACATATATGTTTAAATTGTATAGTAGAAATGGTCCTCATTTAATGGATGTTGTGTCATTTGTGAATTTGGGTATCTATTATTTAGAATTTACAAGGAACAATTTTATTATAATTGGAAAAGTATAATGTACTTGCCACTAGGTGGCAATGTTCCTCATGTGTAACTGCTGCCATGGGAGGCAGGCAATAGGTAAAGTGTTAATGGCACAGCTCAATGAACCATGGAACAAATCAGCCTAGTTTTGTGATTTTTTTCTCGTGGGAGCATAAGTGGAGTGCGTTCTAGAGAAGGCCACCTAACATGAGGATCTTTGGTGGTATTGGTTAAGCTAGTGTGATGTAGATCAGATTTGATGGAAAGGATGGGCTAAAAGAGAAGTCTACATCTGACAGTTATCTCTGGATAATGGTCCAAGGAAGGAATGAAGGTGCAAAATCAAAATGATGGGGCCAGACTTGATGAAGATTATCAGTGCTGAGGCTCCTGTGCATGACATCACCGAGGGAGTTAGATAGACATGACTGTGAGTGGATAGAGGGTTATGGAATGCTAAAGACATTCTGGAATGTCATTATGGAATGGCAAGAAACATAATAAAAATGGGTGAAGGATTGTGAGAAAGATAACCAAAAAAGTCCAAATAAAAGAGGTTATTGGGAAGTAACAGAGGGCTAATGATCTGGAAGCAGGTGGAAGACAGTGTACCAACTTGCTTCTTGGGTTTGAGCTGAGGGTGATGAGGGAAAAGTAGCAATTCTAGGAAAGAGTGTCTTTAAAAAATGGCACAGTCAAAGGAAGATCCAGATCCCTTCAACTGAGAATAAGGAATGTAGAGGAAAAAAAATCCATTCTAATAAATTAGAACTGTTTTCTCCCCCAAACTGTCCTATGAGATACTGGAGAAGTATTCCACGGGAAAAGAGATTCAATATTTAGAGTCACTCTGTAGTGGATCACCCAACCAAGATACTTTTGAAACTGAAAGGAGAAGATGTTAATATGCCAGGCAACAGGACTCAAATGGGAAAACAGAGATATATGACCATTATTCTTGAAATCAAAAAGTTTGGGAAAATTGACCACTATACCCTTGGTATGAAGATTCCTAATGCACATAAGCATACCGAAGCATCTGATGCATTTCACAGCAAGGAATGTGCCTAATCTCGATAAATCTAACATTGCAGATCTGTTTGATGACAAAAATTTCATTTCCATTTAGCAGATATTCACATATCCAAGACACAGTGCCCATCAGAACACAGTTTCAGAAACATGGCATGGTACTGCCTCCAGGAGAATCAGACAGAAGCAAATGGAGCTGAGAGTATAGAAAGGACCAGTACTTAAATAAAAATGCACTGTAGACCTAAATGTAAAATGTTGAAACTTTAAAACTTCTGGGGAAAAAAAGGAGAAAATCTAGGAAAACCTTGGGCTTGGTCAACATCAAAAGCATGATCCATGAAAGAAAATTTTAAGTTGGACTTCATTAAAATTTAAAAATTTATTATTCAAAAGAATTTTTAAGAAATGAAAAAACAAGCCACAGTTAGGTAGAAAATATTTGCAAAACATGTATCTGATTTGTATCCAAAATATACAAAAAAAAAACCAACCTCTTAAAACCCAGTAATAAGAAACAATCCAATTTAAAAATAGGCAAAAAAATCTGAAAAGCCACATTACTGAAGATATACAAGTGGCAAATAACCTTATGAAAGACGTTCAACCCTGACATTAGAGAATTTCAAATTAAAATGTAATGAGAAACCACTGCATCCTACAAGGATGACCAAAATCCTCAAAACTGGCAATACCCATTGCTGAAGAGGATGCAAAATGCAACAGCCACACTGGAAGACAGTTAGGCAGTTTCATACAAAGCTAAATGTAGACTTACCATAAAATTCATCAGTTGTACTCCTAAGTATTTAATCAACTGACCTGAAAACGTATGCCCACACAAAACATGCACATGAATGTTTATAGCAGCTTTATAGAGATTTTAAAAAGATCAGACTTTGTCAGGAATTTGAGGTGGGAAGTTGAATAGGCAAAGCATGGGGGATTTTTAGGGCAGTAAAACTATTCTGCACAATACTATAACCATAGATACATGACGCTATCCATTTGCCAAAATGTCACAAACTTTAAAGCACAAAGAATGAATGTTAATTGTGCAAACTTAAAAAAATAATTTAGGAGGTTGTGGAATCCCAGGATGGAATCTAGAATTTGCCAAGCAATCTAACTGTGCTACAAATATATGAAACAATCTCCCTGAAGGGGTGAGAGAAAGATGCTGACCTAAATAACTCTATAAATGTGTGATGTCTATTAGACTAAAGGCAAAAGGAACTGCATGTAAGGACTGTTGTATCCCAGGAGAGTATGGGTTCACAATTCTGATTCTGTAACACATGTATACCAGAGTTGAACAATGAATGAACGGCAGACAGTGGGAGCCAGTACTCTCACTGTTGGAGTGGGAGTTTACCAATAAGCAAGGGAAGGAGGGATATAAGGATCCATGTAGTAATGGACCAGAGTTGTAGATATTAGTATAAACTCATGTTTAGCTTAATATAGATATGATTAATAAGATTGTAGAAGTATTTATAGACGTGTGTATACACAGGCTAGTATATATACATACATCTCTTTGCTCTGTCCGCTGACAAGTCCTAGAATCAACCACCCTCCAGGATCAATGAGCACACTTAGCACCCAGATATTGATTTCTATTGCCATTCTGCAATAAAAGGAACAAGGACTCTGTGGAGAAATGGCTGGTGTGGGCATGGGGAAGCACACAAGATAAGCCTGGAATATCTTGTAGTGCCAGAAAGTAAGAAAGTGTTTTTTGTTTTTTGTTTTTTTAAAAAATGATGGTGTATGCTGAAGGGACACAGGACACAGCAGCCAACTAAAAGAGCTCCCACTGCCCAAAGCTGGCAACATTTGAGCAACAAAATAAAGCAGTGTTGGATTATAACCCAAATTTAAATAAACACCCATGAGCCATAATGATATTAAGGACTGAACGAATCAATAAATAAATGGGGAAGAAAAGACAAATCCCTTTCACAGAAAGATTTCTAATATTTATGTAGACACTCCACTGTCAAGCATGTGGAACATAGCTTCCCACCCCTTCAGTATGGGCCACATGGAGTGCCTCCTTTGCAAAGACTGCAGTATGGAAATGAAGTGGGCAAGAGTAACTTTACAGTGGAGAACCCTGACAACCAGGACTTAAGGCAGACAGTCATGTCCACATCAACAATTGAGGGTCATTTGAAAGGCCCAAAGAGCAGACTCTGCCGGGGACTTGTTTCAAACCAATAAGCGTCTCCAACAAAAGAACAATTAGGAGCTATGGGGCTATAAGAAGTTCTAGTTAGTTTTCTTTCTTTAACCTTCTAAGAAGGTATATTGCCAATATACACAAACCATTAGGGAGGCTAGACCCCAGCAGAAGATGCAAAGATATTTAGTGACTTCCAGACTTTCTTAGCTCCCCATGGATATAAATAAGTGACCCCACTAACTACCAGCACTTTGTCTGCAGACAGTTATCTCATGCTTCTTGCCCCTAAAATGAATCTGCACCTCAGAGTCAGGGGGCAGGGGGGTCCTGGGGGACCTGTTCAAGTTCCAGTATTACATCATTACCCCTGTAACCCCCAAACATTCCAGAGGCTAACAATTACTGCCAAATATGCCCAAGGCATTTCTTGTTTTCAGCAAATTGTAAAACATCTTGATGTTATTGGTTCGGAGACCATGCTAAAAAATCCCAAAATTATAACTTACAGAAAATACAAACAGAAAGACAAAGATCATTATTTCATGGTAAGACAGGCAAGTCATCCTTGTGGACATCATTTGTCCTCACTAATTATTTGTTCACAATATGGGGTGATAGTAATAGTAGCAGCATTTAACATTCCATATTGATATATCCATTTTGTGTTTTTCCAACACCACCAAACAATTAATTATCCACAGACACTGTCAGGGTGTCCCACAGATTCAACTTGATTCTGACACCATCTACCTGGAGAAAGTATCCGATCCCACAGGTTAAGGGCTCAGCCCCCAAGACTGCCCCCACTTCAGGCACCAATCACAAGTCCAGGCTGTTACCTGTGCTTCTGACTAATTGGTGATAAATCAGAGGTTCCCATGTCCCCTTTCTTGAGTTTGACTAATTTTCTAGAGCATCTCACAGAACTGAGATTACCAGTTTATTACAAAGGATATTGAAGGATATGAATGAATAGTCAGATGGAGGTATACATAAGAGCTGTTTCCATGAAGCTAGAGCTGTGCACAAGGATGTGTTCTGGTTCAGCAACCTGAAAGCTTTCCAAACCCCATCCTTTTGGGGATTTATGAAGACTTCATTACACAGACATTAAATCATTGGTTATTGGTGATTGGCTCAACTGCCAGGCCCTTTCCCACCTCTGAGGTCAGGGGGGTTGAGACTGAAAATGCCAACATTTAATCACATGGTTCATTTCCCCAGCAACAAGCTTCCATCCTGTGGTTATCTAGGGGCTCTCCAAAAAAATCGCCTCATTAATATAAATTCAGGTGAGTTTGAAAAGGGTTTGTTATGAATATCAAGCACATTTATCACACTCATCATTTAGGAATGCCAATGATTTTAGGAGCTCTGGGCCAGAAATGGAGATTAAGACCAAATATGTACTTCTTGTTATAAATTACCATATCACAATATGTTGTGTTTTTTAATGTATTACTAACTGTACTTTCAGTCAGTTCTCACAAAAAAAGCACAAAAAGTAGGCATACTTGATAAGCCCGTTTATAAATGATGAGAGAGGCTCACACACCCGCTGAGTTTTGAGGCCAGGACTCAGGTCCAGGTATGTCTCCTTCCATAGACTCTCAGCCACTTCCTCTCCACTGCTATCCAACTGTCCCAGGTAGTCATCAATGTTGGCAAGAGGATATTTCATCTTCTCAATGGTGGACACATCATCTTAGGTATATGTTTGGCTGATAATAATCAGAAATAAGAATAAAATTTTAATAAATGGATAAAAATAAAGATGTACATTGAAAACTTGCTCCATGGTGCACCCCAATTATCAAAAGTTGTATAACCAGTGAATGGAACTATTTATTTATCAGACAAATCATTTTCTACGATTTTTGTTAGCCAAATCTGGCACCAGATTTTCCAACCCAAAAGTATAAGAGAAGGGCAATAAAGGAGGAAAGTTACAGCTTTTTCAACCTCTCAGCTCCTGTGTGTACCTCTGTTGGCAAGAGCAGGAGTCAGAGGTTCTCTGTGCGGAAATAAACAAAGGCCATCCAAATGAGAACAAGCAGAGGCTATTTATTTAGCACTTGCTAGAACAAGGAAGTCAGCCACCATCATTTGCACTTGGCTGAGACTCAAAGGCAGGGAGAGGAGAGGGAAAGCTTATAGGAAAAAAGGGAAAGTGTCATGATAAGAGGCTATTGGCATGGGAGGCTGGGGGCAGGGGATCTAGAAGTGGGACATCCTGTGTGATTGGTTTGGCTTTTTCCATGTGGTCCTGATTTGGGAGCAGGGGGCAAAACTCAGGGAAGCTAGCAGTCATTGACCAAGTCCTGACTACTCTTGGCTGATTCCTGCAGAGGTTGTGGTTTGGCTTTCTGGGCAGGTTGCTGGGCAGAGGTTGTACAGAGTTCTATTGGCATATGTGATCTGGCCCCACATGTATATTCAGTTTCTCATCCAGGTAACCTTAATTACAGATGACTATCTTTCACTTTGACAGTTGAGAGTGGGTGGGGTATGTGGGGTGCATAAAAGGGAAGTAGAAGACTCATCCTAGAAATTATGGAGTGAAACTAACACAAATATGGAAAAGAATAGGAACATGTGCATGCAAACACGTGCGTGTGCACACATACACACACACACACACAGATTGGCACTCCTGTCACTATGTTAGGGATAGCTGTCCTCTCATCACCAGAGGTCTCCTCAGAACATGTCTTAGACTTGCTTCCTACTTGATGACACACATAAAAGTAAGGTGACTGTCTGGAAGCCACAGACACTGCACAAAATTAGCCTTCTCTCCACCATTATTACCTTTTGTCAATAACTGTGTGGCATAGCAACTCATGTGATTTCCCCAGAGATCTACCCATTTGCAAAAATGGGACATGAACCATATCCCTGTAATTAAAACTGGCTTCCATCTCAATCTTCTAGTCCATCTAATTGCAAAAAATAATGATAAGGATCAGTCACCCCCAGGACCACACAGCTGCTTGGTAAATTTGCAGTCTTCAATTTAGTCAAATTCCAGATATTCCACCTTTCCTTCCTTCTAGGCATTGGGAGGCCTCAGCCTCAGTGAGAAAGGCCATTCAACTTTCTGCCACTGTCTTCTCTTAGTGATGTACAACTCTCTGTAGTGACCTGTGTCCATTTCCGCTATTGAACTTTCTGCATGAATGCTGCTTCTAAACCCTAAACATAAATAAGACACCTATAACTCCATCTCCAGGGGCAGCAGAGGAGCCTTCCTGAACAAGAGTCTGAATTCTCTGTCCTTTCCCTGCTTGAGAGATCATATCTAGCTGTCCCCACCTGGAGGGGTAACTTTGTCAGCTAGTACACTTCCCAAATCTTTAGACCTAAACAGGTCAGCAAAATATGGCTCACAGCAACACCCCTTTTGTAAATAGAGCTTTGTTGGTACACAGTGCCCATTTGTGTGCGTATTGTCTGTGCTGCTTCCTGGGTACAAAAACCAACTAAGTAGTAGCAGTAGAACCTTAATGGCTAAATATTTGTTATCTGGCCCCTTAAGAAGAAGTTGCCAACCTCTAGTCTAAATATAGGTTTAAGCGTTGCAGTTTTGAACTGCTAAGTTACATTGATCCCTTTTCCCTTCACAGAGAGGAGACTGGCAGCAGCCCTGCTGATGGCCCCAGAGCTCTGGTGAATGAGTGCAATCCTGGGCACAGCCAGGAACACTCACAGGTGAAGCAAGATCCCTTCTCTCCCTGGCAATGTGTGAACAGCTCACTCCACACACCCTAAGTCACCCTCACTTTGAGGAAGCCTGTTGCCCAGATGGATCGAGATCCCCTCTTCATGGCCTTCCTTGATTTGTCCTTCTTGGGCAGGCAGCATAGCCCCAGTCCAAACCATGGCTGAGCCATGGGACTCATTTTGGTTCCTGAGATGTTTGCAGGTAGGATGCAACAGAGGCTTGAACATGGGTCCTGTGGTAGCAAACTCACAATCCTATTGTGGCACTGGGACTGATGGAACCCACACCTCCTTCCTTCCACGTGACCCCTTTGCTTCTCACACTGCTTATGATGCCCTAAGGATCATCCTGTGCAGGCTTCACCAAAGAGCCAGTGCCCTCTTGGCACATGCACAGGAGCATGATGTGGATACAAAGAATTCTAACATCCAGAAATGTAAGAAGGGTTATGTTATAGAACAGGTCAAATATGAAAAGCAATTGCCTGGACTGTAGTCTGGACAAATGGATAGAAGTCTGTTTCCACAAATCAACTTTATTCCTTTGGGTAACAAAGACAAATCATGAATTGGCTTCAAATGGGTTTCTGCTCTAAGTTTAATCACCACAAGTTCCAGAAATGATCATAGAATGGTGAGGCTCTTAGGATGAAGAAGATAACTTTATTACTATTCAATAAAATAGAGGGTGATGGGCCATTACTGCTTCACTCCTAGGAAAGCAAGGTTGTTTGAAGCAGTTTCTGAGTCTCTAACAAAGGGTCTCCAGAGTGTGTTATTCAATGGCATTTACAAATGCCAAGTGTTTGCATGGCTCACGGGATCCCCAGAGCACTGCCTTCAAAACACTTCCCTGGATATGAGTGGGAAGGAAAGACAAGAAAATGGAAACCTGGCCAACTCTCCTGCATGCCTACTGGTGTGCTCATCCAAGAGCCAGGCCTTCCTCCGCAAGGATGACTTCTAATTTTCCCTAGGGCCCTGCTCCAGAATTTCCCTAGGACCTGAATAGGAACACTGGATCCCAAGTGTGGGCGCAAACATGCACACACACAAATATACACTTAGACATGTACACCTTATAAGTACATGCATGTGCAGACACAGACACATATATACACACCCACATCCACCGACATACACACATGTATGTGCACATTCACATGCTCATACCTTGTTGACTGTGTGGACTTTTCCATTTTTTTGAAGGATGTTCAATTAATTCTCCATTTCTATTCTGTCCCTTAGAAATAACTCATAAACCTGCTTTGGCAGCTCTGAAGCACATATTGTCGGCCACATCCCAGCAGCTTTAGAAATCATCTTAGGTGGAAATGCCATCTTAAAGGCATATTTAATTGCTCATTGCACAAGCTAAGGGGAATGTGAGGAAGAGTCATACAGAACCACAGGGGAACACGGGGATCTCTGAAGTGTTAGGAAGACCAGCCCTGGTGGACTGGGACCTTTCAAGCCAATTACTCTGATTTTTTTTCCCTTTTGCCCCAATATGTCTCTGGCAATCCTTTCATTTCTAATCTTTCAGTCTCTCTATCTCATATAAATACTTAGATTTGAATTTTACTTTGTTAACCAAACTGATTTTTTTTTTTTTGGTAAAAACTCAGTTAAGTCCATTTACATTATATATTTGATGTTAGTTCTGTCATAGTGTTTATCATATTTCATGGCATATTCATTATATCCTATTGTTTTATATTTCATATCTTTCAAGTCAAGCTAATACTTTTCACACAAAAGCATATTCTTGTGAAATTCAAAATTAAAGGGGAGAGGGGCACCTGGGTGGCTCAGTTGTTAAGCATCTGCCTTCGGCTCAAGTCATGATCCCAGGGTCCTGGGATTGAGTCCCACATCGGGCTCCTTGCTCAGCGGGGAGCTTCTCCCTCTGCCGTTCCCTGCCACTCTGCCTACTTGTGATTCCTCTCTCTCTCTCTGTGTCAAATAAATAAATTAAATCTTTAAAAAAAATTAAAGGGGAGAATAGCCAACAAAAGAATAAATGAAACAATGAGCCATCCGTGTCTCCACTGAGGTCTAATTAAAAAAATTTTTTTTATTAACATAGAACATATTATTTGTTTCAGGGGTACAGGTCTGTGACTCATCAGTCTTACACAATTCACAGCATAACACATACCCTCCACAGTGTCTATCACCCAGCCACTCCATCCCTCCCACCCCCCTTCCACTCCAGCAAACCTCAGTTTTTTTTTTCTGAGATTAAGAGTCTCTTATGGTTTGTCTCCCTCTCTGTTTTCATCTGGTTTCATTTTCCCCTCTCTTCCCCTATTATCCTCTGTCTTGTTTCTCAAATTCCTGTGCATACCTTTGCTTAGTGAATTCTCCCAGAATGCTAAATGAGAAATTAGAGCCATGAGCTCGCAACAAGGAATGGTTGAGAGAAGAGTGTGACTCTGACAAGGGACCAAGTCCATGGCCCACACCTGAAAGACACAATAGTCAGGAGAGCATTCTGTAAAACATACAACATCACACAAACATAAGCAACAGTTATTATCATTGCCCTGGGCCCCAGGTGTGGAGTCCGTAACTTGACGAAAGTCATGGACTCCTTGGGAGTGTGACAAGAGCACCTCGGCTTGCCCACAGGTGAACCAGGCATCCCTCACCATGCGGTTAACCTTACAGCACTCCAGGGGTCATGTTCACAGCATAATATCAACTGGAACAATAATACTAGATTCCAGGGATGCTAGGAGGCCTGAAATTCTACACAGATTATCTGTGATACAATAGGATGCAAACCAGGAAAATTATACTCACCATTTTGGTTTGGTGTAAGGATAAAATATAATAAATGCAAGGTTTCTGTAACTGTCCTTGGCAATAATATACACTCAGTAAACAGTAGTAGTTATTATTTTCCTTTTAGCTTGTTAAAGTAAAAAATTAATCTCTGTTATATACCCCTGCTCTGCATACATTATGGAGATGAAATACTGTAATAACTCTCAAAATATTTAGAGAAGTTACTCACATTTAAAAAGTTCCTCTGATCCTTACTCAGTGTTCCTCTGATCTTTACTCAGACCTCGCCTCTGCCACATTCTTGGGGACATGACTATAGAATGAAGCTGTGTGGTTCTGAACAGCCAGGCTTGCAGCAGACGCTTGGAGGGGTTATTACCCAACAGTTAAGGAGGTAACTACCCACTCCAACCTCATCCACAGAAGGAGAAGGATGGAATTCTTTTTGCTGAGGAGCTTCCAGAACTAACATTCTGTTATTCTACATCTCATAAACTGTTGAGTGAAGGAGTAGTGATGACAATGCTGATAGCAAGACTTCACAGTGCTCACTCATCACGTTCACAGCAGAGGTGAACTTGCAGAACCAGGCTATGTTCTCAGTAGTCAGTACATGGGAAAGCACCGCTGCCTGCCAGTCTCAGCCACCTCCCATGTCCCTCCCCCAAGGTGCTGAGATCTGGTAACAGATGGAGACTGAGGGTGGAATCCCAGCTGTCCCTAAAACCCTGGTTGCTAAGGCCGGACATACTCACTGGGGAGGAAAGCTGGACAGGATTATTCCTCTCACTTGATGTCCCCACACAATTAAGGAGTAGTCCTTTATTCTTCTGGAATTCAGGCCAAATACCAAGGACATTTATGGCTGTGTCCAGCTTGAACTGCTTCTCGCATGGTTTCCAAGCTGCCTTTTCTTGCTACTGTGGTCCCGGGTGCACCATCACTTCAGGTCATTTTAACCCAATGAGGCCTTGGAACTGGCCTGCACTCTACTCTGACAAGTCCTGTTTGTTTATGGGGCAGCCCAAAAAGGATGTGTGAAAACACCTATTAAGGTAATCACACCTGGGCTATGAGAACTGCTCATGGCTCGATGGCATTCTGCTCTCTCTCACCCCTGCCATTACTCCTACCTCCCCAGTTGTGATGCAGCTCACCTCTTACCTAGATGGAGAGGGTCTGAGATGGGCCTGTGCAGCTCAGCATTTCCTAACTACATGTAGCCTGCTGATGTTCTCAGCCTGCTTTTGCTTTATAGGCTCTGCAAACTGGGAAACCAGAGAGTGCATCAGCTTGCATGCCACCACTACAACCCAAGTAAATAGCCCTGGAAGTGTGATGGACATTGCAACATTTCCCAAGAGTCTTCTTGTTTTTCTTCCTTCATTTTCCTTTAGCCCGATTTGTTCACTTCTTTTTTATTATTCCCCCATGTTTTATGCACTGATAAGAGTTCTTCCAAATGTGATTTTTGAATAAGGCCCTAAACTAACAAGTGGACATCTCACCATTGGACAATCAAATTGCTCCAGGCCCCAGAGGTTTCTACTACTCTGTCCAACCTCTTTGAAAACATGCTCAAAGCAATTTGATCTTCCTGCCTTCTATTGTTGAAAGACCCATGCTGGGCTTTATCTTCCTGCAAAGAGGAACCTACTGGGGTTCAGAACAGAGTCCAGGAGCCCTTACTTGTTTCCTTTTGTCTAGGACTCATTCATAGCCTGCTAGCTGCAGGCACCATGCAGGCACCATGTATTCTTGACATTGCTTGCATAAGAGAGGAACAGCACCCCACCCTTAGGAGGAAAATACCAACTTTTAAGGTAGAAGGCTTGGTCAAAGGCTCAGGATCTAAAACCCAGGAACCACCTTCCACTAACTAGAATGGTGAACCTGGGATCTTCCTCACAGGGGAGACCCAGGTCAAGGGGCATCTTGGCCAGGGAACAGGGAAGCCTGAGCCTTGTGGGCTTCATCACCATCCAACATGACCTGGCTGGGGGTCCTGGGAAGCCATCCTCCTACTTTCCTGTGGCCTGCTAAGAAAACAAGATTCATTGAAACTCAACCAAAACTATGAGTCGTTTTTCCTCAATCTTATAAAAATCAATATAAGTTCCAGAACTGAGTGCTCGTCTAGTCACACAGACTCTAGTATTTGTGAAACTGGATTTATTTTAGCAGTCTGAATAATGTTTATTTTCTCAAGTTCTCACCCCCTCTTCTTCCTCTCTGTGCATTTAGTTGTGTACCCAAATATGGCAGTTGCTGAGATGCTGGAGGTTAAAGCTTTAATGACTCAGAATCAGTTTAGAGTTGACAAATAATGGGGCTTTTTCCTGAATTCTTTATGGATCAATAAAAGGACAAATTTGAATAGACTTGTTCTATCAGGTCTACAAGGAGTACTAACATCCTAATCTGGGCCACTAGTGCATTGTCAAACAAAGACCAAAATCATGATTCTCATATATTTATAAAATGAACATGTTAAAGAGTTTATTTAACTCATTATCAATGAGGGAACTAGTAAAATGTTACAGCCAGTTACAGTGAAGGAGAACTAAGAACAGACATATTAACAGATCAGGAATATTGACAGGAATGTATAAATGGAAGCAAAGTGGCCTCTTCAACCATGGGGAGGAAATTACTTGGACCTCCACAGCACTGCAGAGTTTACATGGCTACAGACAGGAAGTATTTTTCATTGCTGTGAGTTGTCTACAACTTACTGAGTTGTAAAATAGTTCCCTTAGAACCAGAATGGATACCCTGGAAAGGTGAGCCACAAACAGGTCCATTTCCCCCAAAACATCTTTTTGTATGGGAATAGGCAGGCACCACATAGTTCCAGCACTGGGATCAATTGCTGGGGCCCCAGGTGTGCCTCTGCCAGAGGCCAGGCAGAGGCTGTGGCTGCGGATCTGTGTATTTCTATTTCTAAAAACAATTTCCCAGATGATGTGGTTGCACATTTAATTTGAGTGAAGAATTAATCTGCAATTTATATTCTCCACAGTCTCTTTTCCAATTAGCCTCTCTCTGAGACCACACTCAGGGCTCCTCAAAGCCACATGGACTACTGACAGGAGGGACATTTGGGATATGGCCAACTGCTCAAAATCAAATCTGATCTAGGCACCATCATGCCTTCAGTTCCATCTGCAGAGTTTAATCAGCCATGTCTCTATAGTGGTCTATTTTTCAAATGAAATGTCCCTAGAATGCATTCATTTATTTGATGATGCTGATAATAATAATTTGAGTGACTAGTATTTAATGACCACATCATATTGTATGCTAAGCCCTTTCAGGCATTATCTCATTAACGAATTACAACAATTTTAAGGAATGGTTATTATTATTATTCCCATTGTGTAGGTGATGAGGCCAAGATCCTGACAGGTAAGACACAAGCGGAGGTAAGGCTGTGACTTCTATAGCCCTGGCCCCTGTAGAGTGCTCTGGATTTTCCTATTTCGAGGCGCCAGTGTTATAGGAGGGCCTCCAGAAGGTGCACTTGTGCTGAAGAGAAGAAAAGGAAAGAATGAGAAGTAGGAGGGAAGACACAGAAAGAAAGCAAGGATCCCCAAAGACAAGTCTTCTGTCTTACACCTTGGAACACAACTAACCTTTTGGGTGAGAAAGAGACTTTGTTCTCTTACTCTCTAATTGTTTATAAAAGGAAAATAACAGAGCAAGTTGGCCATTAAACCAACCGAACACCAATTGAGCTACTCCATCCATGTGCAATCAGAGAAAGAGCAGCAGCTCCAGCAGCAGATCAAAGGCCCAAACAGCAAGTTGCTGAAACTCCACCTGCCTTTCAGGTCATTTGATCACCAAAGACCAAAGGACTCATAGAAGCTGCAAGGTTTTAGCTGTGTCTACTTTCCAAAACAAATGTTCTTCTTAAAAGTATGTTTTGAAATGACCTTTTCCTCAGTGATTCAGAAGAGAAGACAGACTAGACTGCCCCTCACACCCACCCCTGCCGCCCTGCTGCTGCACACTAATTTATCCAAGCTAAGAGTATCCTGCTGAGAAACCAGGGAATACTGTTAGCAGAGGGTATTATGAGGCCTGGAAGCCTCAGTTCTCTAAGGAGCCACCAGGCCTCTGTTACAATGAAGCTGTTAAATATGGGCTGTTCTGCGCTAAACACAGAACCAGATGGAAAAGGACACGTAAGAAGCTTTGGCCACAAAACAGGCACTCAACAAATATCTGTTGAAGTACTAGGAATTAATGACAATTGTGCCTACAGGCTAATCTTTACCCTACAGGAACAGAACAGATTACACTAATACCTTTCGTAGAAATGAATGGATAAAAGGTCTTTTCCTTTTTAATTCAAAATTCAGATTTTCTAAGTTCAAGGCTAAGAACTCAGAGTAGTATAACTCAAATAGAATCAGATCTCCTCTGCACACAGTATTTTCATGGTCTGTTCTTGAAGATTGATGTTAAATTCTAGGCATTCAGGCCATTATCTCTCCAAATGAAATGCTCTTAGAAGAAAACATAGTGGGTTTTCAGCACTTTCTCCTCCAATTTCAGCCAGAAATATATTTTTTAATGGACACAACGAACCCTTTAAATGAATTTTAATAATAAAAATGCTCTGCAGATACCCTCACTAAACTGCTGTTACCTGTCCCCCTGTGCACAGGGCAGCCCACAAGATCGGGTCCATGAAAAGAAATGGGGACACAGCAGCCAGCAAATTGCATTGGATTTGGTAATTTCCTAATATGCAGTGCTTGTCTAGCACAGTCCATTCAAGAAAGCATCTTTTTTCAGACTACTGTTAATCATCTTATGACTATTATTATTATGACTCATCTTATGGCATCCCAGAACGGTCCCAGAGTTCCTTACCACAGCCCCACCATGCAGGAATCAATACCTCATGTTATGGCTGAGAAAGCTGAGACTTAGGGAAGCTTACTCTGCACTAAGGAGCAGACTTTTCAGACTCCAAAACCCAGGTATTTCAGCACCATTTATGCCATTGGCCACACTGAAGACTCCTTTCTGGCCTCCCTTTTGCCCTTCAGGGTAGGTAAGGCAGGACCTGGCATCTTCAAGATCTCATGGTCAGAGCATTCCCCCTATTGCAATGGCTCCTTCCCCTAAATGAAACAATACCCTAGGATAAAATCTGTCTTTACATAAGTATAGATTCATTGTTATCTAGCAGTACTATTATTTCCATTCATAAGTGAATAAACTGAGGCACAGGGAGGATGCAGAGCCCACTGAGGTATACAACTTAAGATAGCAGCACCAGAGCCCTGTGCTCAACAGCTATGCTTTCTCCTGGTATGTGTTTCATACAGACTTTCCATCTATATGGAGGAAGAGCCTGCCCCAAAGAAAAGGGGATCTAAAAACGTTTCAAAGTAAAAAAAAAAAAAAAAAGTTTCACAGTGTTAATAAAGGGAAATCTCACTAAGATGAAATTGGGAGGCCAGAAGGGGAACTGTAACACCCAGTGGCCAATTACAAACCCCACTGGGAGAATCCTCAATGGGAAAGAATCATCAGTTACAGGCCCCAACAGAGAAAGCTAGACATTGCATCTCCCACAAGAAATCAAACACCCCAGCAACATAGCCAATGAGAAACTGTCATCAACCTGAACCCTTGCTTTTCTCCAATGGACTTTCCTTCAAAACAACCCCTCCCAACTTCCTTCTTCTTCATAAAATAATGTTCCCTTGTTTGTTGGGCTTGCTTATGATTTTGCTTTCTTAAATCACAATTCTCTGTCAGTCTTGAATAGACTCATTTTTGCTGGTAAAGTAACTGTTTCATTTTTAAGGTTAGCAAAAATCTGTCCTTCCTCACCTTCAAAGGAATTTCAAGGCTGATACATGAGAAATTATGAGAATTAAAACTATTCAAATTATGAGAATTACAATGGAATTTGGTTATGTGAAAAAGAGATGAAAATAACCCCTCCCCCCACCCCACTCTCATTCGTAGCAAAATATGTCTCTGAGTTAAATATGTCACTTAGAGAATTTATTTTCTTAGAACTCTTTGGGGCCATCAGTTGTAAGTAATTGACATAATACAGTCGATCCTCATTATTTTTGGATTTCTTATTTGTGAATTCACCTGCTCACTAACAGTTATTTGTAACCTCAAATCAATACTCGCTGCCCTTTTCCAGTTATTCGGAGCATGGCAAAGTATTTGAATCGCTGATATATACATTCCCAGCTGAAGCATAACAAGGCCTTTTAATTTCAGCTTTCATGCTATAAACAAGTGTTCTTTTTGCAATCTATTTAGTATCATGTTTAATTTTTGTGATTTGTGTTGATTTTACCATTTAGAATGACTCCCAAGCATAGTGGTGAAGTGCTGTCTAGTGTTCCTGTTACCAGATGGAAAAGGAAAGAAACCTCAGTTGAAACAAAAGTAAAACAGAGCATTTTATTAAAGTATGCTCCAAGGTAGGAGCAGGCCAGTCAAGAAAGACAACAGCCCAGAAACTCTGGGTTGTGGACTTATGTCAGTTTTTTTCTTTTGGGGTGGGTCCCAGGGTTACAACATTTGAGTGACAGGCCTGGATTATATAATAATCAGCCAGCTACCATGTCCCTTACCAAGATGTATTCAAAGTACCTTCAAGGGGTAGGAAAGTGTAGCATTATTTCATTCTAGAGATGTAGATCAAATAAGGACAAGTGCAACAAGCACAACAATCTTAACTCTTCCTCTAATGGGATGTTGTAACCACAAACCCACTGCTAGATGGGTGGAATGGGGTGGTCTATGGGCAGTCATTGGTTGGGGCTCTCTGTCAGGACGTTTAAAGTCCATCCTCCTGTTGCTCATGCCTAGCCTCCTGCCTAACATTCCTAAGAGCCAAAGGTTGTGATGTGCCTTATGGAGAAAATATGTGTCAGACAAGCTTCATATTCAGGCATGAGTTTCAGTGCTATTGGGGATGGGTTCAATATAAATGATTCAACAATATATGTTAAATAAATGTCTTTAAACAGAAATACACATCAAACAAGGTTCTATATTACTTAATTGACAAACATGTGACCAGAGGTCACTGGGACCTAATATCCTATATTTCACCTAGAAGCAAAGGTTCAGAATTCACTAATGCAGCATTCCAGGTGACTTCACACAACATTAATAACAACTGGGAAGAATAGCAAGAATCAGGATAGACTACATGCTGTGATAGCCTTTCTTTTGTAAACTGACTTCTCTGGTTTGCAAACTTCAAGGTAAGCAAGAGTTTACTTACCAACTACTAAAGCAGCTTGTTTGTGTGGGTGAGAGGGAGGCTTTAGAAAGAAGTGGCAGACACTTGGAAACCAGGAGGATTAGAAATGTGCAAACCACCCCCCAAATAATGCAACATTGTTCATTTTGATGCCTTAACATCTGTTCTGAGAAACAACAGGAGGTGGATCTCAGGGGAAGAGAGAAGAAATTTTCAGTGCTGGACCTTTCTGGGAATATTCTTTTGTAACCCCAGTTTTTACTCTAAAGGTAATGCGGAGTATTCACAGAAGCCAAGTTTCTTGCAAGGAAGTCAGGCTCAGAATAAAAGCTGCATTTCCCACCTGCTGACTGTAAGGCTCTAGCATAAGCACCAGCACTGTAAGAAGCTCTCCAGCACCACCCCTGGCTTAAGATGCATTTGCAAAGTCCTCACTTGCACCTTCTGCCTGCCTGTCTTTTTATTAGTGCCTACTTATATCCATTTATCTCCCTTTTCACACTGTTCCGGAAATGTGGTTTTGGTCATGGTAGGGTTGCAGGGTTGCAGGGTTCTTGTCTCATGGAGTTGAAGAATGAATCTCAGGGACAAAAGGGTGAAGTGAAGTGAAAGTTTAAGTGAAGGTGAGAATAGATAGGAAAGAAAAAAGCTCTCTGGAGTGAGAGGGGTCATGAATGTGTTGCGACTGAGGGCTTTTATGGTCAGTGTATATAGAAAACTGACCAAGGAACTTGGTAAATTTCATGTCAATAACATGGTGGATTTGTAAATATCATGAGAATATCCTATCTATATTTAGAACGAACAACAGGTGTTCTTATAAATATCATGAGAGCAAACAAGGTGTTCCCTTCTCTCTGGTTAATATCTCATCTATTTCTCCACATCTTGGATAACTGTGAGCTTTCTCAAGTGACCCCCTACCTGTCTCTCCCTACTTAGCCTCACCTGTCCCTTACTCAGAACAACAAACACCAAACAACACCAATACCTATTCCCATCCCCACTCTGTGTCCTGCTGGTGTTTGCATTCTGGCCAGGCCACAGACCTCATATACACTGTAGATTTCATTGCATGTAATGTGATAAATAATGGTACGCTGCAGTAACAGGCATTGCTAAATCCTATCTGTGAGGTTTGATCCCACTTCCAACAAATAAAATTAGGTCCATCCATGTCAATTCCACCTAAACTTTGACAGCACATTTCTACCAAGAAGTTTTTAATTATTTGCCCTTAGGGTCTGATCCTGTCATGCTTAACATTTGTTCCAGAGAAACCAGAGCCACTCAAGTTTTAAAAACTGTACATTCATGAGTGCTCTTGCTTGTAACAGGAAAAAATAGTATTCTTATAGACTAGAAAGACAAAGAGGAACTATAGATATTTATGTTTGCAGAAATAACAAAGGGAACAATATAGCAACATTTATAGAATATAATTAGAATGTTGAAAGATACCAATCTTACCCATTTCCTGGGCTGCTGACAGTGTTTACACTGCAGACTATTTCAAGTGGAGTAATTCACACCAGAGGTTTATTTCTCAGACTGCATCATCTACATACACATCTTTCACAGTATTTTCAGATAATGTGCCATTAGTGGCATTAAATTTTATTTGAATATGAGAATCAGAAGGGAAAGTTTGTGTTGTTTCCCCCCCCCAGGCTGAAAAATGGACTCAATAAATGAGAATAGCAAATGGAATTTCAAAAAAAAAAAGATAAAATGACCAACTCTGAAATTCCAATTTGAAATGACCTAGCTGTCAAACTGGACAGACATCACATTATCTATATCAGCTGTCTAAAAAAAAAAAAAATCTTAGGGTGGGGGGTGGGAAATAGCTGGAATCAGGCCACAAGGCTCTTAATTTCTTGTGCTTTTCTGCAAGGACCACCCCCTGCCGCCCCCAGGCTGGCACACAGCAGGGTATCTACTCTAGGAGGCTTCTGGGGGCTCCCCTATGCAGTTTCAAAGTGTTTTCAGAGGCTACTCTTACGCTAGATGGTTACAAACTGAGATGCAAAGTAGTTACTTAGAAGCAGAGCCAGGATATCTCCTGAGAAAATTAATAAAGGGAAACCTCACTGAAGTGGACTCTAGATGTTAGAAGGGGAAGCTGCAAGTGGCGAGCTATGCCACTCAACCTCAGTTAGAGGAAAAATTATCAATTACAGATCCCCACAGGAAGGATCAACAGGAGAGAGTCATAAATTACAGGACCCCCCCAGGGCAAGATGTATATTGCATCTCCTACAAGAAACTGACAACTCTTGCAACTCAGCCAATGAGAAACCTTCATCACCCTGAACTCTTACTTTCCTCCAATGAACTTTTGTTCAAAATAACCCCTCCCAATTTCCTTCTTCTTCTCCATAAAACAACTTCTCTCTTCTGTTTGTGGGACTTGCCTATGCCTTTGCCATAGCTTGCTTGTCCTGAATTGCAATTCCATTATTCATGAATACAGATATTTTTGCTGGGGGAAAAAAAATTTATTTTTAAAGTTAACACTTCCAAGATGGATTTCCAGGACATAGAGTGGTGCCAACTTCTGTCTCCATGTGGAGGGCAGTGTGACCTGCCCAGGGATGGCCAGGCATGCTGTCTGAGCTGTGTCGTCCTTGAACAAGCACCAGAGGTGGCCTTGGGCTTGTGTCCGAGTCTCCCACCCACAGCTGGAGGATGCCAAAGGCTTGGAACTCACAATTAGTAAAGCCAGAGTGATAAGCATACATACCTTCTCCACACAGCCAACGAGGTTCATTAAAGTATCTATGAGTATTCGGTTTGCTATGAATGATTGGAGAGGCTAGGTGATGACCCCAGGGCAGATGCAAGGGCTGGAGTAGTGGGTTCTGCACTGGGTTTAGTCATAGAGCCCTCAAATAAAAGCAAGTGCACAAGCTGAACACATCAAAAAAAAGCATGTTGTTTCAGTGGGAAGATAATGGGAGAGCCACTGCCTACCTGTCTGCCCCTTAGCTCAATAGTGCCATAGGATTACTTGGTGCACAGTGAAACTGTCAAGCTCCAACCCCCCCATTCCCATCAGGATTGGAGAGTGGTTCCGAGCTTTGCCTATATCCCTACATTCTGAGTTTTGGCCTTTACTGACCATTTGACTATCCTTCCTTTCCTACCAGCCCAGAAATTGCAGAGACAAATTCCAACTTCTTCCTCTTCTGGAGATGCATGCAGACCCCTCTCCTTCCATCTATTCTGATAATGTTGCTGAGTCACCGAGTTCTTGTCTCATGGAGTCGAAGAATGAATTTCATGGACACAAAAGGGTAAAGTGAAGTAAAAGTTTATTAAGTGAAGGTGAGAACAGAAAAGAAAGAAAAAACTCTCTAGAGTGAGAGGAGTCCCAAATGGGTTGCTACTGGGGGCTTTTATGGTGGGTCTTTTATAGAAAACTGACCGGGGTGGGGGCGGAGCAAGATGGCGGAGGAGTAGGAGACCTGGATTTCGTCTCCTCTCAGGAATTCAGCGGGATAGGAATCAAACCATTCTGAACACCTACAAACTCAACAGGAGATCAAAGAAAAGAATAGCAACAACTCTCTTATCAGAAAAGCGACCACTTTCTGGAAGGTAGGACCTGCGGAGAAGTGAATCCGAGGTGATATTCCGGAGGATAGATGGCGGTGGAGGGGCCTCCATCGGCCACTTCTGGCAAGTGATAGAACCACGGAGCACAAAATTGGAACTTTTAAAAGTCTGCTCCGCTGAGGGACGTCACTCTGGTGGCTAAGCAGGGGGTGGAACCCTCTGGGACAGTGTGGTCTCAGGACCCTTGGGGTCACAGAAAGACCGGGGGTGCCTGAGTGTGGCAGAGCTCCCAGGTATCGGAGCCAGGAAGCCGGCTGCAGAGGCGGAGCCCAGGCGCAGGCTCTCAGCTCGTGGTTGCCATAAACCGTGATCTGCGGCACAGTCGGGCCACTGCTCCTCCAGCAGGGACCCAACAAGCGGCAGATCAGGGAGACTCCCCTTCCTCCCCCGGGGGGAGCCGCGCGGGAGTGCACCGCAGGGATCTGCTGGGTTTGGAGACTCCATCCGGGGTCAGGTGCCAGAGATAGAAACGCGCGGTCACAGGCCGGGTGAGCATGGACTGCAGCCGGGGACCGGGGAGACGGAAGTGACTGATGGCTTTTCTCTGGGGGCTCACTGAGGAGGGGGGCCCCGAGTTCTCGGGTCCTCCGGAGCAGAGATTGGGAGGCCGCCACTTTCACTCTCCGCCTCCAAAGCTGTACAGAAAGCTCTCAGGGAACAAAAGCCCCAGAGAGCAAACCCGAGCAGATTACTTAGCCCAGACCAGGCAAGGGCCGGGCAATTCCTCCTCCGGCAAAGACATTTGGAAACCACGGCAACAGGCCACTCCCCAGAAGATCAGCGAGAACAGCCAGCCAAGACCAAGTTTACCGATCAATGAGAACGGCAGAACTCCAGCGCTAGGGGAATACTGCACATAGAATTCATGGCTTTTTTACCATGATTCTTTAGTCTTTTAAAGTTAATTTTTTTAAAACTGTCTTTTTTTCTTTTCTTTTTTTTTGTTTCTTTTTCCCTTTTTCAAACAATATCTTATCAATCCATTTTTTTAAAAAATATTTTTATTTTTCATTTTTAGAGTCATATTCTATCCCTTCATAGTAGTTACCCATATTTTTGGCTTATATATATAAGTTGTTCTCTCTTTAAAATTTTGAGATAGTTTCTTCTAACAGATTAAAATATACCCTAAATCTCTAGTATAAGGTTTTTTTCTACTCCCCTGCCTGATCACATTTTCTTCCTTTTTTTTTCTTTTTTCTTTTTTAAAATCCTCTTCTTTCTTTTTTCAACCAACTTCTTATCAATTCCTTTTAAAAAAAATTTTATAATTTCCATCTTTCCAGTCATATTCCATCCCTTCATCATATCAACCCTTATTTTTGCACATATATAACTTTTCCTTTCTTTAAGATTTTGGGAGGAACTTTCTTCTAAAAGACCAAAATACACCCCAAATCTAGTGTGTGGCACTGATCTATATACCAGCCTGATCATATTTGATCACATTCTGTTTTTTTTTTTTGTTGTTGTTGTTTTGTTTTGTTTGTTTTTGTTTGTTTTTATCTTTATCTTTTTCTTTTTCTTTTTTTTCTTTTTCTTTTTTCTCTCTTTCTGTTTCTTTTTCCACTGCTTCAGGTCTTCTGATTTGTTTAGAGTATATTTTCTGGGGACATTGTTACTCTGCTAGCATTCTGTTCTCTCATTAATCTATTCTCTGCACAAAACACAAGACGGAAAAAATCACCTCAACAAAATGAACAAAAGGTAGTACGGACTGCCAAGGACCTATTTAATATGGACATAGTATGATGTCAGATCTAGAGTTCAGAATCATCACTTTAAAGATACTAGCTGGGCTTGAAAAAAATATGGAAGTTATTAGAGAAACCCTTTCTGGAGAAGTAAAAGAACGAAAATCTAACCAAGTAGAAATCAAAAAGGTTATTAATGAGGTGCAATCAAAAATGGGGGCGCTAACTGCTAGGATAAATGAGGCAGAAGAGAGAATCAGTAATATAGAAGACCAAATGATAGAAAATAAAGAAGCTGAGAAAAAGAGAGATAAACAACTGCTGGATCACAAGGACAGAATTCGAGAGATAAGTGATAATATAAGACAAAAAATCATTAGAATAATTGGGATCCCAGAAGAAGAAGAAAGAGAGAGAGGGGCAGAAGGTATAATGGAGCAAATTATAGCAGAGAACTTCCCTAATTTGGGGAAGGAAACAGGCATGAAAATCCAGGAAGCACAGAGAACCCCTCTCAAAATCAATAAAAATAGGTCAACACCCCAACATCTAATAGTAAAACTTAGGAATCTCATAGAGAAAGAGAAAATCCTGAAAGCTCGGGAGAAGAGATATGTAACCTACAATGGTAGAAACATTCGAGTGGCAACACCCCTATCCACAGAGACCTGGCAGGCCAGAAAGGACTGGCATGATATATTCAGAGAACTAAATGAGAAAAGTATGCAGCCAAGAATACTATATCCAGCTAGGCTGTCATTGAAAATTGAAGGAGAGATCAAAAGCTTCCAGGACAAACAAAAACTAAAGGAATTTGCAAACACAAAACCAGCCCTACAGGAAATCTTGAAAGGGGTCCTCTAAGCAAAGAGAGAGCCTAAAAGCAACATAGACCAGAAAGGAACACAGACAATATACGGTAACAGTCACCTTACAGGCAATACAATGGCACTAAATTCCTATCTTTCAATAGTTACCCTGAATGTAAATGGGCTAAATGCCCCAATCAAAAGACACAGGCTATCAGACTGGATTAAAAACCAAGACCCATCGATATGCTGTCTCATGAGACTCATTTTAGACCCAAAGACACCCCTAGATTGAAAGTGAGGGGGTGGAAAACTATTTACCATGCTAATGGATACCAAAAGAAAGCTGGGGTGGCAATCCTTATATCAAACAAATTAGATTTTAAACCGAAGACTGTAATAAGAGATGAGGAAGGACACTATATCTTACTTAAAGGATCTATCCAACAAGAAGATCTAATAATTGTAAATATCTATGCCCCTAACATGGGAGCAGCCAATTATATAAGGCAATTAATAACAAAAGCAAAGAAACACATCGACAACAATACAATAATAGTGGGGGACATTAACATCCCCCTCACTGAAATGGACAGTTCGTCTAAGCAAAAGATCAACAAGGAAATAAAGACTTTAAATGACACACTGGACCAAATGGACTTCACAGACCTATTCAGAATATTCCACCCCAAAGCAACAGAATACACATTCTTCTCTAGTGCCCATGGAACATTCTCCAGAATAGATCACATCCTAGGTCATAAATGAGGTCTCAACTGGTACCAAAAGACTGGGATCATTCCCTGCCTATTTTCAGACCACAATGCTTTGAAACTAGAACTCAAACACAAGAGGAAAGTCAGAAAGAACTGAAATACATGGAGGGTAAAGAGTATCCTACTGAAAAATGAATGGGTCAACCAGGAAATTAAAGAAGAATTAAAAAAATACATGGAAACCAATGAAAATAAAAACAAAACTGTTCAAAATCTTTGGGATGCAGCAAAGGCAGTCCTAAGAGGAAAGTATATAGCAATACAAGCCTTTCTCAAGAAACAAGAAAGGTCTCAAGTACACAACCGAACCCTACACCTAAAGGAGCTGGAGAAAGAATAGCAAATAAAGCCTAAACCCAGCAGGAGAAGACAAATAATAAAGATCGGAGCAGAAATCACTGAAATAGAAACTAAAAGAACAGTAGAACAGATCAAAGAAACTAGGATACAAACAATACAAACAATACAAACAATTATACGAACATATTATGAGCAACTCCATGCCAGCAAATCAAATAACCTGGAAGAAATGGATGCATTCCTAGAGATGTATCAACTACCAAAACTGAACCAGGAAGAAATAGAAAACCTGAACAGACCTATAACCACTAAGGAAATTGAAGCAGTCATCAAAAATCTCCCAAAAAACAAAAGCCCAGGGCCAGATGGCTTCCCAGGGGAATTCTACCGAACATTTCAAGAAGAATTAATACCTAAAACTGTTCCAAAAAATAGAAATGGAAGGAAAACTTACAAACTCATTTTATGAGGCCAGCGTTACCTTGATCCCCAAACCAGACAAAGACCCCATCAAAAAGGAGAATTACAGACCAATATCCTTGATGAACATGGATGCAAAAATTCTCACCAAAATACTAGCCAATAGGATCCAACAGTACATTAAAAGGATTATTCACCACGAACAAGTGGGATTTATCCCTGGGCTGCAAGGTTGGTTCAACATCCACAAATCAATCAACGTGATACAATACATTAACAAAAGAAAGAACAAGAATCATATGATCCTCTCAATAGAGGCAGAAAAAGCTTTTGACAAAGTACAGCATCCTTTCTTGATCAAAACTCTTCAGAGTACAGGGATCAAGGGTACATACCTCAATATCATAAAAACCATCTATGAAAAAACTACAGCGAATATCATTCTCAATGGGGAAAAACTGAGAGCTTTCCCACTAAGGTCAGGAACGCAGCAGGGATGTCCACTATCACCACTGCTATTCAACATAGTATTAGAAGTCCTAGCCACAGCAATCAGACAGCAAAAAGAAATAAAAGGCATCCAAATCAGCAAAGAAGAAGTCAAACTCTCACTCTTTGCAGATGATATGATACTTTATGTGGAAAACCCCAAAGACTCCACCCCAAAACTGGTAGAACTCATACAGGAATTCAGTAAAGTGGCAGGATATAAAATCAATGCACAGAAATCAGTGGCATTCCTTTACACCAAGACAGAAGAAAGAGAAATTAAGGAGTCGATCCCATTTACAATTGCACCCAAAACCATAAGATACCTAGGAAGAAATCTAACCAAAGAGACAAAGGATCTGTACTCAGAAAACTATAAAATACTCATGAAAGAAATTGAGGAAGACACAAAGAAATGGAAAAACGTTCCATGCTCATGGATTGGAAGAACAAATATTGTGAAGATGTCAATGCTACCTAGAGCAATCTACACATTCAATGCAATCCCCATCAAAAAGCATCCACTTTTTTCAAAGAAATGGAACAAATCATCCTAAAATTTGTATGGAACCAGAAAAGACCCCGCATAGCCAGAGGAATGTTGAAAAAGTAAAGTAAAGCTGGCAGCATCACAATTCTGGACTTCCAGCTCTATTACAAAGCTGTCACCATCAAGACAGCATGGTACTGGCACAAAAACAGACACATAGATCAGTGGAACAGAATAAAGAGCCCAGAAATGGACCCTCAACTCTATGGTCAACTCATCTTTGACAAAGCAGGAAAGAATGTCCAATGGAACAAAGACAGTCTCTTCCACAGATAGTGTTGGGAAAATTGGACAGCCACATGCAGAAGAATGAAACTGGACATTTCCTTACACCACACACAAAAATAGACTCCAAATGGTTGAAAGACCTCAATGTGAGACAGGAGTCCATCCAAATCCTAAAGGAGAACACAAGCAGCAACCTCTTTGACCTCAGCCGAAGCAACTTCTTCCTAGAAACATCGCCAAAGGCAAGGGAAGCAAGGGAAAAAATGAACTATTGGGACTTCATCAACATAAAAAGCTTTTGCAAAGCAAAGGAAACAGTCAACAAAACCAAAAGAGCACTGACAGAATGGGAGAAGATATTTGCAAATGACATATCAGCTAAAGGGCTAGTATCCAATATCTATAAAGAACTCATCAAACTCAGCACCCAAAGAACAAAGAATCCAATCAAGAAATGGGCAGAAGACATGAACAGACATTTTTCCAAAGAAGACATCCAAATGGCCAACAGACACATGAAAAAGTGCTCAATATCGCTCGGCATCAGGGAAATCCAAATCAAAACCTCCATGAGATACCACCTCATACCAGTCAGAATGGCTAAAATTAACAAGTCAGGAAACGACAGATGTTGGCGGGGATGCGGAGAAAGGTTAACCCTCCTCCACTGCTGGTGGGAATGCAAGCTGGTGCAGCCACTCTGGAAAACAGTATGGAGGTTCCTCAAAAAGTTGAAAATAGAGCTACCCTATGATCCAGCAATTGCACTACTGGGTATTTACCCCAAAGATACAAAAGTAGGTATCCGAAAGGGTATGTGCACCCCGATGTTTATAGCAGCAATGTCCACAATAGCCAAACTGTGGAAAGAGCCAAGATCTCCATCGACAGATCAATGGATAAAGAAGAAGTGGTATATATATACAATGGAATATTATGCAACCATCAAAAGGAATGAGATCTTGCCATTTGCAGCGACGTGGATGGAACTGGAGGGTATTATGTTGAGTGAAATAAGTCAAACAGAGAAAGACATGTATCATATGACCTCACTGATTTGAGGAATTCTTAATCACAGGAAACAAACTGAGGGTTGCTGGAGTGGGGGGTGGGGTGGGAGGGATGGGGTGACTGGGTGATAGACACTGGGAAGGGTATGTGCTCTGGTAAGCGCTGTGAATTGTGCAAGACTGTTGAATCTCAGATCTGTACCTCTGAAACAAATAATGCAATATATGTTAAGAAAAAAAAAAAAGAAGAAGGTAGCGGGAGGGGAAGAATGAAGCGGGGGAAATCGGGTGGGTGGACGAACCATTAGAGACAATGGACTCTGAAAAACAAACTGAGGGTTCTAGAGGGGAGGGGGGTGGGAGGATGGGTTAGCCTGGTGGTGGGTATTGAGGAGGGCACATTCTGCATGGAGCACTGGGTGTTATGCACAAACAATGAATCACAGGACAGTACATTTAAAACTAATGATGTATGGGGATTAACATAAGAATAATAAAAATAATAATAATAATAAAATAAAAATGAAGACAAAAAAATAAAGAAAACTGACCAGGGAATTTGGTAAATATCTGGTGCATAACATTTAAGACAAACAAGGTGGATTTGTAACTATTGGGTAAATGTCGCATCTATTGGGTAAATGTCGCATCTATTGGGTAAATGTCGATCTATTGGGTAAATGTCGCATCTATTGGGTAAATGTCGCATCTATTGGGTAAATGTCGATAATTAGGATTATCAAGGTGGATTTGTTATGTTCCCTTCTCTCTGGTTAATATCTTGTCTATAACATTTTTCCACATCTGGAATTTCTGTGAGCCTGGTCATGTAGCCTCTGCATGAGCCTAGTCAGGGGAGTCAGGGGCCTCCTATCTCTCACTGACTATACCTTAACCCTTTCCTTACTCAATAGCATTGATTTGGGCAAGACACCATTAGGGCAGCTTTCGTCCAAGTGAGACCATCCCCCCAGCAGAAACTAGGAAGAAAACACTGGGACTTCCATGCTACATTTGATCTTACCAACATAGTAGCACATGTTTATAATTCAGATAATATATAAGTAAGGATTCATGTTCAAAACCAGTTTACTGTTAGATGTCCTGAACCAAAAAAAAAAAAAAATTTAGAATCCACTGAGTTCAACACACTTTAACTGGTTTTACCTAGTAACTTCCTTTAGAGTTTGAGCTTCATTCCAGTAGGCAAGTGGCTTGAAGAAATATAGTAAATATGCCCCCCACTTCTGCAAATGCATTCTTCATCGTTCTGAAATCCAGGCAATCCTTGGCACTTCCCTTTTCTTAACCACCCTGTCCCCTCCATGTTCACCTACCTGTGGACCCCTCAGACTGCTGCCCAGCCCATGCCTTCACCTTCTTCTCCCTAGACCTCTAAGCATTCCACACTATTTCCATCACCCTGTAGACATCTGTTGAGAGCCAGTTGTGTGCCAGCCATTCCTATAGGCATGAAACAAAATGGCCCCACTCTCAAGGCTGGCACTGCATTGGAAACAGTCTCCTAACTGCCCCCAGCCCTTCCTGCACCCCGTCCTTAAAGTAAATTCCACACAACGCTTCCAGAGGTCCTCCTCAAAGTGAAAAAATAACCTTTCACACACCTCCATCCCTTTCTTACATCATGATCAGCTCTCATCACTCTTGAAATAGACTAAAACCCAAAGAGCCTGGGAGGAAGGCTGGGTAGTTGGTCCTGCCCACGCAGAGCCTTGCCTTTGGCATTCCAGCTACTTTTGAACACTCCTGGAAGCCACCCTGTTTCTCCATCCTCTCCTGTGACGGGGCCTGTGATGTATGGTTCTCTCTCCTGACACGCTCACATCATCGTGCAGCATACTTTCCCACTACCTGGCCCTTTTACCTCTTTCCTATGTTGATGAATTGCTCCCTTCCACATTTCTTGCAGCTGCAAAGTTGGCAGCTGTAGACTCTGCCTGCTGCAGCTTTCTGTGGCCATGTTGGCCATTGTCCCCAGCCTGTGGCCTTTTAGCCTGATTCTCCTAACATCTTTTAACACATTTATTTTTTTCTTAAACTATCCAGGGGGGCCTCTACTATCTCAACAAAGAGGTCTCACAGATGTGCCATGCTTCCACAACATTCATCATGGTCATTATTTCTCATCTATCTCCTCCTTCAGGCTGTGAATTCCATGAGGCAAGGTCACTGATTTTGCTCACCATCTTGAGCCCATGACCAGGGCCTGGCATGTAGTGGCATCAATATAAACCCTTAAGGAATAAGCAATTCATTCATGTGTGGAAAGCTTTACATGCTTATATTTGCCATAAGCAATTACTGGTGTGGCGAGTGAGCTTCAAAGTTTCCCCATTAGAAAAATAGAAACCAGCTCTTTTTACTGTCACTGCTAGGCAGTATTAAAATAACTGGTTCACACTTGTGTCCATGAAAGAATGTGAAGCAGACTAGGCAGACACTGGTGCCCCCTAAGTTCCAGGCAGCCCTGTAGGTACTAACGACAAAGCTTATCCTCCAGGAGCTCACTACCTAAGATTCAAAAAGTATACTAATAACCTTCCATCATTGTTTTATGCTATTTTATTTATCCGTTTCCCAAATAGAAAAACAATTCAGTATTTTTCAATGTTAAGGTCTTTTCTCCTTCAGAATGTCCTTCTGGTTCCCCCTAGAAAATATTTGCAAATCATACATCTGATAAGGGGTTAATATTCAGAACTAATAATATATAGAAAACTAATACAGGGAGAATTGCTACAACTCAACAAAAAAACAACCAACATGATACAAAAATAAGCAAAGGGGGGGGCGGAGCAGGGTGGTGGAGGAGTAGGAGACCTGGATTTCGTCTGGTCCCAGGGATTCAGCTGGACAGGGATCAAACCATTCTGAATACCTACGAACTCAATAGGAGATCGAAGAAAAGAATAGCAACAACTCTCTGAATAGAAAAGCGAACTTTCTGGAAGGTAGGACGTGCAGAGAAGTGAATCCGAGGCGATATTCGGGAGGATAGATGGCGGGGAAGGGGGCCTCCGTTGGCCACTTCTGGCAAGTGATAGAGCCGCAGAGCACAAAATCGGAATTTTCAGAAGTCGGCTCCGCTGAGGGACATCGCTCCAGTGGCTAAGCGGGGGTGGAACCCTTGCAGGACAGTGTGGTCTCAAGACCCTCGGGGTTACAGAAAGACTGGGGGTGCCTGAGTGTGGCAGAGATCCCAGGTATTGGAGTGGGGAAGCCAGCTGCAGAGACGGAGCCAAGGAGCGGGCTCTCAGCTCGCGGTTGCCATAAACTGTGATCTGCAGCACAGTCGGGCCACTGCTCCTCCAGCAGGGACCCAACAAGCGGCAGATCTGGGAGACTCCCCTTTCTCCCCTGTGAGGAGCGGGGCGGGAGTGCACCACAGGGATCTGCTGGGTTTGGAGACTCCACATGGGGTCGAGCGCCAGAGATAGAAACACTCAGTCACAGGCCAGGTGAGTATGGAGTGCGGCCAGAGACCGGGGAGACGGGAGTGATTGACTGCTTTTCTCTAGGGATGAACTGAGGAGTAGGGCCCCAAGTTCTCGGCTCCTCTGGGGCCGAGATTGGGAGACGCCATTTTCATTCTTGTCCTCCAAAGCCAAATGGAAAGCTTACAGGGAAAAAAACTCCTGAGAGCAAACCCAGGCAGATTACTTAGCCCGGGCCAGCAAGGGCTGGGCAATTCCGCCTCCAGCAAAGACATTTGGGAACCATAGCAACAGGCTCCTCCCCCAGAAGATCAGCAAGAACAGCCAGCCAAGACCAAGTTTACAAATCAATAAGAATGGCAAAACTCCAGCACTAGGGGAATACTGCACATAGAATCCATGGCTTTTTTATCATGGTTCTTTAGTCTTTCAAAGTTAATTGTTTTTATTTTTTATTTTTCCCTTTTCAACCAACATCTTATCAATCCCGTTTTTTACAAAAACATTTTTATTTTTCATTTTTAGAGCCATATTCTATCCCTTCATAGTAGTAATCCTTATTTTAGGCATATATATATACGTTGTTCTCTCTTTAAAATTTTGAGATAGTTTCTTCTAACAGATCAAAATATACCCTAAATCTCTAGTGTATGGATTTGTTCTAGTCTCCTGCCTGATCACATTCTCTCCTTTTTTTTCTTATTTTTTTAAATATCCTCTTTTTTTTTTTCAAACAACTTCTTATCTTATCAATTCCTTTTATAAAATCTTTTACACTTTTCATCTTTACAGATATATTCCATCCCCTCATCATATAAACCCTTATTTTTGTACATATATAAAATTTTCTTTCTTTAAAATTTTGGGAGACACTTTCTTCTAACAGACCAAAATACACCCAAAATCTAGTGTGTGGCACTGATCTATACACAGCCTGATCATATTTTATCATATTCTGTTTTTTTTGTTTTCTTCTGTTTTTATTTGTTTTTATCTTTTATTTTTCTTTTCTTTTTTCTTTCTTTCCTTTTTTCTTCCCCCAGTTTCTGGTCTTTTCTGATTTGTTTAGAGTATATTTTCTGGGAACGTTGTTACCCTGTTAGCATTTTGTTCTCTCATTAATCTATTCTCCTCTGGACAAAATAACAAGATGGAAAAAATCATCTCAACAAAAAGAACAAGAGGCAGTACTGACTGCCAGGGACCTACTCAATATGGACATTAGTACAATGTCAGAACTAGACTTCAGAATGATGATTTTAAAGATAATAGCTGGGGGGTGCCTGGGTGGCTCAGTCGTTTGGGCGGCTGACTTCGGCTCAGGTCATGATCCCAGGGTCCTGGGATTGAGCCCCGCATTGGGCTCCATGCTCAGCAGAGAGTCTGCTTCTCCCTTTCCCTCTGCTTGCCGCTCTGCCTACTTGTGCTCTCTAATGCTCTGTCAAATAAATAAATTAAAAAAAAAAAGATAATAGCTGGGCTTAAAAAAAGCATGGAAGTTATTAGAGAAACCCTTTCTGGAGAAATAAAAGAACTAAAATCTAACCAAGTCAAAATCAAAAGGCTATTAATGAGATGCAATAAAAAATGGGGGTGCTAACTGCTAGGATAAATGAGGCAGAAGAGAAAATTAGCAATATAGAAGACCAAATGATGGAAAATAAAGAAGCTGAGAAAAAGAGATACAAACGACTACTGGAATACGAGGGCAGAATTTGAGAGCTAAGTGATACCATAAGATGAAACAACATTAGAATAATTGGGATCCCAGAGGAAGAAGAAAGAGAGAGGGGCAGAAGGTATATTGGAGCAAATTACAGCACAGAACTTCCCTAATTTGGGGAAGGAAACAGGCATCAAAATCCAGGAGGCACAGAGAACACCTCTCAAAATCAACAAAAATAGGTCAACACCCCGACATCTAATAGTAAAACTTACGAGTCTTGTAAGCAGCTCGAGAGAAGAGATCTGTAACCTACAATGGTAGAAACATTCGATTGGCAACAGACCTATCCACAGAGACCTGGCAGGCCAGAAAAGACTGGCATGATATATTCAGAGCACTAAATGAGAAAAATATGCAGCCAAGAATACTATTTCCAGCTATTTCCCTTGAAGGAGAATACTATTTCTCCTTCAATTTTCAAGGACAGGCTGTCCTTAAAAATTGAAGGAGAGATCAAAAGCTTCCAGGACAAACAAAAACTAAAAAAATTTGCAAACACGAAACCAGCCCTAAGAGAAATATTGAAAGGGGTCCTCTAAGCAAAGAGAGAGCTTAAAAGCAACATAGACCAGAAAGGAAGACAGACAATATACAGTACCAGTCACCTTACAGGCAATGCAATGGCACTAAATTCCTATCTTTCAATAGTTACCCTGAATGTAAATGGGCTAAGTGCCCCAATCAAAAGACACAGGCTAACAGACTGGATTAAAAACAAGACCCATCGATTGCTGTCTTCAAGAGACTCATTTTACACCCAAAGAAACCCCCAGATTGAAAGTGAGGGCGAGGAAAACCATTTACCATGCTAATGAAAACCAAAAGAAAGCTGGGGTGGCAATCCTTATATCACACGAATTAGATTTTAAACCAAAGACTGTAATAAGAGATGAGGAAGGACACTATATCCTATTTAAAGGGTCTATCCAACAAGAAGATCTAACAATTGTAAATATCTATGCCCCTAACATGGGAGCAGCCAATTATATAAGGCAATTAATAACAAAAGCAAAGAAACACATTGACAACAATACAATAATATGGGGGACTTTAACACCCACCTCACTAAAATAGATAGATCATCTAGGCAAAAGATCAACAAGGAAATAAAGACTTTAAATGACACACTGGACCAAATGGACTTTCACAGACCTATTCAGAACATTCCATCCCAAAGCAACAGAATACACATTCTTCTCTAGTGCCCATGGAACATTCTCCAGAACAGATCACATCCTCGGTCACAAATCAGGTCTCACCCAGTACCAAAAGATTGGGATCATTCCCTGCCTATTTTCAGACCACAGTGCTTTGAACTAGAACTCAATCACAAGTGGAAAGTCAGAAAGGACTCAAATACATGGAGGTTAAAGAGCATCCTACTAAAGAATGAATGGGTCAACCAGGAAATTAAAGGAGAATTTAAAAAATTCATGGAAACCAAGGAAAATGAAAACACAAGTGTTCAAAATCTTTGGGAGCAGCAAAAGCAGTCCTAAGAGACAAGTATATAGCAATACAAGCCTTTCTCAAGAAACAAGAAAGGTCTCAAGTACATAACCTAACCCTACAACTAAAGGAGCTAGAGAGAGAACAGCAAATAAAGCCTAAACCCAGCAGGAGAAGAGAAATAATAAAGATCAGAGCAGAAATCAATGAAATAGAAACCGAAAGAACAGTATAACAGATCAACAAAACAGGGAGCTGGTTCTTTGAAAGAATTAATAAGATTGATAAACCCCTGGCCAGACGTATCAAAAAGAGAAGAGAAATGACCCAAATCAACAAAGTCATGAATGAAAGAGGAGAGATCACAACCAACACCAAAGAAATACAAACAATTATAAGAACATATTATGAGCAACTCTATGCCAGTAAATTAGATAATCTGGAAGAAATGGATGCATTCCTAGAGATGGATCAACTACCAAAACTGAACCAGGAAGAAATAGAACACCTGAACAGACCTATAACTACTAAGGAAATTGAAGCAGTCATCAAAAATCTCCCAACAAGAGCCCAGGGTCAGATGGCTTCCTAGGGGAAGTCTACCCAACATTTGAAGAAGAATTAATACCTATTCTTCTGAAACTGTTCCAAAAAATAGAAATAGAAGGAAAACTCCCAAATTCATTTTATGAGGCCATCATTACCTTGATCCCAAAACCAGACAAAGACCCCATCAAAAAGGAGAATTACAGACCAATATCCTTGATGAACATGGATGCAAAAATTCTCACCAAAATTCTAGCCAATAGGATGCAACAATACATTAAAAGGATTATTCACCACAACCAAGTGGGATTTATTCCTGTACTGCAAGGTTGGTTCAACATTTGCAAATCAGTCAATGTGATATAATACATTAATAAAAGAAAGAACAAGAACCATATGATTCTCTCAATAGATGCAGAAAAAGCATTTGACAAAGTACAGCATGCTTTCTTGATCAAAACTCTTCAGAGTACAGGCATAGAGGGTACATACCTCAATATCATAAAAGCCATCTATGAAAAACCCACAGCGAATATCATTCTCAAAGGGGAAAAACTGAGAGCTTTCCCCCTCAGGTCAGGAACATGGCAGGGATGTCCACTATCACCACCGCTATTCAACATAGTATTAGAAGTCCTAGCCACTGCAATCAAACAACAACAAAAAAAATAAAAGACATCCAAGTCGGCAAAGAAGTCAAACTCTCACTGTTTGCAGATGATATGATATTTTATGTAGAAAACCCAAAAGACTCCACCCCAAGACTGCTAGAACTCATACAGGAATTCAGTAAAGTGGCAGGATATAAAATCAATGCACAGAAATCAGTCGCATTCCTATACACCAACAACAAGACAGAAGAAAGAGAAATGAAGGAGTCGATCCCATTTACAATTGCACCCAAAACCATAAGATACATAGGAAGAAATCTAACCAAAGAGGAAAAGAATCTGTACTCAGAAAACCATAAAATACTCATGAAAGAAATTGAGGAAGACACAAAGAAATGGAAAAACGTTCCATGCTTATGGACTGGAAGAACAACATTGTGAAGATGTCAATGGTACCTACAGCAGTCTACAGATTTAATGCAGTCCTCATCAAAATACCATCCACTTTTTTCAAAGAAATGGAACAAATAATCCTAAAATTTGTATGGAACCAGAAAAGACCCCGCATAGCCAGAGGAATGTTGAAAAAGAAAAGCAAAGCTGGCGGCATCACAATTCTGGACTTCCAGCTCTATTACAAAGCTGTCACCATCAAGGCAGTAGGGTACTGTCACAAAAACAGACACATAGATCAATGGAACAGAATAAAGAGCCCAGAAATGGACCCTCAACTCTATGGTCAACTTATCTTCGACAAAGCAGGAAAGAATGTCCAATGGAAAAAAGACAGTCTCTTCCACAGATAGTGTTGGGAAAATTGGACAGCCACATGCAGAAGAATGAAACTGGGCCATTTCCTTACACCACACACAAAAATAGACTCCAAATGGTTGAAAGACCTCAATGTGAGACAGGAGTCCATCAAATCCTAAAGGAGAATACAGGCAGCAACCTCTTCAACCTCAGCAGCAGCAACTTCTTCCTAGAAACATCACTAAAGGCAAGGGAAGCAAGGGAAAAAATGAACTATTGGGACTTCATCAACATAAAAAGCTTTTGCACAGCAAAAGAAACAGTCAACAAAACCAAAAGACCACTGACAGAATGGGAGAAGATATTTGCAAATGACATATCAGATAAAGGGCTAGTATCCAAAATCTATAAAGAACTTATCAAACTCAACAGCCAAGGAACAAATGATCCAAACAAGAAATGGCCAAATACATGAACAGACATTTTTCCAAAGAAGACATCCAAATGGCCAACAGACACATGAAAAAGTGCTCAACAGCACTCGGCATCAGGGAAATCCAAATCAAAATCTCAATGAGATACCACCTCACACAAGTCAGAATGGCTAAAATTAACAAGTCAGAAAAGGACAGATGTTGGCAGGGATGCGGAGAAAGGAGAACCCTCCTAAACTGTTGGTGGGAATGCAAGCTGGTGCAGTCACTCTGGAAATCAGTATGGAGGTTCCTCAAAAAGTTGAAAATTTAGCTACCATACGACCCAGCAATTGCACTACTGGGTATTTACCCCAAAGATACAAATATAGGGATCCGAAGGGGTACGTGCACCCCAATGTTTATAGCAGCCATGTCCACAATAGCCAAACTGTGGAAAGAGCCAAGATGTCCATTGACAGATGAATGGATAAAGAAGAAGTGGTATATATATACAATGGAATATTAAGCAGCCATCAAAAGGAATGAGATCTTGCCATTTGCAATGACGTGGATGGAACTGGAGGGTGTTATGCTGAGTGAAATAAGTCAATCAGAGAAAGACATGTATCATATGACCTCACTGATATGAGGAATTTTTAATCTCAGGAAACAATCTGAAGGTTGCTGGAGTGGTTGGGCCTGGGAGGGATTGGGTGACTGGATGATAGACATTGGGGAGGGTATGTGCTATGGTGAGCGTTGTGAAGTGCGCAAGACTGTTGAATCACAGATCTGTACCTCTGAACTAAATAATACATTATATGTTAAAAAAATAAAAAAAGAAGAGGGAGAAGATAGCAGGAGGGGAAGAATGAAGGGGGGAAATCAGAAGGGGAGACCGACCATGAGAGACTATGGACTCTGAAACACAAACTTAGTGTTCTAGAGGGGAGGGGGATGGGAGGATGGGTTAGCCTGGTGATGGGTATTAAAGAGGGCACGTTCTGCATGGAGCACTGGGTGTTATATGCAAACAATGAATCATGGAATACTAATGGAATACTAATCATCAAAAACTAATGATGTAATGTATGGGGATTAGCATAACATAAAAAAATGACTGAAGAAAAATTTTTAAAAAGCAAATGATTAAATAAACATTTCTACAAAGAAGATCTGCAAATGGACAATTAATATATGAAAAGATGCTCAACATCACTAGTCATTGGGAAATGCAAAGCAAAAACACAGTGAGATATTACCAATTTAAGATGGTTACTATAGACAAAAACAAAAACAAAATGAAACAAAACAAAAAACAAATAGAAATTCGTAGGTATGAGCAAGGATGTGGAGAAATATGAACTCATGTTCAGTGTTGCTAGGAATGTAAAGTGGTGCAATCATTGTGGAAAATAGAATGTCAGTTCCTCCCAAAATAAACACAGAATTACCATATGATCCAGCAACTCTACTTCTGGGTATATACCCCCAAGAATTGAAAGCAAAGACTCAAAGTGATATTTGGCACACTTCTGTTCTTAGAAGCACTGTTCACCACAGGTAGTGGTAATCCAGGTGTCCATCAATGGATGAAAGAACAAACAAAATCTGTTATATATATACAATGAAATATTATTAAACATTAAAAAGGAAGTAAATCCTGACACATGCCACTACTTAGAACGATCTTGAGGACACTATGCTAAGTTGAACAAGCCAGTCACAAAAGGACAAACACTGTATGATTCCACGTCTATGAGGTACCCACAGTAGATATGTTCACAGAAAGAGAAAACAGAATGGAAGCTACCAGGTGCTGGGGGAGGGTGAATGAGGAGTTAGTGGTTAATGGACACAGAATTCCAGTTTGGGAAGATGAAAAAGTTCTAGAGTTTGATGGTGGTGATGGTTGCACAACAATGCAAAGGTACTTACCTCTGAACTATACACTTAAAACTGGTTAGGATTGTAAACTTTATGCTACGTTTATTTTCTGCAATGAAAAATAAAATATAACAAAGGGAGATATGATATGATTCATGTTCCCATAACCTACCAGAAAGTATTAACTGCAACTGCCTATCCTCACTTTAAGCTGTCCAAAGATACATATTTTTTCAAGAATGTATATTTACCTATTACTATTTTATGATTCTTGAAAATGTTTCCAATCTGAAGGAATCGAGTCAGAGATGGGGAGGGAAAGGGACCAGCCACCACAGAGCACCACTGTGTGTCTGCCTCTGTGTTGAGCTCTAGACTTTTCTCCCAAGTCTTCTGTTCTGGTCATCTGCCCCCAAGGAAAGCCCAATGTCACTGACAGCTCTGCCCTTGCAGAGTACTCTCAACTCTCGAAGATTTTTTGTATCAATTATCTTAGGACATATTGTGGCAAATATTCTTCCTTACTCTTCTTAAGGATCCTTATTAGACTGTCCTTTAGTGCTAATTACTTTTCCAGTCAGTCTGGGCCTTGCTCTTCTTGCCCTTGGATTTATTTGTTCTGTCCTATCTGTGGATTTTGAATAATAGGGACATTTTCGTTCATGTTATACACTTTCAAATCACTGAAAATGGTTTTTCATATGCACCCCTGTTCTTCTTTCTCTAGCTAAGCTGAATTCTCCTTATCCAAGAGACTCCTTAAAACCTAGCTGACCTCAAAAGCTGAACATCAGTGTAACCGCTGCAAGAATTCTTACAGCACTGGGGAAGGCCTGACCCATCCCAGGCTGCTGGCTCCATGCCCATCTCCAGTGTCCTACAGAAACAGCTGCCCCTCCACCAGTCCTGGGTTTACCCTGGCCCAGATGCAAGATGGCAGCTGGGAGAACAGGTCCCAACAAGAAGGAGGTGGGCAAGGCAGGAGCCAGCGGTGCCCAGCCCAGGGAACCAGCAACAGTGATTATGCCTGCTATTGGGAGGACAGCTTTAGACACCCCAGCCTGATTCACCACAAGGAGGGACAGGATGACATTTCCCATGTGATGGTGCCAGGAAAGTTTCTCAGAGTTCTCCTGCCATAGCCTGGCAAAAGTCTTCAGTAGCTTCAGGATGGGAGAGAGGTAGTGGGCTTCCTGCTCCACTCCTGTTTCAGGGGTCCATCTGTGCCCCTGACACACCTGGGGATGAGTCCTAGCTCTGCTGTGGTCCTTGACAAGCACTCAGACTCTGCACCTCTTTGCTCTCTTCCATTAAATGCCACACGCAAACCCAGCTTGCAGGCTTCCTCTTCCTCCTCCTGCTGGATTAGCCACAGTAGAGTGCATGCTTCATGGCGTCACCCAGACATGGAACACTGTCTTTGTCTTTGATTTGAATTGATTTCACTTTGCCTCCACTATTGCAAGGAGGGGGGGGGGAAGCACCCAAACCCTTGATGTATATAAAAGATTTTTGCACTTTACAAAAGATCTGGAGAGATGGAGAAAATTAACAGTAATCTACCTAAAATTACATACTGGGTATACTGACTCTCATTGTCATTTCAACTATTCTCTTTCCTCTCCTCTCTCTTCCTCCCTCTCTTCCACTCTCCAATTTCTGATTTATTTTAGAGTAAATACATTTTAGTCCCCCCCTTTTTTTTGTCTCCTCTGTCACTACCATGCCTATACATCTTATCTGCACCCCAAGCATTACTATGGTATTTTTCTAAGCCAAAACCATTCCCTCCATCAAAGGAATTGAGCTACATAAAAAGAAAAATCCTTAACAATTATTGGGAGTACAACTCATAAGCAAAAGCCTGACTCAGAAATGAACATAGAGTGATATATTGAACCAAATGCCTAAAATTGACCCTGGCCACACCTTGCCACAAGGGATCACTTGACAAATGAGTTTTGAAAGGCAGAGAGCTGGGTGCTCATCTCATAGACTCGTCTCATAGACAGAATCACACCCACAAGGATGGGTGGGGTGTCATGATATTGGGGTAGATGCTGCATATGTTCTTCAGTCAGTTTTCTCAAATAGAGTCCTAACAGTGTTTGGAAACAAATAAGCATTGTGTGAAAATAATGTTTGGTTCATCTGAGTGTAAGAGTTTTGCCCACATGCAGACAATGCCTTTAACTGGAAGGACATTAACAGAGTGTTCATCAGGACATAGCTGAACACTGCACAAAAGACATCTGCCATGCTTGGTTTTTAGTGCTCCAATGGCCCTGGAGACAGGTTTGAATTATTTAATTCTTTTGCCAAATAGCCACTGTAAATCCATGCTCCCATGATGAAGCACAAGAATGTGCCATTTCTTGGCTATACAAGTGGAGATGGTCTATAATTAGCACATGGTTTTTCTTTGCTGTCAGCCAGTTGGTACATGAGCACTGAACCAGGTTTAGTAGTTAATAAAGCATAGCTGTCTGGAAGCTAAATCTTATTTTGTAAGGGAGGCTATCATGAAGTGTCCCTTTGTTAGCCTGGCCACTGGCCCTAGCTTGAAGGCCAGAAGACTTCTGTTAAAACAAAAATGTTACCTGGGTAGGTGTAATGGGTTCTGCAGCTCATTTGAGGCAGGAGAAATTGTCACTTAATTGAAGTTGTCACTAAATGAGCAGCCTATGTAGTATACAGTGATCCCACATATCAGTCTGCAAGCCTGACAGTGTGCCCTGAGGGAAAGGTCTGGATAAAATAAGAATAAAAGAAGGGAGTTTGGTGGCAGTAAATTGCTCCTGGCTGGGAAAGACAAAACCAGAAGCACAGAGTCAGACAAGCTTTGATCACTGAATACTAACTGAGACCTACTGTGAGCCTGGAACCAGAAAGCAAGTGCACAGTGCAGGAAGGACCCAGAACTGCATGGGGAGCAGGGCTTGTGGGCATAGCAGCCCCAGCTTCTGTGATCTTTGCCAGACAAATCCAACCCACTGCCTGTTAGCATAGCCTAAAGCTAAGGATGATTTTCACACTTTCAGATGATTGAATAAATATCAAAAGAATAGTATTTCATGACACGGGAAAATTACATGAAATTCAAATTCCAGTGTCAAATAAAGTTTTATTGGAACACAGCCATACACATTCATTTACATCCATGATGCTTCTGCATAACAGAATTGGGTAGTTGCGATGGAGACACAACTGGCCCACAGAGCCTAAAATACTTATTTTCTGGCCCTTCATACAAAGTGTGCTGATCCCTGTGCTAAGTTGCCTTCTGCAAACCAAGTTGTTACTTCTGTCCACAACTGGTAAATACTCCCAAGTTCTAAAGCAGCTCTGCTGCCTGTAAGCCAGCAACCGTATAAGCAGCTTCACCACGGCTCTGCAGCAGCATCTGCGGGTTTGCATGTGGGCATGCACTTTTCCTCATTAGTTAATTCAAGTGACAGGGAGAAAAGGAAAAGGGAAGGACTGGTAGTGAAACAGAGTACTCAAACAAAATTAAATGATGAAAGAGATTGAAAGGTTTCAGCCGAATCCACCTGCAAAGATCCATGGACGGCAAATGCAGCCCAGTGACTCAGATGGCCCAAAGCTGAAGGGCATGGGGAGGCCCAAGAGCTGCCCACCCTGAACTGAGCAAATAGGGATATACTTGCTGAGTCTGTGGGAGAAATGTCATTTATTTGAATGGAAACCTGAGATTATTCTTTGTAAAACAGTAAAGGTTTCAATTACTGTAATTTCTCATTATTTGCTTTGCTATTCTGATTAATCCCAAATTCTCTCAGCCATTTCAAACCTCACATTTTATTTTTCTTCACCTTCTCTTGCTTCGTAGCTGCCTACAGTTTGGTTGGCTTTGAATGGCTATTTTGGAAGAATATGCTGTCTTCCAATCCAAGAGAAAGAAAAAAAAGTAAAATAATAGGCATTCACTTAAAATAATACAAGGATTTGATAGGAGAGCAAAATGAAATGCTTCAAAACCAATCTGTTCAAATGGAAATCTTTCTGCCCAATAACTGCTTTCAGAGTGCAGTTTTTCTTTTTTTAATCTCTTTAAAAGGATTTGCACAGTCTGTAAGAAATTAGGCTTTTGGCTTGTCATTAAGGTTGGTGAGGGCATGTGTCTAAATCCTTTTCTAAAGACCCTCCTTTATTTTCTCACAGTATTAAATGCTTTTGAGAAGAACACTGCACAGAGGTGTTACAAAGAGAGGAGTAACATCAGTCTTAAGAAGGGGAAAAGGAAGGCCAGAGCCATATCTTAGGATGCCAGCCTCCAGAGAAGAGAGGGCACTTTTGAAGGCTGCCCTATCCCTTTTACCCGCTCTTGTTCATCCAACTACAGACTCACTGAGGTCTAAAAAGAGATGAGGTTTCTGCTCAGATATCATGTCTTCTCAGAAGCTCCTGGTGACTACCCATGCAAAATACTCCACCAAGCCTAGGTAGGAGCACCCCCTCTGTGCACGCATGCCCTTCCCATTCAGTGGTGGCAGGCACTGCCTTCCTGACCAGTAAAAGCTGATGGATGCACCTCCCTGACTGCTCTAAGTGACCTCCCACTTAAACTTCAAGTCCATCTGAACAAAGGCTGAGTCTGCCCTATCTTTGAAATGCTGTGACCATCCTGCCCTCAACCCCAGCACCCAATGTGGGCAGTTGACCAGGGCTGGGCACTCAAGCTCAGTGGCTCCAGAGATGAGCCAAATGTGAGGGCACAGGGGCACAAGGCAAGGAAGATGAGCAGTTCCAGGTACGAGCAGGATGCAGGGGGCACAAGGGCATGAGCATTCAGTGCAATGCAGGCATCGAGCACTTGAAGAGGGGTGATGCCTGCACCTGGAAGAGCAACTTCCATATCCGAAATATAAAGAATGCAGTACAGGAAGGACTGCAAAGTAAGGGAGAGTTCTTTGGAAACTATAAATCACGTGCAAACGTAGTCTTTCATGCCCTTACCCCTGCTGTTTTCTCCCATAACAAGTGTCCTTCGTAATCTCTCTTTTATTGAGAGCCTCCTCCTACAGTGGAAGGTAAGCCCCATGAAGACAGCGTTTCTTCTTATTCAAACTGTGTCCTCAGTATGTATAACTATGTTTGGTACTTGGTAGGGGCTTAATAAGTACCTGTTGAGAGAAAGAAATGAGGGCATTATAATGAGAGAAAATTCCTCAGATGAAACAAACAGGCTCTGGGGAGGCTAAGCTTCCAGGCCCCCAAGTGAGCTCAGGGTACCCTGGGAGGAACACATCTGACAGGCCCTGGAGGACCTGGGGATGCACTGGGTGTCAAGGTGACACCCCAGGCCACGATATACTTTGGGCAGCTGACATCTCCTGGGGACAGAACAGCTGCACCATTTGCAAGAAAGTTTTCTTGAAAATCTCCTTACAAAAGAAACACAGAACTTCTTTGATTTTTTGGCCCCTTTGATATTGTAATGACTGCATGATTTTTCCTGGTGCTTTAGAGATCTGCACTATGCAGGCTGGGAATCCAGCAGTGTTTGCTAGACTGTTAAAAAGCCTCAGATTTGGCCATTTGTAAGACACCCCCAACCTCCATTAGAATAAAGGCCTACTTTCCACAAGCTGCCAGGTTTGCAATTCAGTGGGTTGTACACATAGCCTGGCCCCTGTCTTAGATGGTTCAGGAAATTCATGTGTGGCAGGCAGGACCCTGCTCCACTTGGATGGCCCTGGAGAAAACTAGCATTTGATGGCACACTAGAAACACAGGCTTTATCTGTAAGACCAGAGCAAGCAGGTCAACCACAGAGGAAAGTTCAGACAGGGGAGATATGTGCACTCCAACTCAAGGATGATTTCTTTCTATTCTGTTCTGTAAGTCCAGAAAGAGAACCAGGTAAGAATCTGGGGAGGTCTTCATGGAGAGAGGGGTAGATGCAGAATCAGGAGCCATCTTTGCTCCATTGACTTTCTTCTCCAAACTGTTTAATGACACTTTTAAAAAATTTTTTTTATTGTTATGTTAATCACCATACATTACATCATTAGTTTTTGATGTAGTGTTCCATGATTCATTGTTTATGCACAACACCCAGTGCTCCATGCAGAATATGTCCTCTTTAATACCCATCACCAGGCTAACCCATCCTCCCACCCCTTCCCCTCTAGAATCCTCAGTTTGTTTCTCAGAGCCCATAGTCTCTAATGGTTCTTCTCCCCTTCTGATTTTCCCCCTTCATTCTTCCCCTCCTGCTATCTTCTTTTTTTTTTCTTAACATATATTGCATTATTTGTTTCAGAGGTACAGATCTGTGATTCAACAGTCTTGCACAATTCACAGCATGCGCCATAGCACATACCCGCCCCACTGTCTATCACCCAGCCACCCCATCCCTCCCACCCCATTCCCCACTCCAACAACCCTCAGTTTATTTCCTGAGATCAAGAATTCCTCATATCAGTGAGGTCATATGATACAAGTGTTTCCCTGATTGACTTATTTCGCTCAGCATAACACCCTCCAGTTCCATCCACAACGTTGCAAATGGCAAGATCTCGTTCCTTTTGATGGCTGCTTAATATTCTATTGTATATATATAGCACCTCTTTTTTTTTTTAAAGATTTTATTTATTTATTCATTAGAGACAGAGAGAGAGAGAGGCAGAGGGAGAAGCAGGCTCCCAAGGAGCAGGGAGCCCGATGCGGGACACGATCCCAGGACCCTGAGATCATGACCTGAGCCGAAGGCAGACGCTTAACCATCTGAGCCACCCAGGCGCCCTATAGCACCTCTTCTTTATCCATTCATCGGTCGATGGACATCTTGGCTCTTTCCACACTTTAGCTATTGGGGACATTGCTGCTATAAACATCGGGGTGCACGTACCCCTTCGGATCACACATTTGTATCTTTGGGGTAAATACCCAGTAGTGCAATTGCTAGGTCGTATGGTAGCTCTATTTGTAACTTTTTGAGGAACCTCCATACTGTTTTCCAGAGTGGTTGCACCAGCTTGCATTCCCACCAACAGTCTAGAAGGGTTCCCCTTTCCCTGCATCCTCGCCAACATCTGTCATTTCCTGAATTGTTAATTTCAGCCCTTCTGACTGGTGTGAGGTGGTATCTCACTGAGGTTTTGATTTGGATTTCCCTGATGCCGAGCGATGTTGAGCACTTTTTCATGTGTCTGTTAGCCATTTGGATGTCTTCTTTGGAAAAATGTCTGTTCATGTCTTCTGCCCATTTCTTGATTGGATCATTTGTTCTTTGGGTGTTGAGTTTGATGAGTTCTTTATAGATTTTGGATACTAGCCCTTTATCTGATATGTCATTTGAAAATACCTTCTACCATTCTGTTGGTTGTCTTTGGTTTTGTTCACTGTTTCTTTTGCTGTGCAAAAGCTTTTTATGTTGATGACGTCCCAATAGTTCATCTTTGCCCTTGCTTCCCTTGCCTTTGGCGATGTTTCTAGGAAGGAGTTGCTGCAGCTGACGTTGAAGAGGTGGCTGCCTGTATCCTCCTTTAGGGTTTTGATGGACTCCTGTCTCACATTGAGGTCTTTCAACCATTTGGAGTCTATTCTTGTGTATGGTGTAAGGAAATGGTCCAGTTTCATTCTTCTGCATGTGGCTGTCCAATTTTCCCAACACCATCTGTGGAAGAGGCTGTCTTTTTGCCATTGGACGTTTTCCTGCTTTGTCGAAGATAAGTTGACCATAGAGTTGGGGGTCCATTTCTGGGCTGTCGATTCTGTTCCATTGATCTATGTGTCTGTTTTTGTGCCAGTACCATACTGTCTTGATGATGACAGCTTTGTAATAGAGCTGGAAGTCCAGAATGGTGATGCTGCCAGCTTTGCTTTTCTTTTTCAACATTCCTCTAGCTATTCGGGGTCTTTTCTGGTTCCATACAAATTTTAGAATTATTTGTTATATTTCTTTGAAAAAAGTGGATGGTATTTTGATGGGGATTGCATAGAACGTGTAGATCGATCTAGGTAGCATTGACATCTTCACAATATTTGTTCTTCCAATCCATGAGCATGAACGTTTTTCCGTTTCTTTGTGTATTCCTCAATTTCTTTCATGAGTATTTTATAGTTTTCTGAGTACAGATCCTTTGCCTCTTTGGTTAGATTTCTTCCTAGGTATCTTATGGTTTTGGATGCAACTGTAAATGGAATTGACTCCTTAATTTCTCTTTCTTCTGTCTTGTTGTTGGTGTATAGGAATGCGACTGATTTCTGTGCATTGATTTTATATCCTGCCACTTTACTGAATTCCTGTATGAGTTCTAGCAGGCTTGGGGTGGAGTCTTTTGGGTTTTCCACATAAAGTATCATATCATCTGCAAAGAGTGAGAGTTTGACTTCTTCTTTGCCAATTTGGATGCCTTTTATTTCTTTTTGCTGTCTGATTGCTGTGGCTAGGACTTCTAATACTATGTTGAATAGCAGTGGTGATAGTGGACATCCCTGCCGCGTTCCTGACCTTAGGGGGAAAGCTCTCAGTTTTTCCCCACTGAGAATAATATTTGCTGTGGGTTTTTCATACATGGCTTTTATGATATTGAGGTATATACCCTCTATGCCTATACTCTGAAGAGTTTTGATCAAGAAAGGATGCTGTACTTTGTCAAATGCTTTTTCTGCATCTATTGAGAGGATCATATGATTCTTGTTCTTTCTTTTGTTAATGTATTGTATCACGTTGATTGATTTGCGGATGTTGAACCAACCTTGCAGCCCAGGGATAAATCCCACTTGTTCATGGTGAATAATCCTTTTAATGTACTGTTGGATCCTATTGGCTAGTATTTTGGTGAGAATTTTTGCATCCATGCTCATCAAGGATATTGGTCTGTAATTCTCCTTTTGGATGGGGTATTTGTCTCGTTGGGGGATCAAGGTTATGGTGGCCTCATAAAACGAGTTTGGAAGTTTCCCTCCCATTTCTATTTTTTGGAACAGTTTCAGAAGAATAGGTATTAATTCTTCTTGAAATGTTTGGTAGAATTCCCCTGGGAAGCCATCTGACCCTGGGCTTTTGTATTTTGGGAGATTTTAATGACTGCTTCAATTTCCTTAGTGGTCATAGGTCTGTTCGGGTTTTCTATTTCTTCCTGGTTCAGTTTTGGTAGTTCATCCATCTCTAGGAATGCATCCATTTCTTCCAGGTTATCTAATTTGCTGGCATGGAGTTGCTCATAATATGTTCTTATAATTGTTTGTATTTCTTTGGTGTTGGTTGTGATCTCTCCTCTTTCATTCATGATTTTGTTGATTTGGGTCATTTCTCTTTTCTTTTTGATAAGTCTGGCCAGGGGTTTAGCAATCTTGTTAATTCTTTCAAAGAACCAGCTCCCTGTTTCGTTGATCTGTTCTGTTCTTTTGGTTTCTATTTCATTGATTTCTGCTCTGATCTTTATTATTTCTCTTCTGAGAAAAACAGCTTTATTTGCTGTTTTTTTCTAGCTCCTTTAAGTGTAGGGTTAGGTTGTGTACTTGAGACCTTTCTTGTTTCTGGAGAAAGGCTTGTTTAGCCATATACTTTCCTCTTAGGACTGCCTTTGCTGCATCCCAAAGATTTTGAACAGTTGTTTTCATTTTCATTGGTTTCCATGAATTTTTTAAATTCTTCTTTAATTTCCTGATTGACCCATTCATTCTTTAGTAGGATGCTCTTTAGCCTCCATGTATTTGAGTTCTTTCTGACGTTCCTCTTGTGATTGAGTTCTAGTTTCAAAGCACTGTGGTCTGAAAATATGTGGGGAATGATCCCAATCTTTTGGTACCAGTTGAGACCTGATTTGTGACCTAGGCTGTGATCTATTTTGGAGAATGTTCCATGGGCACTAGAGAAGAGTGTGTATTCCATTGTTTTGGGATGGAATGTTCTGAATGTCTGTGAAGTCCATTTGGTCCAGTGTGTCATTTAAAGTCTTTATTTCCTTGTTGATCTTTTGCTTAGATGATCCGTCCATTTCAGTGAGGGAGGAGTTAACGTCCCCCACTATTATCGTATTGTTGTCAATGTGTTCCTTTCCTTTTGTTATTAATTGCTTTATATAATTGGCTGCTCCCATGTTAGGAGCATAGATATTTACAAGTGTTAGATCTTCTTGTTGGATAGACCCTTTAAGTAGGATATAGTGTCCTTCCTCATTTCTTATTACAGTCTTTGGTTTAAAATCTAATTCGTGTGATGTAAGGATTGCCACCCCAGCTTTCTTTTGGTGTCCATTAGCATGGTAAATGGTTTTCCACCCCCTCACTTTCAATCTGGGGGTGTCTTTGGGTCTAAAATGAGTCTCTTGCAGACAGCATATCGATGGGTCTTTTTTTTTTTTTATCCAATCTGATAGCCTATGTCTTTTGATTGGGGCATTTAGCCCCTTCACATTCAGGGTGACTATTGAAAGATATGTATTGAGTGCCATTGTATTGCCTATAAGGGGACTGTTACTGTATGTTGTCTGTGTTCCTTTCTGGTCTATGTTGCTTTTAGGCTCTCTCTTTGCTTAGAGGACCCCTTTCAAGATTTCTTGTAGGGCTGGTTTCATGTTTGCAAATTCCTTTAGTTTTTGTTTGCCCTGGAAGCTTTTTATCTATCCTTCAATTTTCAATGACAGCCTAGCTGGAAATAGTATTCTTGGCTGCATATTTTTCTCATTTAGTGCTCTGAATATATCATGCCAGTCTTTTCTGGCCTGCCAGGTCTCTGTGGATAGGTCTGTTGCCACTTGAATGTTTCTACAGTTGTAGGTTACAGATCTCTTCTCTCGAGCTGCTTACAAGACTCGTAAGTTTTACTATTAGATGTCGGGGTGTTGACCTATTTTTGTTGATTTTGAGAGGGGTTCTCTGTGCCTCCTGGATTTTGATGCCTGTTTCCTTCCCCAAATTAGGGAAGTTCTGTGCTGTAATTTGCTCCAATATACCTTCTGCCCCTCTCTCTTTCTTCTTCCTCTGGGATCCCAATTATTCTAATGTTGTTTCATCTTATGGTATCACTTAGCTCTCAAATTCTGCCCTCGTATTCCAGTAGTCGTTTATATCTCTTTTTCTCAGCTTCTTTGTTTTTCATCATTTGGTCTTCTATATTGCTAATTTTCTCTTCTGCCTCATTTATCCTAGCAGTTAGCACCCCCATTTTTTATTGCACCTCATTAATAGCCTTTTTGATTTCGACTTGGATAGATTTTAGTTCTTTTATTTCTCCAGAAAGGGTTTCTCTAATATCTTCCATGCTTTTTTCAAGCCCAGCTAGTATCTTTAAAATCATCATTCTGAACTCTATTCTGACATCGTACTAATGTCCATATTGAGTAGATCCCTGGCAGTCAGTACTACGTCTTGTTCTTTTTGTTGAGGTGATTTTTTCCATCTTGTCATTTTGTCCAGAGGAGAATAGATGAATGAGAGAACAAAATGCTAACAGGGTAATAACCCCCCAGAAAATATACTCTAAACATTTCAGAAAAGACCTGAAACCGGGGGGAAAGAAAGGGAAAGAAAGAAAAAGGAAAAAGATAAAATAAACAAAAACAAAACAAAACAAAACAACAGAATATGATCAAATATGATCAGTCTGGTGAATAGATCAGTGCCACTCTCCAGATTTTGGGTGTATTTCGTCTGTTAGAAGAAAGTGCCTCCCAAAATTTTAAAGAAAGAAAATCTTATATATGTACAAAAATAAGGGTTAATACAATGAAGGGATGGAATATGACTGTAAAGATGAAAATTATAAAAGATTTTATAAAAGGAATTGATAAGAAGTTGTTTGAAAAAAGAAAGAAGAGAATATAAAAAAATAAGAAAAAAAGGGAGAGAATTTGATCAGGCAGGAGACTAGAACAAATCCATACACTAAAGATTTAGGGTATATTTTGATCTGTTAGAAGAAACTGTATCTCAAAATTTTAAAGAGAGAACTTATATATATATGCCAAAAATAAGGGTAACTACTATGAAGGGATAGATATGACTCTAAAAATGAAAAATAAAAATTTTTTTTTAAAGGGATTGATAAGATGCTGGTTGAAAAAGGGAAAAAGAAAACTTAAAAAAAAAAAGACAGTTAAAAAAAATTAACCTTGAAAGACTAAAGAATCATGGCAAAAAAGCCATGGATTCTATGTGTAGTATTCCCCTAGCTCTGGAGTTCTGTCATTCTCATTGATCAGTAAACTTGGTCTTGGCTGGCTGTTCTTGCTGATCTTCTAGAGGTGGGGCCTCTTGCTGTGTCTCCCAAATGTCTTTGCTGGAGGCAGAATTGCCCTGCCCTTGCCGGGTCCAGGCTACGCAATCTGCTCGGGTCTGCTCTCGGGAGTTTTTGTTCCCTGCAAGCTTTCCATACAGCTTTGGAGGATGAGAGTGAAAATGGCGGCCTCCCAATCTCCGCCCCAGAGCAGTCGAGAACTCAACCCCGCTCCTCAGTGAGGCCCCAGAGAAAAGCAGTCAATCACTCCCATCTCCCCGGTCTCCGGCCACACTCCGTGCTCACCCGGCCTGTGACTGAGCGTTTCTATCTCTGGCACCTCACCCTCTGTGGCGTCTCCAAACCCAGCAGATCCCTGAGGTGTGCTCCCACGCCGCTCCGCCCTGGGGAGGAAGAGGAGCCTTCCTGGATCTGCCTCTTGTTGAGTCCCTGCTGGAAGAGCAGTGGCCTGACTGTTCAGCGGATCACAATTTATGGCAACCCCGAGCTGAGAGCCCGCACCTCAGCTCCGTCTCTGCAGCAGGTTTCCCTGCTCCAATACCTGGGAGCTCTGCTGCACTCAGGCACCCCCAGTCTTTCTGTGACCCCAATGGTCCTGAGACCACACTGTCCCACGAGGGTTCCACCCCTGCTTAGCCACTGGAGTGACGTCCCTCAGTGGAGCCGACTTCTAAAAGTTCCAATTTTGTGCTCCAACGCTCTATCATTTGCCAGAAGCAGCTGATGGAGGCCCCTCCCCTGCCATCTATCCTCCCGAATATCACCTCGGATTCACTTCTCTGCACGTCCTACCTTCCAGAAAGTGGTCGCTTCTCTGTTCCAAGAGTTGTTGCTATTCTTTTCTTCATTCTCCTATTGAGTTCATAGGTGTTCAGAATGGTTTGATCCCTATCCAGCTGAATTCCCGAGGCCAGACGAAATCCAGGTCTCCTACTCCTCCGTCATCTTGCTCCGCCCCCTTCTAATGACATTTTGTGTCTTTTTCTTTTTCACCATTCATTCAGTATTGGTCACGTGACTGCTCAGAGTCAGGTGCTGACTCAAAGAAGAGCCACTGGTTCTCTGTTCATTTCACATGGCAGATGGGGGCAGCAGGAATGTGAGTCATTGCCCAAGATAGCATTGTGCTTGGTCACAGAGATCTGAGCAAAGGGGCCCTTGGAGGTTGGAACCTGCTCTTGAGAAGGGGAGGGGACCTCACTGGGCAACCCCAGCAGTAATACTTCAGACGTTCACAGCATGAGTCAAGGTGCAGCCAAATCTTCATCTTGCAGGCTGAGGACAGTTGCTGAGGACAGTTACTTGTGAGGAAGGGCTCTGCTATCATTGAAGGAGATCCAAAAAGGATCAAAAAGGTGCTTAACTGGCCGTCTGTCTAGAATAGTAGCAATAGAATTCCTATGCCTGGTGGTATGTCTACTGTGATAACTTAATGTTTATTTTAATGAGATATTTCTGCATGTGTTTCTACCCCAAATTAAAACACGGGTTCATGGCAAAAAAAAAAAAATCAGATCTGTAGGATAACATATTCCAATGACTAGAGAAACAACTGTTAACATTTTGGGGTAAGTCCATAATTTATTCTGACAATGTTAAATTATACTCTATATTATTAAAACCCCTTTTTAAAAAAAAATACATTAAGAATTTTCTTTTCAATAAGCACTTATTTTAAGAGTTGCTTACATGTTCATTGCATACATGCAATGCCATTTCTGTTGAATGTGTGGATCATTTCCAGATTTCCCCTACCGCCAACATAGTGGGCATCTTTGTTAACAATTCCTTGATCTCTACCTGATTGTTTCCTGGGAAAAGTTCTCAGAAGTGGTTTGCTGGATCAAGAGATTCATATTTCAATGTCTTTAATGTATTTTGCCAAGTTGTCCAAAACCACATGCAATTATCTGCTATCCAAACAGTGGAAAATACTATAATTCTTTGTAATCTCTGCCAATTTCACAAGATTTTTAAAAAGGCATTTCAGACCTGTTCTGTGAGATGTACAAGACTGATAACATTATCCTTTTCAGAGAGGAGAAAAACAAGAAGCCCAGAGAGGTTAAGTTACTTCATCAACATCACACAGCTCTGGAGCCTAAACCCATCCAAGCCTTATTCTTTCCACTTGAACTTGGGACAATCCCAAGGTTGGTTTTCTCGATTTGGATTTTGGCTGTTTTAACATTGACACATACCCCAAACCTTCCTTTGACTCTAAAGGGGTCACTATTCTTTTTTAACTCATTTGTTGCTTCTTTGGTCCTTCCCTTCTTCCCTTCATGTCCCCTTCTCTTAGAATATTCCAGCATGTTTCAATTGGAAGAAATAATAAGTGGAGCTGACATGTATTGAGTGCTTACTGTGTGTCAGGCATTACACCATGCACTACATCTCTTTCCTATTTGGAGTGGATTCAAACATACTTTTTCACCTAATTATTAGATATTTATATTTTTTTATAAAAACAGTTCTTGCATCTTACCCATTTGATCATTTTTTAATTTAATTTAATTTTATTATGTTATGTTAGTCACCGTACATCATTAGTTTTTGATGTAGTGTTCCACGTTTCATTGTTTTCATATACCCCCAGTGCTCCATGTAGTATGTGCCCTCCTTAATACCCATCACTGGGCTAACCCATCCCCCAACCCCCTCCCCTCTAAAACCCTCAGTTTGTTTCCCGGAGTTCATAGTCTCTTATGGTTCATCTCCCCCTCCAGTTTCCCCCCTTCATTTTTCCCTTTCTTCTCCTAGTTTCCTCCATACTATTCCTTATGTTCCACAAATAAGTGAAACCATATGATAATTGACTTTCTCTGCTTGACTTATTTCATTTAGCATAATCTCCTCCAATCCCATCCATGTGGATGTAAAAGTTAGGTATTCATCCTTTCTGATGGCTGAGTAATATTCCATTGTATATATGGACCACATCTTCTTTATCCATTCAGCTGTTGAAGGACATCTCGGCTCTTTCCACAGTTTGTCTATTGCAGACATCGCTGCTATGAACATTGGGGTGCATATGGCCCTTCTTTTCACTACATCTGTGTCTTTGGGGTATATACCCAGAAGTGCAATTGCTGGGTCATAGGGTAGCTCTATTTTTAATTTATTGAGGAAACTCCACACTGTTTTCCATCGTGGCTATACCAACTTGAATTCCCACCAACAGTGTAAGAGGTTTCCCCTCTCTAGACAACCTCTCCAACATTTGTTGTTTCTTGCCCTGTCCATTTTTGCCATTCTAACTGGTGTAAGGTGGTATCTCAATGTGGTTTTGATTTGAATTTCCCTGATGGCTAATGATGATGAACATTTTTTCATGTGTCTGCTAGCCATTTGTATGTCTTCTTTGGAGAAGTGTCTTTTCATATCTTCTGCCCATTTTTTGACTTGATTATTTGTTTTTTGGGTATTGAGTTTGAGAAGTTCTTTATAGATCTTGGATACCAGCCCTTTATCTGTACTATCATTTGCAAATATCTTCTCCCACTCTGTGGGTTGTCTATTTGTTTTGTTGACTGTTTCCTTTGCTGTGCAGAAGCTTTCTATCTTGATGAAGTCCCAAAAGTTCATTTTTGCTTTTGTTTCCCTTGCCTTTGGAGTTGTATCTTGAAAGAAGTTGCTGTGGCCGATGTCAAAGCAGTTACTGCCTATGTTCTCCTGTAGGATTTTGATGGACTCCTGTCTCATATTGAGGTCTTTCATCCATTTTGAGTTTATCTTTGTGTATGGTGTTAGAGAATGGTCGAGTTTCATTCTTCTGTATATAGCTGTCCAATTTTCCCAGCACCATTTATTGAAGAGACTGTCTTTTCTCCATTGCATATTTTTCCCTGCTTTGTCAAAGATTCTTTGACCATAGAGTTGAGGGTCCATATCTGGGTTCTCTATTCTGTTCCATTGGTCTATATGTCTGTTTTTGTGCCAGTACCATGCTGTCTTGGTGATCATAGCCTTGTAATATAGCTTGAAATCGGGCAACGTGATGCCCCCAGCTTTGTTTTCTTTTGCAACATTTCCTTGGTGATTCGGGGTCTTTTCTGATTCCATACAAATTTTAGGTTGTTTGTTCTAGCACTTTGAAAAATGTCATTGGAATTTTGATCGGGATGGCGTTGAAGGTATAGATTGTTCTGGGCAGCATAGACACTTTAACAAAGTTTATTCTTCCAATCCATGAGCATGGAATGTTTTTCTATCTTTTTGTGTCTTCTTCAATTTCTTTCATGAGTATTCTGTAGTTCCTAAAGTATAGATCCTTCACCTCTTTGATTAGGTTTATTCTGAGATATCTTATGGTTTTTGGTGCTATATTAAATGGAATCCTTTCTCTAATTTCTCTTTCTACAGTTGCATTGTTAGTGTATAAGAAAGCAACTGATTTCTGTGCATTGATTTTGTATCCTGCTACATTACTGAATTGCTGTATGAGTTCTAGTAATTTGGGGGTGAAGTTTTTTTTTATTTTCCATATAAAGTATCATGTCTTCTGCAAAAAAAAGAGAGTTTGACTTCTTCTTTGTCAATTTGAATACCTTTTATTTCTTTTTGTTGTCTGATTGCTGTTTCTAGGACTTCTAGTACTATGTTGAACAATAGTGGTGAGAGTGGGCATCTTTGATGTGTTCCTGATCTTAAGGGAAAGGCTCTCAGCTTTTCCCCATTGAGGATGTTATTCGCTGTGAGTTTTTCATAGATGGATTTTATGAACTTGAGGAATGTTCTCTCTATCCCTATACTCTGAAGAGTTTTAAATAGGAAAGGATGCTGTATTTTGTCAATGCTTTTTCTGCATCCATTGAGAGGACAATATCGTTCTTCTTTCTCCTCTTATTAGTGTGTTCTATCACATTGATTGATTGCAAATGTTAAACGGCCATTGCATCCTGGGTATAAATCCCACTTGGTCATGGTGGATGATCCTTTTAAAGTATTGTTGGATCCTATTAGCTAGGATTTTGTTGAGAATTTTGGAATCCATACTCATCAGGAATATCGGTCTGAAATTCTCCTTTTTGATGGGGTCTTTGCCTGGTTTGGGGACCAAGGTAATGCTGGCCTCATAGAATGAGTCTGGAAGCTTTCCCTTTGTTTCTATTATTTGAAATATCTTCAGGAGAATAGGTATTCTTTCTTCTTTGAATGTTTGGTAGAATTCCCCAGGGAATCCATCAAGCCCTGGACTCATTTTTTGGAAGGTTTTTTGATCACTGCTTCAATCTCGTTATTGGTTATTGGCCTATTCAGGTTGTCAATTTCTTCCTGTTTCAGTCTTGGCAATTTATAGGTTTCCAGGAAGGCATCAATTTCTTCCAGGTTGCTTAATTTACTGGCATATAGTTGCTGATAATAATTTCTAATAATTGTTTCTATTTCTTTGGTGTTATTCATGATCTCTCCCCTTTCTTTCATAACTTCATTAATTTGGGTCCTTTCTCTTTTCTTTTGGATAAGTCTGGCCAGTGGTTTATTGATCTTATTAATTATTTCAAGGAACGAGCTTCTAGTTTTGCTGATCTACTCTACTGTATTTCTGATTTCTAATTCATTGATCTGTGCTCTAATCTTAATTATTTCTCTTCTAATGCATGGCTTAGGCATCGTTTGTTGCCTTTTCTGTAGTTCTTTAAGGTATAAAATTAGTTGGTGAATTCGGGATTTTTCTATCTTTTTGAATGAGGCCTGGATGGGTATGTTTTCCCCCTTAGGACTGCCTTTACAGTGTCCCATAGGTTTTGGACCAATGTGATTTCATTCTCATGGGTATCCATGCATTTTTTAAGTTCTTCTTTGATTTCCTGGTTGACCCAAACATGCTTGAGCAGAGTAGTCTTTAGCTTCCAAGTGTTTGAATTTCTGCCAAATTTTTTCTTGGGATTGAGTTCCAGTTTTAAAGCATTGTGGTCTGAGAATATGCATGGAATAACCGCAATCTTTTGGTATCAGTTGAGACCTGATTTGTGACCCAGTATGTGGTCTATTCTGGAGAAAGTTCCATGTGCACTCGAGAAGAATGAGTATTCTGTTGTTTTAGGGTGGAATGTTCTGTAAATATCTGAGGTCCATCTGGTCCAGTGTATCATTCAAAGCTCTTGTTTCCTTGTTGATTTTCTGCTTAGATGATCTGTCCATTGCTGAGAGTGGAGTATTGGGGTCTTCTACAATTAACATACTGTTATCAATATAACTCTTTATTTTGGTTAACAGTTGGCTTATGTAGATGGCTGTTCCCATGTTGGGGGTGTAGATATTTACAATTGTTAGATCTTCTTGTTGGATAGACCCTTTAAGAATGATATAGTGTCCTTCTGTGTCTCTTATTACAGACTTTAGTTTAAAATCTAATTTGCCTGATATAAGAATTGCTACTCCAGCTTTCTTTTGAGGTCCACTGGCATGGAAGATCAATCTCCATCCCTTCACTTTCAGTCTGGTGTATCTTTAGGTTCAAAATGAGTCTCTTGTAGACAGCATATGGATGAGTCCTGTCTTTTTATCCAATCTGCAACCCTGTGCCATTTTATGGGAGCGTTTAGGCCATTCACGTTGAGAGTGATTATTGAAAGATATGAATCTATTGTCATCATGTTGCCTATGAGGACCTTGTTTCTATAGATTGTAAATTTCTGTTGTATATCACTCTTGGGGTCTTTCTCCTTTTATAGAACCCCCCTTAATATTTCTTGCAGGGCTGGCTTAGTGGTCACATATTCTTTCAGTTTCTGCCAGTCCTGGAAGCTCTGCATCTCTCCATCCATTCTAAATGACAGCCTTGCCAGATAAAGTATTCTTGGCTGCATGTTCTTCTCACTTAGTACCCTGAATATATCTTGCCAGCCTTTCTGGCTTGCCAGGTGTCTGTGGATAGGTCTGACATTATTCTGATGTTCCTCCCTTTGTATGTAAGGAATCTCTTCCCCCTAACTGCCCTTAAGATGGTTTCCTTTGTTAAGATTTGTGAGTTTTACTATTACATGCCGGGGTGTTCGCCTGTTTTCCTTGATCTTAGGAGGCATCCTCTCTGCCTCTAGGACACGATTGTTTGTTTCATTCCCCAGATTATGGAAGTTCTCAGCTACGATTTGCTCAAATACATCTTCTAGTCCTCTCTCTCTCTCCACCCCTCAGGTATCCCAATAATTCTGACATTGGAATGCTTCTTGGTGTTACTTATTTCTCTGATTCTATTTTCATGGATTTTGAGTTGTTTTTCCCTGGCCTCCTCTTTATCTTTCTTATCTATCAATTGGTCTTCTCGGTCATTAATTCATTCTTCTGCCTCGTTTACCCTAACTGTTAGAGATTGGATCTCAGTGATAGCATTTTTAAGTTCTGCCAGTTCAGCTTTCATTCCTGCCCTTAGAGACTCTATGTTGCCATTAATTGATTTCTCCATTCTAGCTATTGTCTTCACAATTGCTACCCTGTATTCCATCTCCAAAATCTTGGTTATATATATATCCATTTGTAAATCTGTGGCAGAAGTCACAGTCTCTCTGAGTCTTTCCTGTTTTGGGGGTTCCTCCTCCTAGTCATTCTGTTGAGGGGTGGTTGAGGGAATGTACAGAGTCTAAATTATTGACCACAACCCAAGCAAGATGCACCTGTTTTATAGAGACCTTACGGTTGCTGACCTCTTGTTCTCCCAGCCTGTCTTTAGAGGGGCCTGCTGCACTGTTACTCAGGCAACCGTATTTGGGCAGAGTTGCTCTGCCTCTTGTGGTGGGGAATGGGCTCATGAAAACTGATTTATGGGGGCTTTTTTTCTCTGGCAGCTTTCTTGTCTCTTTGGAGAGTCAGAGCAGAAGAGACTGTTTCCAACCCTCTGCCTCAGAGCTGGGAGATCGCAGTCTGTTCTTCAGTGAGCTCTCCAGGCCACACCATCTCCGTTTCTGTCTGTGCTGCTATAAACTGCAGCGTCCTGGGTTGTGAGCCCCTCAGCAGCGTTCCCAGTCCTCACCTCCAGGTTGGGGCAAGTCCCTGCCCTTTGTGCTTCTATAACTGCCAGCCACCTCCAGTTCACATGCACAGCCCCACTGCTCTGGTTTCAGTCTGGGGGCTGCCCTAAAGTCCTTTCCCTGCCACTACCAGACTACGAGTCTGTGCCTGGTCCCCAGCGTGGGAGACTTTTGGGCTCCTGTGTTATTTCACTTTCCCACCACCAGAGCTTATGGCAGCTCCCTCTCCCTTCAGTTTATCTTAGGATATGTGCCTGTGAAATCATGGCTCCCCACTTCATACCTCAAAAACAACCGCCTGTGGTATTCTGTTTGTAAAAATCCAGATCTATCTTCTTACATCTCAGACTGATTTCATTCAGAGTGGTCTGGTAGATATCCAGCTCAACCAGACCAGTTGGAATAGGGTCCCCTACTCCTCCACCATCTTTTCCTAAACCCCCTTGCCCATTTGATCTTTATCATAACTCTCTTGGAAGGTACTCTCAATACCCCCTGGGCTGTGGAGTGTGTGGGCTCCTGGGCTCCACCTTGCAGGCCTTTTGAGCTAGGGACAAGGGAGGAAACTCCATACTGCCCTTGTGTGTTTCTGGCTGTGGCCATAGGCATTTATGCTACATTTGGGGCCCAGTGAAAAACAGACTGTTTCTGCTCAAGGCCTGTCTGTGTCACTGGTACCAACTGAGAATCGGGTGTGCAAAATAAACATAAGATGTGACCCCATCCCTTAAACATTTTCAGTCTTGTCCTGGAAGCAAGACTTCACTCCACCTAACCCTGGAGGAACAGTAGAGGCATTACCTCATTAAGAACCCAAATGTAAGCATGCACAATAAATGTCCTACTTGGACCAGGTGAGGTGATGAAGCTGACCTCTGTCAGAGAAAGTTCTGGTGGAGGCTCCCCCAGGGAGAGCAGAGAGCCTGGCCAGTGTAGAGGAGCAACCTTCTTGTATCCAGGTCTGGCCAGAGTGCAGGGAGGCAAGAGCACAAACCAGGCAGCAGGGAAGTGATATTTGTTATTTTGTTAGACTGGAAGGACAGAAAGAGAAGGTGAGGTGCTAAAGGCAAATTCAAAGCAGGAGTATGAGATTAAAATGCTGTTTTTGCTGCTTGCTGGGTGAATGGGGCATTTCTGGTATCTCTGAGCCTCAATGTCTTCATCTGTAGCATGACGTCAACCATGCCTGTAGAGACTGTTTTTAGGCCACAGGCTTGAACAATGGAATGTCGAGCAAGGCAAAAGTGCTCACAGTGATGGCCTGGGTGAACACAAATATGAGGCAACCCACCTCAGAATAGGCCCTAACTAACCTGTGAGCTGCTTACAACCAGGCACAGTTACCAAAAGGAAAATTCCATATATCCTCATACCTCCTCACCATGCCCCTTTAAATACTTCCACCCACTGCCAGGTGGCAGACATTCTCTCCTTTGCTGTCCTGTCCACTGCTCCTTGTGGTGTATTCAATAAACTTCTACCTCCTTTGTCTAACTCAGGTGAATTCTTTCACTGCTCATGCAATCCCGCATTTGGGGACCCCTATCCTGTCAGGGAGACACCACAATGTCCAGTTCACAGTGTTTGGGAAGAGAGTGAAGGGGAAGACATGAGCAGAAAGTATGCAGATGGCTGAGGGGTAGGGGATGTGCTCAGCCTATGATTGTTTTATTCCAACCCGTTAACCACACACAGGCCTAAGTTAGGCCTAAAGCAAATGTTTCAGAAACATGCACCTCCCTCCACTTCCAACAGGCCCAAGAAAGGTTTGGGTACCTCTGCATCTCTGTCACCTTTGTGCTTCCCTCTGTGGAAGCCCTTTCATGGCCTAGTTCCAGATGGGCCTAGGAGGCCTGGTGAATGGCTCAGCCTCTTACCAGGCAAGGGAAATACTGACACTAATCTCTGGGAATCCCAAAGTCCTGGCCATTCATAAGGCTTAACCAGCAAGGGCCATCCTGTCTGATATGGGATCTCACACATGCCTTCAGAGAATGATTAAGGCCAGAAGATAATCTAAAGCTAACTACTTTGTCGTCAGTGTTTTCCTTGCCAAATACTCCATGAGAAACCCTCACTCTTTGCAGCTGGTACAGGGAGGACAGAAATGCTGGCTGCCAGCAACAAAAAAAGCTGCCTTCTGCTTTATTATGCTGGAACAGGGAGGGGTTTCATGGAGGGGCACGTGGCTGTTAGTGCTGCCTGCTCCCATAGCAACCCAGCTTCTAGCTGGCCAGCCTGCAGGGTTTAGCTCTGTTCACTTTTGAAGAATTGAGAGACCTACCAGCCAGCATTAGCGATTATGAAAAAGCAGGTTATATTTTAAATACAGAGTGACAGCTAATTTGTGCAGACTGCCCACCACATGCTCCCCCCAGGCCCCCACCCCCACACCTACCTCTGACCACCTGCTGAAGTTCATGGGTTACCTGTGGTGGTTTTCATGAGAGTTGTGTTATGAAAACTCTTATTCTTTTTTGGAATTATTTCTTTCTCTTGAGAGTTGTGTTATGAAAACTCATTCTTTTTTGGAATTATTTCTTTCTCTTGGATAAAATTTTAAAAATTAAAATTATGTCTAATGTTAGTGAAGTTTGTTGGAGTTTTCTTCTTCCTAAAAACTCGCCTGCACAGGTTTAAGTGGAACCTCAATGGCTATCTGGAAATTTTAATCAACGTTATCAGCTTTGATAATTAATTTAGAATATTTTTTAAGTTAAAACACACATATGGGCTATTTGTTAGTTGAATGATTTTGCTTAAACTATTCAGAACAACCTTGAAGTTAACTCTACCTACATGAACACTTACATAAATATTCATTATACCTGAGTAAAAGAACGAACAGATATATGAATGAGTGCTTTCAACTGAACTACAAAGAGTCTTATCTTTAAGTATCTTCTGGCATATTGCTCAGATCCCTAGGGGGATATTGCTGTAGAAAGGGAATTTCTTCAGAATTTCAGTTGGGGAAGATGAAAACTTTCTGGGGATGGATGGTGGTGATGGCTGTGTGATGATGTGAATGTACTTCATGCCACAGAAACTGTATACTTAAAAATGGTTAAGATGGCATATCTGTCAGGGTTCTCCAGAGACAAGACCAATAGGATGAATATAGAGATAGACAAAGATTTATGATAAAGAATTGGGCCATGTGATTTTGGAAGGTGACAAGTCCCAAGATCTGCAAGGGTGAGCCAGCAAGCTGGAGACCCAGGAGCACTGATGGTGTAAGTTTTAGCCTGAAAGATGGCAGGCTCAAAACCTAAAAGAGCCTATGGTTCAGCTCAAGTTCAAAGATCAAAAAAGAACCATGTCCTAGCTCATTACAGTCAGACAAGAATTCTCTCTTACTCAGTCTTTTTGTTCTAGTCAGACCTTCAACTGACTGGGTTAGGCCCACCCACACTGGGGAGGGCCATCTGCTCTACTCAGTCCACCAGCTCAAATGTTATTCTTATCCAGAAACAGCTGCACAGACACACCTAGAATAATGTTTGACTAAATATCTGGACACCCCTCTGGCCCAGTCAAGTTAACATTATGTGTATTTTGTTATGTACATAACAAAATTTGTTTTATGTTATGTATATTATATGTTATGTATATTTTACCACAATAAAAAAAAAAGATGAAGAAGAAAAATGTATTTCTTTCAGAGCTCAAAGCACTGAAGCCTGGAAATCTTTCATTTACTCCTAAATATGAAAAGCAAGTTTTCTCAGTCTTCCCTAAACTTGGCAGAAATTCTCCTGTCCCTGATTACCCAATACAGGTTGTTGCTTTTCCACATGTAATGTTTCATTTGTGCAACATTAAACTTGGAAAGAACAGCCAAAACTCCCACCCTGTAATGTCGCCCCCATGTAGCATTTCTTGTGTCACGTTGGCTTTTCCCAGGGAAATCTAAGTTAAGTACCATGCATTTCAACATGGCCAACTGAGACAAGAGACTGAGGTCACAGGACAACTGATGCTGCTAGGCACTCACAACCCATGGGAACTATCATCCTAGTTTCTCAGAGGCACTCTGCTCCCCTCTACTTTCTGGTCTCCAAAGACACTCATGCTATAGAGCCAGGAGGCTGTACACAGCATCCCTGTTAAGCAGACACACTTGCAGAAAGTGCGAGGTCAACACAGCTCCATGCAGGCTCATGGGCCCTGCCTGTCACTCTCCTGACTTGAATGGCCTGGGCCACTTTGCCTGTTTTTTGTACTTTACATAAATGGAATCATGCAGTAGGTGCTCTCTGTCTAAGGACTTGTCCACTTGGCATGTGTCTTTAGAGGTTATGTACTCTCATGGCTCTGTACTATTTCATTGTGTGACTATTTCACAATGTACTTACCCATTCTACTGTTGATGGACATTTGGGGAATTTCCAGCAGGGGTACATCTTGGAGAACATACACATGCAGTGCCATTTACAATATTGGTAAACCTCCCTTGGTGGTGGTGGTGGTGGTATGGTTGTTATTTTTGTTTAAACAAGCTCAGTGTAGATTTTATTTGGATTACTGTCCTTTTACTTGTGCTTTAGATAGTTGTGACCTGATTTTATCTTTCTTGGTTTCCTGCACTATTAAAAAGTAATGGTGTGCACTGAAACAACATTTTTACAAAGTATATTTCTAGCAGTTCAATATTACATCTAAATATAAGTTTTTGAGACATGGAAATCAAGTACTAACTGAACAAATCCTAACAAACCATTTCCCCAGAGCATCTTGATCATGAACCTGTTCTCAGATACTTGATGAGGTCATCCAAGAGATGCTGTCCTCCAAATGGTGAATTAGTTGCAATGGTCAATCTGTGCTTCCCGCTGACTACCTCTGCTTAGCTGGCTTCAGTGGATGGCCAGGGAGACGCTAAGGGCTGCTGGAAACCTGTCTAAATGGGTATAGGTGATTGCCTAGTTACTTGGCTGGCTGTCAGGGAGGGAGGCTTAGGGCTGGGGGAAATGTTTCACCTTCCTCCTTGAGCTTCATTATCCTCCACAGCAATGGAGGATTATGTGTCTGAGACTTTCATGTTTCTTGGCAGGGTACAGATGTTCTCCCTGTGGTTTCAAAGAGCAGAGTAACCCTTTCTGTTGCCCCCTGCCTGGTCCTCTGCTTGAGCAGTCAATGCCAGCTTATCCCTGGGTACAGGGAGATGCTCTGGGTAGTCCCTGAGGTAGGGGGTTGTAAGGTTCTTAGCAGTGGCAGAGGGGCAGCACAAGACTAAGGGATGCCCAGCTGCCTTCTGCCTGGGCCCTGCTTCTACACCAGCTAGTTCAGGCTCCTCAGCATGACCACAAACTCAGCGAGCTAATTTAGATTCACTCTCCCCCTCCCCAGCCCTTCACAACCCCTCCTCAACCTTAGCCAGCCTGACCGAGTGGGCAGACTGAACTGGCCACTACTGCTCCCTTTGTTACAAGACGTATTGCAGCCTGACCAGGACAGCCCTCAATGTGCTCAACACCACATTGATCCTGCTCCCCATAACATCCTCTAGCACTTTCTACTCACCCCAGCACTGCAAACCCCACTCCCCAAACCCACCTTTTGTTTCAGCAAACTTGAGTTCAGTCTCTCTTTTCAGGCAAGAGCAGGAATAAAATCTTGGGCAGTTCAACTTTGGTGCATTTTTTGCTTTGGCAATGTCATAAGCTGTATCCCTTAAAGGAAATCCCCAAACACCTCTCTCTCCTGTCAGTTCATCAACAGGTCACCCCTGTTGGTCTGGAAGTTTCACAGTTTTGTACTGAATTTTATTAAATATAAGCCTTTGGCATCAATCGACCCATCTTTAACATCAGATAAAAACAGAAACACTTAGGAATCGTTCTGGATAGAGCACAGGGATGGAAGACAGCAAGAAAGCCCTTTGAGGGATAAACCAAGCTGCTGTGCAGCCTCCTGGGGGGCCTGGCATGCTCTGTGCACTCAGGCATGTGGATCAGAGCCAGGTCCCCCTGTTCCTGGGCAGGTCTTTAGCATTTCTTGACCCTGGTGACTTCATCTGCAAATCAGACAGTGACTTAATGTAGACAGTTGCTGAAAAAACAATAAATTATGAAATCATAGAGAGTTGGACCTGTCCAAATACACACACACACACACACACACACACGTCTGCTCTCAATCATTTTGCATGCTGCCTGTTCTGCCTGTTCAGGAAATAGTGATCATGTCATCCACAGTGTGAGGGAGACAAGAAGTTTCATTTTAATACATGGCCACTGCATTAGGGAAGAAAGATACTGAATAGGGAAAGGGTTAAGGAAAGGCAGGGAGAGATAAGAGGCCCCTGGCTAGGCTCCGGAACTATTGCTGACAGGCAGAGACTCTGAGACAGAGCCGAACAAGAGTGAAGGGAACAAATCAGACCACCTAGCCCTGGATGATAGGGGATATATTTTTTTTTTATGGCACCTACATTGTAACCACAGAAAATGACCAGAACTCAAAGAAAAAGTAAGCTATTAGGGATGTTGGGGGGGGGGGGGCGGAGCAAGATGGCGGAGGAGTAGGAGACCTGGATTTCGTCTCCTCTCAGGAATTCAGGTGGATAGGGATCAAAACCATTCTGAACACCTACAAACTCAACAGGAGATTGAAGAAAAGAAGAGCAACAACTCTCTGAACAGAAAAGCGACCACTTTCTGGAAGGTAGGACATGCGGAGAAGTGAAGACGAGGTGATGTTCGGGAGGATAGACGGCGGGGGAGGGGTCTCCGTCGGCCGCTTCTGGCAAGTGATAGAGCTGCGGAGCACAAAATCGGAACTTTTAAGTCTGCTCCGCCGAGGGACGTCACTCTGGTGGCTAAGGAGGGGGTGGAACCCTCCAGGACAGTGTGGTCTCAGGACCCTCGGGGTCACAGAAAGACCGGGGGTGCCTGAGTGTGGCAGAGCTCCCAGGTAACGGAGCAGGGAAGCCGACTGCAGAGGCGGAGCCCAGGCGCGGGCTCTAAGCTCGGGGTTGCCATAAACCGTGATCCGCGGCACAGTCAGGCCCCTGCTCCTCCAGCAGGGACACAACAAGCAGCAGATCCGGGAAGACTCACCTTCTTCCCTGGGAGGAGCGGCACGGGAGTGCACCACAGGGATCTGCTGGGTTTGGAGACTCCACATGGGGTCGGGTGCCAGAGATAGAAACGCGCGGTCACAGGCCAGGCGAGCACGGAGTGCGGCCGGAGACAGGGGAGACGGGAGTGACTGATGGCTTTTCTCTGGGGGCTCACTGAGGAGCGGGGCCCCGAGTTCTCGGCTTCTCCAGGGCAGAGATTGGGAGGCCGCCATTTTCACTCTCCGCCTCCAAAGCTGTACAGAAAGCTCACAGAGAACAAAAGCCCCGGAGAGCAAACCTGAGCAGATTACTTAGCCGGGAGGGGGCAGGGGTGGGGCAATTCCGCCTCCAGCAGAGACATTTGGAAACCATGGCAACAGGCCCCTCCCCAGAAGATCAGCGAGAAAAGCCAGCTAAGACCAAGTTTACCGATCAATGAGAACGGCAGAACTCCAGCACTAGGGGACTACTGCACATAGAATTCACGGCTTTTTTACCATGATTCTTTAATCTTTTAAAGTTAATTTTTTTTAACTGTCTTTTTGTCTTTTTATTTCTTTTTGAATTTTTCTTTTTCCCTTTTTCAACCAACATCTTATCAATCCCTTTTTTAAAAAAAAAAATTTATTTTTCATTTTTAGAGTCATATTCTATCCCTTCATAGTAGTTACCCATATTTTTGGCTTATATATATAAGCTGTTCTCTCTTTAAAATTTTGAGATAGTTTCCACTAACAGATTAAAATATACCCTAAATCTCTAATATATGGTGTTTTCTGTTCCCCTGCCTGATCACATCCTCTCCCTTTTTTTTTTCTTTTTCTTTTTTCTTTTTTTAAATCCTCTTCTTTCTTTTTTCAAACAACTTCTTATCAATTCCTTTTATAAAATTTTTTATAATTTCCATTTTTACACTCATATTCCATCCCTTCATCATATCAACCCTTATTTTTGTACATATATGTTTTTCTTTCTTTAAAATTTTGGGAGGCACTTTCTTCTAAAAGACCAAAATACACCCCAAATCTAGTGTGTGGCACTGATCTATATACCATATAGATCATATTTGATCACATTCTGGTGTTTTTTTTGTTGTTGTTGTTTTGTTTGTTTTTACTTTTATCTTTTTCTTTTTCTTTTTCTTTTTTTCTTTTTCCCTTTCTTATCCCACTGCTTCAGGTCTTTTCTGATTTCTTTAGAGTATATATTCTGGGGACGTGGTTACTCTGCTAGCATTTTGTTCTCTCATTAATCTATTCTCCTCTGCACAAAATGACAAGATGGAAAAAATCACCTCAACAAAAAGAACAAGAGGTAGTACCGACTGCCAGGGACCTACTCAATACGGACATTAGTACGATGTCAGATCTAGAGTTCAGAATCATCACTTTAAAGATACTAGCTGGGCTTGAAAAAAATATGGAAGTTAATAGAGAAACCCTTTCTGGAGAAGTAAAAGAGCTAAAATCTAACCAAGTAGAAATCAAAAAGGCTATTAATGAGGTGCAATCAAAAATGGGGGCGCTAAGTGCTAGAATAAATGAGGCAGAAGAGAGAATCAGTAATATAGAAGACCAAATGATGGAAAATAAAGAAGCTGAGAAAAAGAGAGATAAACAACTACTGGATCACGAGGGCAGAATTCGAGAGATAAGTGACACCATAAGATGAAACAACATTAGAATAATTGGGATCCCAGAAGAAGAAGAAAGAGAGAGAGGGCCAGAAGGTATAATGGAGCAAATTATAGCAGAGAACTTCCCTAATTTGGGGAAAGAAACAGGCATGAAAATCCAGGAAGCACAGAGAACCCCTCTCAAAATCAATAAAAATAGGTCAACTCCCCGACATCTAATAGTAAAACTTACGAGTCTCATAGACAAAGAGAAATCCTGAAAGCAGCTCGGGAGAAGAGATATGTAACCTACAAGGGTAGAAATATTAGATTGGCAACAGACCTATCCACAGAGACCTGGCAGGCCAGAAAGGACTGGCAGGATATATTCAGAGCACTAAATGAGAAAAATATGCAGCCAAGAATACTCTATCCAGCTAGGCTGTCATAGAAAATTGAAGGAGAGATAAAAAGCTTCCAGGACAAACAAAAACTAAAGGAATTTGCAAACACAAAACCAGCCCTACAGGAAATCTTGAAAGGGGTCCTCTAAGCAAAGAGAGAGCCTAAAAGCAACATAGACCAGAAAGGAACACAGACAATATACGGTAACAGTCACCTTACAGGCAATACAGTGGCACTAAATTCCTATCTTTCAATAGTTACCCTGAATGTAAATGGCCTAAATGCCCCAATCAAAAGACACAGGCTAACAGACTGGATTAAAAACCAAGACCCATCGATATGCTGTCTGCAAGAGACTCATTTTAGACCCAAAGACACCCCGAGATTGAAAGTGAGGGGGTGGAAAACCATTTACCATGCTAATGGACACCAAAAGAAAGCTGGGGTGGCAATCCTTATATCAGACAAATTAGATTTTAAACCAAAGACTGCAATAAGAGATGAGGGACACTATATCATACTTAAAGGATCTATCCAAGAAGAACATCTAACAATTGTAAATATCTATGCCCCTAACATGGGAGCAGCCAATTATATAAGGCAATTAATAACAAAAGCAAAGAAACAAATTGACAACAATACAATAATACTAGGGGACTTTAACATCCCCCTCACTGAAATGGACAGATCGTCTAAGCAAAAGATCAACAAGAAAATAAAGACTTTAAATGACACTGGACCAAATGGACTTCACAGACATTCAGAACATTCCATTCCAAAGCAATGGAGTACACATTCTTCTCTAGTGCCCATGGAACATTTTCCAGAATCGATCACATCCTAGGTCATAAATCAGGTCTCAACTGGTACCAAAAGATTGGGATCATTCCCTGCCTATTTTCAGACCACAATGCTTTGAAACTAGAACTCAATCACAAGAGGAAAGTCGGAAAGAACTCAAATACATGGAGGCTAAAGAGCATCCTACTGAAGAATGAAGGGGTCAACCAGGAAATTAAAGAAGAATTTAAAAAATACATGGAAACCAATGAAAATGAAAACACAACTGTCCAAATCTTTGGGATGCAGCAAAGGCAGTCCTAAGAGGAAAGTATTTAGTGATACAAGCCTTTCTCAAGAAACAAGAAAGGTCTCAAGTACACAACCTTACCCTACACCTAAAGGAGCTGGAGAAAGAACAGCAAATAAAGCCTAAACCCAGCAGGAGAAGAGAAATAATAAAGATCAGAGCAGAAATCAATGAAATAGAGATCAAAAGAACAGTAGAACAGATCAACAAAACTAGGAGCTGGTTCTTTGAAAGAATTAACAAGATTGATAAACCCCTGGCCAGACATCAAAAAGAGAAGAGAAATGACCCAAATAAACAAAATCATGAATGACAGAGGAGAAGTCACAACCAACACCAAAGAAATACAAACAATTATAAGAACATATTATGAGCAACTCTATGCCAGCAAATTAGATAACCTGGAAGAGATGGATGCATTCCTAGAGATGTATCAACTAACAAAACTGAACCAGGATGAAATAGAAAACCTGAACAGAGCTATAACCACTAAAGAAATTGAAGCAGTCATCAAAAATCTCCCAAAAAACAAAGGCCCAGGGCCAGATGGCTTCCCAGGGGAATTCTACCGAACATTTCAAGAAGAATTAATACCTATTCTTCTGAAACTGTTCCAAAAAATAGAAACGGAAGGAAAACTTCCAAACTCATTTTATGAGGCCAGCATTACCTTGATCCCAAAACCAGACAAAGACCCCATCAAAAAGGAGAATTACAGACCAATATCCCTGATGAACATGGATGCAAAAATTCTCACCAAAATACTAGCCAACAGGATCCAATAGTACATTAAAAGGATTATTCACCATGACCAAGTGGTATTTATCCCTGGGCTGCAAGGTTGGTTCAACATCCGCGAATCAATCAATGTGATACAATACATTAACAAAAGAAAGAACAAGAATCATATGATCCTCTCAATAGAGGCAGAAAAAGCTTTTGACAAAGTACAGCATCCTTTCTTGATCAAAACTCTTCAGAGTATAGGCATAGAGGGTACGTACCTCAATATCATAAAAGCCATCTATGAAAAACCTACAGCGAATATTATTCTCAATGGGGAAAAACTGAGAGCTTTCCCCCTAAGGTCAGGAACGCGGCAGGGATGTCCACTATCACCACTGCTATTCAACATAGTATTGGAAGTCCTAGCCACAGCAATCAGACAACAAAAAGAAATAAAAGGCATCCAAATTGGCAAAGAAGAAGTCAAACTCTCACTCTCTGCAGATGATATGATACTTTATGTGGAAAACCTCAAAGACTCCACCCCAAAAATGCTAGAACTCATACAGGAGGAATTCAGTCAAGTGGCAGGATATAAAATCAATGCACAGAAGTCAGTGGCATTCTTATACACCAACAACAAGACAGACGAAACAGAAATGAAGGATTCGATCCCATTTACAATTGCACCCAAAACCATAAGATACCTAGGAAGAAATCTAACGAAAGAGACAAAGGATCTGTACTCAGGAAACTATAAAATACTCATGAAAGAAATTGAGGAAGACACGAAGAAATGGAAAAACGTTCCATGCTCATGGATTAGAAGAACAAATATTGTGAAGATGTCTATGCTACTTAGAGCAATCTACACATTCAATGCAATCCTCATCAAAATACATCCACTTTTTTCAAAGAAATGGAACAAATCATCCTAAAATTTGTATGGAACCAGAAAAGACACCGCAAGGCCAGAGGAATGTTGAAAAAGAAAAGCAAAGCCGGCGGCATTACAATTCCGGACTTCAAGCTGTATTACAAAGCTGTCATCATCAAGACAGCATGGTACTGGCACAAAAACAGACACATAGATCAATGGAACAGAATAGAGAGCCCAGAAATGGACCCTCAACTCTATGGTCACCTAATCTTCGACAAAGCAGGAAAGAATGTCCAATGGAACAAAGACAGTCTCTTCAACAAATGGTGTTGGGAAAATTGGTTAGCCACATGCAGAAGAATGAAACTGAACATTTCCTTACACCACACACAAAAATAGACTCCAAATGGTTGAAAGACCTCAATGTGAGACAGGAGTCCATCCAAATCCTAAATGAGAACACAGGCAGCAACCTCTTTGACCTCAGCCGCAGTAACTTCTTCCTAGAAACATCACCAAAGGCAAGGGAAGCATGGGCAAAAATGAACTATTGGGACTTCATCAAGATAAAAAGCTTTTGCAAAGCCAAGGAAACAGTCAACAAAACCAAAAGACAACCGACAGAATGGGAGAAGATATTTGCAAATGACATATCAGAGAAAGGGCTAGTATCCAAAATCTATAAAGAACTCATCAAACTCAACACCCAAAGAACAAAGAATCCAATCAAGAAATGGGCAGAAGACATGAACAGACATTTTTCCAAAGAAGACATCCAAATGGCCAACAGACACATGAAAAAGTGCTCAATATCACTCAGCATCAGGGAAATCCAAATCAAAACCTCAATGAGATACCACCTCACACCAGTCAGAATGGCTAAAATTAACAAGTCAGGAAATGACAGGTTTTGGCGGGGATGCAGAGAAAGGGGAACCCTCCTACACTGTTGGTGGGAATGCAAGCTGGTGCAGCCACTCTTGAAAACAGTATGGAGGTTCCTCATAAAGTTGAAAATAGAGCTACCATACTATCCTGCAATTGCACTACTGGGTATTTACCCCAAAGATACAAAAGTAGGGATCTGAAGGGGTACGTGCACCCTGATGTTTATAGCAGCAATGTCCACAATAGCCAAACTGTGGAAAGAGCCAAGATGTCCATCAACAGATGAATGGATAAAGAGGAAGTGGTATATATATACAATGGAATGTTATGCAGCCATCAAAAGGAATGAGATCTTGCCGTTTGCAATGACGTGGATGGAACTGGAGGGTATTATGTTGAGTGAAAGAAGTCAAACAGAGAGAGACATGTATCATATGATCTCACTGATATGAGGAATTCTTTTTTTTTCCTTTTTTTTTTATTCTTATGTTAATCCCCATACATTACATCATTAGTTTTAGATGAAGTGTTCCATGATTCATTGTTTGTGCACAACACCCAGTGCTCCATGCAGAATGTGCCCTCCTCAATACCCACCACCAGGCTAACCCATCTTCCCACCCCCCTCCCCTCTAGAACCCTGTTTGTTTTTCAGTGTCCATCGTCTCTCATGGTTCGTCTACCCCTCAGATTTCCCCCGCTTCATTCTTCCCCTCCCGCTACCTTCTTCTTCTTTTTTTTTTTTCTTAACATATATTGCATTACTTGTTTCAGAGGTACAGATCTGAGATTCAACAGTCTTGCACAATTCACAGCGCTTACCAGAGCACATACCCTCCCCAGTGTCTATCACCCAGTCACCCCATCCCTCCCACCCCACCCCCCACTCCAACAACACTCAGTTTGTTTCCTGTGATTAAGAATTCCTGATATGAGGAATCCTTCTTTGGGGAAGGATGACAGAATACCTCTTACTTCTGGGGAGCATCTTGCCTCCCCACCCACCTATCTTTCTCTGAGCCCCAGTGGCCATTCATACTTCCCATGTCATGACAAAGATGCCTGACACCCCATTGGACTCACAGATACCCGGTCACACTCTGCATCCCAAGGTTCCCTGATATGGTGAATGGCATTATCCCCCCAAAACTAAGGTCGTCTCTTGGTACTCCTCAACACTTCTCTGCCCACTTCCAAACTTTTAGAAGGTCCTGTCAGTTCTGTTTCAGAATCTATCTCTGGTCCAACCTCCTCCTCACTACCAGCACTGCTCCGATCCACTGGGATTCCATCAACAACCTCTTAATCCATGTCACTCCTGCCCACAACAGGCACAATATCATTCTGATTTATGAAGCCAGCATGCCTTCCCTAACTGGCGCTCTGGACTCGGTTCTCGCCCACTGGCCCACTGGGTACTGCTCCCCCAAGCCAGACAGCTGACCCAGGTCTTCTTGTGGCTCCTTTTCCCTCACATCTCTGGAATTATTTCTCACCATCAGTACTGAACCATATTCTGTCACTTCCTTTCCCTTGTATGCTCTACTTTCCTCAGCACACCTGTCCTGGTGACTGCACATGCCCAGTACCTGTGCACATTGTTTCCTCTTTACCTCCCAGTGACACAAAGCTCCATGAGGGCAGGAACACGGACTACCTGCTCCTCACAGGAGCCTCAGAATCTAGAATCATATCTGGCACAGAGTGGTCTCTGAATACCTTTTTAAATGATTTAACAGATTTCCATTCGATTAACAAAGACTTAAGGAAGCGTTAATATCTACCCTATGGTGGAAAGAAACAAAGCTAGTCTGCTCTGAGATTCTCCTTTACCTCCATCCTAGATCAGCCCGACCTGGAATTCTTTTTCTCTTGGATCCCCTAGCACCATTCACTCCTTCAAAATGACTTACAAAGCACCTCTGTGCATCAAGAGATTTTCCTGACCCTGCAGACCCAAGATGAGTAAGAAAAACTGCTCCTGGCTTCATGAATCGCACATCATCCCTAGAGCAGAAGCTAACAAAAGTAAACATAAAATGATATTATGAAGAGGCAAACAGAGCCTAAGGGCTGGGTGAGCTGAGAAGGCTGCTCAGCCTGTAGGATGGGATTTAAAGGGTGGAAAGTGGGAGAAGGGGAGACCAGTGAGTAGTAACACTAGTGTTTAGTTAGTGGTGACTGGGTTTGGGGCTGCCTTGGGAGCAGGGAAAGAGAGGGATCCCAGAGCATTAGATTTTACGAGGCACATGCAGGTAACTGTGAGGTATGTGGATATCCAGTTGTCCCAGCACCATTTTTGAATGGTATTGATATTTGTTGAAAATCAATAATTGTAGATATATGGGTTTATATCTGATTCTCAGTTCTATCCCATTGGTCTGTATATCTATCCTATGCAAGTAACACACTCTTTTTTGATAAGTTTGTAATAAATTCTGAAGTCAGAAAATTTGAGTGCTCCTACTTGTTCTTTTTCAAGATTATTTTGGTTATTCTTGGCCTCTTGCAATTTCATATGAATTTGAGGATTAGATTTTCCATTCCTGAAAAAGGTCTATTGAAATTTTGATCACTATCTTAAAAATATTGGGTCTTCAGATCTATGAAGACAGGTGGTTCAGATGGCTAAGTGTCTGCCTTTGGCTCAAGTCATGATCTCAGGGTCCTGGGATCGATCCCCACATAAGGCTCCCTGCTCAGTGGGAAGCCTGCTTCTCTCTTTCCCTCTACTACTCCTCCCTGCTTGTACTCTCTCACTTCCTCTGTCAAATAAATAAATAAAATCTTAAAAAAAAAAAATGACTTCTTTCTTTCAGCAATGTTTTGTCACTTTCAGGTATAACATTTTTATCTTGCTGATTAAATTTATTCCTAGATATTTTGTTCTTTTGGATGTTGTTGTAAATGAAATTTTCTTTTTTTTTCTTTTTCAGATTCTTCATTGCTAGTGTATAAAAGCACAACTGATTGTTGTGTGTTGATTTTGTATTCTGCAATTTTGCCAAATTTATTTATGAGACGTAATGTATAAGATGTCACCGCTTTTTTGTGGATTCTTTAGTATGTTCCTCATGTAAGTTCACCCCAGCTGCAAAGAGAGATAGTTTTACTTTTTCCTTTCCATTATGGATGCTCTGGCTAGCACTTCCAATAAATACACAGTTGAATGTCAGGGGCAAAAGCAGGCGTCCTTATCATGTTACTGATTTTAGTAGGAAAGATTTCAGTCTTTGAGCACTGAACATGATGTTAGCTGTGGGTTTTCATGATGGTCTTTATCAGGTTTAGGAAGCTCCCTCCTATTCTTTTTTTTTTTTTTTTGAAGTATAGTTGACACACAATGTTACATTAGTGTCAAGGGTATAACATACTACATTCAACAAGTCAATAAATTATGCTATGCTCACCACAAGTGTAGCTACTGGTTGTCACCACACCATTACAATACCGTTGATTATATTCCTTATGCTGCACCTTTCATCCCTGTGACTTACTCATTCCATAACTGAAAGCCTGTACTTCCCACCCCCCTTCACTCATTTTGCCCATCCCCCATCCTCCTCCCCTCTGGCAACCATCAGTTTGTTCTCTGTATTTATGAGTCTCTTTTTCTTTTATGTTTGTTTTGTTTTTTGGAGTCTGTGTATAAGTGAAATCATATGGTATTTCTCTTTGACTCATTTCATTTAGCATAATACTCTCTAGCTCCATCCATGTTGTCGCAAATGGTAATCTCGTATCTTTTTTATTGTTATGTTAATCACCATACATTACATCATTGTTTTAGATGTACTGTTCCATGATTCATTGTTTGTGCATAACACCCAATGCTCCATGCAGAACGTGCCCTCTTTAATACCTATCACCAGGCTAACCCATCCGCCCACCCTCCTCCCCTCTAGAACCCTCAGTTTGTTTTTCAGAGTCCATCGTCTCTCGTGGTTCATCTACCCCTCCTATTTCCCCCCCCTTCATTCTTCTCCTCCTGCTATCTTCTTCTTTCTATTTTTTCTTAACATATATTGCATTATTTGTTTCAGAGGTACAGATCTGAGATTCAACAGTCTTGCACAATTCACAGCTCTTACCAGAGCACATACCCTCCCCAGTCTCTATCACCCAGTCACCCCATCCCTCCCACCCCACCCCACCCCACACTCCAGCAACCCTCAGTTGGTTTCCTGTGATTAAGAATTCCTCATAACAGTGAGGTCATATGATACAAGTCTTTCTCTGTTTGACTTATTTCGCTCAACATAATACCCTCCAGTTCCATCCACATCACTGCAAATGGCAAGATCTCATTCCTTTTGATGGCTGCATAATATTCCATTGTATATATATACCACCTCTTCTTTATCCATTCATCTGTTGATGGACATCTTGGCTCTTTCCACAGTTTGGCTATTGTGGACATTGCTGCTATAAACATCAGGGTGCACATGCCCCTTTGGATCCCTACATTTATATCTTTGGGGTAAATGCCCAGAGGTACAATTGCTGAAAAATATGGTAGCTCTATTTTCAACTTTTTGAGGAACCTCCATACTGATTTCCAGAGTGGCTGCACCAGCTAGCATTTCCACCAACAGTGGAGGAGGGTTCCCCTTTTTCCACATCCCCAGCAACATCTGTCATTTCCTGACTTGTTAATTTTAGCCATTCTGACTGGTGTGAGGTGGTATCTCACTGAGGTTTTGATTTGGATTTCCCTGATGCCGAGCGATGTTGAGCACTTTTTCATGTGTCTGTTGGCCATTTGGATGTCCTCTTTGGAAAAATGTCTGTTCATGTCTTCTGCCCATTTCTTGATTGGATTCTTTGTTCTTTGGGTGTTGAGTTTGATGAGTTCTTTATAGATTTTGGATACTAGCCCTTACTCTGATATGTCATTTGCAAATATCTTCTCCCATTCTGTCGGTTGTCTTTTGGTTTTGTTGACTGTTTCCATTGCTTTGCAAAAACTTTTTACCTTGATGAAGTCCCAAAAGTTCATTTTTGCCCTTGCTTCCTTGCCTTTGGCGATGTTTCTAGGAAGAAGTTGCTTCGGCTGAGGTCAAAGAGGTTGCTGCCTGTGTTCTCCTTTAGGATTTGGATGGACTCCTGTCTCACATTGAGGTCTTTCAACCATTTGGAGTCTATTTTTGTATGTGGTGTAAGGAAATGGCCCAGTTTCATTCTTCTGCATGTGGCTGTCCAATTTTCCAACACCATTTGTTGAAGAGACTGTCTTTTTTCCGTTGGACGTTTTCTTGCTTTGTCAAAGATGAGTTGACCATAGAGTTGAGGGTCCATTTCTGGGCTCTCTATTCTGTTCGATTGATCTATGTGTCTTTTTTTGTGCCAGTACCATGCTGTCTTGATGATGAAAGCTTTGTAATAGAGCTGGAAGTCTGGAATTATGATGCCACCAGCTTTGCTTTTCCTTTTCAACATTCCGCTGGCTATGCGGGGTCTTCTCTGGTTCCATACAAATTTTAGGATGATTTGTTCCATTTGTTTGAAAAAAGTGGATGTATTATGATGGGGATTGCATTGAAAGTGTAGATTGCTCTAGGTAGCATTGACATCTTTTGTTATTCCAATCCATGAGCATGGAAAGTTTTTCCATTTCTTTGTGTCTTCCTCAAATTCTTTCATGAGTATTTTATAGTTTTCTGAGTACAGATCCTTTGCCTCTTTGATTAGATTTATTCCTGGGTATCTTATGTTTTGGGGTGCAATTGTAAGTCGGATCGACTCCTTCATTTCTGTTTCGTCTGTCTTGTTGTTGGTGTATAGGAATGCCACTGATATCTGTACATTGATTTTATATGCTGCCACTTGACTGAATTCCTGTATGAGTTCTAAAGCAGTTTTGGGGTGGAGTCTTTGGGTTTTTCCACATAAAGTATCCTATCATCTGCAAAGAGTGAGAGTTTGACTTCTTCTTTGCCAATTTGGATGCCTTTTATTTCTTTTTGCTGTCAGATTGCTGTGGCTAGGACTTTTAATACTATGTTGAATTTCAGTGTTGATAGTGGACATCCCTGCCGTGTTCCTGACCTTAGTGGGAAAGCTCTCAGTTTCTCCATTGAGAATGATATTTGCTGTTGGTTTTTCATAGATGGCTTTTATGATACTGAGGTATGTACCCTCTATCCCTATACTCTGAAGAGTTTTGATCAAGAAAATGCTGTACTTTCTCAAATGGTTTTCTGCATCTGTTGAGAGGATCATATGATTCTTGTTCTTTCTTTTTTAATGTATTGTATCACGTTGATCAATTTGCGGATGTTGAACCAGGCTTGCAGCCCAGGTTGTGGTGAATAATCCTTTTAATGTACTGTTGGATCCTATTTGCTAGTATTTTGGTGAGAATTTTTGCATCCATGTTCATCAAGAATATTGGTCTGTAATTCTCCTTTTTGATGGGGTCTTTGGTGGGGGGATCAAGGTAATGGTGGCCTCATAAAACGAGTTTGGAAGTTTTCCATCCATTTCCATTTTTTGGAACAGTTTCAGAAGAATAGGTATTAATTCTTCTTGAAATGTTTGGTAGAATTCCCCTGGGAAGCCATCTGGCCCTGGGCCTTTGTTTTTTGGGAGATTTTTGATGACTGCTTCAATCCCCTGGTGGTTATAGGTCTGTTCAGGTTTTCTTTTTCATCCTGGTTCAGTTTTGTTAGTTGATACATCTCTAGGAATGCATCCATTTCTTCCAGGTTATCTAATTTGCTGGCATAGAGTTGCCCATAATATGTTCTTATAATTGTTTGTATTTTTTTGGTGTTGGTTGTGATCGCTCCTCCTTCATTCATGATTTTGTTGATTTGGGTCATTTCTCTTTTCTTTATAAGTCTGGCCAGGGGTTTATCAATCTTGTTAATTCTTTCAAAGAACCAGCTCCTAGTTTTGTTGATCTGTTCTACTGTTCTTTTAGTTTCTATTTCATTGATTTCTGCTCTGATCTTTATTATTTCTCTTCTCCTGCTGGGTTTAGGCTTTATTTGCTCTCCTTTCTCCAGCTCCTTTAGGTGTAGGGTTAGGTTGTGTACTTGAGACCTTTCTTGTTTCTTGAGAAAGGCTTGTATTGCTGTATACTTTCCCCTTTGGACTGCCTTTGCTGCATCCCAAAGATTTTGAAAAGTTGTGTTTTCATTTTCATTGGTTTCCATGAATTTTTTTAATTCTTCTTTAATTTCCTGGTTGACCCCTTCATTCTTTAGTAGGATGCTCTTTAGCCTCCATGTATTTGAGTTCTTTCTAACTTTCCTCTTGTGATTGAGTTCTAGTTTCAAAGCATTGTGGCCCAAAAATATGCAGAGAATGACCCCAAACTTTTGGTACCAGTTGAGATCTGATTTATGACCTAGGATGTGATCTATTCTGGAGAATGTTCCGTGGGCACTAGAGAAGAATGTGTATTCCGTTGCTTTGGGATGGAATGTTCTGAATAGTTCTGAAGTCCATTTGGTCTAGTGTGTCATTTACAGTCTTTATTCCCTGTTGATCTTTTGCTTAAATGATCTGTCCATTTCAGTGAGGTGGGTGTTAAGGTCCCCCACTATTATTGTATTGTTGTCGATGTGTTTCTTTGCTTTTGTTATTAATTGCCTTATATAATTGGCTGCTCCCATGTTAGGGGCATAGATATTTACAATTGTTAGATCTTCTTTTTGGATAGACCCTTTAAGTGGATATAGTGTCCTTCCTCATTTCTTATTACAGTCTTTGGTTTAAAATCTAATTTTTCTGATATAAGGATTGCCACCCCAGCTTTCTTTTGGTGTCCATTAGCATGGTAAATGGTTTTCCAACCCGTCACTTTCAATCTAGGGGTGTCTTTGGGTCTAAAATGAGTCTCTTGCGACAGCATATTGATGGGTCTTGGTTTTTTATCCAATCTGATAGCCTGTGTCTTTTGATTGGGGCACTTAGCCCATTTACATTCAGGGTAACTATTGAAAGATATGAATTGAGTGCCATTGTATTGCCTGTAAGGTGACTGGTACTGTATATTGTCTCTGTTCCTTTCTGGTCTATGTTGCTTTTAGGCTCTCTCTTTGCTTAGAGGACCCCTTTCAAGATTTCTTGTTGGGCTGGTTTGGCGTTTGCAAATTCCTTTAGTTTTTGTTTGTCCTGGAAGCTTTTGATCTCTCCTTCTATTTTCAATGAAAGCCTAGCTGGATAGAGTATTCTTGGCTGCATATTTTTCTCATTTAGTGCTCTGAGTATATCATGCCAGTCCTTTCCTGCCTGCCAGGTCTCTGTGGGTAGGTCTGTTGCCACTTGAATGTTTCTACCATTGTAGGTTACATATCTCTTCTCCCGAGCTGCTTTCAAGATTTTCTCTTTGTCTCTGAGACTCGTCAGTTTTTCTATTAGATGTTGGGGTGTTGACCTATTTTTATTGATTTTGAGAGGGGTTCTCTGTGCTTCCTGGATTTTGATGCCTGTTTCCTTCCCCAAATTAGGGGAGTTCTCTGTTATAATTTGCTCCAATATACCTTCTGTCCCTCTCGCTCTTTCTTCTTCTTCTGGGTTCCCAATTATACTTATGTTGTTTCATCCTATGGTACCGCTTATGTCTCGAATTCTGCCCTCATGATCCAGTGGTTGTTTATCTCTCTTTATCTCAGTTTCTTTATTTTCCATCATTTGGTCTTCTATATCACTGATTCTCTCTTCTGCCTCATTTATCCTAGCAGTTAGCACCCCCATTTTTGATTGCACCTCATTAATAGCCTTTTTGATTTCGACTTGGTTAGATTTTAGTTCTTTTATTTCTCCAGAAGGGGTTTCTCTAATAATTTCCATGCTTTTTTCAAACCCAGCTAGTATCTTTAAAGTGATGATTCTGAACTCTAGATCCAACATCGTACTAATGTCCATAATGGGTACGTCCCTGGCAGTCGGTACTACCTCTTGTTTTTTTTGTTGAGGTGATTTTTTCCGTCTTGTCATTTTGTCCAGAGGAGAATAGATGAATGAGAGAACAAAATGCTAACAGGGTAACAATGTCCCCAGAAAATATACTCTAAACAAATCAGAAAAGACCTGAAGCAGTGGGAAAAGAAAGGGAAAGAGAGAAAAAAGAAAAAGAAAAAGATGAATATAAAAACAAAGAAAAACAGAACAAAACAAAAAAATCCAGAATATGATCAAATATGATCAGGCTGATACATAGATCATTGCCACACACTAGATTTTGGGTGTATTTTGGTCTGTTGGAAGAAAGTGCTTCCCAAAATTTTAAAGAAAGAAAAACTTATATATGTACAAAAATAAGGGTTGATATGATGAAGGGATGGAATATGACTGTAAAGATGAAAATTATAAAAAATTTTATAAAAGGAATTGATAAGAAGTTGTTTGAAAAAAAGAAAGAAGAAGATTTAATAAAAAAAAGAAAAAAATTAGGAAAAAAAAAGGGAGAGAATGTGATCAGGCAGGAGAGTAGAACAAAACCATACACTAGAGATTTAGGGTATATTTTGATCTCTTAGAAGAAACTATCCCAAAATTTTAAAGAGAGAACAACTTATATATATAATCCAAAAATATGGGTAACTACTATGAAGGGATAGAATATGACTGAAAAAATGAAAAATAAAAATGTTTTTTCAAAAAGGGATTGATAAGATGTTGATTGAAAAAGGGAAAAAGATAAATTAAAAAAAAAAAGTCAAAAAAATTTACTTTGAAAAACTAAAGCATCATGGTAAAAAAATCCATGAATTCTATCTGCTGTATTCCCCTAGTGCTGGAGTTCTGCCATTCTTATTGATCTGTAAACTTGATCTTGGCTGGCTGTTCTTACTGATCTTCTGGGGGAGGGCCCTGTTGCTGTGGCTCCCAAATATCTTTGCCGGAGGCGGAATTGCCCCGCCCTTGCCTGGTCCCGGCTAAGTAATCTGCTTGGGTTTGCTCTCCGGGGCTTTTGTTCCCTGCGAGCTTTCTGTACAGCTTTGGAGTCCGAGAGTGAACACGGCGGCCTCCCCATCTCTGCTCCAGAGGAGCTAAGAACTCGGGGCCCCGCTCCTCAGTGAGCCCCCAGAGAAAAGCATTTAATCACTCCTGTCTCTCTGGTCTCCAGACGCACTCCGCGCTCCCCAAGCCTGTGACCGAGCATTTCTATCTCTGGCACCCGACTTGGTGTGGAGTCTCCAAACCCAGCAGATCCCTGCGGTGCACTCCTGCGCCGCTCCTCCCAGGGGAGGAAGGGGAGTCTCCCCGGATCTGCCACTTGTTGGGTCCCTGCTGGATAGCCCGACTGTGCCGCAGATCATGGTTTATGGCAACCCCGAGCTGAGAGCCTGTGCCTCGGCTCCGTCTGTGCAGCCGGCTTCCCTGCTCTGATACCTGGGAGCTTTGCCACACTCAGGCACCTCCGGTCTGTCTGTGACCCCGAGGGTCCTGAGACCACACTGTCCCATGAGGGTTCCACCCCCAGCTTAGGCACCGGAGTGATGTCCCTCAGCGGAGCTGACTTCCAAAAGTTCCGATTTTGTGCTCCCCGGCTTTATCACTTGCCAGAAGTGGCCAGCAGAGGCCCCTCCCCCGCCATCTATCTTCCCGAATATCCCCTGGATTCACTTCTCCGCACGTCCTACCTTCCAGAAAGTGGTCGCTTTTCTGTTCAGACCATTGTTGATATTCTTTTCTTCGATCTCCTGTTGAGTTTGTAGGTGTTCAGAATGGTTTGATCCCTATCCAGCTAAATTCCTGGGACCAGACGAAATCTAGGTCTCCTACTCTTCCTCCATCTTGCTCCGCCCCTTAATATCTCATCTTTTTATGACTGAGTAATATTCCAATTGTGTGTATATATATCACATCTTCTTTATCCATTCATCTATCGATGGACACTTGGGCTGCTTCCATATGTTGGTTATTATAAATAATGTTGCAGTAAACATAGGGGTGGCTCCCTTCTGTTCTCAGTTTATTTTTAATCATGAAAAAGGTATTGACTTTATCAAACACACTGCTTAATTGAGATAATCATATAATTGTTTCCCTTCATTATATTAAGGTCATATATTATATTAATTTTCATAGATTAAATGGCCCTCACATTCCTAGGATAAATCCCATGTGGTCATAGTGTATAATCCTTCTAATATGCAGCTGGATTTGGTTTGCCAGTATTTTATTAAGCATTTTTGCATCTATATCTATAAATGATACTGGTCTGCAGTTTCTTTTCTTGTGATGTCCTTTTTGGCTTTGGTATTGGGTTGATGTTGGCCTCATACAAGGAGTTAGGAAGTACTCACTCCTCTTCTAATTTTCAGGAGAGTTTGAGAAGTATCAGTATTAATTCATCTTTAAGCAATTGGCAGAATTAACAAGTTAAGACATCTGGTCCTATCCTGGGATTTTCAGTAAGTTATTTGCATCTTCTCTCTTTCTCCTTGTCCCTCTAGCTAGAGGTTCTCAATTTTTTGTCTTTTCAAAGAACAAACTTTTGATTTTATTAATTCTCTGTATGGTTATTCTATTCTCTATTTAGTGTATCTCCACTAATACTTATTATTACCTTCCTTTGGCCAGGCTGGAGCTTAGTTTTCTCTTCCTTTTCTAGTTCCTTGAGATGTAAAGGTAGGTTACTGATTTGAGATATTTTTTTCATGCATACATACATTTACTGCTATAAATATCTGCCATAAATTTCTTTTTTTTAATTTAATTTAATTTTATTATGTTATGTTAGTTTCTGCCATAAATTTCTGCTCTGTCACATCCAGTGCAGTTTGGTATGTTGTGTTTTAATTTTCACTCATTTCAAAATACTTTCTAACTTCCCTGTGATTTCTTCTTTGACCATTTGGATTTTTGAAAGTTTGTTGTTTAATTTCTACATATTTGTGAATTTTCATGTTTTCCTGATGTCATTGATTTCTAATTCATTCCATGGTGTTTTGAGAAGATGCTTTGTATGACACTACCCTTTTAGATTCATTAAGGCTTGCTTTATGGCTTAACATATTCTGGAGAATGCTCCATGTGCGCTGGAGGAGAATGTATATTCTCTTGTCATTGGTTCAAATTTTGGGTTAAACTTGTTATATCTTTTATATGAATTGATTCTTTTGTCAATTTATAATGACCTTCTTTGTCTCTTGTAACAGTTCTTGACATAAAGTCTTTTTTGTCTGATGTTAGTATACTACTTCACCTGTCATTTGGTTACTATTTGCACAGAGTATATTTTTCCATCCTTCCAATTTCAACCTAATTTGTGTCTTTGGCTTTAAAGTGAATTACTTATAGACAGCATATAGTCAGATCATGTTTTTCTTTTTTTTATGTTGCATTCTTTCTATATCTTCTAATTGGAGAGTTTATTTCTCATTTATTTGTTATTTATTTGTTTGTTTGTTTGTTTATTTTGAGAGAGAGAGAGAGCATGCACACAGGGGGCAAGGGCAGAGCGAAAGGGAGAGAAGGTCCCAAGCAGACTCTGCCTTGAGTGTGGAGCTTGATGTGGGGCTCAATCTCACAACCCTGAGATCACAACCTGAGCTGAAACCAAGAGTCAGATGCTTAACTGACCTCACCACCCAGGTGCCCCATGAGTTTATTTCATTTGCATTTAAAGTAATTACTAATAAGGGAAAACTTCTGCTATTTTTATTAACCTCCTGTCTTATCTTACTTTGTCCTCACTTCCTCCAATATTCTTCAATCAATTCAGAATTGATTGATATTTTTCTGGTCCAACATTTTGATTCCTTCCTCATTTCCTTTTCTGTATACTTTTTAGTTGTTTTCCTAGTGTTGCTATGAGGATAAATACCCTAAATTTATCACAATCTACTTTGAATTTGTCACCAATTTATCTTAAATAGCATACGAAAACTCTGCTTCTATACAGACTCTCTGCCCAAACTCTCCCTTCATGTTGCATTGTCACAGATTATACCTTTGCACATTGTGTGCCCATTAAAATAGGTTTATAATTATTACTTTATGAATTTGTCAAACCAAATGAATTTGGAAACCAAAATAGGAGTTACAAAGCAGAAATACAATAATATTGGCTTTTATATTTGCCTATGTAGTTACTTTGACCATAGTTCTTGATTTGTTCTTTTGACTTTGAGTTACTACCTATTGTCCCTTCATTTCGGCATGACAGACACTTTTTGGCTTTTCTTATAGGTCTACTAGTGACAAACTTCTTCAGCTTCTCTTTATCTGAAAATTTCTTAATTTCTTCTTCATTTTGGAAGTATACTTTTGCTGGATATAGTACCCAGTTGACAGTTTTATTTTCTCAGTGCTTTAAATATGTCATTCCTCTGTCTTCTGGCCTCCATGGTTTTTATTGTGAAATCAGTTTTTAATCACATTGAGGATCCCTTGTGTGTGATGAGTCACTTCTCTCTTGCTACTTTCAAGATTCTCTTTTTGTCCTGGGCTTGTGACAGTTTGATTACTATATGTCCTATTATGGATCTCTTTATGTTTATCACTCTTAAAAATTCCCTGAGCTCCCAGGATATGCAAACTCATGTCTTTTATCAAATTTGGAAGGTTTGGACCATTATTTCTTCAAATATTCTTTCTGTCTCTTTCTCATTCTTTCTGGGACTTATTATGTGTAGGTAGGGAACTTTCATTTTAGCAGTTGTACTCCTCAGCTCCAGAATTTCTGGTTGGTTCCCTTGTATCCCTTTATCTCTTGACTAATATTCTCTACTTGATGAGACATTGTCCTGTTTCCTTTATCTCTTTGTCTAGGGTTTCCTTTAGGTCTTTGAGCATATTTAAAATAGTGAATTTAAAGGTGTTGTCTAGTAAATCCAATGTCTGTGCTTCCTCAGAGCACTTTCTTTTTTTTTTTTTTAAGATTTTATTTATTTATTTGACAGAGAGAGAGAGACAGCGAGAGAGGGAACACAAGCAGGGGGAGGGGAGAAGGAGAAGCAGGCTCTCTGCTGAGCAGGAAGCCCAATGTGGGCTCGATCCCAGGACCCCGGGACCACGACCCGAGCCGAAGGCAGACGCTTAACGACTGAGCCACCCAGGTGCCCCCTCAGAGCACTTTCTGTTAACTTCTGTTATAAGCCATACTTTCTTGTTTCTCTGCATGCTTTCATGCTTATTTTCTCTGCTCACTCTGAGTTGTAGTTGTTTATTTATTGAGCTGTTTCCATAATAACTGTATTTTTTGTCATGCATGGTCTCTGACATCTCATTTCCTTAACTTGTGGTCATTGGGTGTTTTGATAGAGATTTCCTTGAATGCCTGGAGCCAAAAAACAAAAACAACAACAACAAAACACTTCTCCTAGTTTTTCTAGATTGGCTCTATGTTGAGACATGCCAACAATTAGCAGGCCTTTTTTAACTCTGCCTTAGCCTTCACACTATCTGCTCAGGCTGAGGTGAAAACTCAGAGAGAGAGGTGAAAGGTTAGGGTCTTCTTGGGTCTGTTCTGAGCATGTGTCCTGCCTTGGGAAGGTATATGACTTTGTAGATTCCCTGGTACACACACTTTCTGGTAGTCTGATTCACCAAAGAATCTCTTTTCCTCCCAGACTTGGATATATCTGTTGTTTGCCTCCACTGTAATATTTTGCCCTGGTCAGCAGGGTTCATACGCCTTTCAATATTTTTGAAAAATGCCCTCTCCATAGCTACTTTTCCACCCTGGGAGAATTCTGAATTCTGCCTTGTGCCAGTCTTTTAGGTAGCCCCTGGACAGGTCAAAGATAGGTCTTCTCTGATGTGTTTGGAGCCAACAACCAGGGCCCCAACATGGCAATGTGAGGTGCTGTCTTCAAGAGTGCTGCCCAGTTGGGAGAGAAGTGGGGCAAGGGAAAGTAGAAATTTAGCCAAGCTCTCCTATAACATTTATTGCCTCTTTCCTGATTCGGCCCTCACTTGACTGATAAACCTGTGACCATTTTCTAGGGGTCAGACAAAATTGATTCTGATCATTTTTCTCATTCTTTTAGTGTTTCTGTGGAGGGTTGAGCCCTTGTAGCTTCATACTCTGCCATTTTCACTGACATCATCCCAGCTGTTATTTTTGGTTGTGAATGCCTACTGCTTCCTCAGTACATTGTGGTAAGCAGAATAATGACCCTTTAAAGATGTCCATGCCTGATAACTATGAATATGTTACCTTACATGGCAAAAGGGATTTGAAGATCTGATTATGATTACAAATCGTGATATGGGGAGATTTTTAAGGATTCTCTTGTTGGACCCAATCTTTCCACATGAGAATGGCTTTCAGCTCACAGCCAGCAAGAAATAGATATCTCAGTCCTATAACTGCAGGTAACTGAATATTGCCAAGAAACTAAATAAGCAAGAAAACCAGGCTTCCCTTGGAGCCTCCAGAAAGTAATGTGACCTTGCCAACATCTTGATTTTAGCCTGGTAAAATTGATGTTGGACTTTTGACCTACAGAACTGAAAGACAATGCATCTGTGTTGTTTAAAGCCATTATGTTTATGGTAATTTGTTAGGGCAGCAATAGAAAATTAATGTATACATTTTCAGCATTATAAGCAAACAGCTTGGCAGTTACTTGTACTGTGTGTGTGCATAAAAGCTGGCCCCACCCAGTAAAATGAAAGCTTAATAAGCATAGTGTTTTCCTTTCTTATACTACAACTGCTTATAATTCATTGTTATACATGGCTGATTGTCTATCTGATAGAGACCCAAGATGTCCTTTTCTCTTCTCATATTCACTCATCTAACAGATTACTGTGTGCCTGCTGTGGCCAGTGGCATGCTGAGTGCCACAGAGACTACAGTCAACCATATGGGAGTGGTTTTACCACCTTTGGATGTCAGACATGAGAGGAAACAGACAACACAATTAAGCAATGATTTTTGCAATCATTCACATCCACTCTCTTTAAAATATCTTGACTTTATTACCTTCAGAATCACTTGTGAATTTCTGCGTTTTTAAATAATCCCACTACATAATCCCTATATGCCCAAATCTACATTTTCCTAATACTTTCTTCCACGATTCCTTTGTGATTTTAGTGGATCTCAAATTTTAGCATGCATTAGAATCATCTGAGGACTTGGATGATCCTTTCCCATTTCTCATTCAGCAGGTCTGGGACATGAGGCTAACAATGTGTTTTTTCTAACAATTCCTAGGTGCTGCCAATGCTGAAAGCCTGGGAACCACATTCAGAGAACCACTGTTCTAATCACACACAACTGAACCAGACAGGCCACCATCTTACATATCCAAGTCAACTTGGTAGATACATCCCGATGGCAGCTTTCTCATTACTAAACATAGGATGAATCTAGCAAAACTGACACCTGTGAGTACTATGCATCCCATTTGCTGGGTGGCAGAGACTACCAGTTGGCTTCACTCGGCTTCCTCATTCATAGCAATAGGATTCCCTGTTTTTATCTGTTCCCCTCACCATTCACCACAATGACTCCTTTTCCTAATTCCTGCTGCTTGGGATGTCCATGTGACTCCATTCTGACCAATGATAAGAGTCATATCCTTAGGGCACCTACTGGCCCCTTTCTCTCTCCCTGCTGACTGGAATACGGGCATTGTAGAAATCCATTTTAAGGATGGCATAGACAGAAGCTAGATGGAGCTAGATCAGCCCTAGACCAGGCCACTACATAAGCCCAGGGTGGCCTTGCTGTGTACAGGCACACGAAAGATAAACCAATTTCTAATTTTTTTAACCTCTGAAATTTAGGGTCTCTGTTATAGGCAGATTAATCCAGTTTAATCTATCTATATTATAGAAACCAGTAAGTAAAAGAAACTTCACAATACACAGGGTCCATTTTGAATTTGTTTTCTTTTAAGCCTACTATTTGTTTGCTTTTTACATGAATATTCAGGAAAAGCAAACAACCTTTACTCTGATATTTAATGAAAAAGCACATTATAAAGGATTACTGAAGTTAACGTTTTGGTAGTATCCACTGGGCCTTTGTGAGATTAATTTTTGTCCAGGGTGTGATGCAAGTATCAGATTTTCTTTCTTTTTTTCTTTTAATTTTTTTATTGTTATGTTAATCCCCATACATTACATCATTAGTTTTAGATGTAGTGTTCCATGATTCATTGTTTGTGCATAACACCCAGTGCTCCATGCAGAACGTGCCCTCCTCAATACCCATCACCAGGCTAACCCATCCTCCCACTCCCCTCCCCTCTAGAACCCTCAGTTTGTTTTTCAGAGTCCATCTCAGATTTTCTTTTAATTCTCAATGAGGAGCCAGCTGTCCCAGCACCATGTGCTGAATGTCAGTGTGTAATGGTAGCTCTTCCTTGTTGCTAGTTGGCATTATCCATAGGCCTGCTTTGGGCTTTCCATTGCACTCCTTTGGTCTGTCTTCCTATCTCTGTACTGATACTATACTGATTTAATATTCTGTAACTTTTCATTTTGAAATTATTATAGATTAACAGGAAGTTGCCAAAATAGTACAGAAAGGTCTGGGTACCATTTACCCCATTTCTCCAGGGTAACGTCTTACATAATTATAGGACAGCCTCAAAACCAAGACATTGACACTGGCACAATCCTCAGACCTTATTCAGATTTCATTAGTTTCATGTGCACTCATTTGTGTGCATGTGATTCTATGCACATTTAGTCACATGTGTAATTTGTGTAACTACCACATGGTTTCCCTGAGCTAGTTTTCTGTAGCCACACTTTCCCCTCCATCCTTAACCCCCAACAACCACTGATATGTTCTCCATCTATATAATATAATGTCTCTTCCCTTATTTACATGATCTTTGATCTTTCATTATCATTTCACAATTTTTAATACACAGAATCCTGTCCATGTTTGCTAGATTTCATTTACTTTGGAGCAACTTCAAGCAGTAATGTCTTGTCAATTTTTCATTAGTATATAGAAATGCACTTAAATTTTTTTGTAGATCTTAAATCCTGCAAACTTGTTAAACTCAGTTATTTGTTCAAGGAGGGTTTTGGGGTTTTTTAGTTGTTTGTTTATTTTTTGTAGACTATTTGGGGTTTTCTGCATAGACGGTCATGTCATTTGCAAACAGGTACAGTTTAACTTCTTCCTGTCCATTCTATATGAACTTTATACAGACTTTCTTTTCTTTTTCTTTTTCTTGACTTATGTCATTGCCTACACCTTTCAATACTATGTTGAATATGAGTAATAAAAGCAGACATTCTTGCTTTGTTCTTGTTTTTAAAATAAATTCATTCAGTCTTTCACCATTAAGTATGAGGTTAACTATAAGATTTTTGTAGATGCTTTCTATGAAGTTAAGGAGGTTCCCCTCTGCGACTTTGTTGAGATATTTTATCATGCATAGTTGTGGTATATCATATGCTCTTTTGCACCTACTGATGTGATCATATTGCTTTTCTTTTTTAGACTGCTGGAGTGAAAAATGTTGATTAATTTTGAATACTGAACCAGCTTTTTTATGCCTGGAATGAACTCCACTTGGTCATGGTATATAATTTTTTAAATAACTACATTCCATTTGCTAATCTTTTTTTGAAGATTATTGTGTTTAAATTTCTATCAATCTATAGGGGTTTTTTTCTTGCATTATCTTTGTCTGGTTTTGGTATTTGCTAGTACTGGCCTTGTAACATGAGTTCGGAAGTATTCCTTTGTCTTCTGTTTTGTTTTTGTTTGTTTGTTTGTTTGTTTGTTTTATTTGCAGAGATTGTGTAAAGTTGGTGTTAATGGCTCAATAACTCTTTGGAAGAATTTTCCAATGAAATCAGCTGGGCTTTGTTATCTCATTATGAAGAACCTTTTAATTAAAATTTTAATTTATTTGATATTTTAGGACTATGAAATTATGTGATTCATGTTGGCTCAGTTCTGGCAGTTTTTGATTTTCAAGATACTTGTTTACTTCTTCACAGTTATCAGATTTATGAGTGCAAAGTTGTTCATGGTATTTCCTTATTATCCTTTGACTGGCTATAGGATCTGTTATGATAACTCTGTTTTCATTCCTGTAATTGTGATTTGTGTCTTCTTTCTTTTTATCTGTTTTAATCTTGCTAGAACTTCATCAGTTTTATTGAACTTTTTTGAAGATCAGCTTTTTGTTTCATTGACTTCCTCTTCTTCTTTTTTTTTTTTCTGTTTTCAACTTCATTGATTTTTGCTCCAATCTTTATTCTTTCCTTCTGCTTGCTTTCAATTTATTTTGCTCTTTTCTAGTTTCTTAAGTTGGAATTTAGATTAATGATTTGAGACCTTTTTTCTAATGTAAGCATTTAGTGTTATAAATTTCTGTCTAATTAATGCTATAGCTACATTCTACATATTTTTATATGTTCTATTTTCTCTTTTATTCAGTTGAAATATTATCTTTAAAACAAACATATAGCATTAACACATCAGCTCTGGGCATTTCAAAAACTTTCCGATTTTGAATATGTGGTCTGACCTAATGGGTTTTATCTCCTCATCTGTTTACTCAGACTGGCGGATGGTGCTATCATGATCACAACTCATTTCCAGATACCTGGGCCTCCAATCCAGGAAGCAGGGTACCACTAAAATAAAGGGTTGGCCCTACGTCAGTCAGTAACTACGATAGATGACCTTCACTAAGGAAGATGGGGTTAGAGGAGATCTTGTATCCTTCCACTCAACATAGAAGGTAAGACTTTTGTAGTTTCTAGGAGTTGGCACAATGGCTAACAGTGACATTACAAATGCTTAGTAAATGTTGAGTGAACAAGGATTGAGTTATCACACAGAACGGTTAATCCCTGGTGAGCTGAACCTGTGAGCTTGGCAGAAATAGGATGGAAACAATTGAAAATAGCAAACTGTTATGGGGTGATCATGTGAGTATGGCATGGGGATGCCAAGAGTTAGTGCTCTGTCACAGACAGAGGCTAACTGCTGCAGCAGGAGTTATGGTGGTGTCAGGACCTCCAAGTCCTCGAGGAACCACTGCTCTTCCCTGTGTCAGCATTACCCTTAGGCATCTCTGCAGGACCACTCCTCCAGTTTTGCCAGGACAAGGCCTCCTCTGGCCAACACTTGTATAAATGTACTGGGTCCACAGTATGAAATAACAACTGAGGAGCAAAGGGTGCATGTTTATTCTGTAGGAAAAGAGTTAAAACTCTCAATTACCAGAGGCTTATTACCTCATGAACCAAATAGAATAATGTATTCCTTAAGCAAATGGAATATCAGGCTTCTTACAAAAGCTGGCACTCATATTTGCTTCACTTCCTCCTTCTCCTGGAAGAAAGTCATTCCAGCCACAGACTTATCACTTCCACCCCCTGTCCATGCCCCCAAACCTCAGTCATGGTCAGGTTCAGACCAGGTCCAAGTGGCAGTGAAGAAGTCTCATAGGGGACCTAGACATCAGAGAGCAAACGTTGATTATGAGTCATTAAGGGAAGTCATTATGGGAAATAATATGATCAAAGGGAATAGATTCTTTACCTTCCAACCATATTGTAAATGCATATGTATTGGTTTATCCCCCTTGTTAAAAAAATGCAGGTCATTAACATTTTATTGTATCCCAAGTGCCTAGCCCCAACATCTGACACAAAGCAGGGGCTCAAACATGTTTGGCATTAATTAAAGGTCTGCTCCCTATACACTTAGCCTTCTAATGCTCATGTAATGTAACATAATGTGTAGGGATTTATAGCATCCTTATACCTTGAGCCCTCTGTTTAAAGCAGAAGCACAAATGATAGTGAGCATACTTCAGAGAAATTCCAGAGGAACTGGAGGGTATTATGCTAAGAGAAATAAGTCAGTCAGAGAAAGTCAAATACTACATGATTTCACTCATATGTGGGATTTAAGAAACAAAACAGATGAACATAGGGGAAGGGAAGGGAAAATAAAATAAGACAAAATCAGAGAGGGAGACAAGCCATAAGAGACTCTCAACTATAGGAAACAAACTGAGGGTTGCTGGAGGGGATTTGGGTGGGGAGATGGGGTAATTGGGGGATGGACATTAAGGAGGACACTTAATGTAATGAACATTGGGTGTTATATGCAACTGATGAATCACTAAATTCTACCCCTGAAACTAATAATACACTATATGTATTAATTTAATTTAAATTTAAAAATCTAAAAAAATAAATAAATTCAAGAGGATCAGCAAAGCCCAGGTTTATTACCCAGCTCCCACTGTGCATATATATACATGCATGTATACATTCATGCATACACATACGAGTAGACATACATTCGCACATATGCTGCTGGGAATGGACACTGGTGTAACCACCTTGAAAAAATCCACCTATCATATAAGTCAGCCATTCTATTCCTAGGTACTTGTCCAAGATAAATGAAAAATATATCCACACAAATATGGATTTCATAGCATCTTTCTTTATAATAGCCCAAAGCTGTAAAAAACATCTAAATATCCACTGGTAGGTGAGTGAATAAACAAACTGTGATATATCCATTCAGTGGAGTAATACTCAGCAAAAAGAGAGGGAGAGAGAGCAAGAACAAGTTCTTAAGATATGTAACACCCTACATGAGTCTTGAAATCTCTGGGCTGAGTTAAAAAAAAAAAAAGAGTACATGCTGTCTGATTTTACTTATATAAAACTCCAATAACAGAAATTCAGTCAGTGGTTGCCCTCAGAGAAGGGCAAAGGGAAGTAGGCAGCATTGGGGGCTGACAGACGTATTTGTTATCTTGATAGTGATGACATTTCACAGGTCTATGGACCTGCCAAGACTGATCAGATGGTACACTTTACATATGTGCAGTTCATTGTACATCACAAATACCTCAATAAGTTTGTAAAAAAAAAAAATGTACACTCTGTTTATCACAGCATCTCTGAGGGGAACTTGCCATATCCTGAGACTGAATCTTTGAACAAGCATGAAGAAGCTCCTCAGGACTTAGGTGCAGTGTTGGAATGAAAGCCCAGTTTCACATTATCTCAGCAACTGAAACTACTCAGTACATATTTTTAATGTCACAATGAACTTTCTGAATCTTGCTTGATTTTAATAGCTTTTTTTGCAGCTTTATTGAGATGTAATTGACATATAACGTGTTAGTTTAAGGTGTACAACCTATTGATTTGATTCACGTAGCTAACACCTCCATCCTGTCACATAATTATCATTTTTTGTAGTGAAACATTTAAGTTCTACTCTCTAAGCAACTTTCAAGTATACAATACAGTATTATTAACTATAATCCCAATGTTGTACATTAGATCCCCAGAACTTATTCATCTTCTAACTGAAAGTTTGTAGCCTTTGACCAGCATCTATTTGTCTATGTTTTCTGTTAGTTGATCCTGGGAACTTTGAAGAGTGCTTTGTTTTGAGCTTAGTTTAGTTTGGCTTTTCTAAAGCTTAATCTGATTTCAAATCCATTTATTAAACAATGTGTAACATGCAATTTCAGTATGTCACATTGTATGTGACACTATGGAAAACTCTCGCAGAAAATAAATGAACCATATTATTTTAATGAGTAACACTAAAAATATAATTATTTCACTAGAAGAAAAATATTTTTATACACAATGGTTACACTTAATTTTAATGAACGTGAAATACTATTTCCATACTACTTTCAAATAATCAAATTCTCTATGAAAACCTGGTGGAAATTAAAGTATAATCAGTATTTCCAAAGGACATTTACCACATTCATCAACTTTAAGTTCAAATTGCATTAAATCAAGTAAAAATGGCTCATGTCCAATGTAATGCTCTTTTGTTTTTTACACAAATCCATAAATGAGAGTGACAACAATTTTATTTGTAAAATGTGTGTCTCTATGGGTCATATGCTCAGCACATTATTTTTTTGTCATGCTTTAAAACCATAGAATCTTTTTTTTTCTGATCAAAACATAATGTGTGTTCTTTTTTTTTTTTTAAAGATTTTTTATTTATTTATTTGACAGAGAGAGACATAGCGAGAGTAGGAACACAAGCAGGGGGAGTGGGAGAGGGAGAAGCAGGCTTCCCGCGGAGCAGGGAGTCCGATGTGGGACTCGATCCCAGGACCCTGGGATCATGACCTGAGCCGAAGGCAGACGCTTAACAACTGAGCCACCCAGGCGCCCCATAATGTGTGTTCTTTACAGAAAATTTGGGAAATTAAAAAAAATGACAAAGACAAGAAAGAAAATCTGTCATTTAAACATCTATTTTTAAAAACCCAGGAGAGGACCTCTGTTAGCAAGCTGGTGCCTATGCAAACAGGGGTTTTCTTAAAATGAATTTAGACATATTTGTATGTATTAAAATATCTGTACTAAAATTATTTCATCAGCTTCTTTCAACTTAATACTATATGGATATTTACCTTAATCATGAAATATACTTATCAGCATGAATGTACAATGTTCAATTCTGTAACTGAAATAATTTCTGAAGTGCTGCAGGGACCCAACAATGTGTGTTGTTCAGAGGATTTGCTTGCCATGTGCCTGCTGCACCAATCTCTAGGCTGGTCTCTGGAGTCACGTATCTATTTTTCAATGGTAAGTGACATGAATGTGAAAACCTTAGCACATCAATCTTTGCCAATGTCTGTGGACATTCGCTCAGAATAAATTCCTGGAATTGAATTGCTCAGGCAGAGATGGCATGTTTTCAGGGCCATGAGTCCAGGTTCCCACAAGCCATGTTCCATTTGCACACCTGGCAACATATGTCTGTGTGTCTCTCCTGAATGCAAGGTAGCTGTGGATGCTCTCATTAAATGTACTAGCTTCCATCTAATAGCTGCTCAAATTTCTTTTAGTATTCATGAGAAACCCACAAGACCCTAGAGGGCTACCTTCCCACCCCACCATCATTCTCTCTTACCTCCTTCACCTATTTTGTACCTCTTGGCCCTTCTCAACTTCTAAAATTTTATACCTATATTTGTTTTTCAAATTGTCTACCCACCAACCCCCCAATTTTAAAAAAAAAAAGAGCAGAGATTTTGTTTTTTACCTGGTTTTCTCCATGTCCCCTTGTTTAGAATAATATCTGCCACATGGTAGGAGTGATTTTTTTTTTCTTTAATGAATGGCTAACAAGCGAATGAATGCACATCCAAATATGCATATATTATGAATACGGCTGTGTGAGTCCATAGTTTCCCTTTCTAGAAATCTGGCCATATTCTCATAGACACTAAATGTGTCCGAAGTGCAGGGGAGGCCACACACACACACCTGACCCAGAGACAGGACACCCGCAGAGAGAAATCAGTGTGAAAAACAGAATTGAAGTAGGTCAAAAGTGGGGCCCTAAGGAAGACCAGGGGGAACCAGCTGACCTCCTGGATGGTTTCGATGGCTCATTCACATTTTCTTGTCCACCTCAGCCATCCTTGCATTTCATATTCCCATCCACCAAACTTGTCAGCCCAAGAATCTCTTGCAGGCCTCCCTGCTCCCTATCACATTGTCCAAACCCTTAGTCCAGTCTTCTCAACATTTCAGATGTAGAGGAATCTTCAGAGGTGCCTGTTACAAACCAGAATGTGAGTCACTTGGTTGGGAAGGGACATTTCAGAGATGGGATATGGGAAATCACATGTTTAGAGGCACATGTGGTACACAGCTCCAAGCTGCACACAGAGCCTCCCATCTGTTTCAGCTCATATATGTCCATGTGGCTTCCTGGGCCTGCTGTAACAGAATACCATAAACCAGGCGGCTCAAACAAGCTCTTGGGGGATCTCCCAACTGAAACCTGCAGGAAAAGATGTCTGAAGGCTTTCTCAGAGCTATTGTCAGCTTCTTCAAGGATCATGTTTTAAATGTACATGCATTTGTCTCTAAGGCTGCTGTTAGCAAAGTACCACAGACTGGGTGCCTTAAGCAACAGAAGTTCATTGTCTCATAGTCCTGGAGACTGGAAGTCCAAAATCAAGATGTTGCCAGGGTTGGTTTCTTCTAGGAGCTATGAGGGAAGGGTCTGTTACAGGCCTCTGCCCTGGCTGCTGGTGTCCTCAGACATCTTTGGCTTAAAGATGGCATTCTCCCTGTATCTTCATGTTGTCCTCCCTCATTGTGTGGCTGTCTCTATGTCCAAATTCCCCCTTTTATAAAAGACACATAATATTGGATTAGGGCCCACCCTAATGATCTCATTTTAACTGGTCATCTCTGTAAAGACCTTATCTCCAAAAGGTCACATTCTGAGGTCCTGGGAGTTAAAAGCTCCAATATATCAGGGCTCCTGGGTGGCTCAGTCATTAAGCGTCTGTCTTCAGCTCAGGTCCTGATCCCAGAGTCCTGGGATTGAGCCCGCTTAGGGCTTCCTGCTCCATGGGAAGGCTGCTTCTCCCTCTTCCACTCCCCCTGCTCCTGTTCCCTTTCTCACTCTCTCTGTGTCAAATAAATAAATAAAATCTTTTTAAAAAGTTCAATATATCTTTTTTGAGGGGATGCAATTCATCCCATGACAGGACCCCAGGGGACTTTAATGGTACTGTGCATATTTTTATAATCCACTGTCCCTTGCTGGTTATCCTAAGCTCCAGGACACCTGAGTCAGTCATAGGAATCCTGACTTCTTTAATGCCTAGTCTTACTAATAACTAAAAAGAATGGGAAACTGTTTACTGTTTTTTTGTTTGTTTGTTTTCTTTGAGATACCTGATACCCAAAGCTTTGTGAGAAAGGCATTTTATCCCCATTATACATATGAGAAAACTGAGGTCAAGTCAATAAGCAACTTGGTATTATACTCAATTTCATACAGATTTCATCAACCTCAGTGTTCAAAACATTACCATCAATATCAGGTGTTGGTGAGGCTCTGAGTATAATCCGTCTTGGAGCAAAATTCCCCCCCATTTGTGGAGCTTTGAGACCAAAGGAACAAGTTGTCTTTTCCCAAAATACAGTGGGGGACAGGTACCAGTTAATAGTTGCAGACATTCCCATTCAAGGATAAAAGCTCCCAAGCCACTTGAAATCAAGGCAGGCAAATTCCATTAGGTCTGAAAGTCAAAACATGGTAGTAGGTGGTCTCAGCTTGGTGACTCTCCAAATTATCCTTTTTCATGAAATACAGCACCTATGGGGGTGCCTGGGTGGTGCAGTCAGTTGAGTGTTGGACTCTTGGTTTCAGCTCAGGTGGTGATCTCAGGGTGGTGAGATTGAGCCCCACATCGGGCTCCACACTCAGTGTGAAGTCTGCTTCAGATTCTCTCTCTCCCTCTGCCCCTCCCACTACTGTGCTGTCTCTCTCTCCTTCTCTCTCTCAAATAAATGAATCTTCCAAAAAATGAAAGGAAGAAAGAAAGAAGATAGAAAGAAAGAAAAGAAATACAACACCTGTGTACAGCCAGTAGTTTTATCAGCCTGTTGCCTTCCAGTAGAATTGTGAGGGTCCAACAAATTTATTTTTATTCTTTCTATACTTTTCAGTACAAGCTAGTACTGTTTCTGCTGATATAAAATTCTCAAGAAACTTGTGGGTCACACATGTATGTCATGGGGATTCACTCCATTGAAAAAGAGGCTTGACCACATATCCCATCTCCATCTTTCCTTTGCTGAGATGATTGAGGGACAATGTCTTTAAGCTTCTTTGATGTGCTTTCTGGTTTGATTGAGGGCATCTGTGAATCACACTCGGTCTCTTCAAAAAGCCTTCTGTGTTACTCAATACTCTGAACTTTTGATCTTTCTAAGATATTTACAAAATGCTGTACAACCTTACATTCAGCCTTTTCTCCAGAGCACACTTTTCTGATAGTAAAGCTCTTAATTTTAGTGTCTTTTGCAACCTGGATAGGTTGAGGATTTCTCAAGCCATCAAGTCCTGCTTCCCTTTTGTTGGACAATTTTTCCTTTAGTTTATCTCTTTTCTTTTGTTTTTTACTAAGCAAACAAGAAACCAGACGGCAGTTTCAACACTTGAAAGTTGCTTACAAGTTCTGTTTTCCACACAACCACAAGACATGCTAGCTTCCTGCCACTATATCCCTCTTTTCCAATATCCAATAATACATTTCTGATTTTCTTCTAAGCCTTCATCATCAGTGCCCATAATGTTCATATTTTTACTGATATTTTGCTCACAAACTTAGATATTCTCCAAGTTGCATACAGGTTACTCTACCATGCACCTCACTTCCTCCTGTTTCCTCCTCACTGGCAATGACATCTGTTTGTTTTTTTTTTTTCTACTAATAGTTTGTTCAAGACAATTGAAGTTTTTCTACCATCTCAAAATTCTTCTAGTCTCTGCCTACTTTCCAACTTCAAAGGCCTTTCCACATTTTTAGTCATTTGTTATAGCAACACCCCTGGTTCCAAAAATATGTATTAGTTTTCTTCTTTTTTTTAAGATTTATTTATTTATTTGAGGGAGTGGCTGGGAAGAGACAGAAGCAGAGGGAGAAAATCTGAAGCAGACTCCCTGCCAGGTGTGGAGCCTGACTCAGGGATCCATCCCAGGACCATGAGATCATGACCCAAGCCGAAATTAAGAGTCGGCTGCTTAACCAACTGAGCCACCCAGGCGCACCCAAAAATATGTATTAATTTTCTATTGCCACAATAACATATTACCACACTCTTACTGGCTTAAAACAACACAAATTCATTATCTTTTAGCTCTGTAGATCAGAAGTCCCATTCCAGTCTCACCAGCCTAAAATCAGGTTGTTGGAAGGGCCTTATTTCTTTGCAGAGACCCCAAAGGAGGTCCTGTTTTCTTGTTTACTTGAACGGCTGGAAGAATTCTGTTCCTTACATGCAGAGCCTTCCATCTCAGAACCAGCTTTTGGAGGAGCAACTCCTCCTCACTGCCATCTTCCTCTCTGCCTACAACCAAGAAAGGTTCTCTAGGGCCTCTGCTTTTAAAGACTTACATGTCTTCCAAATATTTAAGTTAACAGCCACTAAGACTGCAGATTTATAAAATGAAAAGTTCTCTATAAAGGAGATGCTTCCACACTCAGAAGTATTAGTTTAGAACAATCATATTTCAGAATTCATATACATTACTGGTTTGCTAACTATGGACATGGGAGAGGGGTCGAATAAAAAAAAAAAAAAACAGTCCTTGAATCTCAAAAAAACCCAAAAAACACATGATTGGCATTAGGGTGATCTCTTAGTGGGGGGAGCATTATTGTGTCTCCCACATGGACAAATGTAAAAATTCATTGAATTATAAACTTAAGAGTGTGGTGCTTTAGTGTTTTGTGATTTATTTTTCAATAAAAGTAAATTTTTTAAAATAGGTGGCATTAAGGCTTTGGGAATGGAACTGATGGATAACAACAAAAAAGACCCAAGCTCCCTCCACACAGCAGAAAACAGAGGCATGGAATCGAGAATAGAGTGAGTTTTAGGGTGTTTTTGAGCCATGGATCAACTAACACAAAAGCCCACCTTTTCTCAAAAGCTCAGCATTTGCCCTAATATGTTAATAAATTTCCTTAGTTTTTAAATTAATTTGAATTAAATTTTCTATTGTTTCCAGGCAAAGTCATTGTAAGTGGAAGTGTATCCACTTTTAAGTGGAAGGGCACTCCCAGCTCCTGTCACGACAAGACTGTTACTATACCAGCTCGAAGGTGGCTTTACACACCGCCCATGCATATAACACTTTCTGGTTTTTTTTAAAGGATTTTTTTTTTTCTCAGAGAGAGAGATTGAGAGCAAGCACAAGCAGGGGGAGCAGAAGGTAGAGGGAGAAACAGGCTCCTTGCTAAGCAAGGAGCCTGATGCAGGACTGGATCCCAGGGCCCTGGGATCATGCCCTGAGCTGAAGGCAGACGCTTAACCGACTGAGCCACCCAGGCGTCCCAAACTTTCAACTGATTTTGCATTTGATTATAAAAACTACCTTAGAATTCAAAAAGCACTGATGGCTTTGTATGAAATGTCTTCAAAACTAGTCTCATAAACTTCATATACTTTGTCATTAAATTATAGTGGGTCTCTGAATTTACAGTACCTATTAGTTCTCAGTGGGGAGAAAATTATGTGTGTTAAATACTATTATGCAAGAAGAGCTATTTTAGCTGTGACATGTGTATAACTTTCAAATTATATGTCTCTCTTTGAGATGGAAATGTTGATGGTATTTTATTTTGTGGCAGATTCCTCTTATGTGGGATTTGGCCTCAGCCTGAATGTAAAAAGAAAAAAGAACTCAAAGGAAATGAATACATTGTGATGTTAATGTTCAGCCATTTATAGATAGAAATGCTAAACTACATCTTTCTTTGATTTAATGAAGCATGAATAAGTTGCATAAACATACTTTCAATCTTCACTCCTTCACACATCCCTATCAGAGACCCTCAGAGTCTCCTTAGGCTCTGATGGACCGAGCATGGTCAGTCTGGGTAACAGGGCAGGAGGAAGGTAGCGGGTGCTATGTGCCCAGGGGAGAGAAAGAAAGGTTCTCCTTTAAAAAGATAGATTTCTGAGGGCAGACTCAAAAATGGCACATATGCTAACACTGTTTAACATAACAGGATCCCCAGTGTGCTTTCTCCATTTCTATCATATGTTTAGTCCACCTATAAAAATGTGTAATCTATTCCAGTACCGCCAAGAGGTTTAATCACTTTTGGCTCAACTTTGAGGCAAAAACCCTGGGTTATCACATATACAGTTGGGTGTCTGACAAGATATTGTCATGATGGATGTCCCGGAAATACAGTAAGGTGGACAGGCTAATAAGAACAGGCTTACTGACCAAAGATGATCTTATTTTCAATACCAATCCATTGTACGCAATTATCATTTTCCATATCTGAATTAAAGAGCTTCTTCCAAAACTTAGACTTGAAAACAATGATATAAATCAGAAGCTGAAGACAGTGAGAATTCCATTGTGCATGAACATGGCAAGAGATGAGCATCTGTCTTTTCATAAACTGGGGGAAGAAGGAACAGAAACACTGTGTTCATGCATGGATGGTTTTCTACCTTCAACACCTGTCATGGAAATATACAAACACAGACGGGCACTGACACAGGGACAAGTGAGAGAGCCTCTCTGTCAGAGGAGCCTCCAGTCTAAGGAGTCACCAGGGTGCATCCCAACACCACATTCACAATCATCCAAAGCCAAGTGGGAACTATGGAAAACAGAAGACCCAGGTAGGGAACCAGGATGACAGGAGCTCCCAACAGGATTTTGCAATTGATAGCAGAGGAAGGAGATAGGAAAATCCTGCATTTAAGAAACTGGCTAGAGGGCACCTGGGTGGCTCAGTTGGTTAAGCGACTGCCTTCGGCTCAGGTCATGATCCTGGAGTCCCTGGATCGAGTCCCGCATTGGGCTCCCTGCTCGGCGGGGAGTCTGCTTCTCCCTCTGGCCCTCCCCCCTCATGTGCTCTCTCTCATTCTCTCTGTCTCAAATAAATAAATAAAATCTTAAAAAAAAAAAAAAGAAACTGGTTAGAAGAGAAGGCAAATGTGGGGGGTGTGACCCTGGAGGCCAGACCCTCAGGAGAATCTGTCCTTTCTGCTCACTGGGTGTAGGCCTTGTTCTCCCAAGACTGGTCAGTTCCCAGTGGGCATTTCTGGCATTAGTCTACAATGAGATAACACTCTTCTCAGCTAGCACAGTGTCTGGGCTTTGGCGCCCCCCTCCACACACACTACATGAACAGGGATCTCTCCTTTTCTAACTATGTCCTCTCTCAGTGTCAGTGAACTAGAAGCTAATTTATGACTTTTGGAGATAATAATTTGTCAAATTAGGATATGGGAAAATTGTCATTTATTGTTTTGGTTTTGTCCAACAGGAAGAAACAAATTTGATTACCATTTATATATTTTCTCAAATCAACCACATACAGCCTTCTTTGTCTGCCCATTACAGAAAACTGGGGCAAAGGATAATTATAACTATGTACCAAAAAGCAACACATGGATTAAAAAAGGATTCTTAGCATTAGGAATACTCATGACCCCAGAATCCATGAGTGTTCATCTCTGTTGAATGACTGCATTCTTTTAAACTAATCTGATTTGGTTAAAGTATAAACAGAATGCCTAAAAAGTTTTTGATTGATCTAGACTTTTGAAGGATAGAGGATATGGTCAAATTGAGAATTTGGTTTTTAAAAATTCTTCATATTTTCTTTCAGATGGAACTTTTTTTTCGTTTGAAGATGTAAGTAAGATCCCATTATTCCTTCGATAGTGCAGAAGCTCCACATGTCACTGGCCCCATGGTCCACACTCCTATCCACCTCTGACCTGTGTCTTGTCTGCTGCTCCCATCCCAAGCCCTCTTGAGCATCAGGCCATCAAACTGGCAACCCACTGTCCGGAATGCTGTTCCCTCAGCCAGCCTGGCTCAAATCCCCTTTCCAACATTGCCTTCCTTCCTGATGGTCCTAACCAGTCTGCTGGTTTAGAATTCCAGTAGGCTCTGCCCATCTGGCACTCCCAAGCCCTCCTTAGCCTTTCCCACAGGTTGACATAGTATGTTAATTTCTTGTGTCTGCTTCTGATAGAATATAAGCCCGTCCAAGGCAGAGATCTTTGTTCTGATGTGTCTCACTGAGCACTGAAAAGTTCCTGGCACATAGCAGGTGTTCAGTAAACATTTATTGAATGATTTTTAATTAATTAATAATGAGAACAATCCATAAAACTGAATATCTCCATTTTAAATCATCACATTTTATGTATTTTAATTTAACTTAAAACATTAATATAGTAAAAATATTGTTCAAATATTACATTACTATTAAAATTATAAATTTTCATGTTATATTTATAAAACATTAAAATTATTATTTTAAAATTATATATCACATCTGCTAAATTTTGCATTTCCAGAACTTACTTCTGCTTATGGCAAATGTCAGATTCAGTTGTTTCTGATGAAATCTCTCCTGCAAAACAATGTGAAAGTTGGACATAATATTTTTGTTGAGAACCAGCAAGAATTCAAGGGGGCTACATCCCAAGAGAAGGGGGAGGCATAGAGAGGTGAGCCCAGGATTTCTTGGCACGTTTTATTCAAGTCATTCATAGGTTCTACAGAGACACCTGACAGGCTGACACAGAACAGAGGGAGTTACCGAGAGGCCAAGAAACCTAGTAGACTTTTCATTAGACTCATGGGGCTTGAAAGATAAAATTTGCAGGTGAGGGTCTCCGGAGGACAGGCCCAGTCTAGCCCGCTGAAAGCATTCTTAGGTAAGAACCTGTTACCTAACAGCCCCTAAAGGCCCCTGATTGTCTTCCAATTAGCAAATCCCATCAGTATATTTACAAGGAAGTCTGGTGGGAATAAAAAAATAATGGCCCAAGGGTCCCAACAAAAAATAGGCAATGAGTTCCCACCTGCTTTAAAATCCTCCCCAGAGGGAATTTCCTTATCTGATAAAGATAAAAAAATTCATAGCCAGCATTATATTTAACAGTGAATTATTGAAAGCTTCCTCTCTGAATTTGAGAATGAGATAAGGATGCCTGGTCCTGACCAGCACAACAATGCAAGAAATAGAATAAAAGAATAATGATTGGAAAGAAGGAAATGGAAAATGCCATTTTTGTGAATGGCTCAATTATGTAGAAAATACGGGAGTTTATTCAGATACATCATAGAATTAATGAATTGACTTTAGCAAGTTTGCTAGGTAGAGGGACAAAATACAGAAACCAATTACTTCTCTTTATACCAGCAATAACTTAATAAGAAAGGAAAATTTAAATAGCTGTCATTTACAGTAGCCTCAAAAAGAATCACATTTTTAAGAATAAATCTAGTAAAAGACAGATAAGACCTTTCCACAAAAATACTTCAAAATCATGCCTCAGAGAAACTAAAAAAAAAGCCTAAGTAAATGGAAGGATATATATATAATACTCATTAGTTTGATTCTTCCCAAACTTATCTGTAGATTCAGTACAATCCCAATCAAAATCACAGCAGGTATTTTTGTGGAAATTAATGAGCAATGTATAAAATTTACATGAAAATGAAGAAAGCAAATAGCCAAGACAATCTTGAGAAAGGGACAAATTTAGAAGACTTGGACTTTAGCTCATCTAGACTTGTGACAATAAAGAATCCTGGTTCAAGGATAGCAAAATATATCAATGGCACAGAATAGTCCAGAAAAACAAAGAGAAATGTCTTTCTTCTTTTTAAGATTTTATTTATTCATTTGAGAGAGAGCACGCAGAGCGAGAGAGCAGAAGCAGGGGGAGGGGGAAGAGGAGGGTCAGAGGGATAGGAAGAAGCAGACTCCCTGCTAAGCAGGGAGTCTGACACTGGGCTCCATCCCAGGACCCTGAGATCATGACCTGAGCTGAAGGCAGATGCTTAACTGCTTAACCCACTGAGCCACCCAGGTGCCCTGAGAAGTGTCTTTCAATAAAGAGTGCTTTGTCAATTGAATACCCAGACAGAACAACATGTCTCTTAAGTCCTACTCATACCATACATTAAAAAAAAAAAATCGGGCGCCTGGGTGGCTCAGATGGTTAAGTGTCTGCCTTCGGCTCAGGTCATGATCCCAGGGTCCTGGGATCGAGTCCCACATCGGGCTCCCGGCTCAGCAGGGAGCCTGCTTCTCCCTCTGACCCTCTCCCCTCTCATGCTGTTTCTCTCTCGCTCACTCGTTCGCTCTCTAAAAAATAAATAAAATCTAAAAAAAAAAAAATCAATCCTAGATGACTTGTCAAGCAAAACTGGAAAGGTAAAGCAAAAAATTTCTAGCTGATACTATGAGAAAATATCATGTTTCAGAGATTGGCAAACATTACTTCTTTAGGGCACAAGAGATACTACTAACCGTAAGGAAAATGAGTTGTCAATTGGACCGCATAGGAATCTGTGTTATATTCAAATATACCATTAAAAAAAGTACCAAGGCAGTTACAGAGGGGACAGAATAGTTCAATGCATATATCCAACACAGGATTCGAATCCAGAATATATAAGGAACTCCCATACAAAGAGACAGAAAGCGCAATAGGAGAAGGGACAAAGTAGGATATGTTCTACATTGTTAGTCATCAGAAAAATGCAAATTGCAAACATAGCGAAGTACCAGTACCATTAGAATGTCAGAATGCCTAATAACAAAACTTTCATAATATCACATACTGCTGAGGAGGGGAACAAAGGGAATCTGATCTTCCCCTGGTGAGAGTGTAAAGGAACATAATCACTTGGGAAAACTAATAATGTTGACCATATGTATACCCTAGGACTGAGAAATTTCATCACTAGGTATGTATCAGCTAGAAATATATATATATGTATACCAAAAGAAAAACAGAAAACTATGTACAAGAGTATTCCTGGCATAATTATTAATAACTGCTAGAAATGGGAAGCAATCCAAACACCCATCCATCAACAGCAGAGTAGGTACATAAACTATGGCACATTCACACAATAGAATATTTGCAGGAACAAAATGAGCAAACTCTGCTACTTGCAATACCACAGATGGGTCACACAAACATAATGTTGGGTGAGATAAGATAGACAGACAGACTCACAAAAATCACATGGTGTGCTTCCACTTAAGAAAACTTCAAAAGCAGACAAAACTAATCTATGGTGTTAGATGTCAGTGGCTCCCTGAGGGCATGGAGGGTATTGGGCTTCTGGGGAGTGGGATTTTTGTGAAAATTCATCAAGCTGTGGATTTATGATTTATGATATAAGTGCATTATATGTCTATATAAATGTTTATTTTAAAATACAAAGTAGCCAGGGTTAAATATGTAATTGTAATATTTAGGATCTAAAAGAAAAGTTACAAAGTATCTTATTCAGTGGCTCTGTTCTATGGGTCAAACACTGAGATGACCTGACTAAAGGGCATGTGTGTGGTTGAATCAGTGGAGGAACTGGAGTAGAATGGGGTCCCCGGTGCTTTCCAGGGCAGAAGCCCTTTCCAGCTTTCCCTGTCAACATAAAACACTGGTGTTTTCTTCAGTTTAAGATGCCATGGCCATAAAACATGAGACATAAGAAGTCCTAGAAATAGAGTAGGGGGGCACCTGGGTGGCTCAGTCAGTTGAGCATCTGACTTTTGGTTTCGGCTCAGGTCATGATCTCGCAATCATGGGATTGAGCCCGGCCCTGGGCTCTGTGCTCAGTGAGGAGTCTACTTCAGATTCTTTCTCCCTCTACCTCTAACCTTCCCTGCTTATGCGCTCTCTCTCTCTCTCAAGTAAATAAATAAAATCTGTAAAAAAAAAAAAAAAGATGTAAGACAGTAATCCCTTAAAGAAACTTGCCAGACTGCACTGACACTTATGGGAAAGACTAAAATAAAACTCTCATTATGCATTCAACTCCAACACTCTGTAGTGTGAACCTCTGATACATATTCATCTTGCCTAGGTAGGGGATGACCAGGGTGGACATATTATTTCCAGATTTAAATTGTTCCTCAGAGAAGCAGTGGTGGTATGACTGCACGTTGATCATTATACTCGCTAATAATAACATTAATGTTTTCTAGACACATAAAACTCACAGCTCTTAACTGGAGACTTCCTCATGTCTAAATCCCACAACTTCCCAAATCCCTCCATGCAGTGAGGATGAGTTCTTTTACTCAGCTAAGGAAGCTGCCTCTCCCAGAGAGTTGGCGAGTGCTCAGAAATCACTGTCCATGAAGGACATGATTCAGGAGAGCTAAGTTACAGGGGAGATTTGCATTTCATGTAGTACTCCTTACAATGCTAATTTTAAGGCATAGGCTTAATTATATGCTCATTGTTTTATGGCCGAGTAATAAGAAAGTGAATTGGACAGTATCTTCTACTCGCCCATCTCAAGAACTGTTGTGTTCACAGATAGCATTTCTGTTCACAGCTGCTTTTATGAACATGACTCATACCACCCAGTTTGCTGTGTCCACACATTTCTTTCAGCATATTATTTAGAATAAAAGGCCAGTAAGGGTGGAGTTTACTGAACTTTGTGCCCAGCCCTGTGCTTGGGTGTGATTCATGCCCGTTTCCAGCAAGGTTAACTTGGAGTGTTCTTGGGCACAGGACAGGAAAGGATAAGAAGCTCCAGCTCCTCACATTCCAGATTCCAGTCCCCAACTCCCATGCCCACTCTCCCAGTGCACAAGCAAGAGTCACCTTCCTCACCTTCACCACTGGTGGGAAGATAAAGAACATCCAGGTAGCCCTGGACCCACTCCTCCAGATAGTCCCCTCCTCTCACATTACATTACCAGGCTGCTATCTTGCTACCTTCTCCACCAGGAGAGAGGAAGGAGAGGTGAAGGGTAATTTAATCTAATTGAGTCAACAAAAACATATTCAGCACCAGCTATGGACTGTGTATTTTACCATGTGCAGGAGATGCAAAGTTGAGTCGTGTGTGGTCCTTGTTTTCTAGGCCCACAGCTCATAGGACAAACAGGGCAACTAGTGCTTACCAAATATTTAATCATGATGAATGGAATCAACAGATTAATTCAGATCCTGCCTAAAGAAGCTCAAGCCTTCCTCCTGAGTATGGCTGATCTTGGTAGAGTAGAGGCTGGTACAAGACCTCAGTCAGCCATCTTTTTCCCAGGCTGGTGTGTACCCCTTGCTCTCTGCCCTCCACATCATGCTTTGATGCCAGACTGAAGACGCCTCTGCAGTTAGCAGGCAGAAACAGCTCTTGCCCTCATCCCATGGGTCTCCAGCCTCCTGAAAAGGGCTATTTCTCTTCATTCATCCCCACTATCAATCTCAGAGCAGAGGATCTATGGGGACCTCCTGGAGCTCCCCAAGTCACATAATTTCAGCTGTGGGAGAAACAGGCCACTGAAGGCCAAAGGACATTTCCAGGACAGTGATTACTAACAGACTAGGGGTGGGATGTGAAGGTTTCTGGTCCTGCATTATTTATACCATAGCTTTTATCTCATACATATTTATGTCAGAGGCCTCTCATTCTCGCCAAGACAAAATTTCTCTATTTTGGCTTATAGAAAATGTAATTACTCATCAGTTGGACCCTTCAAAATGGAGAATCCCTTATACAATATTTATGACTTCTATTGTCCCATAAAAATTTAAACCCATGCCTAGGTGAGGAGAGACCTTATTCAATGGATTGTTGCAATTAGGGTGAGGCGACTTTGCAATAGAAGGAAGGGGCTAGTGCAATAGCAGAACACTGTGACCATCAGATCTGCAAGGCTCTCAATTTCAGGCAGAAAGAGACTTTCTGTTATAGAGAGGGGCAAGCAAGGCTAGAAGAACAGAGGGGGCAGGGAGAGGGTGACATGATCCCACAATTTAGCAGGAAATGGTCCCAGGCAGGCATTAAGGAGGGTTGTTCTGTGTTGCAATGCTCATGGGTGGGCCCAAGTTGAGGGCTCTGGGGAAAGGCATTTTGTCCAGATTGGTGAGTGGGGACAACCAGCTCAGCTAATCATTTATGAGGCAAGGAAGGGGAATTTGGAGTGTCTGGCCTTATTCTAGCTAAACAAGGGGGAGCATTTTTGTTTTACGTAAATCACATGGGACAGAGGTTTTTTTCTCAGTAAGTCACATCTAGGGACACAAAGGGTATGGTGTTTTTCTTAACTTACACTGTTTCTAGGAGCACAGACTCAGGAAGAGTTTAATATCATCACTATAAATTGTGTCAAGTTACCTTTATTCAAATGTCTTATACAAATTGTTTTGAATAGCATATTTTTCATTATTACATGATAAACATTTATCATCATGTGGAGTAGCTCAGAGCCACTACAGCAGCATCTTAACCAAAACGACTTTTCCAAGGACGGGACATTTCAGCAATGATTTAACTTCTTCTTACTGAAAATTTATTTTGCCAAAAATGATGCTTTTAATAAATCCACACTGAATACTTATCTGGGCTGTTGAAGAAGGCCTTTGCCTGCAGGCAGGTGATGTTTCATAGTAGAGGATAGGTATGAGTGGGGCTTAGCAAGAGCAAAGAGGAGATGGAAAATGAAAGATGCTCGCCTTTCTGGCTGCAGATTGCTAGGTAAATGGCATTCTTAACTGTCCTAAAGCATGATGCTGACAAATGTGCAAAGCAGCTAGGAGGCTGTGCAGTAAACAACATGCTGGGGAAGGGTCAGTCTCCAAAATTTTTGTCCCGAAGTCAGACTAGACCAGCCCTGACTGTGCATATGCCAGATGAGGGGATGGGGTGGGGGTTAGGGACGTGGGAAATGGGGGCATTAGGGACATGTAAGATGAGGACAAGAGCCAGTCTCCTTCCATTCCAAAATCCTGGATAACACTTTCAAAGGCTGGACCCTGAGAGAAGGAAAGGAATGAGAGGGATGGTTGAGACCAATAAGATTTACATGCAGTGGGAGATGCAGAACTGGACCACATTACCTACCTGTAAGGTTTGCCACTGTCTGCAAAAGAAAGCTGGGCAAAAACCGGGAGAGGACTGACTTCGGAATGCAGAGCAGGGAACACAGCTGGAACCTGGATTGCCACTAAAAGAGTTCTTCCAGACATCTAAGACTCTCCCTCTGCATGTAATAGGCTCTACAGTGATGTATTAATCCACAAACATGTTTATTGCTGTCTGGCTACATGCAAACCTCTCTGAGGAGTCTGTTTGGATTACAGGGCATGCTAGCACATGGTGGCAGCCTCAGGGAGAGATTGCTCTCACTGAGAAGAAAATTAGGAAATATGTAACATTTCATGAAAGCTCCTGGAGGACAGGGGCTGGCTGCCCCCTGTTTCTTCTGTACATACCTCATGAGGCTGTATTAGATTAGGCACTTAATTGGAAAGCTTGTTTTTAATTCACCCACAGTGTAAAATGTCATCAAGGTAGACATTCCAAAAGGGTCCTTTTGCCCCACTCAGTTCAGTTTCTTCCTGCTGCACGCCTGGGAAGGAAATGCCTTGGCACTGCCCATGGTGGCAAGAGGCAATTGAGAGGGCACATGCGCCCGGTCTAGATGGGCTGTGAGTGGCTTGTGACAGAGGACTGAGCTGCTCCTTGCTGCAGAGACTAACCAGAAGAACAGACATTCTGCCATGCTCCCAAGAAAAGGGCAGGGACAGGCTTTATTCCAGTCAACTTCAGGCTGCCCTGAAGAACATCAGCTATACCCAATGAAACAACATGCTTTCAATCGTCCCTACTCCCTATTTCTGAACACTAGGGCAGAGAGCCTCCTGACAGCCTTAGGTCAGACTTTCACCATTTGCCCTCCTCTGTCTTTTCATGAAGCTTATTCCAGAGAAGCAGCAATCAGTCCAGACACCCCAGATGCAAGTCTGAGCCTGTCACAGATGTCTGTTTGTGTTGGGTCTACAAGCACTTGGGGGTCCAGTGGGCTATAAGTTGGTGATTTGAGAAACTAAGGTCTACTGTCCACAGGGCAAAGGCCAGGAGTCCCATCACCATACAGCAAGTGGATTCCATTCAAAAACCCTTGTTCTTCAGGCACAGATTAGGTCCCGACGGTGCCTGGTAAATGATTTCCATTGACCAAAGCAGGGGAAGGAGGCTGACTTCCCTTTGATCTCAGCAGGACTCCCTCCCCACACCAGCAGCCCCTGCTCTCCTTCTAGACCCTTCAGCTTCTTTCTCCAGCCAGCCTGCTGAGTACACTGCCTTCCCAACCTTCACACTGGTGCATGTCTCTCCTTTTGATCTTTCACCAGCTGCTTCCTTTTTCACAAATGCTTCCTCTAAAATCCATTTCACCCATGAAAGTTTTCATTGATTTTCTACCACTGTAGGATCCATAAAAGAGTGTGAGAAAGAGATTGAAGGTCAGTGAAAACGCCAGTCCCCCTGCAGCTGGCCAAGCCCATTCACATAGCAACATCTGTGCTTATTTTAGTCTCCCTTAGTGCTGAAAAAAGGCCTGTGTAACAGGGGCAAAAAATACTAAAAACAGTGATTAGTTCTAGCCTCTCCCCATCGAACCCTGGGCATCTCAGACTGTTTGCATTGCTGAGAGAGGGACCACCAGGGAGGGAGAAAGTGGTCTTTTAATAAGTTGATAAATCACTTAAAATAAGGTATGAAAAAGAGCTGCAGGATTTAAAGAAAGCAAAGACGGGATTATGGAAATTGTATGTTGAAAATGAAGACTGGCAAGGGGTTGATGATGAATCTAAGAGAGACTGGAAGTGAGTGGGAAGAGATGGGCTGGATGCAGAGCAAGTACTTTGGGCCCTGGGAGGAAGAGAGAGCCCAAGTGCGAGGCCGGTGCTGGTGACAGGGAAAGGGGCATTTGGATTTGCTTCTCACGAGTTCTTCTGTGGATTTGCACTGCCTCTTTTTTGGTTTTCTTTTAAGATGCCTGTTGGGGAAGTAGCCCTATTGTTCCTCCCCCTGGATGGGATCTATTGCCCCCTTCACTGCCCAGGGTCCAGAATATTTCCCTCAGATGGAAGCCAGGTATCAAGTTGTTGCTGATCTCGGCTTCTCCTTCCTATTAGAAGAAATCATTGCCTGTTCTGGGGCGAATGCTGATCTTGCCGGGTCTGCTCTCCCTCTGTGAGTAAGGCATTGTTCCAACCAGCACCTTCTGTCTGGTGACTCAGTTCCATAGGTGATGCGGTAAGCTAGGGCTAGTGGTGGGCAGTTGTGCTCTTCACTGTCCTGCATGCAGTGGGGACCCTCACTGAGGGTTATTAGCTGGAATTTCTTGCTCCACAATGCAGGGAAAGATTTATATATATTTTGTATTGTTATTCTTAGCTACCTGAATGCTGCTGTATTGAGATAGGATGTTTTACAGCCCAACAATTATGTAATGGTAGCTGCCAAAGTCAAACACAGATCCTCCAACTTCCTGTTCTTCATTTCACGATTGATTAGTGAAGGTTAAAATTGTTTCTTGTGATTGATTGGCCAAGATGAGAACTATTTGTTCCCTGAAACTAGCTGAAGTTAAAATGAAAAACAGAGGCCAGTCTCAAAAATTCCCTGAAGAGACAAAACCAGTTGAGTCATACAAACAAAGCTTAAATTAGTTTTCTTATTTTTTTTTTTCTTTTTGCAAGACTAACTTGACCTAGGTTATTTCTTGGAAATATGTCTTTGGAATATCATAAGCAAAACTTAAACTGCTTCCCAATATTAGTATGAGGTAACCAGTAACCAAATCCCTATCATTTAAGAAAATTTTACTGTAATAACCAATCACTGTGAAGACTAGACAGTCTCTGACTGCTCACTATATAAGTTCTTCTATGACAATATACCTCTGAGCCTCAGTCCATGTTTTAGTTTGAGTGTTCCAGGTTTGCAAACTTTTTGGTGTAGGCACAGTAAACTTTTACTAATTACTACTTTTGACACTGACTACAAAGAAAAACATTCCCTTTCTGATAACTGAGTCTTGCCCTTTTTCAAACAGCCCCAACCTCAAATCATCCCATCTGCAGCTTGCTTACTCCCCACTAAATGTAGCATATCCATCCTTTTAAGATACTCTGATCTTTGGAGCTGGGTCATTCTCCCCACTGCAATAACCTAAATAAAATCAATCTCCTTACTTGCCCAGTTCTTATCTTTGACACAGAAATGGAGACAGCAACATGTTTCTAGGAAAGCTGGGATGTGACCCCCCTCCCTTCAACATTCCCCATTTATCCATCTAGTGTTTTTTTTTTTTTTTTCAGTGAACAAATATCTAAAGTCTTACCCTTGGCCCACAGTCCTGCAGGGCCAGAACCTGGGTTCCTCTTCCCCCAGCTCATTCTGCTGGTACAATAACACCCAGCATGTTCATGCCTTGGGGGTCTCATTTCTTGAGCATTTTGTTGTGCTCCCTCTTTATCCAGACCCCTCTATGGCTGATCACACTTTATGTCTCTGTTCAGATGTCCTATCTCCAACCAGCCTATCTAAAACCACTAGCTGCATTTTTCTTCCCAGAACTCATCACTGCCTGACATATTTACTTAATCTACTCTCTGCACCAGCTCAAGTAAGGCACAGTGGTGACAATGACACAAGGACCCAGGACCCCTGCTGGGGAGTAATGATACAAGAGAATTTCATTACATGAGGTGGAGCAAAAGCATCAAATCTATTTGTAGTTATCTCTAGTGAAGGGGGAGAAGGAGAGTGTTATCAGGAGTGGGGCAGAGAAGAGTTTTGGGTGATAGTATTTTTTTTCAAGTCCGCTGCTTAGTGCATACACAGATATTCATTATATATATATATATATTTTTTTTCTGTATGCCTGACTTATTTATAGTAATAAAAAGAGAGTAAACTGAAGAAGAGAAAGTATAAGTGGTACAGACAAAATTATTTCAGAAAGTTTTAGAAATGGGGTGGGAGCTAGAGGAAAATGATTTTTAAAACGGGCATTAAACATAAATTCCATGAAGCTAGAGTTATTCATTCATTCATTCATTCATTCATTCATTCATTCACTTGCTGTTCCATCTCTAGCATCTGGAAAAGTTGTCGAAAGCATACAAACATTAAGTTAATATAGGTTTTTCCAGCTATCCAAAAGCAGAGCATTCCTATGAAATTTTCATAAGCCAAAATGACATACCATTAATTTATATGGAAAATGTTTTGAGCATTCCCAGACCCAAAAAATGCCCTCTCTCAGGCTTTCCTGGTACCTTAGGACACATCTTGCTAACAGACGCACAAAATGAATGCAGATAAAGCATAGATGCTCACAGACACAGTCCAGAGCTATGGCCACTTGATGCTGAGACGCTGGGTGCAATTTCCGGGGAAGGAGCTTGTGGGGCCACCTTCACTGCTCAGGCTGTGCACCACCTCTCTAGCAGCTCCCTGAAAAACCAACACTGAACATCATTTTTGCTTTTCACTCCTCCTCATAAAAGCAAAAATCCTCTTCAGATTTCCTTTAGTTACCAAAAACAGGTACTAACGTAGGTCTTTTGTAAAAGTGAAGTGCCTAATGAGAACTTTTAAAAAGCAGGGCATACCTAACCTTCAAATGAATGAATGAGTGAATGAGCGAACTCCACAAAATCATATTTGTATGTGGGTGGGAATGATATGGTAGATGATGCAGAGAATCGTTTCTCATTGGAAACAGTGAAGCTTCTATGAGAAATGAGGGCTACAAGATTCAGAGCAAAAATGGAGAGACTGGCCTTTGATATGGTCACTGTTCTTATGTTATAAAGTAAGACAGAACTTTTGGGGCCAGATGCAAACAAACTTGTAAAGTTACTAATGACAGTGTTCTTCTCTGAGGGCTCTATGTTCTCAAAGAAGTAAAACTGGGGGTGGGGGAAAATGAAGTGTGAGGGCTTGGAGGCGAGGAAGCGTGAAAACTTCCCAGAGCAGAGGAAGGTGAACCTCCTTCTGACTTGCATCACCTCTCTCTAACCCACAGGCCTATCCATCCTTTTCTACCTTGCTCCATGCTGGAAGCTGGCCCACATGGGCTGCATGGATGGTTTTCTATGCCCTAGAATTCTCACTGGATTCAGACAATGGGAATCACTGGCAGGAGCTGGAGATGGGGAGATTGAGATCAGTATTTCTTTTCCTGACTCCCTCCTACAGGGACTAGTGGGCAGGCTGCAGCCCTGGGCCACAAGTCATAGGCCTCTTGGGAAGCCATCTTCACATAGCTATAGGGATGATAATGCTATCTCCTTGCCATCAAACCCAGACACTTCTTTCCCCTTCATAATTTCTTTTTTTTTTTTATGTAATGTTAGTTACTATACATTACATAATTAGTTTTTGAGGAAGTGTTCCATGATTCATTGTTTGCGTATAACACCCAGTGCTCTGTTCAGTACGTGCCCTCTTTAATACCCATCACCGGGCTAACCCATCCCCCACCCTCTCCCCTCTAAAACCCTCATTTGTTTCACATAGTCCATGGTCTCTCATGGTTCGTCTCCCTCTCCAACTCCCCCAACTTCATTCTTCCCCTCCTGCTATCTTTTTTTTTTTTTTTAACATATAATGTATTATTTCTTTCAGAGGTACAGGTCTGTGAAACATAAGTCTTACACAATTCACAGTGCTCACCATAGCACATACCCACCCCAATGTCTATCACCCAGCCACCCCATCCCACCCAGCCCTCACCACCCCACCAACCCTCAGTTTGTTTCCTCAGATTAAGAATTCCTCATATCGGGGGGCGGAGCAAGATGGCAGAGGAGTAGCAGACCTGAATTTCGTCTAATCTCAGGAATTCAGCTGGATAGGGATCAAACCATTCTGAATACCTACAAACTCAACAGGAGATCGAAGAAAAGAATAGCAACAACTCTCTCATCAGAAAAGCGACCACTTTCTGGAAGGTAGGACGTGCGGAGAAGTGAATCTGAGGTGATAGTCGGGAGGATAGATGGCGGGGGAGGGGCCTCCGTCCACTGCTTCTAGCAAGTGATAGAACCACGGAGCACAAAATCAGAAATTATAAAAGTCTGCTCTGCTGAGGGACGTCACTCTGGTGGCTAAGTGGGGGGGGGGGGGGAACCCTCCGGGACAGTGTGGTCTCAGGACCCTCGGGGTCACAGAAAGACCGGGGGTGCCTGAGTGTGGCAGAGCTGCAGGTAACGGAGCAGGGAAGCCAGCTGCAGAGGCGGAGCCCAGGCGTGGGCTCTCAGCTCGGGGTTGCCATAAACTGTGATCCGCGGCACAGTCAGGCCCCTGCTCCTCCAGCACGGACCCAACAAGCGGCAGATATGGGGAGACTCCCCTTCCTCCCCCGGGAGGAGCGGCACGGGAGTGCACCACAGGGATCTGCTGGGTTTGGAGACTCCACCCGGGGTCGGGTGCCAGAGATAGAAATGCGCGGTCACAGGCCGGGTGAGCAAGGAGTGCGGCCGGAGACGGGGGAGACGGGAGTGACTGACTGCTTTTCTCTGGGGGTGCACTGAGGATCGGGGCACCGAGTTCTCGGCTTCTCCGGGGCGGAGATTGGGAGGCCATTTTCACTCTCCGCCTCCAAAGCTGTACGGAAAGCTCTCAGGGAACAAAAGCCCCGATGAGCAAACCCGAGCAGATTACTTAGCCAGGAGGGGGCAAGGGTGGGGCAATTCCACCTCCTGCAGAGACATTTGGGAACCATGGCAACAGGCCCCTCCCCCAGAAGATCAGCGAGAACAGCCAGCCAAGACCAAGTTTACCAATCAATGAGAACGGCAGAACTCCAGCGCTAGGGGACTACTGCACATAGAATTCATGGCTTTTTTACCATGATTCTTTAGTCTTTCAAAGTTAATCTTTTTTTAACTGTCTTTTTTTCTTTTTTTTCGTTTTGAATTTTTCTTTTTCTCTTTTTCAACCAACATCTTATCAATCCCTTTTAAAAAAAAAAAAAAAACATTTTTATTTTTCATTTTTAGAGTCATATTCTATACCTTCATAGTAGTTACCCGTATTTTTGGCATATATATATAAGTTGTTCTCTCTTTAAAATTTTGAGATAGTTTCCACTAACAGATTAAAATATACCCTAAATCGGGCGCCTGGGTGGCTCAGTTGGTTGAGCGACTGCCTTCGGCTCAGGTCGTGATCCTGGAGTCCCGGGATCGAGTCCCGCATCGGGCTCCCTGCTCGTCGGGGAGTCTGCTTCTCCCTCTGACCCTCCTCCCTCTCATGCTCTCTGTCTCTGATTCTCTCTCTCTCAAATAAATGAATAGGATCTTTTAAAAAAAAAAAATATATATATATATACCCTAAATCTCTAGTATATGGTTTTTTAATTCCCCTGCCTGATCACATTCTCTCCTTTTTTTTTTCTTTTTTCTTTTTTTAAGTCCTCTTCTTTCTTTCTTCAAACAACTTCTTATCAATTCCTTTTATAAAATTTTTTATAATTTCCATCTTTACAGTCGTATTCCATCTCTTCATCATATCAACCCTTAATTTTGTACATATATAAGTTTTTCTTTCTTTAAAATTTTGGGAGGCACTTTCTTCTAAAAGACCAAAATACACCCCAAATCTAGTGTGTGGCACTGATCTATATACCAGCCTGATCATATTTGATCACATTCTGGTTTTTCGTTGTTGTTGTTGTTTTGTCTGTTTTTGTTTTTATCTTTATCTTTTACTTTTTTTTCTTTTTCTTTTTTCCTCTTTCCCTTTCTTTTCCCACTGCTTCAGGTCTTTTCTGATTTGTTTAGAGTATATTTTCTGGGGATGTTGTTACTCTGCTAGCATTTTATTCTCTCATTAATCTATTCTCCTCTGCACAAAATGACAAGAAGGAAAAAATCACCTCAACAAAAAGAACAAGAGGTGGTACCGACTGCCAGGGACCTACTCAGTACAGACATTATTAGTACAATGTCAGAAGTAGAATTCAGAATCATGACTTTAAAGATATTAGCTGGGCTTGAAAAAAATATGGAAGTTATTAGAGAAACCCTTTCTGGAGAAGTAAAAGAACTAAAACCCAACCAAGTAGAAATCAAAAAGGCTATTAATGAGGTGCAATCAAACACGGGGGCGCTAACTGCTGGATAAATGAGGCAGAAGAGAGAATCAGTAATATAGAAGATGAAATGATGGAAAATAAAGAAGCTGAGAAAAAGAGAGATAAACAACTACTGGATCACGAGGGCAGAATTCGAGAGATAAGCGATACCATAAGACGAAACAACATTAGAATAATTGGAATCCCAGAAGAAGAAGAAAGAGAGAGAGGGGCAGAAGGTATAATGGAACAAATTATAGCAGAGAACTTCCCTAATTTGGGGAAGGAAACAGGCATGAAAATCCAGGAAGCACAGAGAACCCCTCTCAAAATCAATAAAAATAGGTCAACACCCCGACATCTAATAGTAAAACTTACGAGTCTCATAGACAAAGAGAAAATCCTGAAAGCAGCTCGGGAGAAGAGATATGTAACCTACAAGGGTAGAAACATTAGATTGGCAACAGACCTATCCACAGAGACCTGGCAGGCCAGAAAGGACTGGCAGAATATATACAGAGCACTAAATGAGAAAAATATGCAGCCAAGAATACTATAACCTGGTAGGCTGTCATAGAAAATTGAAGGAGAGATAAAAAGCTTCCAGGACAAACAAAAACTAAAGGAATTTGCAAAAAAAAAAAAAAAAAAACCAGCCCTACAGGAAATCTTGAAAGGGGTCCTCTAAGCAAAGAGAGACCCTAAAAGCAACATAGACCAGAAAGGAACACAGACAATATACAGTAACAGTCACCTTACAGGCAATACAATGTCACTAAATTCCTATCTTTCAATAGTTACCCTGAATGTAAATGGGCTAAATGCCCCAATCAAAAGACACAGGCTATCAGACTGGATTAAAACACAAGACCCATCGATAAGCTGTCTGCAAGAGACTCATTTTAGAACCAAAGACACCCCCAGATTGAAAGTGAGGGGGTGGAAAACCATTTACCACGCTAATGGACACCAAAAGAAAGCAGGGATGGCAATCCTTATATCAGACAAATTAGATTTTAAACCAAAGACTGTAATAAGAGATGAGGAAGGACATTATATCCTACTTAAAGGGTCTATCCAACAAGAAGATCTAACAATTGTAAATATCTATGCCCCTAACATGGGAGTAGCCAATTATATAAGGCAATTAATAATGAAAGCAAAGAAACACATCGACAACAATACAATAATAGTGGGGGACTTTAACACCCCCTCACTGAAATGGACAGATCATCTAAGCAAAAGATCAACAAGGAAATAAAGACTTTAAATGACACTGGACCAAATGGACTTCACAGACATATTCAGAACATTCCACCCCAAAGCAACGGAATACACATTCTTCTCTAGTGCCCATGGAACATTCTCCAGAATAGATCACATCCTAGGTCATAAATCAGGTCTCAACCGGTACCAAAAGATTGGGATCATTCCCTGCCTATTTTCAGACCACAATGCTTTGAAACTAGAACTCAATCACAAGAGGAAAGTCAGAAAGAACTCAAACACATGGAGGCTAAAGAGCATAATACTGAAGAATGAATGGGTCAACCAGGAAATTAAAGAAGAATTAAAAAAATACATGGAAACCAATGAAAATGAAAACACAACTATTCAAGATATTTGGGATGCAGCAAAGGCAGTCCTAAGAGGAAAGTATATAGCAATACAAGCCTTTCTCAAGAAACAAGAAAGGTCTCAAGTACACAACCTAACCCTCCACCTAAAGGAGCTGGGGAAAGACAACAAATAAAGCCTAAACCCAGCAGGAGAAGAAAAATCATAAAGATCAGAGCAGAAATCAATGAAATAGAAACTAAAAGAACAGTAGAACAGATCAACAAAACTAGGAGCTGGTTCTTTGAAAGAATTAACAAGATTGATAAACCCCAGGCCAGACTTATCAAAAAGAAAAGAGAAATGACCCAAATCAACAAAATCATGAATGAAAGAGGAGAGATCACAACTAACACCAAGGAAATACAAACAATTATAAGAACATATTATGAGCAACTCTATTCCAGCAAATTAGATAATCTGGAAGAAATGGATGCATTCCTAGAGATGGATCAACTACCAAAACTGAACCAGGAGGAAATAGAAAACCTGAACAGACCTATAACCACTAAGGAAATTGAAGCAGTCATCAAAAATCTCCCAAAAAACAAAAGCCCAGGGCCAGATGGCTTCCCAGGGGAATTCTACCAAACATTTCAAGAAGAATTAATACATATTCTTCTGAAACTTTTCTAAAAAATTGAAATGGAAGGAAAACTTCCAAATTCATTTTATGAGGCCAGCATTACCTTGATCCCAAAACCAGACAAAGACCCCATCAAAAAGGAGAATTACAGACCAATATCCCTGATGAACATGGATGCAAAAATTCTCACCAAAATACTAGCCAATAGGATCCAAAATTTCATTAAAAGTATTATTCACCACGACCAAGTGGGATTTATCCCTGGGCTGCAAGGTTGGTTCAACATCTGCAAATCAATCAATGTGATACAATACATTAACAAAAGAAAGAACAAGAATCATATGATCCTCTCAATAGATGCAGAAAAAGCTTTTGACAAAGTACAGCATCCTTTCTTGATCAAAACTCTTCAGAGTATAGGGATCGAGGGTACATACCTCAATATCATAAAAGCCATCTATGAAAAACCTACAGGGAATATCATTCTCAATGGGGAAAAACTGAGAGCTTTCCCCCTAAGGTCAGGAATGTGGCAGGGTTGCCCATTATCAGCACTGCTATTCAACATAGTATTGGAAGTCCTAGCCACAGCAATCAGACAACAAAAAGAAATCAAAGGCATTCAAATGGGCAAAGAAGAAGTCAAACTCTCACTGTTTGCAGATGATATGATACTTTATGTGGAAAACCCCAAAGACACCACCCCAAAACTGCTAGAACTCATACAGGAATTCAGTCAAGTGGCAGGATATAAAATCAATGCACAGAAGTCAGTGGCATTCCTATACACCAACAACAAGACAGAAGAAAGAGAAATTAAGGAGTCAATCCCATTTACAATTGCACCCAAAACCATAAGATACCTAGGAAGAAATCTAACCAAAGAGACAAAGGATCTGTACTCAGAAAACTATAAAATACTCATGAAAGAAATTGAGGAAGACACAAAGAAATGGAAAAACATTCCATGCTCATGGATTGGAAGAACAAATATTGTGAAGATGTCAATGCTACCTAGAGCAATCTACACATTCAATGCAATCCCCATCCAAATACCATCCACTTTTTTCAAAGAAATGGAACAAATAATCCTAAAATTTGTATGGAACCAGAAAAGACCCCTAATAGAGGATTGTTGAAAAAGAAAAGAAAAGCTGACGGCATCACAATTCCGGACTTCCAGCTCTATTACAAAGCTGTCATCATCAAGACAGCATGGTACTGACACAAAAAAAGACACATAGATCAATCGAACAGAATAGAGAGCCCAGAAATGGACCCTCAAATCTATGGTCAACTCATCTTTGACAAAGCAGGAAAGAATGTCCAATGGAACAAAGACAGTCTCTTCAACAAATGGTGTTGGGAAAATTGGATAGCCACAAGCAGAAGAATGAAACTGGACCATTTCCTTACACCACACACAAGAATAGACTCCAAATGGTTGAAAGACCTCAATGTGAGACAGGAGTCCATCCAAATCCTAAAGGAGAACACAGGCAGCAACCTCTTTGACCTCAGCTGAAGCAACTTCTTCCTAGAAACATCGCCAAAGGCAAGGGAAGCAAGAGCAAAAATGAACTTATTGGGGCTTCATCAAGATAAAAAGCTTTTGCACAGCAAAGGAAACAGTCAACAAAACCAAAAGACAACCGACAGAATGGGAGAAGATATTTGCAAATGACATATCAGATAAAGGGCTAGTATCCAAAATCTATAAAGAAGTTATCAAACTCAACACCCAAAGAACAAAGAATCCAATCAAGAAACGGGCAGAAGACATGGACAGACATTTTTCCAAAGAAGACATCCAAATGGCCAACAGACACATGAAAAAGTGCTCAACAGCACTCGGCATCAGGGAAATCCAAATCAAAACCTCAATGAGATACCACCTCACACCAGTCAGAATGGCTAAAATTAACAAGTCAGGAAATAACAGATGTTGGCGGGGATGCAGAGAAAGGGGAACCCTCCTCCACTGTTGGTGGGAATGCAAGCTGGTGCAGCCACTCTGGAAAACAGTATGGAGGTTCCTCAAAAAGTTGAAAATAGAGCTACCCTATGATCCAGCAATTGCACTACTGGGTATTTACCCCAAAGATACAAAAGTAGGTATCCGAAAGGGTACATGCACCCCGATGTTTAGAGCAGCAATGTCCACAGTAGCCAAACTGTGGAAAGAGCCAAGATGTCCATCGACAGATGAATGGATAAAGAAGTGGTATATATATACAATGGAATATTTTGCAGCCATCAAATGGAATGAGATCTTGCCATTTGCAATGACGTGGATGGAACTGGAGGGTATTATGCTGAGCGAAATAAGTCAAACAGAGAAAAACATGTATCATATGATCTCACTGCTATGAGGAATTCTTAATTGCAGGAAACAAACTGAGGGTTGCTGGAGTGGGGGTGGGGTGGGAGGGATTGGGTGACTGGGTGATAGACCCTGGGGAAGTTATGTGCTCTGGTGAGCGCTGTGAATTGTGCAAGACTGTTGAATCTCAGATCTGTACCTCTGAAACAAATAATGCAATATATGTTAAGAAAAAAAAGAAGAACAAGAAGAACAAGAAGAAGGTAGCGGGAGGGGAAGAATGAAGCGAGGGAAATCGGAGGGGTAGATGAACCATGAGAGATGATGGACTCTGAAAAACAAACTGAGGGTTCTAGAGGGGAGGGGGGTGGGAGGATGGGTTAGCCTGGTAGTGGGTATTGAGGAGGGCACATTCTGCATGGAGCACTGGGTGTTATGCACAAACAATGAGTCATGCAACACTACATCTAAAACTAATGATGTAATTAAGGGATTAACATAAGAATTAAAAAAAAGAAATAAAAGAAAAAAAAATTCCTCATTTCAGTGAGATCATATGATACAAGAGTTCCTCTGATTGACTATTTTGCTTAGCATAATACCTTCCAGTTCCATCCACCTCAGTGCAAATGGCAAGATTTCATTTTGTTTTGTTTTTTTATGGCTGCATAATATTCTATTGTATATATATACCACATCTTCTTTATCCATTCAGCTGTTGAAGGACATCTAGGCTCTTTCCATAGTTTGGCTATTGTGGAAATTGCTACTATAAACATTGGGGTGCACATACCCCTTCAGATCACTACATTTGTATCTTTGGGGTAAATACCCAGTAGTGCAGTTGCTGGGCCGTATGGTAGCTCATTTTTCAATTTTTTGAGGAAACTCCATACTGTTTCCCAGAGTGGCTGCAGCGGCTTGCATTCCACCAACAGTGGAGGAGGGTTCCCCTTTCTCTGCATCTCCGCTAACATCTGTCATTTCCTGACTTGTTAATTATAACCATTCTGACTGGTGTGAGGTGGTATCTCATTGAGGTTTTGATTTGGATTTCCCTGATGCCGAGCAATGTCGAAAACTTTTTCATGTGTCTGTTAGCCATTTGGATGTCTTCTTTGGAAAAATGTCTGTCCATGTCTTCTGCCCGTTTCTTGATTGGATTCTTTGTTCTTTGGGTGTTGAGTTTGATAAGTTCTTTATAGATTTTGGATACTAGCCCTTTATCTGATATGTCATTTGCAAATATCTCCTCCCATTCTGTCGGTTGTCTTTTGGTTTTGTTGACTGTTTCCTTTGCTGTGCAAAAGCTTTTTATCTTGATGAAGTCCCAAGAGTTCATTTTTTGCCCTTGCTTCCCTTGCCTTTGGCAATGTGTCTAGGAAGAAGTTTCTGCAGCTGAGGTCGAAGAGGTTGTTGCCTGTGTTTAGACAGCCAGTGTTTAGGATTTGGATGGACTCCTGTCTCACATTGAGGTCTTTCAACCATTTGGAGTCTATTTTTGTATGTGATGTAAGGAAATGGTCCAGTTTCTTTCTGCTGCATGTGGCTGTCCAATTTTCCCAACCCCATTTGTTGAAGAGACTCTCTTTTTTCCATTGGACATTCTTTCCTGCTTTGTCGAAGATTAGTTGACCATAGAGTTGAAGGTCCATTTCTGGGCTCTCTATTCTGTTCCATTAATCTATGTGTCTGTTTTTGTGCCACCACCATACTGTCTTGACGATGACAGCTTTGTAATAGAGTTGGAAGTCTGGAATTGTGACGCTACCAGCTTGGCTTTTCTTTTTCAACATTCCTCTGGCTATTCGGGGTCTTTTCTGGTTCCATACAAATTTTAGGACGATTTGTTCCATTTCTTTGAAAAAAGTTGACAGTATTTTGATAGGGATTGCATTGAATGTGTAGATTGCTCTAGGTAGCATTGACATCTTCACAATATTTGTTGTTCCAATCCAGGAGCATGGAACATTTTTCCATTTCTTTGTGTCTTCATCAATTTCTTCCATGAGTATTCTCTTTTTTTCTGAGTACAGATCCTTTGCCTCTTTGGTTAGATTTGTTCCTAGATATCTTATGTTTTTGGGTGCAATTGTAAATGGGATTGACTCCTTAATTTCTCTTTCTTCTGTCTTGTTGTTGGTGTATAGGAATGCCACTGACTTCTGTGCATTGATTTTATATCCTGCCACTTTACTGGATTCCTGTACAAGTTCTAGCAGTTTCGGGGTGAGTCTTTTGGGTTTTCCACATAAAGTATCATATCATCTGCGAAGAGAGAGAGTTTTACCCCTTCTTTGCTGATTCAGATGCCTTTATTCTTTTTGTTGTCTGATTGCAGTGTCTAGGACTTCTAGTACTATGTTGGATAGCACTGGTGATAGTGGACATCCCTGCCATCTTCCTAACCTTAGGGTAAAGCTCTCAGTTTTTCCCCATTGAGAGTGATATTCACTGTGGGTTTTTCATACATGGCTTTTATGATATTGAGGTATGTACCCTCTATCCCTACACTCTGAAGAGTTTTAATCAAGAAAGAATGTTGTACTTTGTCAAATACTTTTTCTGCATCTATTGAGAGGATCATATGTTTCTTGTTCTTTCTTTCATTAATGTATTGTATCACAGTGATTGATTTGCAGATTTTAAACCAACCTTGCAGCCCAGGAATAAAACCCACTTGGTTGTCAGGAATAATCCTTTTAATGAAAATTTGGATCCTATTGGCTAGTATTTTGGTGAGAATTTTTGCATATATGTTCATCAGGGATATTGGTCTGTAATTCTCCTTTTGAATGGCATCTTTGTCTGGTTTGGGGATCAAGGTAATGCTGCCCTCATAAAACGAGTTTGGAAGTTTCCTTCCATTTCTATTTTTTGGAACAGTTTCAGAAGAATAGGTATTAATTCTTCTTCAAATGTTTGGTAGACTTCCCCTGGGAAGCCATCTGGCCCTTGGCTTTTGTTTGTTGGGAGATTTTTGATTACTGCTTCAATTTCCTTCCTGGTTTTGGGTCTGATCAGGTTTTCTATTTCTTCCTAGTTCAGTTTTGGTACTTTATACATCTCTAGGAATGCATCCATATCTTTCAGATTATCTAATTTGCTGGCATAGAGTTTCTCATAATATGTTCTTATAATTGTTTGTATTTCTTTGGTGTTGGTTGTGTTCTCTCCTCTTTCATTCATGATTTTGTTGATTTGGGTCTTTCCTCTTTTCTTTTTGATAAGTCTGGCTAGTGGTTTATCAATCTTATTAATTCTTTCAAAGAACAAGCTCCTAGTTTTGTTGATCTGTTCTACTGTTCTTTTGATCTCTATTTCATTGATTTCTGCTCTGATCTTTATTATTTCTCTTCTTCTGCTGGATTAGGTTTTATTTGCTGTTCTTTCTCCAGCTCCTTTAGGTGTAGAGTTAGGTTGTGTATTTAAGACCTTTCTTGTTTCTTGAGAAAGGCTTGTATTGCTATATACTTTCCACTTAGGACAGCCTTTGCTGCATCCCAAAGATTTTGAACAGTTTTTTTCATTTTCATTAGTTTCCATGTATTTTTTTAATTCTTCTTTAATTTCCTGGTTGACCCATTCGTTCTTTAGTAGGATGCTCTTTAGCCTCCATGTATTTGAGTTCTTTCCGACTTTCCTCTTGTGATTGAGTTCTAGTTTCAAAGCACTGTGGTCTGAAAATATGTAGGGAATAGTCTCAATCTTTTGGTACCAGTTGAGATCTGATTTATGACCTAGGATGTGATCGATTCTGGAGAATGTTCCATGGGCACTGGAGAAGAATGTGTATTCTGTTGCTTTGGGATGGAATGTTCTGAATATAACTGTGAAGTTGATTGTCCATTTGGTCCAGTGTGTCATTTAGAGCCTTTAGTTCCTTGTTGATCTTTTGCTTAGATGATCTGTCCTTTTCAGTGGGGGTTGGGGGTGGGGGTTAAAATCCCCTACTATTTTTGTATTGTTGTTGCTGTGTTTCTTTGATTTTGTATTAATTGGCTTATATAATTGGCTGCTCCCATATTAGGGGCATAGATATTTGAAACTGTTAGATCTTTTTGTTGGATAGACCCTTTAAGTATGATGTAGTATCCTTCCTCATCTCTTATTATAGTCTTTGGTTTAAAATCTAATTTGTCTGATATAAGGATTGCCACCCCAGCTTTCTTTTGATGACCATTAGCATGGTAAATGGTTTTCCACCCCCTCACTTTCAATCTGGGGTGTTTGGGTCTTAAATGAGTATCTTGCAGACAGCATATCAATGGGTCTTATTTTTTTATCCAATTTGATAGCTTGTGTCTTTTGATTGGAGCATTTAGCCCATTTACATTCAGGGTAATTATTGAAAGATATGAATTTAGTGCCATTATATTGCCTGTAAGGTGACTGTTACTCTATATTGTCTGTGTTCCTTTCTGGTCTATGTTACTTTTAGGCTCTCACTTAGCTTAGAGGACCCCTTTCAATATTTCTTGTAGGGCTGGTTTCGTGTTTGCAAATTCTTTAGGTTTTTTTTTTTTTTTTTTTTTGTCCTGGAAGCTTTTTATCTCTCCTTCTATTTTCAATGACAGGATAGCTGGATATAGTGTTCTTGGCTGCATATTTTTCTCATTTAGTGCTCTGAATATATCATGCCAGTCCTCTCTGGCCTGCCAGTCTCTGTGGATAGGTCTGCTGCCTGTCTAATGTTTCTACCATTGAAGGTTACAGACCTCTTGTCCCCAGCTGCTTTCAGGACTTTCTGTCTCTGAGACTTGAAAGTTTTACTATTAGATGTTGGAGTGTTGACCTATTTTTATTGAGTTTTTGACAGGGGTTCTCTGTGCCTCCTAGATTTTGATTCCTGTGTCCTCCCCCAAATTAAGGACGTTCTCTGCTATAATTTGCTCCAATATACCTTCTGCCCCTCTTTCTCTTTCTTCTTCTTCTGGAATCCCAATTATTCTAATATTGTTTCATCTTATGGTATCACTTATCTCTCAAATTCTGCCCTCGTGATCCAGTAGTTGTTTATCTCTCTTTTTCTCAGCTTCTTTATTTTCCATCATTTGGTCTTCTATATCACTAATTTACTCTTCTGCCTCATTTGTCCTAGCAGTTAAAGCCTCCATTTTTTATTGCACCTCATTAATAGCCTTTTTGATTTTGACTTGGTTAGATTTTAGTTCGTATATCTCCAGAAAGGGTTTCTCTAGTATCTCCATGCTTTTTTCAATCCCAACTAGTGTCTTTAAAATCATCATTCTGAACTCTAGTCCAACATCTTATTAATGACTCTATTGATTAGGTCCCTGGTAGTCAGTACGGCATCTTGCTCTCTTTTTTGAGGTGAGTTTTTCCATCTTGTCATTTTGTCCAGAGGAGAATAGATGAATGAGAGAGCAAAATGCTAACAGGGTAACAACAACCCCAGAAAAATATACACTAAACAAATAATAAGAGACACAAAACTGGGGGGAAAAGAAAGGGAAAGAAAGAAGAAAACATAGAATATGATCTCATATGATTATGTTGGTGCATAGATCAGTGCCACAGACTAGATTTTGGGGCATATTTTGGTCTGTTAGAAGACACTACTTCCCAAAATTTTAAAGAAAAAAAACTTGTATTTGTACAAAAAGAAGGGTAAATACGATGAAAAGATGGAATATGACTGTGAAGATGAAAATTATAAAAGATTTTATAAAAGGAATTGATAGATAAGAAGTTGGTTGAAAAAAGAAGAGAAATTTTTTAAAAAATGGGGAGAATGTGATCAGGCAGGAGAGTAGAACAAAGCCATACACTAGAGATTTAGAGTATATTTTGGTCTGTTGGAAGAAACTGTATCCCAAAATTTTAAAGAGAGAACAACTTGTATATATATATATATATATAAAATATAAAATAAGATTAACTACAATGAAGGGATAGAATATGACTCTAAAAATGAAAAATAAAATTTTTTTTAAAAAGGGATTGATAAGATGTTGAAAGGGGAAACAGAAAACTTCAAAAAATATAGAAAATGAAAAAAAAATAACTTTGAAAGATTAAAGAATCATGGGGGGAAAAAAGCCATGAATTCTATATACTGTATTCCCCTAGTGCTGGAGTTCTGCTGTTCTCATTGATCAGTAAACTTGGTCTTGGCTGGCTGTTCTTGCTGATCTTTTGGGGGAGGGGCCTGTTGCAGTGATTATCAAATGTCTTTGCCCAAGGCTGAAATACCCCGCCCTTGTCAGGGGCTGGGCTAAGTAATTTGCTCGGGTTTGCTCTTGGGAGATTTTGTTCCCTGCAAGCTTTCTGTACAGCTTCGGAGGACGAGAGTGAAAATGGCAGCCTCCCATTCTCCACCCCAGAGGAGCCGAGATCTCAGGGCCCCACTCCTCAGTGAGCCCCCAGAGAAAAGCAGTCAATCACTCCTGTCTCCCCAGTTTCTGGCCGCACTCTGTGCTCACCTGGCCTTTGAGCAATCATTTTTATCTCTGGCACATGACCCTGTTTGGAATCTCCAACCCCAGCAGATTCCTGTGGTGCACTCCTGTGCCACTTATCTGAGGGGAGAAGGGGGGTGTCCCTGGATCTGCCACTTGTTGCATCCATGCTGGAAGAGCAGTGGCCCAACTGTGCCACAGATCATGGTTTATGGGAACCCTGAGCTGAGAGCTCACCCCTTGGCTCCGTCTTTGCAGCTGGCTTCCCTGCTCCAATAGCTGGGATCTCTGTCACACTCAGACACCCCCAGTCTTTCTGTGACCCCGAGGGTCCTGAGACCACACTGTCCCAGTGAAGGTTCCACCCCCTGCTTAGCCACTGGAGTGACATCCCTCAGCGGAGCAGACTTCTAAATGTTCCGATTTTGTGCCCTGCTGCTCTATCACTTGCTGGTAGCTGGCTGAGGAGGCTCCCTCCCCCACGGTCCATCTTCCCATATATCACCTCGGATTCACTTCTCCGCGTGTCCTATCTTCCAGAAAGTGGTCACTTTTCTGTTCAAAGCATTGCTCTTTTTCTTTTCTTTGAGCTCCTGTTGAGTTTGTAGGTGTTCGGAATGGTTTGATACCTATCTAGCTGAATTCCTGGGACCAGATGAAATTTAGGTCTCTACTCCTCTGCCATCTTGCCCCTCTCCTCCTCCCCTTTGTAGTTTCTTAATATGCACCCATACTTTGCAGAGAGTCCCTTTATCAAGCTAGTCTCATATTTTGCAACTTGATCGTGCCCTCTGTTCCCTACCTAATCCATAACCTGAGTGACACCAGGAAATAACCTCTCAAAATGAGAATTGGAATTATTTTCCTCATATCTCTGAGGAAGGCAGGAATAACTCTTGTTCCAGGGGAGAATGCAACAGCATCACTATGACTGCAACAGCATCACTATCACTGAAGGTCACAGGGAAAACAAGACATCGGGCTCCAAGTGGCTATAGTGCTTAATCACCAAGGTGTGTGGGATCAGCTGGGGCCTTTCCTGATAAACCTAGACACCATAAATAGTGGACAGGACATGAATTGAAAGCCCTGGATATTTATCTGGGTGAGAATATGAGTGGTTGATCAGAAAACTTTGAAGGAAGCTTGGAAGTAGTCCAGCAGATCTGGTTGAGGCCTGGGCTTAGGCCTGACTATGAAGATTGGTAAGGATCCTGGTGGAGAAAGAGCAGGACCATGAAAGTGCAGTGTGTGCCTCTGAGCAGACTCAGACATGACTGAGAAGTTTGAACCCCCACACTCTCCTGAGTTTTCCCTCAGTAATAAATAGGAGAGCAGCTTTTCCTGACTAACAGCCATTTCATGGCCACATCTGAGTCAGTTGCCTCCCAAGCTGAAGCGAATTTGCTTCAAGACCCATCCCCAATACTCTCCATTTTCTCCAGGAGTCTAACAAGATACCAGTATGTTTTGGATAGAGAAGTAGAAAGTCCACTTCAAGACAAACTATCCTGTTTATTGAAAATATCAAACTCCACCACTCTGTTTAGGGAGCATGTGAGGGATAGAAATCTACAGATACCACACCAGGGAGGATGAGATATAAGGACCAAATTCTTGAGTCAGTGCACTCACGTGGAATTTGAGATTCCATGTGCTGGCTTGAACACTTGGAAGACACGTCAACACTTTTTTTTTAAAAAAGATTTCAGTTATTTATTTGATAGAAAGAGACACAGCAAGAGAGGGAACACAAGCAGGGGGAGTGGGAGAGGGAGAAGCAGTCCTCCCGCAGAGCGGGGAGCCTGATGTGGGCCTCAATCCCAGGACCCTGGGATCATGACCTGAGCCGAAGGCAGATGCCTAATGACTGAGTCACCCAGGCGCCCCCCCTTTTTTTTTAGTGTTCAGTGATTCATTAGTTGCATATAACACCCAGTGCTCATCACAACACATCAATTCTATGCACAATTGGTTAATCCTTGGCATATAAACAAAAGAGTCCAAAGGCTCAGACTGATTATTCATGACCTACCCACTAGCCCCAAGCACTCCCTGCAAGAGAACTCATTGGTCACTTCCTTCCTTGAGAGCAGGATGTGGAGGAGGACATCAGTGTTGCTGGAAACCCCTGGGATGGCGTCCTCTGAAGACTGTTGATGATAGTAGGGGTCACAGTAATTGAATTGAGTCTTCTTTTTCCAATGGGAATAATGGGATCCCAAGACAGGAGAAGCCAAGGAAGTGCTTCATTGTTGCAGTCAGGTGGGTACAGTTTCCACAGTAAGCTTCAGAGACCTATACTAAAAGGCAAATTAATCATGGAGTTCATGGTAATGAATTATATGAGCTGCTTCCCATATAAAACTGGAAAAAAAGTCTTCATCCCTAACTCAACTCAAGGATCATAAGAAGGAATAAAGTCCTCAGTTACTTCTCAGATCTAAGTGTTTTCCTTGAAGGGAAGCTATGTTTCTTTGAGAAAGAACCCTGCAGCACAGGCAAGGATGTGTTTAGTGCTGTGCCCTCACACTTTCCTCAGAGGAATGCAGTGAAACAGCACAACCCATTTTTGGCCATTTATCGGGGGAGTTGTGCATTGGTGAAAAGAATAACCTAGATTTTCATATGTAGGTGTTAATTTTCTGCAATCCTCAGTGACCCAGAATGCCCTCTGATTCACTAGACAAAGTAGAGGCCTATGGCCGACAAGCAGTAGATGCATTCTTGAGCTAAGTCCATACAATAGTTGATCCTGTAGAATATGGACCCATCCTGTGGTTGTTTCCCAGCTCCAGAATGAGTCCTGGGATAGATATGTCAAATAACTATTAGAGTCTCCAAGTGTGTTCCCTATTATGTTAGAAAGTTTACCCATTCACACCAAGATAGTAAAAAGAAAGAAATATAACATCCTGATGCAAATGGCAGAGGCTAGTGCCAATTGATTACTTAAAATTACTCTGCAAACTGAGAGACAAATTGTTGCACTAATCACACACACACAAAATACAAAATACAATTCTTCTTGGTCTACTTTTGATTTTATAGGCAACATAGATTGGAGAATCTACTCTAACCCTCATGAGGTTGCATGGTTTGAGGGTGATCAAAACAAGCAAAAGCCCTTCAGCAGGGCCAGGTTGTAGTGCAAGCTGCCTTGCCACGTGGGCCTTCTGTAATGGCACAACACATTGAGGGGAGGTGTTGGCAAACCTCAATGGGAGAATGATAGTACAGACCCTGAGGATTTGGACAAAGTCCCTGCCTTCTTATTCTGACTACTTATCTCCACTAAAGGCAACTCTTGGCTGCCACTAGACCCTGGTACAGATTGAAGACCTGATTATGGGAAATAGTGTGACCAGGCAAATTGAGCTGTGTATCATGAACCAAGTGCCATCTGACCAACCAATCCACAAAGTTGTTCTTCTGTAATGTGCCAGTTAGGAAATCGGACCCAAGCATGTCTAGAAGGCACACATAAATTGCAGGAGGAAGTTGCTCAGATTCCCATGGCAGCTGTGTCTGCTGTTTTGCCACCTCTTCCTCCACCCAAGCCTGCATGTGGCTTTGGGAGTATATGTGGGGCAAGGCACCTGTCAAAGATAATACACAACTACCAATGCAAGTTCAGAATCCTCATATGCAGCAGAAGAGCAAATAGATTTTCATCTTGATTTTCATGGTGAATTCAGACTATAAAAGTATGTCCTCATGGTCCTTGTGGCCCTGAGGGGTTTATGCATGAGGTATCAGAATAACTCCAACAAGGATAACTGACCTATGGTGGTCCAACATTTATAGCAAAGCTACAGTTTGTCCCTTCAGTGTTGTCTTTTTCTATCATGGTGAAACAGGGTTTAAAGAGCATTGGATTATTTACCTATTAATTTTGGAGATGGTATCAGGAGGGAGTATAGACAAACTTGCATTGTCTCCTGATGACAAGAAAGCTGATGGCACTTTCAATGTTTCCTTTATTGCAGATGTGAACTTTTTATCTGCTGAAGAGCAAAACTGGTGGATGGAGTAGTGTATCTTTCACCTACTCCTTCAAACCCACTTTCCATGCTACTTGTCCTGCTTTGTGTCCACAGGAGCTCACTTATGTAAACAATGTCAACAGTTCCTCTCCCCTTCTGGCTTCTGGCTGGCTTCAGCCAATGGGAAGGACATTGGAAATCACAGGGAAGAAAGGGAGTGAAATAAAAAAAATTCCCACAGCCTCCTCCCAGCAAAGTGACTTTTGCCGGCTGCAACCAACTGCAGAAGATCACCTCTTCCATCAGTGGTCCCTTGCCATCCAGCTCCCTGCACCTCTAGGTTCTGCTAACTATTTCCCTCCTTCACCCTTTGACCAGTCTGAAGGACTGCACCATACTGGTTAAATTCCCTCTGAGTTATGCAATTTGATCAGCCATGTGTTTCTAGCCATGACTCTGACAGCTGCACTGGGAAAAGGCAAGAAATGAGTCGGGCAGCATTGAGTGCCCGTTTGATGCTTGTGATCCCCAGTTTAAAGTAAAACCAGTCATCCAATCTCATGAATTACCTCAGCACTATTCAGGTGCTTAGACACAGGGCCAGAAAAGGGAGAGCAGTGGCGGTTCATTTAAGAGCGGTTTTGAATTTAGAGCAAAGGTGGAAACCTGAGCTAGGAAGGTACTGATGTGGGAGGTTAGCAAAGGGGAGCAGCTAATGAACTGGAGACATCAGTGGAGGAATGTGTTTGGGTGGTGATCTGGAGCAGATGATCAGATGTGTCAGAGAGAGATATGTGAGATGAAGAATTCAAGGGGCAGTTACTGAGGACCAAGTTCAGACATAATGAGGCCTGAATGTTGAATGGGGAATACTGAGAAAGTGAGGGGGTAAAGAGGAGAGGACGAAATGAGTCAGGAGGCAAAGGTATTTAAGAATGAGAAGGAGTGACTGAGGACTGAGGATGACATCAATGAAGAGAGGTGGGAGGTGGAGAGACAGAGGCTGCAGCATCATGGGGGAGGAGATGTAGAGGAGGAAAGAAGAGCCATGAATTAGAAGCAGCAGCTGGGCACAAGGAAGGAACCAACACCACCACCAGGCATGGAAATATGTGAGAGAAGAGAAGACAGCGCCTTTTAGTGAAAGACTTTGGGGAGATCTAGGCATCAGTAAGGCCATGTGAAAAGGGAACAGAGCTAGAATAGCTGTGAGGGCTCCTTCCCTGGGGTGGGGACTCTTCTGGAGCACTGAGTCAGGTGCACACAGCAGCTTCTGTGACCAAGACCAGATTTTAAAACAAATTGGGGCTTAGTGTCATCTTTGCTGTCAAAGAATTCAAAGATGGCTCATGAATCCAAAGGGCATATTCTCATAAACTCTCTCCCTACCTTTCAGGAAAGACACAGGTTGCCATTTAACAAATACAGATTCTAAACCATAGAAAGGACACATTCATCCTGAGAGTGCCAGGGACAGAAATGCAACTAGAAAGGTCTCCAATTTTCCAGTATTTAGTACCCTGGGGATCTTAAACTTTTTGAAATCACTTTATACAACTACCACTTCTGAGGAGAGTCCCCAGTAAACATTTGCATCTCAAGGAATCACACACAGTAGACCAAAAACTGAAGAAGAGGTCAGTTGTCTGGGGTATAACAATGCTACTGACCAAGCAAAGCAGATGAGACCCCAGACCCTCCTACTCTTTGCTTTCACTATCTTTGTCTCACATGTAACATTCCACAAAAGAACAGCATTTTTTCTTTATTTTATTTTATTTTATTATGTTATGTTAATCACCATACATCTTTAGTTTTTGATGTAGTGTTCCATGATTCATTGTTTGTGTGTAACACCCAGTGCTCCATTGAATACATGCCCTCTTTAATACCCATCACCAGGCTAACCCATCCCCCCACCCTCATCCCCTCTAGAATCCTCAGTTTGTTTCTCAGAGTCCATAGTCTCACACTTTTGTATAATTGATGGAAATAGCATGTACCACCTTCTAAACTGAAGATTATTATTCTAGGCTGTTAAATATGTAAAATACTATTTAAAAAGCACTTATGACCTTCTTACGAGTCAAATTTCTGCCCTTGTAAGAAAATTAAAGATTTTCTTTATTTGAGAGAGAGAGCACAAGCGGAGGGAGGGGCAGAGGGAGAGGGAGAAGCAGACTCCCTCCTGAGCAGAGAGCCCAATGCAGGGCTAGATCCCAGGACCCTGAGATCATGACCTGAGCCGAAGGCAGACACTTAACTGACTGAGCCACCTAGGCGCCCCCTGCACTTGTAATTGATGACTTAAAAACTCCAGAGAAAAACATAAATGGATAAAATGCAATTTTACACAATGTAAACTACTAAAAAATTAAGAGACTAACAAATTCTAAATCTTTTGTCAAGATACAGTTTATTTTTTTTTAAGACATAAAATATTTCCTTACAAATTGTCTTCCTTTTCCAAGGAAGAATATGTATTTGGAGAGTATACACTTTGAATGCTGATTATTTTAACATGGATAGTGATTACATGAAAAAACTCTAGAAGGCCTCAGGAAAGTGACAGTTAAATAGCACAAGCCATTTGGGTAGAATACTGCATTGTGTCTTTTCTTGCAGAGCATAGCAAGATGTGTTTGGAAATATACATATTTTCCTGTAGTGGAATCTTTAGTAAGTTATTTGTATTTCCCATGAGTTTCCAGCATTCACCTGAATGAGTATGGATGCCAAAATTCTCCATTCCAGAGCACCCCCATGATAAGCACCTTTTCTTGTCCCAAGAGTGGTCTTGGGGTAGTTTTCTACTGATGTTGGTGATGGGTCAAGTTTCCTTTAGTCTTCAAATGATGTATAACTATTAATTCCATCCCATCACGACATGAGCAACAAGGAGGTAACACATCCCAACTGTGCAGGAGACGACCATCATTGGGAAGCCCAATCTGAAACACAAAGAAAAGTGGATTGTGGTGTCTGGTATCTGGCAAGTACTATGAGATCTAGACTCATTATTACATTTGTCATTGCATCATTATATTTTTCATGATTTAGGAGCTTTCCGTATCTGCAAAGTCAATCACTTCTTATTTCTAGAAACTGAAGAGTTGGTTTTAGCCTAGATAATACAGATGCATGCCTTTATTAGATATCCCCCAATGTGTGACATTTTGAGATGTGCTTAAAATTTTTGCAAATTTTTAATTGACATTTTATAGCCTCAATTTGTTCATCTATACCATTGAAGTGTTGGTCTTGATAATGACACTTAAAACTGCCAATGTTATGTAACTGGACCATTATTTAAATCACTGCATCATCTTCCAATTGTCCTTCTGAGAAATCTGGTTTCCCAGAAAGGTCATATTTCCATAGACCCCTGAAGTTCCTAATGTTTAAAACTGAAGAGAGTTTCAGAAGTAGGATTGGGAAATAATATCTTGTCTTAGGAAGGGAAGAGGAAAGAACAGGAATTTCTTCTGTATTCAGTGAGATGAAATATGTGAGTGAAAGTATGTACAAATACAAAAGAAGTCATGAGAAAATGAAAGTTTCCCTCACTATATGCCTTCCATAATGTACTTGTATTTCCACAAATCCCTATCCTGGCTAATAAATCCCAATTGATTCCCACTTTGCATTTGGAATTCGTGCTTTGAAGACATTGCTTAGTGCTGAATTGTCACTGAGGGAAGTTACTGCAAAGATTAAAGGTTTTGTCCTGAAAAGACTTAAAAATTCACTGGCAAGAGCCTAGTGTGTGATAATAAGAATTATGACATTCTTCCTTTCCCTGGTCATGGGCATGGGGCGTGGCTATTCAGAAAGAGCCACAGCAAGGCTCTCTCCACAAAGCTGTAATTTAAACACAGAAACTGCATCCATAAGTGAAAAAGTTCCTTAAATTCTAAACCAGAATTGGACATTTCAAGAAGGTGTTAGCTTCTATCTAAATTTCTTGAGATTAGTAAACTTTGTTTTTTTAAGACAGCTGAACATGTTTGCAATAGGTCAACCCTGATTATTGAATTCTCGAAAAGTACACCCTAGAAACAGTGTCTGGTCAACTCCAGGCATCACAGATATCATCACAAGCTTTCATAGAAATGCAAACCCTTCCTTAACTGATTGTGTGAAATTGCATCAGTGTCGAGTAAGATGCTGAATACTTCAACCTGGGTGCTGGGACACCTGGCTATGTTTCAGAAGCAAATCTGCCTTGCAAGGAATGGATCCCACAAAAAGAAGACATTACACTTGGGGAGTCCAAGGCCAGAGGAAGTTCCTTGCTGATGGTTCTGCTGTGCTTCCAACTAAGAGTTACTGGCATCTCAGAGATGGCACCAATCCCAAGAAGGAGTATCATCTAGGGATTGGTGCAAGCATTCTGACACCATCAGAAAAATGATTGTTCACTTAGTGTCTAGACACAGTGGAAATCCTCACACAGATGACCACATCAACTGCTCACATCACCTTTCAAGACTGGTATCATTGCACCACTGTACAGATGGGATTTGGAAAAAGGAAGCAGACTTATCCAGGCCACTTGGCTAATCTGCTCTGGTGTAGACAATTCAAACCCCCTCAGTCTAACTCTAAAGTCCATGCTCTTAATCACTATACATTCTGCTTCCCTGTGGGTATAAGTAAACCACACAATGACAATATACCACTCAAAGACAAGTGACTTACTGAACATCTGCTGTATGTTAAGGGTCTCATAGATGTAAGACATTGACATTTCCCAAACACAATAAGGTAGGTCATACATATTATCCCTATTTTATAGAAGAAGAAACTGAAGCTTAAATATATTAAGGAATTTTACAAAGTATGCCACCACTAATATGCAGATGATACTTTGGCATATTTTTCTGCCTTCAAAACCTACATGCATTCCCACCACAACACATTAGTTAAGGGCCCTGCTCTTGTTCAGGTGCAGAGCTTGGGACAGCTCCATGACTCAATTTCTTCATTTTTGACATGGGGGTAATAATAGTACCTATTTACTAAAGTTATTATGAAGATTATATGAGTTCATACCTATAAATGCCTTAGACCAGTGTCTGGTCACATAATGAGCCACCAGGAGAGACTGACAAGAGACCCCTTTGTGCTCACTTAACATAACAATGAGTCTCAGACAAGGTATCTTGGACTACAAAGGAGACATTTTAGTATTTGCTGAGCTTCAGGAGAATGGATCAACCTAAGCCTATCCTAATATCACCTACAATGCTCTAATTAAGGAACCCCACAGGTTACAAATTCTAGCCTAACCAGTGGGAAGAGAGAGATGGAGATAGAGACAAAAGCATAAACAGAGAGAAACAGACAGAGATAGAGACAGACAGGTGAGAGACACAGAAAGAGAGAGAGACAGGGAAAAAGGAAACGGAGGTGGGAGGGAGGTGAAGAATAAGGAAGGGAGAGATAGGGAGAAAGAGAGAGAAGGGAATTTACATCAGAAACCAGCTCTATTATTTTAGATTCCAGCTCCACCATTTGTTAGTTATGACATGCCAAAAAAAAAAAAAAAATACAAAGATATTTGCATGTACCATAAGATCTCTGAACCCATAAACATGCATAGAATAAGGATTCTATGAATGAAAAATGTGGTTTTCCAGTCCAAAGACTTTTTATAGATCAAGAAACAATAAACTACAGCCCCCAGGCTAATACTGGCCCACTGCCTGTTTCTGTAAATAGAGTTTTATTGGAACACATTCTCTCCCATTCATTTACTTATCATCAATGGCTGCTTTACCATCTAGGGTGGCTGAGTCTGCCACAGCACAGTACAGTTGAGTAGTTGCAACAGAGACCATGTGGTCCACAAAGCCTTAAAGACTTACTATCTGACCCTTTAAAAAATGTTTGCCACCCCCTATTATAGAAAAAGATACTCAGTCCTGGGAAGGTGAAGAAACTTGTCATCTTCATGTCAGCTCCTACTCAAAATACAAGGTAGTCCCAGACCATCAACCAATAGAAAAGTACCGAGGGCCACCAAGTAATTTCAAATTTCAAGTACCACATATATTCAAAAAAAGTAAAAGGAAACAAATGAAATTAAATTTAATATTTTATTTATTCCAACATACCCAAATTATTATAATATATGATCAACATAACATTTCTAATGGAACATTTTACATTCATTTTTTATGCTTAATCTTCAAAATCCAGTGTAGATTTTCTATTCATAGAACACCTTACTTTGACTTGTCACATTTCAAGGTTCAAATGGGTCTAAGCAACTGGGGGCTGTGTGGTCCAATGCAGCTCTAGGAGGCTTACAATTTCCGGCTGAAAACATTTATGAAAAGGCAGGTTTATGACCTTGAGTTGATGCAAGGGATGCTGGCTCTGGATGGAACTTTCAGAGAGGATATGCTGAAGTGAGGCCTTTGCAGAGAAACCAGGTTGAGACAGGCTGGCAGGGGCTCTGCAACCCTCTATGCACATCTCCCCTAGGGGAGCAAGCTCATCAGGGTGGCCTTTTCCTTATACATTTTGGAAGTCACACATACACACAAAGAATCCTCTAATGTTAGGGTCAAGACAAATGATGAAGCTGTTTATTGGCAATCTGATGGTGGCACTGGCAACACTGGCTACACACCTGCGTATCTGATGGGTAAAGACAAGGATGAGGCAGCTTTTTTGTAGAAACTGCTAGAGCTGGTATGTTCCTTCTTGGGGTGAGCCCCTGATGCTTTTTCCTGTGGGAGTGCAGTTAGCTTGATTGGTGTTTCAATGCTTCACTCACTGCCCAGGCAGGAGTCTGACGGAAGGAGATTTATTTGAAGAGAGGGCAGTAATGACTTCCTGTCACTGCCAGCAGTTCTCTGAATATACACATTTATGCTCCACATTTACTAAGAGCAGTTCCATTTCCCAGAAGATCCATTTGTCTTGCTCCCCAAGCCTCTCAGAAAAGCAGTACCTTCACCAAAAGGCTTAGGAAAAGCATATTTACTCAAAATCCAGCATCGCATTATGCTTTCATTTCCCTCTGGGATTATTTTCAATCTATTCTGGCTCCAAACATCACATTCTGTTACAAAAGACAAAAACACTTGAATGTCAAAGCACAAATCAAGATGCAAAATGTCAGATGGATGCCCAGACAAATGCTGCATTCAGGTTTAGGTTAAAAACATAACTGTGAGGACACACAGTACTCCAAGGAACTGAAGCTTCCAGATTGCTGGGAAACAAGCTGCCCCAGAACCATGCCATTTCCGATGGAGGTCAGGCATTGCACTGAGAGCAGAGTTCCACACACTGAAGACAGACCTGGTTTTCAAAAGGAAATGTTTGCTAATGAAGTCTCCTACTTGAGTTTTAGACTGAAGCCATTCTTCCTATTTATTTTTCCTTTCCAAAAGGCTTTATAACACACCATGACTATAGGTCTTAATCAAAAGCCATTTCGTTGTTGCCTTCCTACAAAGGTAATGCATGTTTCTCAGGAGAACAACTTCTGCATCTACAGAACTGTGGGAGCTTATCACAAGGGTGTACAGCTTGCCCCACTTTCTGTAGACCATGGATACCTTGAGAGCCATACTCTTCAGCCCCTTACCTGTCCTCAGGTCATTCAAGGCCCCAGGACAGGAACTGCTTTCTCATCCTCAGCCATCATTTGAAAATTGAACAGCCTCACACCTCATGTCCTGGATCTCTCCAGGTGACAATTAGCTAATCCTCTTCATGCAGAAAGGCTGAATGAAGTTCCTGCATCTTGGAAATAAAGCCCCATCATTATATTTCCCACAGAGAGAGGAGTTCCTGGTAGGGTAGGATGTAGTGACCCAGAGGGAGAGCTACAGAAAAGAGAAGGCATATCTAAGTTAGGATGGGTACTCGTGGTATCTTCAAAGTGTTCCCCATCACACAGCATTGGTGACCAGCTGCAAGCAGCAGAGTTCACATGGCTAAAGACTAGAAAGGATGACAGAGGAGCAGCATAGAAATCATGGTAAGGAGCAAAGCATCAAAGTGAAGAGGCAAAGCTTAGGGGAAAAAAGGGTTGTGATGATGAAATTATTGAAATTGTAATAATTTACTTTTTTCCCCATCAGAATAGACTCAAGTTTGGGTGGTTTCTTTTTCATGTGTTCAACCTTATGACATGTATGTAGCATCTTTATAGCAAGCAAAAGAGAAAGAATTTGAGAAAATTATGTCTTGCTCTTTCTTCTTCTGAAAAAAGGCATTTTCATTGCATACTTCGTGCCCACCTCTGCCAGCTCTCTCTGTCTTGACCAGCACCAGTGCTCTTGGGTCAGCTGTAGAGCTGGGACTCTCATCTTTCCCTCAATGATACCTGCAGCTAGCCAGCCTCTCCCTTCCATGTTGAGGAAGCCCCTTTACCCACTGAGGGCCTCTACTGAACAGAAATGGAAAGTCAGACATCCCTGCAAACACTTGGCATCACGTGAAGACACCCTATAAATGTTCTGTTCAATTCCTTTGCTAAAACTTCCTGACTCCTCCCATATTCACATATTTGGAATATGACCTTCCTTCTTTTTTTTTTTATTTTTTTTAAAGATTTTATTTATTTATTTATTTGACAGAGAGAGAGACAGCAAGAGCAGGAACATAAGCAGGGGGAGTGGGAGAGGGAGAAGCAGGCCTCCCACTGAGCAGGGAGCCCAATGCGGTGCTCGATCCCAGGGCCCTGGGATCATGACCTGAGCCGAAGGCAGATGCTTAACGACTGAGCCACCCAGGCGCCCCTACTTTTTTTTTTATTTTAATTCCAGTGTAGTTGACATACAGTGTTATATTAGGTTCAGTTGTATAATATTGTGATTCAACAATTCTATACATTACTCAGTGCTCATCATGGTAAGTGTACTCTTAATCCCCATCACCTATTTCACCCATCCCCCCACACCCACCTCCCCTCTGGTAACCATCAGTTTGTTCTCTATAGTTAAGAGTCTGTTTTTTGGTTTGTCTCTCTCTTTTTTTTCCTTTGCTCATTTGTTTTGTTTCTCAAATTCGACATGAGTGAAATCATATGGTATTTGTCTTTCTCTGCTTGACATATTTCACTTAGCATTATACTCTCTGGCTCTACCCATGTTGTTACAAAAAGCAAGATTTCATTATTTTTTATGGCTGAAAAATATTCCATTGTATGTATATACCTCATCTTCTTTATCCATTCAAGAAAAAAAATCAGAAAATGGGAATTTAACAGGCAAAAAAGAGGAGACTAGACATGAGAAATTTCAAAGAGAGCATCCATATGGATCCATTACTTAAAATAACCTTGATGATTTATATTTTTCCAGAAAAATATTAATTTTATAAAAATTCTTATTAGCAAATTTATATAATATCCTAATATAATTTTAATCTTTATCTCTGTAGTTTTTTTAAATTTTATTTTATTATGTTATGTTAATCATCATACATTACACCATTAGTTTTTGATGTAGTGTTCAATGATTCATTGTTTGCATGTAACACCCAGTGCTCCATTCAATACATAACCTCTTTAATATGCATCACCAGGCTAACCCCTATCCCCACACCTGTCCCCTGTAGAACCCTCAGTTTGTTTCTCAGAGTTCATAGTCTCTCATGGTTTGTCTCCCCCTATGATTTCCCCCCCTTCATTTTTCCCTTCCTACTATCTTCTTCTTCTTCTTCTTCTTTTTTTACATATAATGTATTATTTGTTTCAGAGGTACAGGTCTGTGATCCAACAGTCTTACATAATTCACAGCGCTCACCATAGCACATACCCTCCCCAATGTCTATCACCCAGCCACCCATCCCTCCCACCCCCCACAACTCCAGCAACCCTCAGTTTGTTTCCTGAGATTAAGATTCCTCATATCAGTGAGATTGTATGATACATGTCTTCTCTGATTGACTTATTTTGCTCAGCATAATACCCTCCAGTTCCAACCACGTCATTTCAAATGGAAAAATTTCGGAGTTTTTTGATGGCTGCATAATATTCCATTGTGTGTGTGTGTGTGTGTGTATATATATATATATATATATCACATCTTCTTTATCAATTCAACTGTTGACGGACAGCTTGGCTCTTTCCATAGTTTGGCTATTGTGGACATTGCTACTATAAACATTGGGGTGCAAGAACCCCTTCAGATCACTACATTTGTATCTTTGGGGTAAATACCCAGTAGTGCAATGGCTGGGTCGAATGGTAGCTCTATTTTCAACTTTTTGAGGAACCTCCATACTGTTTTCCAGAGTTGCTACACCAGCTTGCATTCCCACCAACAGTGTAGGATGGTTACCCTTTCTCTGAATCCTCGCGGACATCTGTCATTTCCCGATTTGTTAATTTTATCCATCCTGACTGGTGTGAGGTGGTACCTCATTGAGGTTTTGATTGGGATTTCCCTGATGCCAAGCAATGTTGAGCACGTTTTCATGTGTCTATTGGCCATTTGGATGTCTTCTTTGGAAAAAATATTCATGTCTTCTTCCCATTTCTTGATTGGATTATTTGTTCTTTGGGTGTTGAGTTTGATAAATTCTTTATAGATTTTGGATACTAGCCCTTTATCTGATATGTCATTTGCAAATATCTTCTCCCATTCTGTCAGTTGTCTTTTGGTTTTGTTGACTGTTTCCTCTGCTGTGCAAAAGATTTTTATCTTGATGAAGTCCCAATAGTTCATTTTTGCCCTTGCTTCCCTTGACTTTGGCAATGTTTCTAGGAAGAAGTTGCTGTGGCTGAGGTCGAAGAGGTTGCTACCTGTGTTCTCCTTTAGGATTTTGATGGATTCCTGTCTCACATTGAGGTCTTTCAACCATTTGGAGTCTATTTTTGTGTGTGGTGTAAGGAAATGGTCCAGTTTCATTCTTCTGCATGTGGCTATCCAATTTTCCCAACACCATTTGTTGAAGAGACTGTCTTTTTTCCACTGGACATTCTTTCCTGCTTTAGCGAAGATTAGTTGGCCATAGAGTTGAGGGTCCATTTCTGGGCTCTCTATTCTGTCCCATTGATCTATGTGTCTGTTTTTGTGCCAGTACCATACTGTCTTGATGATTACAGCTTTGTAATAGAGGTTGAAGTCCATTGTGATGCCACCAGCTTTGCTTTTGTTTTTCAACATTCCTCTAGCTATTTGGGGACTTTTCTGGTTCCATACAAATTTACATACAGAGTAACTATTGAAAGATATGAATTAAGTGCCATTGTATTGCCTGTAGGGTTACTGTTACTTATATTGTCTGTGTTCCTTTCTGGTCTATGTTACTTTTAGGCTCTCTCTTTACTTAGAGGACCCCTTTCAATATTACTTATAGGGCTGGTTTCATGTTTGCAAATTCCTTTAGTTTTTGTCCTGGAAGCTTTTGATCTCTCCTTCTATTTTCAATGACAGCCTAGCTGGATATAGTATTCTTGGCTGCATATAAATTTTTCTCTTTTAGTGCTCTGAATATATCATGCTAGTCCTTTCTGGCCTGTCAGGTCTCTGTAGATAGGTCTGTTGCCAATCGAATGTTTCTATCACTGTAGGTTACAGACCTTTTGTCCCAAGTTTCTTTCAGGATTTTCTCCTTGTCTCTGAGACTTGTAAGTTTTACTATTAAATGTCAGGGTGTTGACCTATTTTTATTGATTTTGAGGGGGCTTCTCTGTGCCTCCTGGATTTTGATGCCTGTTTCCTTCTCCAAATTAGGGAAGTTCTTTGCTATAATTTACTCCAATATACCTTCTGCCGCTTTCTCTCTTTCTTCTTCTGGGATCCCAATTATTCTAATATTGTTTCATCTTATGGTGTATCACTTATCTCTCAAATTCTGCTCTCATGATCCAATAGTTTTTTATCTCTCTTTTTCTCAGCTTCTTTATTTTCCATCATTTGGTATTCTATATCACTAATTCTCTCTTCTGCCTCATTTATCCTAGCAGTTAGAGGCTCCATTTTTGATTGCACCTCATTAATAGCCTTTTTGATTTTGACTTATTTTGATTTTAGTTATTTCTCCACAAAGTGTTTCTCTAATATCTTCCATGCTTTTTTCAAGCCCAGCTATTATCTTTATAATTGTCATTCTGAACTCTAGTTCTGACATCTTACTAATGTCTGTATTGATTAGGTCCCTGGCAGTCTCTACTGCCTCTTGTTCTTTTTTTTTTGAGGTGATTTTTTCCATCTTGTCATTTTGTCCAGAGGAGAATAGATGAATGAGAGAGCAAAATGCTAACTGGGTAACAACCACCCCAGAAAAATATACACTAAACAAATCAGAAGAGACCTGAAACCGGCAGAAAAGAAAGGGAAGGGAAGGAAAGAAAAAAGAAAAAAAGAAAAAGAAAAACATAAAAAAACAAAAGAATATGATCAAATATGATCAAGCTGTGTATAGGTCAATGCCACACACTAGATTTTGGGTGTATTTTGGTCTGTTAGAAGAAAGTGCATCCCAAAATTTTAAAGAAAGAAAAACTTATATATGTACAAAAATAAGAGTAAATATACAATGAAATATACAATGAAGAATACATGGAATATGACCGTGAAGATGAAAATTATAAAAGAGTTATAAAAGGAATTGATAAGATAAGAAGTTGGTTGAAAAAAGAAAGAAGAGGATTTAAAAAAAAAAAAGGGAAAAAAAGGTAGAGAATGTGATCAGGCAGGAGACCAGAACAAAGCCATACACTAGAGATTTAGGGTATATTTTGGTCTGTTGGAAGAAACTGTATCCCAAAATTTTAAAGAGAGAACAACTTATATATATACCAAAAATAAGGTTAACTACTATGAAGGGGCAGAATATGACTCTAAACTGAAAAATAAGATTTTTTCAAAAAAGGGATTGATAAGATGTTGGCTGAAAAAGGGAAAAAGAAAAATTCAAAAACAATAGAAAAAGAAAAAAAGAAAATTAAAAAAATTAACTTGAAAGACTAAAGAATCAGGGGGAAAAAAAGCCATGAATTCTATGTGCTGTATTCCCCTAATGCTGGAGTTCTGCCGTTCTCATTGATCAGTAAAGTTGGTTTCGGCTGGCTGTTCTTGCTGATCTTCTGGGGGAGGGGCCTGTTGCCCTGGTTCTCAAATGTCTTTGTCTGAGGTGGAATTGCCCCACCCTTGCCCCAGGCTGGGCTAAGTAATCTGCTAGGGTTTTCTCTGGGGAGCTTTTGTTCCCTGCAAGCTTTCCGTACAGCTTTGGAGGACAAGAGTGAAAATGGCAGCCTCCCAATCCCTGCCCCAGAGGAGCCGAGAACTTGGTGCCCCACTCCTCAGTGCGCCCCCAGAGAAAAGCAGTCAATCACTCCTGTCTCCCTGGTCTCCGCCACACTCTGTGCTCACATGACCTGCGACTGAGCATTTCTATCTCTGGCACATGCCCCCTTTTGGAGTCTCCAAACCCAACAGATTCCTGCAGTGCGCCCCCGTGCTGCTCCTCCTGGGGGAGGAAGGGGAGTCTCCCTGGATCTGCCGCTTATTGTGTCCCTGCTTGAAAAGTAGTGGCCTGACTCTGCTGCAGACCATGGTTTATGGCAACCCAGAGCTGAGAGCCTGCTCCTTGGCTCTGTCTTTGTAGCCGGCTTCCCCATTCCGATACCTGGGAGCTCTGCTGCACTCAGGCACCCCTGATCTCTCTATGACCCCGAGGGTCCTGAGACCACACTGTCCCAGTGAGTGTTCCACACCTCCTCCCCACTCCCGCCCCGCTCAGCTTCTCGAGCGAGGACCCTCAGTGGAGCAGACTTTTAAAAGTTCTGATTTTATGCTCTGCTGCTCTTATCACTTGCTGGTAGCCGGCTGATGGAGGCTCCCTCCCTCTGCGGTCTATCTTCCCACATATCATCTTGTATTCACTTCTCCTCACATCCTACCTTCCAGAAAGTGGTCGCTTTTCTGTTCAGAGAGTTGCTGCTATTCTTTTCTTCAATCTCCTGTTGAGTTCATAACTGTTCAGAATGGTTTGATCCCTATCTAGCTGAATTCCTGGGACCAGACGAAATTTAGGTCTCCTACTCCTCCACCATCTTGATCCTCCACCTATCTCTGTAGTTTTATTCCTTTTTTTAATACCTAATTTTTGCCTTCATTCTTTTTCTTGATTGATGCCAAAACTTTATCTATAATATCAAAAACGTTTATTAAAAAAATCACTTCTTGACTTGTCAAATCTACTATTTATATTCTTCTTGTGTGTGTGTTGTGGGTTTTTTTGTTTGTTTTTTATTTAAATTCCAGTTAGTTAACATACAGTGTAATATTAGTTTCAGATGTAGAATTTAGTGATTCAACACTTACATATAACACCTGGTGCTCATCCACAAGTGCACTCCTAAACCCCACCACCTATTTCACCCATCCCCCCACACACCATCCCTCCAGTGACCATCAATTTGTTCTATATAGTTAAGAGTCTGTTTCTTGATTTGCTTCTCTCTTTTTTTCTCCCATGATCATTTGTTTTGTTTCTTAAACAATCAATCAATCAGCTGCCAGTAACTCATAGCATTGGGGGCCACACAAAGTCTGGTGGTATGAATTGAATTTGCTGCATACCTTCAACAAGTAGCCAACCTCTCTGAGGTTAATCTTCCTATAAAATATTTTCTGCAAAGAAACTTAAAATATAGTACATAAAGCAATGATTTAGCTCTAGTACTTTATAAATGCTCTTGAAATAGTGAATACTAATTATCATAGTTTTTTTTACTACTACCACAAATTCTGTTAATACAATTACTATTACTTATGTTATTATTAATTATTATTATTATTACTTCTTTTGATTTATCTTTTATAAAGTGGATCACCTTTTTCCTCTTATTTTTAACTTACCATGCAATGCAAATCGTTCATGGTAGTCAGAAAGTGTGGCTTGTAAATATCCAGTTATTAAATCATGGAGATTGTCTTCACAGCTTAATATACAATGGATTTTTGTAGCTGTTTTGTGGACTCTTGAAAAGAAGGCATATTCTCCATAGAAAAGAGAATCATATATCTAATATTTCAATTCTCAGAAATGGATAGTGTCACATGAAAGTCTTCCACTACCAATGAAATTTATATTAATTTCTCCTTTCATTTCTGACTGAACTTATTTTGATGCTATTATTTTTGGCAGTTAAAAAGTATTATATTGACTCTGTCCTATTGAATTTTAAAAAAGACTTCTATATTTTACATTACATATGTTTCTACCTTTATTATCTTTTCAATTGTATTAACCAGACTTACTTTATTTACAGTTTTATTTTTAACCTTTCTATATTACCCTGATCTCTGTTTTTAAAGCAGAATCCAGCTAGAATTTGATTTTATTCTATTTATGATTCTCCACCTTTTTTAAAAAGATTTATTTATTTATTTGAGAGGGGGGGAGGTGCATAGGAAGGAGAGAAAATCTTAAGCAGACTCCTTGCTGAGCACAGAGCCCAACATAGGGCTTGATCTCATGACCCTGAGATCAAGACTTGAGCCAAAACAAAGAGTCGGATTCTTAACCAACTGAGCCACCTAGGTGCCCTGATTCTTCACTTTTAATGCTATATTTGGCTCTCCTTATGTAATCTTGGTTTATGTTTCATGTTTTTAAATTTTTGTTTCCTTTTTTTTTTCATTTATTATACTTTTGGCTATATAAATTTTGTTGACTTGCCTTTATCAATACAGTGATTTAAAAATTAAATTCCACTAATAGATTCCACTAATAGTTACTTCTAAGTATTTAATAATAAAATGATAAATCCATATACCTCAAATACAAAAGACAAATAAACCAGTATCCTTTGACACTCTTATGAAAGACAAATAAAACAGGAAGTTTTAATTTCTCTCCACAACACCTCAACACATTCCATGGTCTTCATTAATTCAATATGAGATTGTAGACTCAAGTTACATTTCTTAAATTCTTACTATTTACAATATATATTTTCTGTTTAGATAATTTTGGTTATTGATTCAGTTTGATTTAATAGTCTATTTATAAACATTATTATCTTATTTCTCTAAGTATGCATTGAATTGATTTTACTATTTATAATTAATCATTTTCTCACCACAAATTGCATAGCCTAAGTGCTTCATTCTGGAATACATATTTCAATAATCACTTTCAGGAAATTATAGCAGTGCTGTTGTTCCTGAATTGTGACTCACCTGTACACTGATGATGATGAAGAATAGGAAGACATTCTAATAATTACAACAACAGCAGATGCATCCATGAGTGATAACATATCAGACAACCAGATTTATATGCATTAGCTCAGCTAATCCTCACAAAATACTATGATAGGTAGTAGTATTCTCTACTTTTAAAGATAACAAGACTAAGGCCCAGAGAGGTTAAGTAACTACCCAAGATCACACAACTAGTTAGGAACAGAGACAGAAAGATTTCTGTAACTTTAGCAGATAGATGGAACTTGATCAGACTTGAAATTAGAACCCTGGGATCATAGCCATTTCCTATCCAAACTTTGTTATTGGGCACTTAATAATATTCAGGAGTTTGGGGTCCTCTTAGTTTTGTTTTCTATTTTTGTGCATAAGGTTCTTGGATTCTTATAGAAATATTATCTTTATCTTTGTTATTAAAAATACTGACAGTTTGTGTCATAGTATGAATATCATTCAGTTAATTTTATCTGTGCTATAGCATATTTTGGTGTACATTCCAAAATCAGTGTTTCTGTGTTTTTTTTAATATTCAGGTATATTTCATTCAATTATGTTTTGATTATTGCTGCTGTTTCCTTCCTTTTTAATCACTTTATTTACAAAAAGTCCCCCAAGAGCTCGTTTTCAATGAACATTGTAGATTGTGATTTGCTATTCATATACATTGCAAAATGATCACCACAATAAGTCTAGCTACCATCTGTCAGTGTACAAAGTTGTAACAATATGATTGCCTATATTCCCAATGCTATACATTACATTCCCATGTCTTAATTTATTTTATAAGTAGGAGATTGTACATCTTAATTCACTTGACCTATTTTATTCATACCCCCATCCCTCTGCTCTGGCAACCATCAGTTTGTTTTCTGTATCCATGAGTCTATTTCTGCTTTGGTTTTTTTTATTCCTCATGTAAGTGAAATAATATAGTTTTTGTCTTTGTCTGACTTATTTCATTTAGCATAATGACCTCTAGGTCCATCCATGTTGTTGCAAATGGCAAGATTTCATTCTTTTTTATGGCTCAGCTATAGTCATATATATATATATATATTCCATGGAATATGTTATATATATAATATTTATATCTCACATCTTCTTTATCTATTCATCTATCAATAGACATTTAGGCTGCTTCCATATATTGGATATTGTAAATAAGCTGTGATGAACGTAGGGGTGCATAGGTCTTTTTGAATTAATGTTTTCATTGTGTTCAGATAAATACCTAGAAGTGGAATTGCTAGATCATATAGTAGTTCTATTTATAATTTTTTGAGGAACCCTCATACTTTTCCACAGTGGCTGCAACAAATTACATTCCCACCAACTGTACACAGTGGTTCCCATTTCTCCACATCCTCACCAACACTTACTGTTGTCTTTTTGATACCATTCTGACAGGTGTGAAGTGATATCTCACTTTGGTTTTGATTTGCATTTCCCTGATGATGAGTGACTCCATTTGTCTGTTGGCCATCTGTATGTCTTCACTGGAAAAATGTCTATTCAGGTCCTCAGTCCATTTTTTTAATCAGATTTTTTTTTATATTAAGTTGTATGAATTCTTTTTTTTTTTAATTATTTATTTATTTATTTGCGAGAGAGAATGAGAGACAGCACATGAGAGGGGGGAGGGCCAGAGGGAGGAGCAGACTCCCTGCAGAGCAGGGAGCCCGATGCGGGACTCGATCCTGGGACTCCAGGATCATGACCTGAGCCGAAGGCAGTCGCTTAACCAACTGAGCCACCCAGGCGCCTGCCAAGTTGTATGAATTCTTTACATATTTTGAATGTTAAGCCCTTATTGGATACATCATTTGTGAATATCTTCTCCTATTCACTAGGTTGACTTTTCATTTTGTTGATGGTTTCCTTCACTGTGCAAAAGCCTTTTGGTTTGATGTAGTCCCATTTTTTTAATTTTTGTTTTTGTTATCCTTGGTTGAGGAGACAGATTCAAAAAAATATTGCTGAGATTGATGTCAAAGATCTTTGTCTATGTTTTCTTCTAGAAGTCTTAAGGCTTCAGGTCTTACATTTAAGTCTTTACTCCATTTTGAATTTATTTTAGTAAATGGTGTAAAAAGGGGTCCAGTTTCATTCTTTTGCATGTAGTGGCCCAATTTTCCCAGCACCATTTATTGAAGAGACTGTCTTTCCCCTATTGTATATCCTTGCCTCCTTTGCTTTAGATTAATTGACCATATAAGTGTGGTTTTATTCCTGGGCTCTCCACTTTGTTCCATTGATCTATGTGTCTGTTTTTGTGCCAGTACAATACCATTTGATTACTATAGTTTTGTAATATATTTTGAAATCCAGGAATATGATATCTCCAGCATTGTTCTTCTTTCTCAAAATTGCTTTATATATTTGGGGTCTTTTGTGGTTCCATTCAAATTTTAGTGTTATTTTTTCTAATACTGTGAAAAATACCATTGGTATTTTGATAAAGATTACACTGAATTTGTAGATTGCTTTGGGTAGGATGGACATTTTAATATTAGTTCTTTTACTCTATGACCACAGTATATCTTTCCATTTATCTGTGTCATATTCAATTTTTTTCATCAATGTCTTATACTTTTCAAAGTACAGGTCTTTTACCTACTTGGTTAATTTTATTCCAAGGTATTTTATTTCTTTGATGCAATTATTAATGGGGTTGTTCTCTTAATTTCTGATAGCTTATTTTTAGTATATAGAAATACAACAAATTTCTGTGTATTGATTTTGTATCCTACAAATTTATTGGTTTACTTACTAGTTCTAATAGTTCTTTGGTGGAAAGTTTAGGGTTTTCTATATATAACATCATATTATCTGCAAATAGTGATAGTTTACTTCCTCCTTTTATCTTCTTTTTCTAATTGTTATGGCAAGGACTTTCAATACTATGTTGACTAAAGATTCCAAAGAGTGGACATCCTTGTCTTGTTCCTGATCTTAGAGGGAAAGTTTCAAGTTTTTCACTATTCGGTATGTTAGCTGTGGGTTTATCATATATGGCCTTTATTATCAGAGGTACATTCACTTTATCTCCACTTGGTTGACCGTTCTTATTATAAATGAATGTTGACTTTGGTCAAATGTTTTTCTGCATCTATTGAGATGATCATATGATTTTTATCCTTCATTTTCTTTATCCCTCATTTTGTTAATATGGTATATCATGTCAATTTGTGGATACTGAGCAATCTTTGCATCCCTGGAATAAATTCCACTTGATCATTGTGAATGATTCTTTTAATGTTGAATTTGGTTTCCTAATATTTTGTTGAGGATTTTTACAACACAGTTCATCAGGGATATTGGCCAGTAATTTCAATTTTTGGTAGTGTCTTTGTCTGATTTAGGTATTAGGGTAATGCTTATATCATAGAATGAGTTTGGAAGAGTTCTTTCCTCTTTAATTTTTTTTGAAATAGTTGGAGAAGAATCAGTATTAACTCTTCTTTAAATGTTTGGTAGAATTCACCTGTGAAGCAAGCTGGTCCTGTACTTTTGTTGAGAGATTTTTTTATTGATTCAATTTCATTACTAGTAATCTGTTCAGATATTCTATTTCTTTGTGATTCAGTCTTGGAAAGTTATGTGTTTCTAGGAATTTATCTATATCTTCTAGGTTGTCCAATTTGTTGATGTACAATTTTTCATAGTAGTCTCCTATAATCTTTTGTATTTATGTGGTATCAGTTGTAACTTCTCTTTCATTTCTAATTTTACTTATTTGGGTCCTCTCCCTTTTTTTTGATGAGTCTTGCTAGAGATTTATCATTTGTTTATCTTTTCAAAGAACAAGCTCTTAGTTTCAATTATATTTTCTAGTGATTTTGTTTTTGAGTCTCTATTTCATTTATTTCTGCTCTGGTCTTTATTATTTTCTTCCTTCCACTAATTTAGGGCTTTATTCATTCTTTCTTTAGTTCCTATAGATGTAAAGTTAGATTATTTATTTGGTGTTTTTCTTATGTCTTGTGGTAGGCTTCTATCATTATAAATTTCCCTCTTAGAACTGTTTTTACTGCATCCCATAGACTGGAATGTTGTGTTTTCATTTTCATTTGTCTCCAGGAATTATTTGAATTCCTCTTTGATTTTTTCATTGACCCATTCATTGTTAGTAGCATGTTGCATAGTACACATGAGCTTGTGTTTTTTCCACTTCTCTTTTAACAATTGACTTCTAGTTTCATAGAAAAGGTGCTTAATATGATTTCACTCTTCTTAAAGTTATTGAGACTTGTTCTGCGGCCCAACATGTGATATATCCTGGAAAATGTTCCAAGTGCACTTGCAAAGAATGTGTATTCTGCTATTTGGGGATGGAATGTTCTATGTATGTGTTAACTCCATCTGACACTGCTTCCTTACTGATTTTCTGCCTGGAGGATCCATCCATTGATATAAATGGAGTACTAAAGTCCTCTATTATTGTACTCCTATCAAATTCTCATTTTATGTCCATTAATATTTGCTTTACACACTTAGTTGTTCCTATGTTGGGTGCATAATTATTTATAAGTGTTACATCTTCTAGTTGGATTGAATCATTTATCATTATGTAATGCCCTTCTCTGTCTCTTGTACAGCCTTTGTTTTAAAGTCTATTTTGTCTGATATAAGTATTGCTACCTCAGCTTTCTTTTCATTTCTATTTGCATGGAATATCTTTTTTCTATCCCTTCATTTTCAGACTGTGTTTGTCTTATTTCTGAAGTGAGTCTTTTGTAGGTGGCATATATATGGGTCTTTTTTATTTTTTAATTCATTCAGACACCCTACGTATTGTGATTGGAGAATTGTCTATTTACATTTAAAATAATTATTGAGGGTGGCTCAGAGATGGTGAAATATTAGGGGGACACTGAAAGTGCCTCATCCTGGGAATACAACTAGATCAACCTTCAATGATTTTGAACAACTAGGAAAAGGATCGGAGTAGAACAGAAAGCATCTGCACATTTGGAGTGAGTGAATTTGGCAGAAGCAAGGTTTGGAGCCCTGAACTGGGGGATTAGGGGGGCTACAGGGCCAGGAAGGGGAAGAAACCCAGAAGCCCAGTTCACAGAGCAAGGTTAGGAAGAGGGAGAAAGTTGGAAAGATTGCAGCAGATTGTGACCCCTCAATAAGCTGTGGCGAGTGGATCCTTGGGTTGCTCAGGGAAGGATTGCTCCCCTTTCTGGAGGGCGTTTGAGGAGCATATTTATCCCCTTCGGAGACAAAGAGACAGCGGGGGAGCCATTGACGGGAGCCCGCAGCAGGCTCAGAGGGGCACAGAGAGCGGAGAAAAAACTCTTAACATTTTGGTGTGAGCCACAATAGGCTTGAACCTCTCTGTGTGCATCTTCATAGCCACTTTTCTGGGACTGGCTGGGCACAGTGCAAAGGCTGGAGTGGATCACAGATAACCTGGCCCCAGGTCTTTGCTCTGAGCCACAGTATCTGGAACCTCTGTGCATACACCTTTACAGCTGCTTTTTGGGGACTGGCTGGGCACAATACAAAGACTGGAGTGGATCGCTAATAATATGGCCACCATTTTTTCTGTCTGCCGCAGTGCAGTCTAGCCTCTGTAATGGCTTTTCTGGGACAAAGGGGAGTAGGGGACTGAATCAAATGCAGATAGCTGATGGCCTGGCTCCAGCTTTTCACTGAGCATTACAATAAATTCTAGCCTCAGCACATGCACTGTGTTAAGGCTTTTCAGGGACACAACAATGCTGGGCATGCTCTGAGCCTCTCACCTGGGGAGAGGAATGGGTGCATACATTATCAGGCCCTTTAAAACTTGGAGTTTTGAATCCCAGCCACTGGCCAGAGATAAAATACAGGAGATCTGTAGATCTGGGCATGCTGATGACCCAGACACAGACAGGTTAGGCCAGGGAATTAACAAGAGCCTGGGCCATAGGAGACTGCCTGTTTTTCTGGGAGGGCCTCCTGAGCAGTAGCTGCCAAGGACAAGGGGATGAGGTGATGCCATAGTCTACCTCCTCAACCACCACCCCCTCCTCCTGCCCACCAGCACAGTCAGACTACAGAGAGAAACACAGTGCCTCTAGTGGAAGCTGGAATCCCTTACACTAAACCCCACCCCCTGACCTGGTAGGAGCATCTTTCCAAGAGTAAGTCAGTTTGTGACCCAGCACAGCAGGCCTCTCACTCAGAAGACAAACACAAACCCCAGCATATACCAAGTCTACTGATTAAAGAAAAAAAAAAAAAAAGCTTCCACCTTAACATCACAAACAAATCAAAGCATATCTACTTATGGGAACAAACACTCCCCACTAAAAGCAAGGTGGAACACTGTAGAGGGAGGGGCAGTGGGAAAGAGCAGCCAATGTTGTTCTTGATATTATTATTGCTGTTTTTGCTAGGATTTTTTTCCTTTTTTTTTCTTCTTTCTTTTTCTTTTTCTTTCCTCCTTTGTTTTCTGGAAAAAATGACTAGGAGGAGAAGTTCACAAAAAAAGAAAGAGCCAGAGGTAATACTCTCTGCCTCAGATTTAATCAATATGGATATAAGTAAGATGTCCAAGCTAGAATTCAGAATAACGATTATAAACATACTAGCTGGGCTTGAAAAAAGCATAAAAGGCACTAGAGAATCCCTTAGTGCAGAAATAAAAGAAATAAAATCTAGTCAGGCTAAAACTAAAAATGCTATTACTGAGATGCAGTCTAAAATGGAGGCACTAACTGCTAGGGTAAATGAGGCAGAAGAGAGAGTCTGTGATATAAAATACAAAATGACGGAAAGTAAGGAAGCTGAGAAAAATAGAGAAAAACAACTACTGGATCATAAGGGGAGGATTTGATATCAGTGATACCATAAAGTGAAACAATATTAGAATAATTGGTGTCCCAGAATATGGGGGGTGGGGGGGCAGAAGATTCATTTGAACAAATTATAGCTGATAACGTAAGGAAATAAACATTCAAGCCCAGGAGGCACAGAGAACCCTCCTCAAAATCAATAAAAATAGATCAACACCCCAACATATATTAGTGAAGTTTGCAAATTTCAGAGATAAAAGGAAATCCTAAAAGCAGCTGAGACAAGATGTCCTTAGCCTACAAGGTTAGAATCATTAGACTGGCAGCAGACCCATCCACAGAGACCTGACAGGCTAAAAAGGACTAGTATGATACATTCAGTGTGCTAAATGAAAAAAAAAATGCAGCCAAGAATACTTTATCCAGCAAAGCTGTCATTCAGAATGGAAGGCAAAATAAAGAGCTTCCAGGACAAATAAAAAGTAAAAGAATTTGTGATCACTAAACCACCATATGACAAATAATAAAAGGAATTCTTTAAACAGAAAACCCAAAAGTAACATAGATCAGAAAAGAACACAGATAATCTACAGAAACAGTGACTTTACAGATAGTGGCACTAAATTCAATATCTTTCAATAGTTACTCTGAATGTAAAGGGGCTAAATGCTCCAATCAAAAGACAAAGAGAACGGCTAAAATTAACAAGTCAGGAAATGACAGATGTTGGCGAGGATGCAGAGAAAGGGGAACCCTCCTACACTGTTGGTGGGAATGCAAGCTGGTGCAGCCACTCTGGAAAACAGTATGGAGATTCCTCAAAAAGTTGAAAATAGAGCTGCCCTATGACCCAGCAATTGCACTACTGGGTATTTACCCCAAAGATACAAATGTAGGGATCCAAAGGGGTACATGCAACCTGATGTTTATAGCAGCAATGTCCACAATAGCCAAACTGTGGAAAGAGCCAAGATGTTCATTGACAGATGAATGGATAAAGAAGAGGTTGTATATATATAAAATGGAATATTACACAGCCATCAAAAGGAATGAGATCTTGCCATTAGCAATGAGGTGGATGGAACTGGAGGGTGTCAGGCTGAGTGAAATAAGTCAGTCAGAGAAAGATGTGTATCATATGACCTCACTGATATGAGGAATTCTTTTTTTTTTTTTAAGATTTTATTTGTTTATTTGCTAGAGAGAGAGAGAGAGAGTGACAGTACAAGCAGGGGGAGTGGCAGGCAGAGGGAGAAGCAGGCTCCCCGCTGAGCAAGGAGTCCGATGTGGGACTTAATCCCAGGACCCTGGGATCATGACCTGAGCCAAAGGCAGATGCTTAACCGACTGAGCTACCCAGGCATCCCGATATGAGGAATTCTTAATCTCAGGAAACAAACTGAGGGTTGCTGGAGTCGTGGGTTTGAGAGGGATGGGGTGTCTGGGTGATAGACATTGGGGAGGGTATGTGACATGGTGAGTGCTGTGAACTGTGCAAGACTGTTGAATCACAGATCTGTACCTCTGAAACAAATAATACAATATATGTTAAAAAAAAAAAAAAAGAAGAAGAAGAAGAAGATAGTAGGAAGGGAAAAATGAAGGGGGGGAAATCATAGGGGGAGATGAACCATGAGAGACAATGGGCTCTGAAAAACAAACTGAGGGTTCTAGAGGGGAGGGTGGTGGGGAGATGGGTTAGCCTGGTGATGGGTATTAAAGAGGGCATGTTCTGCATGGAGCACAGGGTGTTATACACAAACAATGAATCATGGAAAACTACATCAAAAACTAATGATGCAATGTATGGTGATTAACAAAGCATAAAAATAATAAAAAAAGAAGATGTGGTATATATAAATGCAATGGAATATTATGCAGCCATCAAAAAACCCCCGAAATCTTACCATTTGCAATGATGTGGATGGAACTGGAGGGTATTATGCCTAGTGAAATAAGTCAATCAGAGAAAGACATGTATCATATGATCTCACTGATATGAGGAATTCTTAATCTCAGGAAACAAACTGAGGGTTGCTGAAAGAGTGATGGGTGGGAGGGATGAGGTGGCTGAGTGATAGACATTGGGGAGGGTATGTGCTATGGTGAGCGCTGTGAATTGTGTAATACTGTTGAATCACAGACCTGTACCTCTGAAACAAATAATATATTGTATGTTAAAAAAAAAAAAAGAAGAAGAAGAAGATAGTAGGAAGGGAGAAATGAAGTGGGGGAAGCGGTGGGGGAGACAAACCATGAGAGACAATGGACTCTGAGAAACAGAGGTTTCTAGAGGGGAGGGGGTGGGGGGGATGGGTTAGCCTGGTGATGGGTATTAAAGAGGGCACATACTGAATGGAACACTGGGTGTTATACATAAACAATGAATCATGGAACACTACATCAAAAACTAATGATGTAATGTATGGTGATTAACATAACGTAATAAAATAAAATTTAAAAAAGAAGGAAAGAAATAATGGTATTCACCACTCGGCATCAGGAAAATACAAATCAAAACCACAATGAGATACCACCTCACACGAGTTAGAATAGCTAAAATTAACAAGTCAGGAAACACCAAATGTTGTCGAGGATTCAGAGAAAGGGCAACCCTCTTAACATTGTTGGTGGGAATGCAAGCTGGTTCAGCCACTCTGGAAAACAGTATGGAGGTTTCTCAAAATGTTAAGAATAGAGCTACCCTATGACCCACTAATTGCACTACTAGATATTTACCCCAAAGATACAAATGTAGTGATCCAAAGTGGCACCTGTACCCCAATGTTTATAGCAGCAATGTCCACAATAGCCAAACTATGGAAAGACCCCAGATGTACATCACCAGATGAATGGATAAATAAGTGATATATATATTTATATATATATATATATATATATATATATATATGAGTATTACTCAGCCATCAAAAAGGGTGAAATCTTACCATTTATATTGATGTGGATGGAACTGGAAGGTATTATACTGAGGGAAGTAAGTCAATCGGAGAAAGACAATTATCGTATGGTTTCAGTCATATGTGGAATATAAGAAACAGTGCAGAGAATCATAGGGGAAGGGAGGGAAATCTGAATGGGAAGAAATGAGAGAAGGAGACAAACCATGAGAGACTCTTAACTATAGGAAACAAACTGAGAGTTGCTGGAATGCAGGTGGGTGGGGTGATATGGTTACTGGGTGATGGGCATTAAGGAAGGCACGTGATGTGATGAGCACTGGGTATTATACACAACTGATGATTAACTGAACCCTACATCTGAACTGATAATGTACTATACGTTGGCTAATTGAATTCAAATTTAAAAAAAGAAAAAATAATAATTATTGATAGTTATGTACTTATTGCCATTTTTAAAAATTGTTTTTTGATGGCTTTTTGGCTTTTTTCTGTTCCTTTCTTCTTTCTCTCTCTCTCAGCCCTATGATTTGATGACTTTCTTTAGTGTTAAGTTTGTATTCTTTTCTGTTTATTTTTTGTGTGTCTTACAGATTTTTTCTTTGTGGTTATCACGAGTTCATATATTATAACCGATCTGCATAGCACTATATTTTTAGTTGCTGGTCACCTAAGTTCAAATTCATTCTAAAAGAACTATATTTTTACTTTCCCCCACATTTCATGTTTTTGATGTCATATTTCACATCTTTTTATTTTGTGTATCCCTTAATTATTATAGATATACTTGATTTTACTACTTTTGGTCTTTTAACAAAATACTAGTGTTTGTTAAGGGTTTGATCTGTTTCCTCTACTATATGTTTGCCTTCACCAGTGAGATTTCTTCCCCATCACACATTTTCTTATATCTATTTATGGCCTTTCTTTTTCTGTTTAAAGAAATCCCTTTAATATTTCTTGTAAAGCTAGTTTAGTGGTGATGAACTCCTTTAGTTTTTGGTTGTCTGGGAAACTCTTTATATCCCCTTCAATTCTAATGATATCCTTGTTAGGTAGAGTATTTTTGGTTGTATGTTTTTGTTATTTTTTTTTTCTCCTTTCAGCACTTAGAATATATCAGGTCATGCCCTTCTGTCCTGTACAGTTTGTGCTGAAAAATTAGCTCATAGTCTATGGAGGTTCCCTTATATGTAACTAATTGCTTTTCTCTTGCTGCTTTTAACATTATTTCTTTATCTTTAATTTTTTGCCATTTTAATAATAATGGGTTCTGGATCTCTTCGTGTTATCTTGTTTGAGACTCTCTGTTCTTCCTTGATATGGGTGACTCTTTTCCTTCCCCAGGTTAGGTAAGTTTTCAGCTATTATTTCTTCAAATAAATTTTCTGTCCCTTTCTTTCTTCTCCATCTGGGACCCCTATAATATGAATGTTAGTCCATGACTGTTTCAGGTGCACTGGTGGGTGGGGCTGGTTCCTGGCACAGGTGGTTGTAAGGCCCAGCAGCAGCACCTCTTATGGGTATGCTGGTGGGCAGAGTTATCTTCCTGTCAGCTGTGAGGCCCCACTGAGGCACAATGTTGTGTGGGGCTCCCATGAGATGTTCTTACTGGCATTAGCAGTCTAGAGGCAGGATTCCAATATGTTGCCCTCCAGTGCTGGGATCAGCACAGCAGAACAAGTTAGGAAAAAATGGCTGCTATCAGTGTCACAGTCCCTGAGTTGAGGCCCAGTTGCCTCCTGCCTCTCTGGCAAACGCTCCAAGATTAATAAGTGGATCTCCTTCACCTATGGTCTATGAACATTTCTATCTGGTGTTTTTGTGCTGATTTCTGGGTCAAGTGTGTTTGTATGTGAACCTTTTAAGAGTGGGTTTTTCTTTCACCACAGCTCTATAGTTTTTCTCTGGATATACTTGTTGATTTTCAAAGACAGGTGTTTTGAGGGCTCATCTCTCCTGTGCAGGATCTAAGGGTCGGGGTGCCTGATGTGGAGCTCAAATCTCTTGCTGCTTGGGAAAAAAATTCATATCTTTGAGATCTCTCCTGACCATGGAGTGCTGTCCCTGGGGTGTAATTTCTTCCTTAGTAAGACCATATCTCTGCCTCTTCTACATGTTTAAGTGCTGTCCCTTGTTGTGGCTCTGTTCATCCAGTTTCTAGGTTCCCTTCACAGGGAATTAATTATTCCATAGGTAGTTGCAGGTTTGTTGTGCCCATCAGAGGAAGTAAGCTCAGGATCTTCCTATGCCACTATCTTCCTTGCCACCACTTCTGTAAGTTATTTTTTTTTCCTTTGCATTATTCATTAATAAGAAGTTGGGCCTCCTCATTAATAAGGTCAGGGTATTCTTAATGGTATCTATTTCTGTACCCAGGGATTGATAACCCTGATCTTATGCTAACCTGGATACTGATCTGCACTTGTTCTTTGGTTCACTGCAGGCAGGGTTAACTCCCTTCACATGTGTAATATGTCAGCTTGAATGTGGCCCCACAGTCAGAACTTTTTCTCTTCTTCACCTTCCATAGTTCCTTTGCTGAACCTCTCCTTTTATTACATGCTCTCCTTTCTTACAATTACAGGGACTCTGCTGTCCTGGCTGTCCTAGTCCTTGAATGAGTTCTCTATGTCATTGATTTCTGCATTAAAATATATCTCACCATCTACTACAATACTAAAATGTATTAATATATTAAAGATGGAATAAATAAATTATTAAAGTAGATCCTCAATGTTTTATCTTCAGAACTTCTTTCCTCTTTCTCTGTTCCTCATCCTTTAGAAACCTATATGGTTTTAATCAGCTACCCCCTGCAGGTAGATTCTATCGAGGTCCACAGTCCCAAGGTTCCATCAACACACTGCCTAGCATCACCTCTGGATGGTCCTTTGAAGTCAGTATGTCTGCATTCATTTGCTAGGGCTGCCATAACACAGTCCCAAACTGGGTTGCTTAAATACCAAAAATTTATTCTCTCACAGTTCTAGAGGCTGGAAGTCCAAGATCAAGGTGTTGACAAAATTGGTTTCTTCTCCCTCCCTGGCTTAACACTTAACCAACTGAGCCACCGAGGCATCCCAATATTCAATGTTATAAGTAAGTCTCATTTCTGATATTTTGAAGCCTAAGCCTTTGTTTCCATTTTGACATCTTAATACACTAGAATTCTATATTTAGTGAATAATCCAAAATAAGCACAAAATAAATTAATTGTTCAAACACATAGAAAAAAGAACAGGATCCCAAGACCCCACAGTCAAATCAATCTTGAAAAAAGAAAAGCAAAGCTGAGGTGTCACAATTCTGACCTCAAGTTATATTATAAAACTGCAGTAATCAAAGCAGTTTGGTACTGGAACAAAAATAGACACATGGATCAGTGGAACAGAATAGAAAACCCAGAAATAAATTCACAATTATATGGTCAATTAATGTTTGACAAAGCAGAAAAGAGTAACCACTGGGAAAAACACACTGTCTTCAACAAATGGTGTTGGGAAAACTGGTCAACTATATGCAAAAGAATGAAACTGACCACTGTCTTACACCATACACAAAGATAAACTCAAAATGGATGAAAGACTTCAATGTGAGACAGGAATCTGTCAAAATCCTAGAGGAGAACATAAGCAGTAACCTCTTCGACATCAGCCACAGCAATTTCTTTCAAGATACATCTCCAAAGGCAAGTGAAACAAAAGCAAAAATGAACTTTTGGGACTTCATCAAGATAAAAAGCTTCTGCACAGCAAAGGAAACAGTCAACAAAACTAAGTTGGCTTTTCAAACTTACTGAAATGGAGGTAAATTATTTAACCAATAAAGTGTTCAAAACAATGACTCATAAAGATGGTCACTGAGCTTGAGAGAAGAATGGATGAACAAAATGAGAATTTCAACAAAGAGCTAGAAAATATAAGAAAGTATTAAACAGAAGTCATAGAGCTGAAGAATAAAACAACCGCACTAAGCAATACAGTAGAGGGTTGAAGAACAGACAAGATGGAGCAGAAGAAAAGATCAGTAACTTGAAAATAGGGCAATAGAACTCACCCAATCAGAATAGAAAAAGAGAAAGGAATGGGAAAAAGTGAAGATAGCTTAAAAAACTTATGAGAAAACATCAAGCAGACCAACATTCACATTACAAAGCACCCAGAAGGAGGAGAGAGATAAAAGGGCAGAAAACTTATTTGAAGAAATAATGGCTGAAATTTCCCTGCCCTAGGGAAGGAAACAGGTATCTAGATCCAGAAAGTACTGAATAAGATGAACTCAAAGAGAACCACACCAAGAAACATTATAAAGTGTCAAAAATTAAAGACAAGGACATAATCTTAAAAGTTGCAAGGGAAAAACAACTTGCTACATACAAGAAAACCACAAGACTATAAACCTATTTTTCAGCAGAAAAGTTTCAGGCCAGAAAGCAGTGGCACAAAAGTGCTAAAAGAAAAAAAAAAAACTTCTAACCAAGAATACTCCACCCAGCAAAGTTATCCCTCATAACTGAAGGAGATACAGTTTTCCAGGCAAACACAAGCTAAGAGAGTTCATTATCATTAGGCCAGTCTTAAAAGAAATGTTAAAGGTATTTTTCCAAGCTGTAATGAAAGCTGTAATGAAATGTTACTAATTTGGTGTTCCTGGGTAGCTCAGATGGTTAAGTGTCTGCCTTCAGCTCAGGTCATGGTTTCTGGGTCCTGGGACTGAACCCTCTGTCAGACTCCCAGCTCAGTGGGGAGTCTGCTTTTCTCTCTTCTTCTGCCTCTCCCCCTGCTCATGCTCTCTCTCTCTCTCTGTTATCTCTCTGCCTCAAATGAATAAATAAAATATTTAATTAAAAAAAAGAAATGTTACTAATTTGTAACAGGAAAACATATGAAAGTATAAATCGCACTGGTAAGGTAAGTATATAGTAAAATTCAGAATAATATAATGTAAAGGTGATGGGTTAATCCCTTTAAAGCTAGTATGAAGATTAGAAGACAAAAGCAGTAAAAATAATTGTAACAGATATATAGAATATTCCATCCAAAAGCAAGAGAATATATATTCTTCTTAAGCACACATGGAACATTACATGGGATTGATCACATATTAATAACTTTAAACAGACTGAAGTCATATCAAGCATCTCTTCTGACTACAATCATATGAAACTAGAAATCAATTACAAAAACAAAACTTTAAATTTCACACATATGTGGAGATTAAACAACATTAGTAAACTTGCAGGATACAAAAACCAATATATAAAAAATCTGTTGCATTTCTATACACTAATAATAATCAGAAAGAGAAATAAGGAAAATGTAGAAAAAATTACTAGAAGAAAATGACTCAATACATGTCCCATTTACATTTGCATCAAAAGGAATAAATGCCTAGGAATAAATTTAACCAAGGAGATGAAAGACCGGTACACTGAAAACTGTAAGACATTGATGAAAGAAATTGAAAAAGACACAAATAAAAGTAAGGATAGCCTGTGCTCATGGTTTAGAAGAACTAATATTAAAATATTCATACTCCCAAAGCAATCTACAGATTCAATGCAATCGCTATCAAAATTCCAATGTCATTTTTCACAGAAATAGAACTAACAATCCTAAAATTTGTATGCAACCACAAAGACCCCAAATATCCAAAATCAATCTTGAGAAAGAAGGACAAAACTGCAGTAATAACACTTCCTAATCAAACTATATTACAAAGCAATAGTAATCAAAAGAGTTTTGGCATAAAACAGACACACAGATTAATGGAACAGAATAGAGAGTCCAGAAATAAACCCATGTATATATGGCCAATTAGTTTACCACCAATGAGCCAAGCATACACATTGGGGAAAGGACAGTCTCCTCAATAAATGGTGTTGGAAAACTGGACAGCTGCATGCAAACGAATTAAACTGGACCATTTTCTTACACCATGAACAAAAATTAATTCAAAATGGATTAAAGACTTGAACATAAGAACCACAAAACTTCTAGAGGAAAACAGACAATAAGCTCTTGACAGCAGCCTTGGGATGACTTTGTGGACTTGACAACAAAAGCAAAAAAATGAAAAAGTGAAACTATATCAAACTAAAAATATTCCACACAGGGGTACTTGGGTGGTTCAGTTGGTTAAGCATCTGCCTTTGGCTCAGGTCATGATCCCAGGGTCCTGGGATCGAGCCCCTCATGGGGCTCCCTGCTCAGTGGAGAGCCTGCTTCTCCCTCTGCTCCCTGCTCATGCTCTCTCTCTCTAATAAATAAATAAAATCTTTCAAAAAATTAAAAAAATTAAAAGCTTCTGCACAGCAAAGGAAACCATCAACAAAACGAAAAAGACAACTACCAAATGGGAGAAAATATTTGCAAATAATATATCTGATAAGGGGTTAATATAAAAAAATTAAAAATTTATACAACTCAAACAAACAACTAAAAAAGGCAGAGGATCTGAAAAGACACTGTCCCAAACAAGACATACAGATGGCCAGAAGATAAATAAAAAGGTGGCTAACATCATTAATTACTAGGGAAATATGAATCAAAACCATAATAAGATATCACCTCATACCTATGAGAATGGCTATTATCAGAAGATAAGAGATAACTAGTATTGGTGAGGATGTGGAGTAAAAAGAACTCTTGTACACTGTTGATGGGAATGTAAGTTGGTGCAACAATTATGGAAAACAGCATGGAGGTTCCTAAAAAAAATCATAAATAGAATTACCATACAATCCAGCAATTTCAGTACTGGGTGTTTATCCAAAGGAAATGAAAACACTAACTTGAGGAGATACATGCTCCGCCATGTTCATTGCAGCTTTAATTCAATAGCCAAGATATGGAAAAAACTCAGGTGTCCATCCAAGGATGAATGGATAAAAAAAATGTGTGTGTATGTATGTGTGTGTGCATGTGTTCACAATGGAATATTGTGAATGCACATGCACAGAAACATTTTTAAATCCATTTAAGATAAGGTCTCTGTTTTCAGCCATGTTCTCTCTAATTCTATCTTAATTCTTTCTGTCACTTATGACAATTGTCATTAAAAAAGAATACTAAAAGAAAATGTGTGTGTGCATGTGTATTCACAATGGAATATTAGTCATTAAAAAAGAATACTATCTTGCCATTTGTGACAACGTGGGTCTTGGGGGCATTATACTAAGTGAAATAGGTCAGAAAAAGACAAATATGATATTTGCTCATATGATCAAACTATGATCTCACGTGTGGAATCTTACCAAAAAAAAATCAACTCATAGATACATAGAACAGATTGGTATTTGCCAGGGGTGGGCGTCAGTAAAATGAGTTAAAGAGGTCCAAAGACACAAACTTCCAATTATAAAGTGAGTCATGAGATACAATGTAAAGTATGGTAGTTATAGTTAAAATACTATATTGTGTATTTGAATGTTGCTAATAGAATAAATCTTAAAAATTCTCATCACAAGAATTTGTAACTATGTGTGGTCTCAGATGTTAAGTAGATTTATTGTAGTGACCATTTCACCATATATGCAAGTATCATATCATTATGTTGTACATCTGAAACTAATATAATGTTATATGTCAATTATATCTCAATAAAATAAATGTTTTAAAGTGTCTTTTCAATGTAGAATATCAGGTGAGGAAAATCTTTAAGCACAATTAATCTAAGTTTCCCCATTTTAGGAATTCAGATTTCATTTTTATTAATTTTTTTAATTTTTAATTTTATTTATTATTTTTCTTTTTTTAGAGAGAGAGCACACATGAGTGGGGACAGGGAGGGGGAGAGGGAGAGAGAGAATCCCAAGCAGGCTCTACTTCCAGCATGGAGCCCAACATGGGGCTCAATCTCACAACTTTAAGATCATGACCTGAGCTGAAATCAAGAGTCAGACACTTAACCGACTGAGCTACCCAGGTGCCCCACAGATTTCTTTCTTTCTTTCTTTCTTTCTTTTTTTTTTTTTTTTACACATTCAGGCATACCAAGATTACAATGGCACTGGGGATACATAATTTCATCAGTTAATGTTAGTTTTTAGCATCAACCTTTTGCTGAATCTGAAACCACTTAACTAGGCATTTTTAAAATCCAAATGGCTTTCCTTTCTACTTTTATAATACTGTGTTCAGCAGAGATCTTGCCAGGCAGTATACATTTTTCTGTGTTCTGAATTAACATATATGCACCAAAAGAACACAACCATAGAAAGAATGGGGAAAAAGGAGGAAAGACCCATGTGAGAGGTTTTGCTTTTGACAAGGCATCCTGAGAGGTTTGGGGCTGATTTGATACTAAATCAGTCACCATGTGCACCTTTTCTACAGCACCCTGCACAAAAGGAGAGGCCTGGGGTATCTATTTTTAGAATCATAATGTTCAGCTTGTATCCTTTTAAAATTGTATGTCATGTAGAAAAAAAGATGTCACATCAGAAGTCATGGTATAACAGAAGAGGAGAAAACCTGCTGGAAATTTCCCAGTGCTCTAACCAAGACACCCTCACACAGAGCAGCAAGCAAACACTGGGGAAGACGAAAGCTAGAGCAAGTCCAGAGGGAGAGCCAGCTACAACCTGGGAAAAGACAGTCACAGAGACTGAACTCAGAGTTCAGGGAAAGGGGATTCAGGAGTTTCTATGTTAATAGAAAGGTATAAATTTGGCTCCTTGCAGGAAGAGAAAAGAAAGAAAACATGCAGGAATTTCACTTAAGTGTTATATCACATTGTTTTATGAGCTTTTTATGCTTCTTTTATTTAACTTTTACAACATGGATATTATTAGATAGCATCATCTGTACATTATAGAAGAAAAGACTGAGGCTCAAATACCTTGCAGAAACAAAAAACAGAGACAGAAATCATTTGGACTGTTAAACGCTAAAGCTCTGGGGGTTTCCTTCAATACTTAAATTGTCATAAGTGACAGAAAGCATTAAAGTAGAATTAGAGAGAACATGGCTGAAAACAGAGACCTTATCTTAAATAGATTTAAAAATGTTTCTGACTGTACTGTCTACCGCAATTGCATTCAAGGAAGTGCTGTATCAAAATGGCCAGGCTCTCCATTCCCCGAAAAACAGAAGTTGAACTGTGGCCTCTGTGATTCTTTCTGCCAGGCCACATCCTACTTCCTGGTGCTCAAGCCCTGTCTGCTTCAGTCTGTCCTGGCTGTGCCCAGAGGCTGCTACTGTTCTTTCCCTCATCTCCAGCCAGAGTCGGCCACCTAAGCATCCTGTTCTGAATGGTCGTCCCTAGAATAGCATATGCTACCCATGCAGCCTGTAAAAGCTCCCTATGTTGTAGCTCTAAGACTCAGAGAGAGGGACCATGCCTGACTACTCTGCTTCCCACATGGGCTCATTTCCATGCCCCCAAATGTTATTCAAAATCAAATTCCAAGGTCAAATACATTTGAGAAACACTGGCTAAAAAAATAACACAGGTCACTGAGGTAATTAACTACATGGTTCCTTGAAATCTAATATTCTAATGTGGACTGTGGTTCTCCAAGTGTTGGATGTATTATTCAGTGTTTCCAAAATGATTTGACCTGGAAACCTTCTTTCTTGAGTTACTTCAAGGGAGCAGTGCTCTGCAGGATAGCCTTTAAAAGAGGAATAGGGATAAATAAAGCTTTAGGACCAAGAATTAGGGAAATATCATGAGCCAAAACCTATTTTAGCTACTTTAGGTACAAAAAAGAAAGAAAGAAAGAAAGACCATGAATCAGAGGCCATGATTCATATATGTGTCGTTGTACAAAAGTATGAGGAAAAGTGCTTAAGCTCTTGCTAATTTAGAATTATTCTAACATTATATCAAAGTATCTTCTCTATACCATTTTAAGGTGAGTGTCTCCTTTCATAAATTTCATTCAAGAAATACCCAGATTGTGGAAGAGCAAGATGGCAGAGAACAGGAGACCTAAATTTCATCTGGTCCTAGGAAATCAGCTGGATAGGGATCAAATCATTCTGAACAGTTACAAAGTCAACATGAGATTGAAGAAAAGAATAGCAGCAACTCTCTGAACAGAAAAGCAACCACTTTCTGGAAGGTAGGACATGAGGAGAAGTGAATCTGAGGTGATATTTGGGAAGATAGACAGACTGGAGGGGGAGGGAGCAGTGATAAGAGCAGCAGAGCACAAAATCAGAACTTTTAAAAGTTGGATCCACTGAGGGACGTCACTCCAGTTGCTAAGTGGGGGATGGGGGGGTGGGAGGGAGGTGGAACCCTCACTGGGACACTGTGGTCTCAGGACCCTCGGGGTCACAGAAAGACCAGGTGTGCCTGAGTGTGGCAGAGCTCCCAGGTATTGGAGCAGGAAAGCTGGCTGCAGAGACGGAGCCAAGGAGCGGGCTCTCAGCTCGGGGTTGCCATAAACTGTGATCCACAGCACAGTCGGGGCATTGCTCCTCCAGCAGGGAACCAACAAGCGGCAGACCTGGAGAGACTCCCTTTTCTCCCCCAGGAGGAGCAGCACAGGAGCACACAGCAGGGATCTGCTGGGTTTGGAGACTCCACACAGGGTCATGCACCAGAGATAGAAACGCTTGGTCACAGGCCAGGTGAGCATGCTGTGTGGCCAGAGACCCAGGGAGACGGGAGTGATTGACTGCTTTTCTCTGGGGGCACACTGAGGAGTGGGGACCCGAGTTCTCGGCTCCTCCGGGGTGGAGATTGGGAGGCCGCCATTTTCACTCTCATCCTCCAAAGCTGTACCGCAAAAGCTTGCAGGAAACAAAAGCTCCTGAGAGCAAACCCTAGCAGATTACTTGGCCCGGACTGGCAAGGGTGGGGCAATTCCACCTCTGGCAAAGACATTTGGGAACCATGGCAACAGGCCCCTCCCCCAGAAGATCAGCAAGAACAGCCAGCCAAGACCAAGTTTACCAATCAATGAGAACGGCAAAACTCCAGTGCTAGGGGAATACTGCACATAGAACCCATGGCTTTTTACCATGATTTTTTAGTCTTTCAAAGTTAATTTTTGTTTTAATTTCTCTTTTTCCCTTTTTCAACCAAAATCTTATCAATCCCTTTTTTAAAAAAACATTTTTATTTTTAATTTTTAGAGTCATATTCTATCCCTTCATACTAGTTACCCTTATTTTTGGCATATATATATAAGTTGTTCTCCCTTTAAAATTTTGAGATACAGTTTCTTCTAACAGATCAAAATATATCCTAAATCTAGTGTATGGCTTTGTTCTAGTCTCCTGCCTGATCACATTCTCTCCCTTTTTTTTTAAATGCTCTTCTTTCTTTTTTCAAACAACTTATCAATTCTTTTATAAAATCTTTTATAATTTTCATCTTTACAATCATATTCCATCCCTTCATCGTATTAACCCTTATTTTTGTACATATATCAGTTTTTCTTTCTTTAAATTTTGGGAGGCCCTTTCTTCTTTTTTTTTTTTTTTTTTTTTTTTTTAATTTTTTTATTCTTATGTTAATCCCCTTACATTACAACATTAGTTTTAGATGAAGTGTTCCATGATTCATTGTTTGTGCACAACACCCAGTGCTCCATGCAGAATGTGCCGGGAGGCCCTTTCTTCTAACAGACCAAAATACACCCAAAATCTAGTGTGTGGCACTGATCTATGCACCAGCCTGAACATACTTGATCATATTCTGTTTTTTTTTGTTTTGTTTTGTTCTGTTTTTGTTTGTTTTTATCTGTTTTTCTCTTTTTCTTTTCTCTTTCTTCCCCTTTCTTTTCCCCCAGTTTCAGGTCTTTTCTGATTTGTTTAGAGTATATTTTATTGGGACATTGTTACCCTGTTAGCATTTTGTTCTCTCATTCATCTATTCTCCTCTGCACAAAATGAAAAGATGGAAAAAATCACCTCAACAAAAAGAACAAGAGGCAGTACAGACTGCCAGGGACCTACTCAATATGGACGTTAGTACAATGTCACAAATAGAGTTCAGAATGATGATTTTAAAGATACTAGCTGGGCTTGAAAAAAGCGTGGAAGTTTTTAGAGAAACACTTTCTGGAGAAATAAAAAGAAAAAAAGAAATAAAACTAAAATCTAACCAAGTCGAAATCAAAAAGTCTATTAATGAGATGCAATAAAAAATGGAGCCTCTAACTGCTAGGATAAATGAGGCAGATGAGAGAATTAGCAATATAGAAGAACAAATGATGGAAAATAAAGAAGCTGAGAAAAAGAGAGATAAACAACTACTGGATCACGAGGGCAGAATTCGAGAGATAAGCAATACCATAAGACAAAACAACATTAGAATAATTGAAATCCCAGAAGAAGAAAGAGAGGAGCAGAAGGTATACTGGAGAAAACTATAGCAGAGAACTTCCCTAATTTGGGTAGGAAACAGGCATCAAAATCCAGGAGGCAGAGAATCCCTCTCAAAATCAATAAAAATAGTCAACACCCCAACATCTAATAGTAAAATTTACGAGTCTCATAGACAAAGAGAAAATCCTGAAAGCAGTTTGGGACAAGAGATCTGTAACCTACAATGGTAGAAACATTAGATTGGCAACAGACCTATCCACAGAGACCTGGAAGGCCAGAAAGGACTGGCAGGATATATTCAGAGCACTAAATGAGAAAAATATGCAGCCAAGAATACTATATCCAGCTAGGCTATCATTGAAAATAGAAGGGGAGATAAAAAGCTTCCAGGACAAACAAAACAATCCTTATATCAGACAAATTGGATTTTAACCCAAAGACTATACTAAGAGATGAAGAAGGACACTATATCCTACTTAAAGGGTCTATCCAAAAAGAAGATCTAACAATTGTAAAAATCTATGCCCCTAACATGGGAGCAGCAAATTATATAAGGCAATTAAGAACAAAAGCAAAGAAACACATTGACAAGAACACAATAATAGTGGGGGATGTTAACACCCGCCTCACTGAAATGGACAGATCATCTAAGCAAAAGATCAACAAGGAAATAAAGACTTCAAATGACACACTGGACCAAATGGACTTCACAGATATAGTCAAAACATTCCATCCCAAAGCAAGAGAATACACATTCTTCTCTAGTGCTCATGGAACATTCTCCAGAATCGATCACATCCTAGGTCACAAATCAGGTCTCAACCGATACTAAAAGATTGGGATCATTCCCCACATATTTTCAGACCACAATGCTTTGAAACTAGAACTGAATTACAAGAGAAAAATTCAGAAAGAACTCAAATATATGGAGGCTAAAGAGCATCCTACTAAAAAATAAATGGGTCAACCAGAAAAATAAGAAGAATTAAAAAAAAATTCATGGAAACAAATGGAAATGAAAACACAACTGTTCAAAATCTTTGGGATGCAGCAAAGGTGGTTCTAAGAGGAAATTATATAGCAATACAAGCCTTTCTCAAGAAACAAGAAAGGTCTCAAATACAGAACCTAACCCTACACCTAAAGGAGCTGGAGAAAGAACAACAAATAAAGCCTAACCGAGGAGGAGAAGAGAAATAATAAAGATCAGAGCAGAAATCTATGAAATATAAACCAAAAGAACAGTAGAACAGATTGACAAGAGTAGGAGCTGGTTCTTTGAAAGAATTAATAAGATTGATAAACCCCTGGCCAGACTTATCAAAAAGAAAAGAGAAACAACCCAAATCAAGAAAATCATGAATGAAAGAAGAGAGATCACAACCAACACCAAAGAAATACAAACAATTATAAGAACATATTATGAGCAACTCTATGCCAGCAAATTAGATAACCTGGAAGAGATGGATGCATTCCTAGAGATGGATCAACTACCAAAACTGAACCAGGAAGAAATAGAAAACCTGAACAGACCTATAACCACTAAGGAAATTGAAGCAGTCATCAAAAATCTCCCAAAAAACAAAAGCCCACGGCCAGATGGCTTCCCAAGGGAATTCTACCAAACATTTCAAGAAGAATTAACGCCTATTCTGAAACTGTTCCAAAAAATAGAAATGGAAGCAAAACTTCCAAACTCGTTTTATGAGGCCACCATAACCTTGATCCCAAAACCAAAGACCCCATCAAAAAAAGAGAATTACAGACCAATATCCTTGATGAACATGGATGCAAAAATTCTCACCAAAATACTAGCCAATAGGATCCAACAGTACATTAAAACGATTATTCACCACGACCAAGTGGGATTTATCCCTGGGCTGCAAGGTTGGTTCAACATCCGCAAATCCAAGATTTTTTTTTATTATTTATTTGTCAGAGAGAGAGAGAGAGCACAAGCAGTGGGAGCAGCAGAGGGAGAGGGAGAAGCAGGCTCCCCACTGAGCAAGGAGCCTGACGCGGGACTCGATCCCAGGACCCTGAGATCATGACCTAAGCCAAAGGCAGATGCTTAATGACTGAGCCACCCAGGCATCCCAACATCCGCAAATCAATCAATGTGATACAATACATTAATAAAAGAAAGAACAAGAATCATATGACCTTCTCAGTAGATGTAGAAAAAGCATTTGACAAAGTACAGCACCCTTTCTTGATCTAAACTCTTCAGAGTATAAGGATAGAGGGCACATACCTCAACATCATAAAAGCCATCTATGAAAAACCCACAGCAAATATCATTCTCAATGGGGAAATGCTGAGAGCTTTCCCCCTAAGGTCAGGAACACGGCAGGGATGTCCACTATCACCACTGCTATTCAACATAGTATTGGAAGTCCTAGCCACAGCAATCAGACAACAAATAGAAATAAAAGGCATCTGAATCTGCAAAGAAGAAGTCAAGCTCTCACTCTTTGCAGATGATATGATACTTTATGTGGAAAACCTAAAAGACTCCACCCCAAAACTGCTAGAACTCATACAGGAATTCAGTAAAGTGGCAGGATATAAAATCAATGCACAGAAATCAGTGGCATTCCTATACACCAACAACAAGACAGAAGAAAGAGAAATTAAGGAGTCAATCCCATTTACAATTGCACCCAAAACCATAAGATACCTAGGAATAAATCTAACCAAAGAGGCAAAGAATCTGTACTCAGAAAACTATAAAATACTCATGAAAGAATTTGAGGAAATCACAAAGAAATGGAAAAACGTTCCATGCTCATGGTTTGTAAGAACAAATATTGTGAAGATGTCAATGCTACCTAGACAATCTACACATTTAATGCAATCCCTATCAAAATACTGTCAACTTTTTTCATAGAAATGGAATAAATAATCCTAAAATTTGTATGGAACCAGAAAAGTGCTTGAATAGACAGAGGAATCTTGAAAAAGAAAAGCAAAGCTGATGGCATCACAATTCTGGACTTCTAGCTCTATTACAAAGCTGTCATCATCAAGACAGTATGGTACTGGCACACACACAAAAAAAAACCCACATAGGTCAATGGAAGAGAATAGAGAGCCCAGAAATGGACCCTCAACTCTATGGTCAACTCATCTTCGACAAAGTAGGAAAGAATGTCCAGTGGAAAAAAGACAGTCTCTTCAACAAATGGTGCTGGGAAAATTGGACAGCCACATGCAGAAGAATGAAACAGGACCATTTCCTTACACCACACACAAAAATAGACTCCAAATGGTTGGAAGACCTCAATGTGAGACAGGAGTCCATCAAAATCCTAAAGGAGAACACAGGCAGCAACCTCTTCGACCTCAGCTGCAGAAACTTCTTCCTAGACACATCGCCAAAGGGAAGGGAAGCAAGGGCAAAAATGAACTATTGGGACTTCATCAACATAAAAAGCTTTTGCACAGCAAAAGAAACAGTCAACAAAACCAAAAGACAACCAACAGAATGGGAGAAGATATTTGCAAATGACATATCAGATAAAGGGCTAGTATCCAAAATGTATAAAGAACTTCTTAAACTCAACACCCAAAGAACAAATGATCCAATCAAGAAATGGGCAGAAGACATGAACAGACATTTTTCCAAAGAAGACATCCAAATGGCCAACAGACACATGAAAAAGTGCTCAACATCGCTCAGCATCAGGGAAATCCAAATCAAAACCTCAATGAGGTACCACCTCACACCAGTCAGAAGGGCTTAAATTAACAAGTCAGGAAATGACAGATGTTGGCAGGGATGCGGAGAAAGGGGAACCCTCCTCCATTGTTGGTGGGAATGCAAGCTGGTGCAGCCACTTTGGAAAACAGTATGGAGGTTCCTCAAAAAGTTGAAAATAGAGCTACCATATGATCCAGCAATTGAACTACTGGGTATTTACCCCAAAGATACAAATGTAGGGATCCGAAGGGGTATGCGCACCCCAATGTTTATAGTAGCAATGTCCACAATAGCCAAACTATGGGAAGAGCCAAGATGTCCATCGACAGATGAATGGATAAAGAAGATGTGGTGTATTTATACGATGGTATATATGCAGCCATCAAAAAACCCTGAAATCTTGCCATTTCCAACAACGTGGATGGAACTGGAAGATATTATGCTGAGCAAAATAAATCAATCAGAGAAAGACATGTATCATATGATCTCACTAATATGAGTAATAATTAATCTCAGGAAACAAACTGAGGGTTTCTGGGGTTTTAGGGGCTGGAGGGATGGGCTGGCTGGGTGATAGACATTGGGGAGGGTATGTGGTATGGTGAGTGATATGAATTGTGTAAGACTGATGAATCACAGACCTGTACCTCTGAAACAAGTAATACATTATACGTTTTAAAAAAAAAAAGATGAAGATAGTAGGAAGGGAAAAATGATGGGGGGGGGAATTGGAGGGGGAGATGAACCATGAGAGACGATGGACTCTGAGAAACAAACTAAGTGTTCTAGAGGGGAAGGGGTTGGGGGAATGGGTTAGCTGGGTGGCGGGTATTAAAGAGGGCATGTATTGAAGGGAAAAAAAAAAAAGAAATACCCAGATTGTGGCCATCAAACACAATTTCATCATTTTATCAATGTTCTAATCTCAAACTAGACATGTACAGGATTCAAGAGTTAGTTGGCTGATAAAGCATTCCATCATGAGCTCTGATTGTCCTCCCTTTCATTGAGTTAAAAATCCCACTTGTACTTATAAGTCCCATTTCTATTCCTTGCAGCAATATGGAAATATTTCTCTTATCATGTACCAAGCCCCCTTCATATTCTCTTTTCCAGTATATCTAGTTCCTTCAACTCTTTCTCAGATTAAAGTATTCTTGAATCCTTGACCGTTTTCATTCTATGGAAGAGGGCTAGTTTTCAGTGTCCCTCCTACCTCAGATATTTAAAGCAGACTGTTCTTGTACCACCTATGTAGAATACCCACCTCAGAGAATGGCTTCACTATTATTTTGTCACTCAAAGATTACAATATTTTTTTACTTCCATTCTGTCATTACTTAGTATTGACTTCCTGAGATCTTCAAATCTCCAGAGATTTAACCTGTGATCCTTAAATCTATTTATTTTGTGTACGTTATCATCTTTAATAACGGCTCCATCCTTTCTTATATATCATATCAGAAAATAAGAGAAATTTTAAAACCTAAAAAATAACTCATTGGACATTAAAATTATAATAAATTTCTAGACTTGTAAAGTTAAAAAATAACTTTGGAGGTAACCGTGTCTAAAACTTCATTTTACATGTGAAGAAACTAAAGCCTGAGTAGTAAAGGGATTTTCTATAGTCAATTCTTTTAATACATGTTTTTGAGCATTTACCTAATGTGTTCAACACTATTCCATGGCTAGAGATATTGCAGGGAAAAAAACCCAAAAGTCTCTGCTCTACTGTGACTTACATTCTATTTTGACAAAGAATTGAGAATGGAACCCAATTCTTTCCCTTGCTCAGTCTTTCTGTCTCTCTTATCCTTTTTAATATCAAGATAGCTCTATAAAATTTTCATATATATAATGTCCAAAACTGATGAAAGAACATTTATATTTAAATTAAAGCTGAATTATTTCTAACAGGTCCCAAACTCCAAAGTTTACCATTCCTTTTTTCCCCAGCCTTCCAAGGAACCCATTTTATGCCCATATAACCCTTGCCTTCAAGGTTTGTCAATTCATATCTAATTAGGAAATTATGCTTTGTCTGCAGAGATGAACCACCTTCCACAGACTGCAGACAAAAATTCCACTCCCTGGGGGTTGGCTGTGCTCAGGTGAGTACACATTCCTCACAGGAGAGTGAGTTAGGGCCACACTTGGAAAGTCTGTATCCGGAACTGGGACTGATGGGGCAATCTCAATGAAATGAAATGGAAGAAAAAAAGGTAATTTGATCTTCCTGAGTACATGTTTCTGTAATAAAATACAGCTGTCTAAAGAAGAAAACATGTGTGGAAAGTATCCAAAAGAACATCACTAACATTTTCTAATGCAAGTTGAGAAGCATTCTATCACAAATTTAGTTATCAGGGACATCCTAGAACTTTTGTATTCTGTTATAAAAATTGAAAACCACAGCAAAATATCAACTCACATAGAAGTTGACATTTCTAAGAATAATCAATTCTTTACACATCTTTTGCTTATTGTATTGGTAACCAGCTATTCCATATAATATGCAAAGAAAACCTCCCACAGATTGATTTGCAGAAACTGTGCTGAAGGGTCAGGCCTTAGCAGAATAGGGACTGGAAAATGGTTGACCCTGGTAGTCTTTGTGGCACCTAATTCAGCATCCTTCCCCCTCTTCTCCACTTCATCATTTCCTTTTCTCCCTGCTTCCCCTAAAAGTGCCACTGAGTACCCATCTTTGAAGGCTTTTGTTTGTTCATTTAATAATATACATTGAAAGTCTACTATGCCCATAGGGACTGTAAAGTAAATAAGACAAATTTTGCCTTCAGTACCTCATAAACTTATAAAGAAGATGGATCCATAAACAACCACTATAACACAATGTAATATGTTAAATTATTCTTAACTGGTCTAGCTAAGCCTTGTTCATTAAATCACTTATCAGAGTTTTAATTATGCTGGGTTCTAGGCTAGGTCTATGGGATTATAAGAAAATGCACACAGTGTTCTGGGTAATATGAGGCATAAGTAATCTTGTCCTAAATGGGACCAGTTAGAAAACACACCCTGCTGTGATGTGCTATGAATATTTTATTAAGAAAGTGTTGTTCAAACTGGACTTTAAACAGTGAGTTGTTACTGGTACTCAGGGAGGATCTGGGTGAGCTTTCCAGGAGATAAGCACCATGTGAACACAGGACCTAAAACATAAAAGTGAAGGTCATTCTGGAAAATATATGTGAACGTGAATTACTGGAATGTTATAAAGAAAGGATTTGGTCAGTTTTAGGAATTTGTTTCCCCACATTGTATACTTTGGTTTAATGAATATATCAGAGTGACTCCCATCCTGGTAAGTTAAATTTCCATGCAAGACTTCCAGTTAGAAGAAAGCAAAAAGAGCATCATTCTCAATCTTATAGCAAAAAAAGATCCAGAAAAACTGCAAATCAAAAACTTCTCAAACCTCCCTAGAGCTGAGATGTTGGAGGAGCTAACTAACCTGAAGTCTAAGGAAAAGCATGCACCTGCAAGGAGAGATGGAGTGTGATCACTTGCAGACAGAGGCCAACCACTACTACAAACAACTCAGCCAACATCATTCAACAAATTGGCAAAAGCAGAAGGCAAAACAAGATAATATAGAGATCTTGTGGACTTCAGATAAAAGAGGAATCTACTCACTTGCAGCTTCTTCACCATGGACCTCATTGAGTGCTTACAGAAAAGACTGGCCAAGTCCTGAGAAAACATCCTTTGTGGTGCTGGCCTGGCAGAGACATCAGCACTTGCTGCTGGAAGGAATGACACCAAGCCCAGATCTTTCACCATGATCTCCTTAGGGACCAAAGCCTATAACTCCTGGGCAAAAGGCAACAGATACCATACCCCCATGGTACTGAGGAAAATCCATTTCAACCAGGGGAAAGGAACAGACATAAAGCCATAAGCCCAGGAGGTGAGGCAAGAACAGTGAATGGAATGAGAAGCACAGCTTGGGAGGGGCAGGAATCTAAAAGGTCACATAGTCAAAACTCAGAGACATAGTGCCTACTTGAGAAGAAAGTGTAATCCAAATAACAAAGATCCCCACCACACTCCTATCAGGTGAACAAGGGATGAGCTACAAATAATAGTATTGTACTTTAAGAGCATGGAGAGAGATTCTCTGTAGCTGAGTACAAAGGAAAGACCTAAAAATAAGGATGGAAAAGGTATTGAAAAAAACTTTTTGACAAACCAGTTCCCTCCTTAAACACAAGATAACACTAAGGATTGAGAATTATGGAAGGTGATCAAGCAACAAGACACACACCAAGTCAACTAGTGACCAGCTGAATCAAATATCCACATGAAATGCCTAACAGAAGAAAAGGTGCATTCATGTCCAGGCATAAATGAATATTTGCCTTAGTTTCTATCATCCACCTTTCAACAAAAAATTTTAGACATATGAATAAGAATAAAACCAACATACTCAAGAGATAATGCAATTAATGAAGCCAGATTCAGGCATGACATTTTCAGATTAGAAATTTTAAATAACTGAGATTAACATGTTAAAGAGTCTAATGGAAAATGTGAACAACACAAAATCAATGGGTAATTTGAGAAGAGAGATGGAAATTATGAGAAAGAAACCAATGCAAATGCTCTATGAAAATCATATTAGCAAAAATGAAAAGTGCCTTTGACAGGCTCACCAGTAGACTTGACAAATCTGAGAAAGTAATTAGTGAATTTGAATACAGATCAATAAAAATCATCCACACTGAAACATGAAGAAAAAAGAAGAGAAAAAATAACAATGCATTCAAGTATTGTAGGACAATATCAAGTCATCTAATGTGTGTAACTAGAAAGAAAAAAAGAGAATGGGGCAGAAAAAATAATATCCAAGAATCTCAAACTAATGATACCAAATCACAAATCTAATGAGCATGGAAAACATCATGCTGAATAATTGCTAAAAAGCAAACCAACCAAAACCAAATCTTAGGTTTATCATATTCAAACCGCTGAAAACCAAAGACAGAGAAGTTATTAAGGTAGCCAGAGAAAACGACCACATTATATACAGAAAAACAAAGCAAAACAAAACAAAAACAAACAAACAAAAAAAGGTAGAATTCTTGACAGACTATGCAAACAAGAAGATGATGGGGAGGCATCTTTAGAGTGCTGGAAAGAAAAACATATCCACATAAAATTCTATATCCAGCAAAAAAATATATTTCAAAAGTAAGGGAGACCCAGCAATTCTACAATTAGGAATATACACAAAAGAATTAAAAGCAGGTGGGGTGCCTGAGTGGCTCAATTGGTTAAGTGTCTGCCTTCAGCTCAGGTCATGATCCCAGGGTCCTGGGATCGAACCCCACATCAGGCTCCCTGCTTCGTGGAGAGCCTGCTTCTTCCTCTCCCTCTGCCTGCCGCTCTGCCTGCTTGTGCTCTCTCTCTGTCAAATAAATAAATAAAATCTTAAAAAAAAATTAAAAGCAGGTATTCAAACAAATCCCATGTATGTTCACACATGATCACAGCAGCACTATTTGCAATAGCAAGAATGTGGAAACAACACAAATGTCCATCAATGCATGAATGGATAAATAAAAATTTGGTATATCTATACAATGGAATGTCATTCTACCATTACAAAAACAATGAAACAGAGCAAAATGGTGGACTAGGAAGCTCCCAGCCCTATTTCCCTCACAGAAACACTAAATAAACAACTAAGAACTAATCAAAATAACTTTATAGGAGTTTTGGAAATCAAAGATCTACAGAAATAAAGTGAACAACCAATCAAAAAATGCCATATTCAAATAGTAAATAATTTCATGGTGTTTTTACTCACACTTGCCCCACACCCTCCCTGGTGTCATACATTTTGGGAGAAGCAGTGGACCAATGCCCAGATCCCTTCCATGAACCTGAGAGAGTAGAGAGGACAAAACTTGCAACATTTCTAGGAGTTGCTGAGGGATTGGTCTCCATGACACCTACCTTGAAATTCAAATGGTTAAAAGTGGCACAGCTCAGGTTCCAGGCTAGAGAAAACCACAGGAACTAGCAACTCAACTCCTGAAAGCCATAGGGGACTACAGACTCTAAGACACATGAGGTAAGAGATGACTGATAGAGGAATACAACTGAACAGCTAAGGATCCAAGAAAAAGCAGGGGTGAGACTCTTATGGAATTAAAGCATTTAAGAGTAGTCATCTGTTTGGGGGAATTTTAAAAAAGTATACACACAGGCCCAGGGTAGACGCATGTTCAGAAAAAGCCTTAGAAGACAGTAAGCCTTCAAGTCAGGCTGATTAGTGAAAGCCTTCCCTTGCATGGAGCCAGTCAACAAACACTGGGAGAGGTGGTTGTCTTTTCAGATGCTCAGTTTTCAATTTTCAGATCACAAAGCATACAAAGAAATAGAACCCAGAAATAAACCCTCACATATAAAAAAAAAAATCATTTGACCAAATGATTTCAGCAAAGGCACCAAGACCATTGAGTGAGAAAAGGAAAATCTTTCAACAACATGTTGAGAAAACCAGATATTGACATGCAAAAGAATAAGGTTAGACCCTTACCTCACACCATATAGAAAATAACTGAAAATGGATCAAAGACCTAAACATAAAAGCTAAAATATAAGACTATTAGAAGAAAACATTGGGAATACATTGGACTTGGCAATAATTTCTTAGATATGACAACAAAAGCACAGGCAACAAAGGAAAAATAGATAAATCAGATTTCATCAAAATTTAAAATGTGCATGAAATGGCACAATAAATAGAATGAAAAGGCAACCTGTGGAATAAGAAAAAATATTTGTAAGTCATATATCTAATAAGAGGTTATTAACCAAAATATATTAAAAAATTCCTACAGCTCGACGAGGAAAAGATAAACATCCCTACTAAAGTACAGGCAAAGGACTTGAATGAACGTTTGGTCCAAGAATACATACAAATGGCCAATAAGCACATGAAAAAATACTCATCACTCATATTAGGGAAGTGCAAATCAAAACAGTGAGATACCACTTCACACCCATCATCTTATATTTTAAAAAAGAAGTATTGGAGAGAATATAGAGAAATTGGAACCCTGTACACTGCTAGGAGGAATGTAATATTGTACAGCAACTATAAAAAACAATAGCAGATCTTCAAAAACTAAATATAGAATTACCAAATGATCCAGCAATTCTACTTCTGAGCATATACCCAAAAGAATTAAAAGCACAGACTTGAACAGATATTTGTACACTAATATTTACAGCAGCATTATTCACAATAGCAAAAATGTAGAAACAACCCAAGTGTCCATAGATAGATGAATGGATAGACAAATTGTGTACATACATACAATGGAATGTCATTCTGTCATAAAAAAGAAGTGAAGTACTGATACATGCTATAATATGGATGTCCTCAAAAACATTACACTAAGTGAAAGAAGCCAGACATAAAAGGTCATATGTTGGCAGAGCAAGATGGCGGAGGAGTAGGAGACTTGGGTTTTGTCTACTCTCAGGAATTCAGCTGGATAGGAATCAAACCATTCTGAACACCTACAAACTCAACAAGAGATCGAAGAAAAGAAGAGCAACAACTCTCTCATCAGAAAAGCGACCACTTTCTGGAAGGTGGGACGTGGGGAGAAGTGAATCCGAGGCGATATTCAGGAGGATAGACGCGGGGGAGGGGCCTCCGTGGGCCGCTTCTGGCAAGTGATAGAACCACGGAGCACAAAATCGGAACTTTTAAAAGTCTGCTCCGCTGAGGGACGTCACTCTGGTGGCTATGCGGGGGGTGGAACCCTCCGGGACAGTGTGGTCTCAGGACCCTCAGGGTCACAGAAAGACCAGGGGTGCCTGAGTGTGGCAGAGCTCCCAGGTAACGGAGCAGGGAAGCCGGCTACAGAGGTGGAGCCCAGGCGTGGGCTCTCACCTTGGGGTTGCCATAAACCGTGATCCACGGCATAGTCAGGCCACTGCTCCTCCAGCAGGGACCCAACAAGATGCAGATCCAGGGAGACTCAACTTCATCCCCCGGGGGGAGCCGCGTGGGAGTGCACCGTAGGGATCTGCTGAGTTTGGAGACTGCACCCGGGGTCGGGTGCCAGAGATAGAAACGCGCGGTCACAGGCCGGGTGAGCATGGACTGCGGCTGGCGACCGGGGAGACAGGAGTGACTGACGGCTTTTCTCTGGGGGCTCACTGAGGAGCGGGGCCCCGAGTTCTCGGCTCCTCCGGGGCAGAGATTGGGAGGCTGCCATTTTCACTCTCCGCCTCCAAAGCTGTACGGAAAGCTTGCAGGGAACAAAAGCTCTTGAGAGCAAACCCGAGCAGATTACTTAGCCGGGAGGGGGCAAGGGCGGGCCAATTCCGCCTCTGGCAAAGACATTTGGAAACATGCTCACCCGGCCTGTGACCGCAAGAACAGCCAGCCAAGACCAAGTTTACCAATCAATGAGACCGGCAGAACTCCAGCGCTAGGGGAATACTGCACATAGAATTGATGGCTTTTTTACCATGATTCTTTAGTCTTTCAAAGTTAATTTTTTTTTAACTGTCTTTTTTTCTTTTTTTCTTTTTTTTGAATTTTTCTTTTTCCCTTTTTCAACCAACATCTTATCAATCCCTTTTTTTAAAAAACATTTTTATTTTTCATTTTTAGAGTCATATTCTATCCCTTCATAGTAGTTACCCGAATTTTTGGCATATATATATATATATATATATATATATATATATATATATATATGTTGTTCTCTCTTTAAAATTTTGAGATAGTTTCTTCTAACAGATTAAAATATACCCTAAACCTCTAGTATATGGTGTTTTCTACTCCCCTGCCTGATCATATACTCTCCCTTTCTTTTTTCTTTTTTCTTTTTTTAAATCCTCTTCTTTCTTTTTTCAAACAACTTCTTATCAATTCCTTTTATAAAATTTTTTATAATTTCCATCTTTACAGTCGTATTCCATCCCTTCATCATATCAACCCTTATTTTTGTACATATATAAGTTTTTCTTTCTTTAAAATTTTGGGAGGCACTTTCTTCTAAAAGACCAAAATACACCCCAAATCTAGTGTGTGGCACTGATCTATATACCAGCCTGATCATATTTATTCACATTCTGGTTTTTTGTTGTTGTTGTTGTTCTGTTTTGTTTGTTTTTATCTTCATCCTTTTCTTTTTCTTTTTTCTCTCTTTCCGTTTCTTGTTCCACTGCTTCAGGTCTTTTCTGATTTGTTTAGAGTATATTTTCTGGGGACGTTTTTACTCTGCTAGCATTCTGTTCTCTCATTAATATATTCTCCTCTGCACAAAATGACAAGATGGAAAAAATCACCTCAACAAAAAGAACAAGAGGTGGTACCGACTGCCAGGGACCTACTCAATACGGACATTAATACGATGTCAGATCTAGAGTTCAGAATCATCACTTTGAAGATACTAGCTGGGCTTGAAAAAAACATGGAAGTTATTAGAGAAACCCTTTCTGGAGAAGTAAAAGAACTAAAATCTAACCAAGTAGAAATCAAAAAGGCTATTAATGAGGTGCAATAAAAAATGGGGGCGCTAACTGCTAGGATAAATGAGGCAGAAGAGAGAATCAGTAATATAGAAGACCAAATGATGGAAAATAAAGAAGCTGAGAAAAAGAGAGATAAACAACTACTGGATCACGAGGGCAGAATTCGAGAGATAAGCAATACCATAAGACGAAACAACATTAGAATAATTGGGATCCCAGAAGAAGAAGAAAGAGAGAGAGGGGCAGAAGGTACAATGGAGCAAATTATAGCAGAGAACTTCCCTAATTTGGGGAAGGAAACAGGCATGAAAATCCAGGAAGCACAGAGAACCCCTCTCAAAATCAATAAAAATAGGTCAACACCCCGACATCTAATAGTAAAACTTATGAGTCTCATAGACAAAGAGAAAATCCTGAAAGCAGCTCGGGAGAAGAGATATGTAACCTACAATGGTAGAAACATTAGATTGGCAACAGACCTATCCACAGAGACCTGGCAGGCCAGAAAGGACTGACAGGATATATTCAGAGCACTGAATGAGAAAAATAGGAAGCCAAGAATACTATATTCAGCTAGGCTGTCATTGAAAATTGAAGGAGAGATAAAAAGCTTCCAGGACGAACAAAAACTAAAGGAATTTGCAAACACAAAACCAGCCCTACAAGAAATCTTGAAAGGGGTCCTCTAAGCAAAGAGAGACCCTAAAAGCAACATAGACCAGAAAGGAACACAGACAATATACAGTAACAGTCACCTTACAGGCAATACAGTGGCACTAAATTCCTATCTTTCTATAGTTACCCTGAATGTAAATGGGATAAATGCCCCAATCAAAAGACACAGGCTATCAGACTGGATTAAAAAACAAGACCCATCGATATGCTGTCTGCAAGAGACTCATTTTAGAACCAAAGAAACCCCCAGATTGAAAGTGAGGGGGTGGATAACCATTTACCATGCTAATGGACACCAAAAGAAAGCAGGGATGGCGATCCTTATATCAGACAAATTAGATTTTAAACCAAAGACTGTAATAAGAGATGAGGAAGGACACTATATCCTACTTAAAGGGTCTATCCAACAAGAAGATCTAACAATTGTAAATATCTATGCCCCTAACATGGGAGCAACCAATTATATAAGGCAATTAATAACAAAAGCAAAGAAACACATCGACAACAATACAATAATAGTGGGGGACTTTAACACCCCCCTGACTGAAATGGACTGATCATCTAAGCAAAAGATCAACAAGGAAATAAAGACTTTAAATGACACACTGGACCAAATGGACTTCACAGACCTATTCAGAACATTCCATCCCAAAGCAATGGAATACACATTCTTCTCTAGTCCCCATGGAACATTCTCTAGAATAGATCACATCCTAGGTCATAAATCAGGTCTCAACCAGTAACAAAAGATTGGGATCATTCCCTGCCTATTTTCAGACCACAATGCTTTGAAGCTAGAACTCAATCACAAGAGGAAAGTCGGAAAGAACTCTAATACATGGAGGCTAAAGAGCATCCTACTGAAGAATGAATGGATCAACAAGGAAATTAAAGAAGAATTTAAAAAAAATACATGGAAACTAATGAAAATGAAAACACAACTATTCAAAATCTTTGGGATGCAGCAAAGGCAGTCCTAAGAGGAAAGTATATAGCAATACAAGCCTTTCTCAAGAAACAAGAAAGGTCTCAAGTACACAACCTAACCCTACACCTAAAGGAGCTGGAGAAAGAACAGCAAATAAAGCCTAAACCCAGGAGGAGACGAAAAATCATAAAGATCAGAGCAGAAATCAATGAAATAGAAACTAAAAGAACAGTAGAACAGATCAACGAAACTAGGAGCTGGTTCTTTGAAAGAATTAACAAGATTGATAAAGCCCTGGCCAAACTTATCAAAAAGAGAAGAGAAATGACCCAAATCAACAAAGTCATGAATGAAAGAGGAGAGATCACAACCAACACCAAAGAAATACAAACAATTATAAGAACATATTATGAGCAACTCTATGCCAGCAAATTAGATAACCTGGAAGAGATGGATGCATTCCTAGAGATGGATCAACTACCAAAACTGAACCAGGAAGAAATAGAAAACCTGAACAGACCTATAACCACTAAGGAAATTGAAGCAGTCATCAAAAATCTCCCAAAAAACAAAAGCCCAGGGTCAGATGGCTTCCCAGGGGAATTCTACCAAACATTTCAAGAAGAATTAATACCTATTCTTCTGAAACTGTTCCAAAAAATAGAAATGGAAGGAAAACTTCCAAACTCATTGTATGAGGCCAGCATTACCTTGATCCCAAAACCAGACAAAGACCCCATCAAAAAGGAGAATTACAGACCAATATCCCTGATGAACATGGATGCAAAAATTCTCACCAAAATACTAGCCAATAGGATCCAACAGTACATTAAAAGGATTATTCACCACGACCAAGTGGGATTTATCCCTGGGCTGCAAGGGTGGTTCAACATCCACAAATCAATCAATGTGATACAATACATTAACAAAAAAGAGAACAAGAATCATATGATCCTCTCAATAGATGCAGAAAAAGCATTTGACAAAGTACAGCATCCTTTCTTGATCAAAACTCTTCAGAGTATAGGCATAGAGGGTACATACCTCAATATCATAAAAGCCATCTATGAAAAACCTACAGCAAATATCATTCTCAATGGGGAAAACTGAGAGCTTTCCCCCTAAGGTCAGGAACACGGCAGGGATGTCCACTATCACCACTGCTATTCAACATAGCATTGGAAGTCCTAACCAAAGCAATCAGACAAGAAAAAGAAATAAAAGGCATCCAAATCGGCAAAGAAGAAGTCAAACTCCCACTCTTTGCAGACGATATGATACTTTATGTGGAAAATCGAAAGACTCCACCCCAAAACTGCTAGAACTCATACAGGAATTCAGTAAAGTGGCAGGATATAAAATCAATGCACAGAAACCAGTGGCATTCCTATACACCAACAACAAGACAGAAGAAAGAGAAATTAGGGAGTCAATCCCATTTACAATTGCACCCAAAACCATAAGATACCTAGGAAGAAATCTAACCAAAGAGGCAAAGGATCTATACTCAGAAAACTATAAAATACTCATGAAAGAAATTGAGGAAGACACAAAGAAATGGAAAAACCTTCCATGCTCATGGATTGGAAGAACAAATATTGTGAAGATGTCAATGCTACCTAGAGCAATCTACATATTCAATGCAATCCCCATCCACATACCATCCACTTTTTTCAAAGAAATGGAACAAATAATCCTAAAATTTGTATGGAATCACAAAAAACCCTGCATAGCTAGAGGAATGTTGAAAAAGAAAAGCAAAGCTGGTGGCATCACAATTCCAGACTTCCAGCTCTATTACAAAGCTGTCATCATCAAGACAGTATGGTACTGGCACAAAAACAGACACATGGATCAATGGAACAGAATAGAGATCCCAGAAATGGACACTCAACTCTATGGTCAACTCATCTTTGACAAAGCAGGAAAGAATGTCCAATGGAACAAAGACAGTCTCTTCAACAAATGGTGTTGGGAAAATTGGACAGCCACATGCAGAAGAATGAAACTGGACCATTTCCTTACACCACACACAAAAATAGACTCCAAATGGTTGAAAGACCTCAATGTGAGACAGGAGTCCATCCAAATCCTAAAGGAGAACACAGGCAGCAACCTCTTCGACCTCAGCAGAAGCAACTTCTTCCTAGAAACATCGCCAAAGGCAAGGGAAGCAAGGGCAAAAATGAACTCTTGGGACTTCATCAAGATAAAAAGCTTTTGCAAAGCCAAGGAAACAGTCAACAAAACCAAAAGACAACCGACAGAATGGGAGAAGATATTTGCAAATGACATATCAGATAAAGGGCTAGTATCCAAAATCTATAAAGAACTCATCAAACTCAACACCCAAAGAACAAAGAATCCAATCAAGAAATGGGCAGAAGACATGAACAGACATTTTTCCAAAGAAGACATCCAAATGGCCAACAGACACATGAAAAAGTGCTCAACATCGCTCAGCATCAGGGAAATCCAAATCAAAACCTCAATGAGATACCACCTCACACCAGTCAGAATGGCTAAAATTAACAAGTCAGGAAACGACAGATGTTGGTGGGGATGCGGAGAAAGGGGAACCCTCCTCCACTGTTGGTGCGAATGCAAGCTGGTGCAGCCACTCTGGAAAACAGTATGGAGGTTCCTCAAAAAGTTGAAAATAGAGCTACCATATGATCAAGCAATTGCACTACTGGGTATTTACCCCAAAGATACAAAAGTAGGTATCCAAAAGGGTACATGCACCCCGATGTTTATAGCAGCAATGTCCACAATAGCCAAACTGTGGAAAGAGCCAAGATGTCCATCGACAGATGAATGGATAAAGAAGAGGGGGTTTATATATACAATGGAATATTATGCAGCCATCAAAAGGAATGAGATCTTGCCTTTTGCAACAATGTGGATGGAACTGGAGGGTATTATGTTGAGCGAAATAAGTCAAACATAGAAAGACATGTATCGAGGCGGAGCAAGATGGCGGAGTAGTAGGAGACCTGGATTTTGTCTCCTCTCAGGAATTCAGCTGGATAGGGATCAAACCATTCTGAACACCTACAAACCCAACAGGAGATCGAAGAAAAGAAGAGCAACAACTCTCTCATCAGAAAAGCGACCACTTTCTGGAAGGTAGGACGTGCGGAGAAGTGAATCCGAGGCGATATTCGGGAGGATAGACGGCGGGGGAGGGGCCTCCGTCGGCCGCTTCTGGCAAGTGATAGAACCACGGAGCACAAAATCGGAACTTTTAAAAGTCTGCTCCGCTGAGGGACGTCACTCTGGTGGCTAAGCGGGGGGTGGAACCCTCCGGGACAGTGTGGTGTCAGGACCCCCGGGGTCACAGAAAGACCGGGGGTGCCTGAGTGCGGCAGAGCTCCCAGGTAACGGAGCAGGGAAGCCGGCTGCAGAGGCGGGGCCCAGGCGCGGGCTCTCAGCTCGGGGTTGCCATTAACCGTGATCTGCGGCACCGTCGGGCCCCTGCTCCTCCAGCAGGGACCCAACAAGCGGCAGATCCGGGGAGACTCACCTTCCTCCCCCGGGAGGAGCCGCGCGGGAGTGCACAGCAGGGATCTGCTGGGTTTAGAGACTCCAGACCGGGTCGGGTACCGGAGATAGAAACGCGCGGTCACAGGCCGGTTGAGCACGGAGTGCAGCTGCAGACCGGGGAGACGGGAGTGACTGGCGGCTTTTCTCTGGGGGCTCACTGAGGAGCGGGCCCTGAGTTCTCGGCTCCTCCAGGGCGGAGATTGGGAGGCCGCAATTTTCACTCTCCGCCTCCAAAGCTGTACGGAAAGCTCGCAGGGAACAAAAGCCCCGGAGAGCAAACCCGAGCAGATTACTCAGCCAGGAGGGGGCAAGGGCGGGGCAATTCCGCCTCCGGCAGAGACATTTGGAAACCACGGCAACAGGCCCCTCCCCCAGAAGATCAGCGAGAATAGCCAGCCAAGACCAAGTTTACCAATCAATGAGAACAGCAGAACTCCAGCGCTAAGGGACTACTGCACATAGAATTCATGGCTTTTTTACCATGATTCCTTAGTCTTTTAAAGTTAATTTTTTTTTAACTGTCTTTTTGTCTTTTTATTTCTTTTTGAATTTTTCTTTTTCCCTTTTTCAAACAACATCTTATCAATCCCTTTTTTTAAAAAAAAACATTTCTATTTTTCATTTTTAGAGTCATATTCTATCCCTTCATAGTAGTTTCCCGTATTTTTGGCTTATATATATAAGTTGTTCTCTCTTTAAAATTTTGAGATAGTTTCTTCTAACAGATTAAAATATACCCTAAATCTCTAGTATATGGTGTTTTCTATTCCCCTGCCTGATCCATCCTCTCCCTTTTTTTTTTCTTTTTCTTTTTTCTTTTTTTAAATCCTCTTCTTTCTTTTTTCAAACAACTTCTTATCAATTCCTTTTATAAAATTTTTTATAATTTCCATTTTTACAGTCATTTTCCATCCCTTCATCATATCAACCCTTATTTTTGTACATATATAAGTTTTTCTTTCTTTAAAATTTTGGGAGACACTTTCTTCTAAAAGACCAAAATACACCCCAAATCTAGTGTGTGGCACTGATCTATATACCATATAGATCATATTTGATCACATTCTGGTTTTTCTTTTGTTGTTGTTGTTTTGTTTTGTTTGTTTTTGTTTTTATCTTTATCTTTTTCTTTTTTTTTCTTTTTCTTTTTTCTCTCTTTCCCCTTCTTATCCCACTGCTTCAGGTCTTTTCTGATTTGTTTAGAGTATATTTTCTGGGGACGTGGTTACTCTGCTAGCATTTTATTCTCTCATTAATCTATTCTCCTCTGTACAAAATGACAAGACGGAAAAAATCACCTCAACAAAAAGAACAAGAGGCAGTACCGACTGCCAGGGATCTACTCAATACGGACATTAGTACGATGTCAGATCTAGAGTTCAGAATCATCACTTTAAAGATACTAGCTGGGCTTGAAAAAAATATGGAAGTTATTAGAGAAACTCTTTCTGGAGAAGTAAAAGAGCTAAAATCCAACCAAGTAGAAATCAAAAAGGCTATTAATGAGGTGCAATCAAAAATGGGGGCGCTAACTGCTAGAATAAATGAGGCAGAAGAGAGAATCAGTAATATAGAAGATGAAATGATGGAAAATAAAGAAGCTGAGAAAAAGAGAGATAAACAACTACTGGATCATGAGGGCAGAATTCGAGAGATAAGCGATACCATAAGACGAAACAACATTAGAATAATTGGGATCCCAGAAGAAGAAGAAAGAGAGAGAGGGCCAGAAGGTATAATGGAGCAAATTATAGCAGAGAACTTCCCTAATTTGGGGAAAGAAACAGGCATGAAAATCCAGGAAGCACAGAGAACCCCTCTCAAAATCAATAAAAATAGGTCAACTCCCCGACATCTAATAGTAAAACTTACGAGTCTCATAGACAAAGAGAAAATCCTGAAAGCAGCTCGGGAGAAGAGATATGTAACCTACAATGGTAGAAACATTAGATTGGCAACAGACCTATCCACAGAGACCTGGCAGGCCAGAAAGGACTGGCAGGATATATTCAGAGCACTAAATGAGAAAAATATGCAGCCAAGAATACTCTATCCAGCTAGGCTGTCATTGAAAATTGAAAGAGAGATAAAAAGCTTCCAGGACAAACAAAAACTAAAGGAATTTGCAAACACAAAACCAGCCCTACAGGAAATCTTGAAAGGGGTCCTCTAAGCAAAGAGAGACCCTAAAAGCAACATAGACCAGAAAGGAACACAGACAATATACGGTAACAGTCACCTTACAGGCAATACAATGGCACTAAATTCCTATCTTTCAATAGTTACCTTGAATGTAAATGGGCTAAATGCCCCAATCAAAAGACACAGGCTAACAGACTGGATTAAAAAACAAGATCCATCGATATGCTGTCTGCAAGAGACTCATTTTAGACCCAAAGACACCCCCAGATTGAAAGTGAGGGGGTGGAAAACCATTTACCATGCTAATGGACACCAAAAGAAAGCTGGGGTGGCAATCCTTATATCAGACAAATTAGATTTTAAACCAAAGACTGTAATAAGAGATGAGGAAGGACACTATATCCTACTTAAAGGATCTATCCAACAAGAAGATCTAACAATTGTAAATATCTATGCCCCTAACATGGGAGCAGCCAATTATATAAGGCAATTAATAACAAAAGCAAAGAAACACATCGACAACAATACAATAATAGTGGGGGACTTTAACATCCCCCTCACTGAAATGGACAGATCATCTAAGCAAAAGATCAACAAGGAAATAAAGACTTTAAATGACACACTGGACCAAATGGACTTCACAGACATATTCAGAACATTCCACCCCAAAGCAACGGAATACACATTCTTCTCTAGTTCCCATGGAACATTCTCCAGAATCGATCACATCCTAGGTCATAAATCAGGTCTCAACCGGTACCAAAAGATTGGGATCATTCCCTGCCTATTTTCAGACCACAATGCTTTGAAACTAGAACTCAATCACAAGAGGAAAGTCGGAAAGAACTCAAATACATGGAGGCTAAAGAGCATCCTACTGAAGAATGAATGGGTCAACCAGGAAATTAAAGAAGAATTAAAAAAATACATGGAAACCAATGAAAATGAAAACACAACTGTTCAAAATCTTTGGGATGCAGCAAAGGCAGTCCTAAGAGGAAAGTATATAGCAATACAAGCCTTTCTCAAGAAACAAGAAAGGTCTCAAGTACACAACCTAACCCTACACCTAAAGGAGCTGGAGAAAGAACAGCAAATAAAGCCTAAACCCAGCAGGAGAAGAGAAATCATAAAGATCAGAGCAGAAATCAATGAAATAGAAACTAAAAGAACAGTAGAACAGATCAACGAAACTAGGAGCTGGTTCTTTGAAAGAATTAACAAGATTGATAAACCCCTGGCCAGACTTATCAAAAAGAGAAGAGAAATGACCCAAATCAACAAAATCATGAATGAAAGAGGAGAGATCACAACCAACACCAAAGAAATACAAACAATTATAAGAACATATTATGAGCAACTCTATGCCAGCAAATTAGATAACCTGGAAGAGATGGATGCATTCCTAGAGATGTATCAACTACCAAAACTGAACCAGGAAGAAATAGAAAACCTGAACAGACCTATAACCACTAAGGAAATTGAAGCAGTCATCAAAAATCTCCCAAAAAACAAAAGCCCAGGGCCAGATGGCTTCTCAGGGGAATTCTACCAAACATTTCAAGAAGAATTAATACCTATTCTTCTGAAACTGTTCCAAAAAATAGAAACGGAAGGAAAACTTCCAAACTCATTTTATGAGGCCAGCATTACCTTGATCCCAAAACCAGACAAAGACCCCATCAAAAAGGAGAATTACAGACCAATATCCCTGATGAACATGGATGCAAAAATTCTCACCAAAATACTAGCCAATAGGATCCAACAGTACCTTAAAAGGATTATTCACCACGACCAAGTGGGATTTATCCCTGGGCTGCAAGGGTGGTTCAACATCCACAAATCAATCAATGTGATACAATACATTAACAAAAAAGAGAACAAGAATCATATGATCCTCTCAATAGATGCAGAAAAAGCATTTGACAAAGTACAGCATCCTTTCTTGATCAAAACTCTTCAGAGTATAGGCATAGAGGGTACATACCTCAATATCATAAAAGCCATCTATGAAAAACCTACAGCAAATACTATTCTCAATGGGGAAAAACTGAGAGCTTTCCCCCTAAGGTCAGGAACACGGCAGGGATGTCCACTATCACCACTGCTATTCAACATAGTATTGGAAGTCCTAGCCACAGCAATCAGACAACAAAAAGAAATCAAAGGCATCCAAATTGGAAAAGAAGAAGTCAAACTCTCACTCTTTGCAGATGATATGATACTTTATGTGGAAAACCCAAAAGACTCCACCCCAAAACTGCTAGAACTCATACAGGAATTCAGTCAAGTGGCAGGATATAAAATCAATGCACAGAAGTCAGTGGCATTCCTATACACCAACAACAAGACAGAAGAAAGAGAAATTAAGGAGTCGATCCCATTTACAATTGCACCCAAAACCATAAGATACCTAGGAATAAATCTAACCAAAGAGACAAAGGATCTGTACTCAGAAAACTATAAAATACTCATGAAAGAAATGGAGGAAGACACAAAGAAATGGAAAAACGTTCCATGCTCATGGATTGGAAGAACAAATATGGTGAAGATGTCAATGCTACCTAGAGCAATCTACACATTCAATGCAATCCCCATCAAAATACCATCCACTTTTTTCAAAGAAATGGAACAAATAATCCTAAAATTTGTATGGAACCAGAAAAGACCCCGCATAGCCAGAGGAATGTTGAAAAAGAAAAGCAAAGCCGGTGGCATCACAATTCCGGACTTCAAGCTCTATTACAAAGCTGTCATCATCAAGACAGCATGGTACTGGCACAAAAACAGACACATAGATCAATGGAACAGAATAGAGAGCCCAGAAATGGACCCTCAACTCTATGGTCAACTCATCTTCGACAAAGCAGGAAAGAATGTCCAATGGAACAAAGACAGTCTCTTCAATAAATGGTGTTGGGAAAATTGGATAGCCACATGCAGAAGAATGAAACTGGACCATTTCCTTACACCACATACAAAAATAGACTCCAAATGGTTGAAAGACCTCAATGTGAGACAGGAGTCCATCAAAATCCTAAAGGAGAACACAGGCAGCAACCTCTTTGACCTCAGCCGAAGCAACTTCTTCCTAGAAACATCGCCAAAGGCAAGGGAAGCAAGGGCAAAAATGAACTATTGGGACTTCATCAAGATAAAAAGCTTTTGCAAAGCAAAGGAAACAGTTAACAAAACCAAAAGACAACCGACAGAATGGGAGAAGATATTTGCAAATGACATATCAGATAAAGGGCTAGTATCCAAAATCTATAAAGAACTCATCAAACTCAACACCCAAAGAACAAAGAATCCAATCAAGAAATGGGCAGAAGACATGAACAGACATTTTTCCAAAGAAGACATCCAAATGGCCAACAGACACATGAAAAAGTGCTCAACATCGCTCAGCATCAGGGAAATCCAAATCAAAACCTCAATGAGATACCACCTCACACCAGTCAGAATGGCTAAAATTAACAAGTCAGGAAACGACAGATGTTGGTGGGGATGCGGAGAAAGGGGAACCCTCCTCCACTGTTGGTGCGAATGCAAGCTGGTGCAGCCACTCTGGAAAACAGTATGGAGGTTCCTCAAAAAGTTGAAAATAGAGCTACCATATGATCAAGCAATTGCACTACTGGGTATTTACCCCAAAGATACAAAAGTAGGTATCCAAAAGGGTACATGCACCCCGATGTTTATAGCAGCAATGTCCACAATAGCCAAACTGTGGAAAGAGCCAAGATGTCCATCGACAGATGAATGGATAAAGAAGAGGGGGTTTATATATACAATGGAATATTATGCAGCCATCAAAAGGAATGAGATCTTGCCTTTTGCAACAATGTGGATGGAACTGGAGGGTATTATGTTGAGCGAAATAAGTCAAACATAGAAAGACATGTATCGAGGCGGAGCAAGATGGCGGAGTAGTAGGAGACCTGGATTTTGTCTCCTCTCAGGAATTCAGCTGGATAGGGATCAAACCATTCTGAACACCTACAAACCCAACAGGAGATCGAAGAAAAGAAGAGCAACAACTCTCTCATCAGAAAAGCGACCACTTTCTGGAAGGTAGGACGTGCGGAGAAGTGAATCCGAGGCGATATTCGGGAGGATAGACGGCGGGGGAGGGGCCTCCGTCGGCCGCTTCTGGCAAGTGATAGAACCACGGAGCACAAAATCGGAACTTTTAAAAGTCTGCTCCGCTGAGGGACGTCACTCTGGTGGCTAAGCGGGGGGTGGAACCCTCCGGGACAGTGTGGTGTCAGGACCCCCGGGGTCACAGAAAGACCGGGGGTGCCTGAGTGCGGCAGAGCTCCCAGGTAACGGAGCAGGGAAGCCGGCTGCAGAGGCGGGGCCCAGGCGCGGGCTCTCAGCTCGGGGTTGCCATTAACCGTGATCTGCGGCACCGTCGGGCCCCTGCTCCTCCAGCAGGGACCCAACAAGCGGCAGATCCGGGGAGACTCACCTTCCTCCCCCGGGAGGAGCCGCGCGGGAGTGCACAGCAGGGATCTGCTGGGTTTAGAGACTCCAGACCGGGTCGGGTACCGGAGATAGAAACGCGCGGTCACAGGCCGGTTGAGCACGGAGTGCAGCTGCAGACCGGGGAGACGGGAGTGACTGGCGGCTTTTCTCTGGGGGCTCACTGAGGAGCGGGCCCTGAGTTCTCGGCTCCTCCAGGGCGGAGATTGGGAGGCCGCAATTTTCACTCTCCGCCTCCAAAGCTGTACGGAAAGCTCGCAGGGAACAAAAGCCCCGGAGAGCAAACCCGAGCAGATTACTCAGCCAGGAGGGGGCAAGGGCGGGGCAATTCCGCCTCCGGCAGAGACATTTGGAAACCACGGCAACAGGCCCCTCCCCCAGAAGATCAGCGAGAATAGCCAGCCAAGACCAAGTTTACCAATCAATGAGAACAGCAGAACTCCAGCGCTAAGGGACTACTGCACATAGAATTCATGGCTTTTTTACCATGATTCCTTAGTCTTTTAAAGTTAATTTTTTTTTAACTGTCTTTTTGTCTTTTTATTTCTTTTTGAATTTTTCTTTTTCCCTTTTTCAAACAACATCTTATCAATCCCTTTTTTTAAAAAAAAACATTTCTATTTTTCATTTTTAGAGTCATATTCTATCCCTTCATAGTAGTTTCCCGTATTTTTGGCTTATATATATAAGTTGTTCTCTCTTTAAAATTTTGAGATAGTTTCTTCTAACAGATTAAAATATACCCTAAATCTCTAGTATATGGTGTTTTCTATTCCCCTGCCTGATCCATCCTCTCCCTTTTTTTTTCTTTTTCTTTTTTCTTTTTTTAAATCCTCTTCTTTCTTTTTTCAAACAACTTCTTATCAATTCCTTTTATAAAATTTTTTATAATTTCCATTTTTACAGTCATTTTCCATCCCTTCATCATATCAACCCTTATTTTTGTACATATATAAGTTTTTCTTTCTTTAAAATTTTGGGAGACACTTTCTTCTAAAAGACCAAAATACACCCCAAATCTAGTGTGTGGCACTGATCTATATACCATATAGATCATATTTGATCACATTCTGGTTTTTCTTTTGTTGTTGTTGTTTTGTTTTGTTTGTTTTTGTTTTTATCTTTATCTTTTTCTTTTTTTTTCTTTTTCTTTTTTCTCTCTTTCCCCTTCTTATCCCACTGCTTCAGGTCTTTTCTGATTTGTTTAGAGTATATTTTCTGGGGACGTGGTTACTCTGCTAGCATTTTATTCTCTCATTAATCTATTCTCCTCTGTACAAAATGACAAGACGGAAAAAATCACCTCAACAAAAAGAACAAGAGGCAGTACCGACTGCCAGGGATCTACTCAATACGGACATTAGTACGATGTCAGATCTAGAGTTCAGAATCATCACTTTAAAGATACTAGCTGGGCTTGAAAAAAATATGGAAGTTATTAGAGAAACTCTTTCTGGAGAAGTAAAAGAGCTAAAATCCAACCAAGTAGAAATCAAAAAGGCTATTAATGAGGTGCAATCAAAAATGGGGGCGCTAACTGCTAGAATAAATGAGGCAGAAGAGAGAATCAGTAATATAGAAGATGAAATGATGGAAAATAAAGAAGCTGAGAAAAAGAGAGATAAACAACTACTGGATCATGAGGGCAGAATTCGAGAGATAAGCGATACCATAAGACGAAACAACATTAGAATAATTGGGATCCCAGAAGAAGAAGAAAGAGAGAGAGGGCCAGAAGGTATAATGGAGCAAATTATAGCAGAGAACTTCCCTAATTTGGGGAAAGAAACAGGCATGAAAATCCAGGAAGCACAGAGAACCCCTCTCAAAATCAATAAAAATAGGTCAACTCCCCGACATCTAATAGTAAAACTTACGAGTCTCATAGACAAAGAGAAAATCCTGAAAGCAGCTCGGGAGAAGAGATATGTAACCTACAATGGTAGAAACATTAGATTGGCAACAGACCTATCCACAGAGACCTGGCAGGCCAGAAAGGACTGGCAGGATATATTCAGAGCACTAAATGAGAAAAATATGCAGCCAAGAATACTCTATCCAGCTAGGCTGTCATTGAAAATTGAAAGAGAGATAAAAAGCTTCCAGGACAAACAAAAACTAAAGGAATTTGCAAACACAAAACCAGCCCTACAGGAAATCTTGAAAGGGGTCCTCTAAGCAAAGAGAGACCCTAAAAGCAACATAGACCAGAAAGGAACACAGACAATATACGGTAACAGTCACCTTACAGGCAATACAATGGCACTAAATTCCTATCTTTCAATAGTTACCTTGAATGTAAATGGGCTAAATGCCCCAATCAAAAGACACAGGCTAACAGACTGGATTAAAAAACAAGATCCATCGATATGCTGTCTGCAAGAGACTCATTTTAGACCCAAAGACACCCCCAGATTGAAAGTGAGGGGGTGGAAAACCATTTACCATGCTAATGGACACCAAAAGAAAGCTGGGGTGGCAATCCTTATATCAGACAAATTAGATTTTAAACCAAAGACTGTAATAAGAGATGAGGAAGGACACTATATCCTACTTAAAGGATCTATCCAACAAGAAGATCTAACAATTGTAAATATCTATGCCCCTAACATGGGAGCAGCCAATTATATAAGGCAATTAATAACAAAAGCAAAGAAACACATCGACAACAATACAATAATAGTGGGGGACTTTAACATCCCCCTCACTGAAATGGACAGATCATCTAAGCAAAAGATCAACAAGGAAATAAAGACTTTAAATGACACACTGGACCAAATGGACTTCACAGACATATTCAGAACATTCCACCCCAAAGCAACGGAATACACATTCTTCTCTAGTTCCCATGGAACATTCTCCAGAATCGATCACATCCTAGGTCATAAATCAGGTCTCAACCGGTACCAAAAGATTGGGATCATTCCCTGCCTATTTTCAGACCACAATGCTTTGAAACTAGAACTCAATCACAAGAGGAAAGTCGGAAAGAACTCAAATACATGGAGGCTAAAGAGCATCCTACTGAAGAATGAATGGGTCAACCAGGAAATTAAAGAAGAATTAAAAAAATACATGGAAACCAATGAAAATGAAAACACAACTGTTCAAAATCTTTGGGATGCAGCAAAGGCAGTCCTAAGAGGAAAGTATATAGCAATACAAGCCTTTCTCAAGAAACAAGAAAGGTCTCAAGTACACAACCTAACCCTACACCTAAAGGAGCTGGAGAAAGAACAGCAAATAAAGCCTAAACCCAGCAGGAGAAGAGAAATCATAAAGATCAGAGCAGAAATCAATGAAATAGAAACTAAAAGAACAGTAGAACAGATCAACGAAACTAGGAGCTGGTTCTTTGAAAGAATTAACAAGATTGATAAACCCCTGGCCAGACTTATCAAAAAGAGAAGAGAAATGACCCAAATCAACAAAATCATGAATGAAAGAGGAGAGATCACAACCAACACCAAAGAAATACAAACAATTATAAGAACATATTATGAGCAACTCTATGCCAGCAAATTAGATAACCTGGAAGAGATGGATGCATTCCTAGAGATGTATCAACTACCAAAACTGAACCAGGAAGAAATAGAAAACCTGAACAGACCTATAACCACTAAGGAAATTGAAGCAGTCATCAAAAATCTCCCAAAAAACAAAAGCCCAGGGCCAGATGGCTTCTCAGGGGAATTCTACCAAACATTTCAAGAAGAATTAATACCTATTCTTCTGAAACTGTTCCAAAAAATAGAAACGGAAGGAAAACTTCCAAACTCATTTTATGAGGCCAGCATTACCTTGATCCCAAAACCAGACAAAGACCCCATCAAAAAGGAGAATTACAGACCAATATCCCTGATGAACATGGATGCAAAAATTCTCACCAAAATACTAGCCAATAGGATCCAACAGTACCTTAAAAGGATTATTCACCACGACCAAGTGGGATTTATCCCTGGGCTGCAAGGGTGGTTCAACATCCACAAATCAATCAATGTGATACAATACATTAACAAAAAAGAGAACAAGAATCATATGATCCTCTCAATAGATGCAGAAAAAGCATTTGACAAAGTACAGCATCCTTTCTTGATCAAAACTCTTCAGAGTATAGGCATAGAGGGTACATACCTCAATATCATAAAAGCCATCTATGAAAAACCTACAGCAAATACTATTCTCAATGGGGAAAAACTGAGAGCTTTCCCCCTAAGGTCAGGAACACGGCAGGGATGTCCACTATCACCACTGCTATTCAACATAGTATTGGAAGTCCTAGCCACAGCAATCAGACAACAAAAAGAAATCAAAGGCATCCAAATTGGAAAAGAAGAAGTCAAACTCTCACTCTTTGCAGATGATATGATACTTTATGTGGAAAACCCAAAAGACTCCACCCCAAAACTGCTAGAACTCATACAGGAATTCAGTCAAGTGGCAGGATATAAAATCAATGCACAGAAGTCAGTGGCATTCCTATACACCAACAACAAGACAGAAGAAAGAGAAATTAAGGAGTCGATCCCATTTACAATTGCACCCAAAACCATAAGATACCTAGGAATAAATCTAACCAAAGAGACAAAGGATCTGTACTCAGAAAACTATAAAATACTCATGAAAGAAATGGAGGAAGACACAAAGAAATGGAAAAACGTTCCATGCTCATGGATTGGAAGAACAAATATGGTGAAGATGTCAATGCTACCTAGAGCAATCTACACATTCAATGCAATCCCCATCAAAATACCATCCACTTTTTTCAAAGAAATGGAACAAATAATCCTAAAATTTGTATGGAACCAGAAAAGACCCCGCATAGCCAGAGGAATGTTGAAAAAGAAAAGCAAAGCCGGTGGCATCACAATTCCGGACTTCAAGCTCTATTACAAAGCTGTCATCATCAAGACAGCATGGTACTGGCACAAAAACAGACACATAGATCAATGGAACAGAATAGAGAGCCCAGAAATGGACCCTCAACTCTATGGTCAACTCATCTTCGACAAAGCAGGAAAGAATGTCCAATGGAACAAAGACAGTCTCTTCAATAAATGGTGTTGGGAAAATTGGACAGCCACATGCAGAAGAATGAAACTGGACCACTTCCTTACACCACACACAAAAATAGACTCCAAATGGTTGAAAGACCTCAATGTGAGACAGGAGTCCATCAAAATCCTAAAGGAGAACACAGGCAGCAACCTCTTTGACCTCAGCCGAAGCAACTTCTTCCTAGAAACATCGCCAAAGGCAAGGGAAGCAAGGGCAAAAATGAACTATTGGGACTTCATCAAGATAAAAAGCTTTTGCAAAGCAAAGGAAACAGTTAACAAAACCAAAAGACAACCGACAGAATGGGAGAAGATATTTGCAAATGACATATCAGATAAAGGGCTAGTATCCAAAATCTATAAAGAACTCATCAAACTCAACACCCAAAGAACAAAGAATCCAATCAAGAAATGGGCAGAAGACATGAACAGACATTTTTCCAAAGAAGACATCCAAATGGCCAACAGACACATGAAAAAGTGCTCAATATCGCTCGGCATCAGGGAAATCCAAATCAAAACCTCCATGAGATACCACCTCACACTAGTCAGAATGGCTAAAATGAACAAGTCAGGAAACGACAGATGTTGGCGGGGATGCGGAGAAAGGGGAACCCTCCTCCACTGTTGGTGGGAATGCAAACTGGTGCAGCCACTCTGGAAAACTGTATGGAGGTTCCTCAAAAAGTTGAAAATAGAGCTACCATATGATCCAGCAATTGCACTACTGGGTATTTACCCCAAAGATACAAAAGTAGGGATCCGAAGGGGTACGTGCACCCCGATGTTTATAGCAGCAATGTCCACAATAGCCAAACTGTGGAAAGAGCCAAGATGTCCATCCACAGATGAATGGATAAAGAAGATGTGGTATATATACACAATGGAATATTATGCAGCCATCAAAAGGAATGAGATCTTGCCATTTGCAACAACGTGGATGGAACTGGAGGGTATTATGTTGAGTGAAATAAGTCAAACAGAGAAAGACATGTATCATATGATCTCACTGATATGAGGAATTCTTAATCGCAGGAAACAAACTGAGTGTTGTTGGAGTGGGGGTTGGGGTGGGAGGGATGGGGGGACTGGGTGATAGACACTGGGGAGGGTATGTGCTCTGGTAAGCGCTGTGAATTGTGCAAGACTGTTGAATCTCAGATCTGTACCTCTGAAACAAATAATGCAATATATGTTAAGGAAAAAAAGAAGAAGAAGAAGGTAGCGGGAGGGGAAGAATGAAGCGGGGGAAATAGGAGGGGTAGACGAACCATGAGAGACGATGGACTCTGAAAAACAAACAGGGTTCTAGAGGGGAGGGGGGTGGGAGGATGGGTTGGCCTGGTGGTGGGTATTGAGGAGGGCACATTCTGCATGGAGCACTGGGTGTTGTGCACAAACAATGAATCATGGAACACTTCATCTAAAACTAATGTTGTAATGTATGGGGATTAACATAAGAATAAAAAAATGAAAAAAAAAAAAAAAAAAAGAAAGACATGTATCATTCGACCTCACTGATATGAGGAATTCTTAATCGCAGGGAACAAACTGAGGGTTGCTGGAGTTGGGGGGGTGGGAGGGATGGGGTGACTGGGTGATAGACACCGGGGAGGGTATGTGCTCTGGTAAGCGCTGTGAATTGTGCAAGACTGTTGAATCTCAGATCTGTACCTCTGAAACAAATAATGCAATATATGTTAAGAAAAAAAATAAGAAGAAGAAGAAGGTAGCAGGAGGGGCAGAATGAAGCGGGGGAAATCGGAGGGGTAGACGAACCATGAGAGATGATGGACTCTGAAAAACAAACTGAGGTCTCTAGAGGGGAGGCGTGGTAGGATGGGTTAGCCTGGTGGTGGGTATTGAGGAGGGCACATTCTGCATGGAGCACTGGGTGTTATGCACAAACAGTGAATCATGGAACACTTCATCTAAAACTAATGATGTAATGTATGGGGATTAACAAGAATTAAAAAAATGGCAAATTTTATATGAATTTCACTTCAGTAAATATTTTAATATACAAAAAAAAAAAAGGTCATATGTTGTATCATCCTGTTCATAGGAAATGTCTAGAATAGGTAAATCTATAGAGACAGAATGCAAATTAGTGGTTGTCAGTGGCTTGGAGAATAGGGAAATGAGGAGCAAATGCTTAAAGAAAATAGAGTTTTATTTTGGGATTATGAAAACATTTTGGAATTAGAGACAGGTAATGCTTGTACAATATCATCAATGTACTTAAAGCTACTCAGTTGTACACTTTTTTTTTTTAAGATTTTATTTATTTATTTGAGAGAATGAGATAGAGAGAGAGAGAGCATGAAGGGGGGAGGGTCAGAGGGAGAAGCAGACTCCCTGCTGAGCAGGGAGCCTGATGCGGGACTCGATCCCCGGACTCCGGAATCATGACCTGAGCCGAAGGCAGTTGCTTAACCAACTGAGCCACCCAGGTGCCCCAGTTGTACACTTTAAATTGGCTAACTTTTTTAAAAAGATTTTATGTGTTTATTTGACAGAGAGAGAGAGTAAGAGAGCACAAACAGGGGGAGCAGCAGAGGGAGAAAGAGAAGCAGTCTCACCACTGAGCAGGGAGCCTGATGCAGGGCTTGATCCCAGGACCCCGGGATCATGACCTGAGCTGAAGGCAGACACTTAACTGACTGAGCCACCCAGGCACCCCTAAAATGGTTAACTTTTATTTCACTTCAATTTAAAAAATATTTTATGCTGAAAAACTGTCAAAACAAATAAGAACATTATATAATGCTTAAAAAGTCAACTAACCAGGAAAATATAACACTTATAAATATATATGCACTTAACAGCAGAGCACCCTAATATATGAAACAAACACTGACAGAATTAAAGGGAGAAATAAAAAGTAACATAATGGTAGGATATTTCAATATCCCACTTTCAATAATAGATCAAACACACAGAAGACCAATAAGGAAACAGAAGACTTAAACAATACTACTGACCAACTGTACCTAACAGACACAAACAAAACATTTTGCCCAGTAATAGGAGAATATACATCATTTTCAAGTGCACACGGAACATTCTCTAGGAGAGATCACGTTAGGCCACAACACAAGTCTTAATAATTTAAGTAGCCATTGTATTATACCAAAGATATTTTCTGACTACAGTAGAATGAAACTAGACATCAACAGCAAAAATAAACTAGGAAGTTCACAAGTATGTGAAAATTAAACAACCTATTCTTGAACAATCAACAGGTCAAAGAAGAAATAACAGGGGAAATTAGAAAATATGCTGAGATTTTTTTTAATCTAATTATTTGTGTGGTTTTTTGGTGTGGAATTATGTAAGTTCTTTATATATTTTCTATATTAACCCCTTATCAAATATTTGCAAATATCTTCTCCCATTCAGTAAATCATGATTTTGTTTTGTTGATTGTTTCCTCCACTGTGTGAAAGCTTTTTATTTTGATGTAGTCCCAAAAGAGTAATTTTGCTTTTGTTTCCCTTGCCTGAGGAGACACATCTAGAAAAATGTTTCTATAGCCAATGTCAAAGAAATTACTATGTTTTCCTCTAGAAATTTTATCATTTAAGATCTCATATTAGGTCTTTAATCCATTTGGGGTTTATTTTTATGTGTGGTATAAGAAAGTGGTCCAGTTTTGCATGTAACTATCCCGTTTCCCCAGCACCATTTGTTTAAAAAAATGGGCAGAGAACCTGAATAGACACTTTTCCAAAGAAAACATGCAGATGGACAACAGACACATGAAAAGATGCTCAACATCACAAATCATTAGGGAAATGCAAATTAAAAACCACAGTGAGATATCACTTTACACCTGTCAGAATGGCTAAAATAAAAAACACAAGAAATAACAAGTGTTGACTAAGATGTGGTGAAAAAGGAACCCTTGTTCACTGTTGGTAGGAATGCAAATTGGTACGGCCACTGTAGAAAATAGTATGGAGGCTCCTCAAATAATTCAAAATAGAATTACCATATGATCCAGTAATATACTCCTGGGTGTTCATCCAAAGAAAATGAAAACACTAATTCAAAAAGACATATGTACCCCTATGTTTACTGCAGCATTATTTACAATAGCCAAGATATGGAAGCAACACAAATGTCCATCCATAGATAAATGGATAAAGAAGGGTTGGTACATATATACAATGGAATATTATTCAGCCCTAAAAAGAATGAAATCTTGCCATTTACAACAACATGGGTGGACCTAGAGGATATATAATGCTAAGTGAAGTAAGTAGTCAAAGAAAGACAAATACCATATGATTTCAGTCATATGTGGAATTTAAGAAACAAAACAAACAAAGAAAGAAAAAAAGAGACAAAAGAAAAAATAGAGTCTTAAATATAGAGAAGAAATTGATAGTTGCCAGAGGGAATGTGGGTGGGAAGATGGGTAAAATAGATAAAGGGGATTAAGAGTACACTTATCTTGATGAGTACTGAGAAATGTATAGAATTGTTGAATCAGTATGTTGTATACCTGAAACTAACATAACACTGTATGTTAATTATACTTCAGTTTTTAAAAATATGACATATTGACCACACACACACACATACAAAATGTATTGAGACAATGAAAATGAAAATGCAATGTACCAAAATTTATGGGATGCAGTAAAAGAACTAAGAAGGCAGTTTATAGTAGCAAATGCCTACATTAAAATAGAAGAAAGATCTTAAATCAACAACTAATTTTTACACCTCAAGGAACTAGAAAAAAAGAACAAACACAGAGTTAGCAGAAAGAAGAAAATAATAAAAATTAAAGCACAAATGAACAGAGAATAGAAAAACAATAGAAGAGCTGATTTTTTTAAAAGATTAATAAAACTGACAAACCCTTAGCTAGACTAAGATAAAAAAGAGAGAAGATTCAAATTTTAAAGATCATAAATGAAAGAAAAGACATTAAAACTGATGCTACAATAATTAAAAGGATCATAAGAAACTACTAAGGATACTTATAAACCAACAAATTAGAACGTAGAAAAAATTGATTAAAATTCTATAAATATATAATCTACCGAGACTGAATCATGAAGGAAAAAAATCTGGAGACCTATAACTAGAAAGCAGATTGAATCAGTAATCAAAAACCTCCCAGCAAAGACCTTGGCCTGATGGTTTCACTGGTGAATTCTACTGAACATTTAAAGAAGAATTAACATCAATAATGCTCAATTCTTCCAAAAAAAAAAAAAAAAACTGAAGAAGAGGGAACATTACCAAACCAACTTTAGAAGGCCCAGCATTAACCTGATACCAAAATCAAATGAAGACATTACAAGGAAAGAAAACAACAGACCAATTAGCCCTGGTAAATATTGATGCAAAAATCCTCAATAAAATACTAGCAAACCAAATTCAGAAACACATTAATAGGATTTACACCATAACTAAGTGGAATTTATTCCTGGAATGTAAGGATGGTTTAGCATACAAAAATCATATTACAATCAATGTATTATATCACATTAACAGAATGAAAGCAAAAAAAAAAAACCACTATCATCTCAGTTGATGCAGAAAAAGCATTTGACAAAATTCAACACTCTTTGATGATGAAAACTTTCAGCAGACTAAGAATAGAAGAAAATTACCTCAGCATAATAAAGGCCATATATGAGAAGTCCACAGTTAACATCGTAATCAATGCTGAAAAATTAAAGACTTTCCCTTTAAGATTAGGAACCAAACAAGGATGTTCTCTCTCAACACTTCTATTCAACATAGTACTAGAAGTCCTCCTAGACAGAGTAATTAGGCAAGAAAAAGAAATAAAAAGCATATAAGTTAGAAAGCAAGAAGTAGGGGGCGCCTGGGTGGCTCAGTTGTTAAGCGTCTGCCTTCTGCTCAGGTCATGATCCCAGGGTCCTGGGATCGAGTCCCGCATTGGGCTCCCTCCTCTGTGGGGAAGCCTGCTTCTCCCTCTCCTACTCACCTGCTTGTGTTCCCTCTCTCGCTGTGTCTCTCTCTGTTGAATAAATAAATAAAATCTTAAAAAAAAAAAGCAAGAAGTAAAATTATCTCTGTTCAGGATGATGTCATGATTATCATGATGACATAATCATATACATAAAAACTCTAAAGTCACACACACAAACCGATTAAAATTAATAAATGAATTCAGCAAAGTTGCAGGATACAAAATCCACATGCAAAAATCACTTGCATTTCTAAACAGTAACAATGAGCAATCTGGAAAGGAAATTATGAAACCAATTCCACTGACAATAGCATCAGAAAAAAATAAAATACTCAGAAATATACTTAACCAGGGAGGTGAAAGATTTGTACACAGAAAACCACATATGAGTGAAACCATATAATTGTCTTTCTAGCAGAGATTTCTTAGATATAACACAAAAACATGATCCACAGAAGATGAAATTCATAAGTTGGACTTTATCAGAATTTAAAACCTTTGCCTGAGAAAGATTTTATTACAAGAATGGGAAGACAAGAAAATTTTGCAAATCATGTATGTGACAAAGAACTTGTATCTTAAGAATATAAAAATCTCTCAAAACTTAATAAGAAAATAATCCAATTTTTAAAAGGCAAAAGATCTTAATAGATACTTCACCAAAGGACATCAACAGATAAACACATGTTCAACATCATTAGTCATCAGTGAAATGTAAATTAAACCACCTACCACTACACACACATTAGAATGAGTAAAAATCAAACTTGACTGGAACTTTCATACATTAATGGTGGAATTCAAAATGATACAGCAACTCCAAAAAGTTAAATGTACACATACCACATGGCCACGCAATTCTATTGCTAAGTATCTTCCCAAGAGAAATGAAAACATATATGCACACAAAGACCTCTGAGCAAATTGTGGTACATCTATTCAGTGGTATACTACTCAGCAGTAAAAACAAAGACATTTAACTATTGATAAGTGCAAGAACGTGACTGAATCTCAAAAGCATCATGTTAAGTCAAGGATCTATATTCCATTTTTATGAGATTCTGAAAAAAGTAAAACTATGGGGGCAACACCTCACCAACGAAGATATACAGATGTCAAATAAGCATATAAAAAGATGCTCCACATTAGATGTCATTAGGGAAAAGCAAATTAAAACAACAATGACATACCACTACATACCTGTTAGACTAAAATCCAAAACACTGACAACACAAATGCTGGTGAGGGTGTGGAGCAACAGAAACTCTCATTCATTGTTGGTGGGAATGCAAAATGGTGCAGCCACTTTGAAAGATAGTTTAGCAATATCTTACAAAGCCAAACATACTGTTACCATATGATTTAACCATTGCACTCCTTGGTTATTTACCCAAAGGAACATAAAACCTACATCCACACAAAAATGTGCACATGGATGTTTATAGAAGCTTTATTCACACTTGCCAAAACTTGGCAGATGCCTCTCAGTAGATGAATGGATAAACAAGCTGGTACATCCAGACAATGCAATATTATTCACTGCTAAAAAGAAATGAGCTATCAAGTCATGAAAAGACATGGAAGAACCTTAAATGCATATTACAAGTGAAAGAAGCCAAACTGAAAAGACTACATGCTGTATGATTTCAACTATAATACATTCTGGGAAAGGAAAAACCATGATGGCAGTAAAAAGATCAATGGTTGCCAGGGATTGGGGTGGGCAACGACAGAGGATTTTTAGGGCAGTAAAAATACTCTGTATGATACTATAATGATGGATACATGACATTGTCTAAACTCATACAATGTACAATACCAAGAGTGACCCTTAAAGTAGACTATGGACTTTGGGTGATAATGATGTGTCAATGCAGGTTCATCAATTATAACAAGTGCACCGCTCTGGTGGAGGGTTTTGATAATGGGGGAGGCTGTGCTTGAGTGGAGATAGGTGGCAAATCTCTACACCTTCCTCTCAATTTTGCTGTGAACCTAAAACCTCTATAAAAAATAAATTAAATATTTAAAATAAATTTTTTAAAAAAAAATCTCTAAGCTAAAAAAAAAACAAACAAAAAACCCAAAACCAAACAAACAAAAAAACAAAAACCTAAAACAAACTGAGACACTACATGGACAGAAATCAGATGAGTTCTTACCAGTAGGTAAGAGGTAGGTAGGAGAAGGAATTGAAGATAAAGGGGTACCAGGGAACCTTGGGAGAAATATTCTGTCTCAGTTGAGATGGTGGTTACATGACTATATATATTTGTCCAAACTCATTGAACTATACATCTAAAAAGGGTCGTTTACTATATGAAATTTATACCTCAATTACTCTCATTTTTTAAAAAATGAATTGAGATATGGGGTCTTTGTCACTAGACCCTTAAATTGCATGCCACCTGTTCCCAGCCATGCTCAGTAGAAAATTTATGTTCACATGAAAACATGTACATGAGTGTTCAGAACAGGTCTATTCATATTTATCCAAAATTGAAAAAATAAAAATGACCTTCAACTGGTGAATAAACAAACTGCTGATCACTCATCAATGGAATAATCCACAGAAATACAAGGAACAAACTATTGATACATACAACAGCATTGATGAATCTCAAATGCATTTTGGTAAATTAAAGAAGCAGACCCAAAAGGCTTAACAAGGTACAGAGATTTCCCAACTACCTCTTGCTCCCATTCATGCTTAGCCTCCCCCATCATTTCACTTTTATGACATTCTGGTAAAGGCAAAACTATAGGATGGCAACTAAATCAGTGGTTGTCAGCGGTTACTGGTGGGGGAAGGGTTTATCTATAAAGGATCAGCATAAAGGAATTTTTTTTTTCCAGGTGATAGAATTGATCTGTTTCTTGATCATGGTGCTAGATATGTAACAACAGATTCCTAAAAATTCATGGAACTCTACACCGTAAGACTGAATTTTATGATATGTATATTGAAATATAAATTATAAATTTAAATCTCTATGTAAAATTTGTGGAAAATGGATTCCTTGTATTTTGCATCAATTTCTTGGAATATGTATTTTGTTAAGGTCTCTGAATGCTATACCTTAAAATTTGTTTGCTCTTCTGTAGGTTTTCTTCTTATGAATTTCAATACTAAGAGTAAATTTCCCTAAGAAATATGCAAAATTTTCATTCTAAAGTAAAGATTCTCCCATCCTTGGCAGAGCTCATTCAGGGCCTGGAGGATGTGCTGTTAGAGGTGGGTGGAAGTAGGGGCTCTCACATTGGCAACCCTAATCTCTAAAGTAATGGCTCCAAGAAGGTGAATGTGGGGCCTCTGCCTTAACCCCAGCCTGAGGGATAGACCAGGAGCATATCATCCCAGGTACATAAAAGGCAGAATGGTCGCCAAGTTTACACTACTGCATCTGAAATTCTCACTACATTCTATAGCTATAGTTAAATGACATTTTCACTATTCAATATTTTGGGTTAGCTAAATAGTTGGAACAGATTTCAAACTAGTTAATTTCTGATTTTTTCACTTAAATTTGTGACTCCTGAGATAGCCTTCTTTTTAAATATTTTTTATTTTTATTTATTTGAGAGAGAGAATGAGAGAGAGAGAAGAGAGAGAGCACATGAGGGGGGGAGAGTCAGAGGAAGAAGCAGATTCCCCACTGAGCAGGAAGCCCAGTGCAGGACTGGATCTTGATCCGGGAACTCCAGGATCATGACCTGAGCCGAAGGCAGTCGCTTAAGCAACTGAGCCACCCAGGCACCCGAGATAGCCTTCTTTTTAGAAACAAGTTCATTTTTTTGTTTGTTCTTTTGTTTTTGTTTTCCCAATGGTCATTTTCTTTTTTTATTATTATTTAAATTCAATTGGCCAACATATAGTACATCATTAGTTTCAGAAATAAGTTCGTTTTACTTTTTTTTTATTTAAAAAATTTTTTTAGAAATAAATTCATTTTGGGGCATCTGGGTGGCTCAGATGGTTAAGCGTCTGCCTTTGGCTCAGGTCATGATCTTGGGACCCAGCCCCACATGGCTGGGCTCCTGGCTCAGCAGAGAGTCTGCTTCTCCCTCTGCCTCTGCCTCTCCCCTGCTTGTGCTCTCTCTCTCTCTCTCTCTGTATCTCTCTGTCTCAAATGAATAAATATTTTTTTAAAAAAAGAAATAAGTTCATTTTAAAAGCCTTCAAAAACAATGCTATAAATTTACTTTTGTGTTCTGCTTCCAGAGTGGCTCTACTCCATCCTGCACAACACTTTGTGGTAAACAACATAGCCACCATGTTGCAGAGGAGAAAACAGCATGTGGTGACTGCTGAAGCTGGAGACTGAGCCCAGAGGCCTTGACATAAGGGCTTTTTTCATCTTCAAGATGCTTTCAGTGCAATTATCTTCACATCTTAGAGAAAACTGCCCCACTTTAATGTTCTGCACTTCTCTATATAGGAAATGGGTCATCAACATGGAGACTGTCCGGAACAGTTTTCCTTATCTGGGAACAAACTAAGTATTGAGGTCATGAGAAAAATACTGAAAAAACAGAGAAACCTAAAACATTTTCTGATACTTGCTACATCTGCAAATTAAAGTCTGTAAATAAATTTGAGCACAAAGAAAAGATGTCCACATTGAAGACAAGGAAAGATGTGAAAATCCAAGAGTGGGTAAATCCAACAGGTAAGAGACAGGTGGTCAATCAGGACATGGCCTCAGCAAAGGACTTTGAGCAGGGTATGAGGAATACCACAAGTTTGTTTTGGAGAACACAGAAAAGAGAAAGTGAAGAATTCCTTTACATCTCCATTTTTTTTTTTTTCCAAAAGGAGCAAACATCTGCAAATGTCCCATGGTGATGTGGAGCAAACTTTCTAATTTGAAGTTTCTTCGAGACCACTACGCCCCCTTTCTCTGTTGCTGCACTATATTCCATTTGAGGGGAGAGACAGTGACTAACATAAGCCTTGGGGTTGTACTGTGTCAGCTTCCTGTTGCCTCAACAGCTGAGGGTGAAAGTATTCAAGCTTAGTTCATGCATTTACTCATCATGCTCTGAGTGTTCATTATAGAAGCACAGAGCCAGGTGTCGATAAACAACCATGATAAACAGCCACAGCTTCCAAGGGCCTGAAGTATAGAAGAGTCTCATAGGAAATGTAAAAGGGGAATATTATTTCTCAGTCAACTAATGCTTATCATGCACAAAAATGGTCCAAGCATTATGACATTTCAAAGAACCACAGAAAAAGCCTCACAGCTGGTCTCCTTGTCCAATCCACCTTTCCTTTTCCTACTTTATCTTTTATGTGGCAGTAGATATCTAATTGGGTTTTAGGGATGAAATCATCCAGTGGTTAATAAATGTAATTTCTCACCTGCAGTGAGGCTGTACAGTCCTTCCCGGCAGCCTGCCCACCACCCAGCCTCATCTCCCATGCAAGCCATATGTCTTCACCGCAACCATCCCTTCTTCTCTGTGGCTCTTCTGGAACTATCCATGCAATCTACACCTCCCCTAAATCTACACCCACCACAGCTGAGTTAGGAGCTTTGGTTTTCCACAACTCTGCACATCTCTATTGTATACTGGGCTTTAATCACACTGGAGTTTGCCTGTCTTTCTTCATCAGAGTGCAAGTTCCTGTGCACCAAGGAAAGAAACTAATTTATTTCAGAGTCCCCAGTGGCCAATAAAACTTGGCTGGGTTCCCCTAAATTGGGAGGAGGAGTAGAATCTACACTGAGGACTAGAGGCTGGAGAGAAGGGCAGAGCAGAAGAGAGATGCCCTGTGCTGGCCCACAATCACACTGAGGTCCCAGGTGGGTCTGTGGCTGCGTGTGCTGGTGTCCAGCACAGCTCTCAGAGGGGCATCCAGGGTGTTTGTCAGTCCTGGTATCTGCAGGTCTGACAGCTCCCTGGGTTGTTTACAAAACTGGAAATCTCATTCTTATAATCACTGACAGTGCAGCTTTATCTCTTATCCAACCAGCTCTGAGTGAAGCAAAACCATGATGGAACTAATGGACTGACTAATATAGACACAGATCAGTGGGGCTCTAATACTTAAAGCTGGTATGTTATAATGTGGAACAGTTCTTCCAATTGGACCCAAAATTTATCACTTTGTGTAGCTCATCCGGGTTTTGAAAGTATAAAACTGATAGCAAATTAGCTATGTGACATCTTATGAGTGTTCCGTAAACTACTGCTAAAATCTGACAATGACAATGTTATCTATACTCTTCAGGGATGTTTACAATGCCCATCTAGTAAAAACAATGAGCTGGCCTAGCAAAAAATAATGTGAAAACAGCTCACCATTTTTTTTAAAAGATTTTGTTTATTTGACAGAGAGAGATACAGCGAGAGAGGGAACACAAGCAGGGGGAGTGGGAGAGAGAGAAGCAGGCTTCACTCTGAGGAGAGAGCCTGATGTGTGGCTCGATCCCAGAACCCTGGGACCATGACCTGAGCCGAAAGCAGACGCCTAACGACTGAGCCACCCAGGAGCCCCTACTTTTCACCATTAAAAAAAAAATAACTGCAGATGAATCTTAGCTGGAGATTTTCTCCTGTCAAGATGGTCAGGGTTTGGTTTTAAAAATAAAATACCAATTCTTCCTTCAATTGCTGCTTTATTACTGAAAAAACTTCCGTGAGATTTTTATTTAGCTATGAAGCTTTGATAGGAGTCCTTGGTTTACTTCTCCTGTGCATAGAGTCATAGAATTTGAGAAAAGGAAATCACTTCAAGCACTGTGTCATTCAGTCCTTCATGCTCATTCATTCATTCGTTCATTCACTCAAAGAACTTTCATGGTTTACTCTAACCTGTCAGTCCTCCATGTGGTGGGAAAGAAGAACTACGTAGAAAGATGGAAAGTCAGGCACACAGTCATTGGCAGATTTGGTGTGGAGGCCAGCTTCTGTGCCTCCACAGTGAAGAAGCTCTCCCCATGTTCCCCTCTCGCTCCACAGCATCATTCCCTCAGATCTTCCTGTGCCTGTGAGTCTGACGCCAGCAGAGTCCCTCCACAGTGGATGCAATGGTTTCACTATACAGTACACCTTCAACTCCACCTCCAAGAAAGGAAGTCCCTGGAACACTCCGGAACAGACAAGAGTTCCACCGAAGCACAGCAGCCTGACGTCAGAGGTGGTAAGAACAGAGATGACAGAACCTCTAAGTTCCCACATCATGCCACAGGATGCGTGGGCCTGCCTGCGAGGCAACCCCTTGTAGCAGTACTCCTGGCTCATTCTGAGAGCCTCGTCCTTTGTGTATGCTTTCTTGTGGACTATGTTGTTGTTGAGAGGGCCTGAGAGAGGCTCTTGTAGGCTGCACGAGGGGATGTGCCCTCCGCAGCACTCAGGAAGGAGGACACACTGCCACGTTTCATCAGGGCCACACACTTGCTAGTTGGCCCTTCTGGCACCCCGTGCCACACATGGTGGGCTGCGGGATACACGGACTGCAGAGCGAGGGACCTGGCAGGGATGACGCCCCACCACCGAGGTGTGATTATACCCCCTACCCACACACTGCTCTGAAGTTGCTTCTCTTAGGGCTGTCTGGTGAGTGCCTTGAGGGAGGTAGCAGGGAGCAAAATAAGCATGAGCTAAACCCTCAGTTCTGTTTCTGCCTCTTGTTTGATCTTGTGCAGATTATCTGAGTATCTGACCTTTGATTCTCAGTGTTCCGGCTCAAATAATTACACATTTCTTGCATAGTGCCCACTCTGTGCCAGATGTGTCTTTATGAGTTCATATCATTATTTACCCTGTTTAGCCAATGTCTTTATTGAAAATGGTATCAAGGAAAAGCCTAGTCAGGGTCAAGCCTAGCGCAGGGCTATGCCTCCCAGCTCAGTGGATTATATGATTACATTATATCCATTCAGAAAAAGCAACAGAAAGCCTTGGCTTAAACTCCCAGAAATATATATAACATTGCACAATATACATCTGTTGTCCTTCTAAGTACTAAGGAGGCAGGTGAAAGTATCAACCAGTGTGTGCTTATTACTTATCATGGAACTGGGTTTTCCAGCACAGTGGGCAAAGCCATGGGTGAGTGAGCCAAGGAGGCACCCTCAGTCTGGGCCTCTCACACACTTTCCATGCCCATTTTCTCTCACTGTTTTTGTGGAGCTGCTGAGTTCCTGGAAAAAGAACTCCAAAGTAGCCATGAAGGCTGGAGGTTAGTCAGATACAAGTATATCAGGTGGACCTGGGGGATTCATCAGGAGCCAAATAAAGGAAGAGCTTTCTGGGGGTCAGGACTCTCTGCTAGTTTCCTAGAGAAATTCCTCCCCAGGGAAGGAAGATCTTTGCTTAGTAGGTCAGACCTTCAAAGATCCTGCATCCAGGAGGAGGAACAAAAGTTATCTGTGCTGAAACCTCAAAGACCTCATGCACCCCTGGACACAGCAGCTCTGCATTGGGACCCCTCCGAAAACCAAAAAGAAATCAGGTGGCTGGTCACCTTTTAGAGACATGGCCAGCTGCCATCCTGAGTCCCAATGTGGACCACAGGCATCGTGTGGGGGCAGAGGCCACAGCTGTGATGACAGCCTGCCTGGGCTGTTCCCAAACCAGAGGGCCCCAGCGCAAGGGCTGAGGATCCTGTGGGAGGTCCACACCAGCTGATTCTCTCTGGTGCACATCCATCCTGCCCTTCTCCCCTTTTACTACCTTAAACCCCTACAGAAGCTTACACTTCTGTTATCTTCAATCTTATGACATATGAACTATGACTTATTTTCTATTGGATAACAGGATCTCCAAGCTAGATTCTTCCTATGGAAAACAATCCACTTTGGAGCATAGCTGGTTTAGAAACCATGTCTAGCGGTATCCAGATGCTACTCGCCATCCTGAAACTAGATAGCTCCACCCAGAACACACATGCGTGCATCATTAGATTTGATGCTTCCACACACGAATTAATAGGAGAGCTCCCTTTTCTTTTAGTATTGATGAAAGTAGAGGTAAGCAGACAATACCTCCCATCCCTGCATGTGAGTGTCAGCAAGTGCTAGCGACGCCTCCCTCAGCTCCCAGGAAACCACCCTTGCTCATGAAGCAGTCTCTGCTGGCCAGGGTTGGCCCACACTTGGATGCTCTGAGTGTGCTGTGTTGGGACATCTGAAGCCCACACGGAATAGCCTAATGGCCACTTCTGCATCACACAAGAGCCACAGAAAGTACTGTAGTTACACCCTGCCCAGCCCCAAGTAGCCATCTGGTGTTGAGAGGGAATCCCATGTGGCTCGTGGTTGAGCAGCCATACTCTAGCAGCCATTCTTTATGGTCTAGGTGAGCTGGCAACACCCATCCTTTTGTAGGTTAAGAAAACAGTTTAGAATTCCACACATTTCCCTCATCTCCATGCTGATTCAAGAATGGGGCTCCTGCTGCCATATTTAAATACCAGAAACACAGACAAAATGTGGGCAACTGTTTAAAGTATTGACTTAGTAGCTTTATCCACCTTGTTCTGGAGATGGTGGGATCCACACCCACTTCAACACATGTGAAGGTCTCTCAAGGTCAGCTTCCCCTCGACCTTCACTGCTTGAGGCTGCATCTCCTGTCCTGCCACTCATTTCTAGGCTGTTTGCCATAAGGTCTCCTCCACTCTCCCCTGGAGGAACACAACATGGTGTGACTGCAATGTCCCACCCAAGCAGGTGCTGCAAGAGTCACAAGGTCAGCACCATTTCTGGACCTTTAGCTTTGTTTCATTTTAACATGCAGATTGAGGGTTAAGTCTAGAACAAACAGAGAACTAAAAGTTTTATAGAAAGTAAATGGATGGAAGGGATCTTTTATACCTAAATGAAGGGATCCAGGTTTCCATTCTAACAGGTAAAAAATGAGATGACACATGTCAGTGCCTGATACAGAGCCTGGAGCAAAGCAGGCACTGAACAAATGGTAGATGTTTTTAATATTAGAAGTTATATCTTCTAATAAATGACAAAGCATGATTTTTAGTGCATAAGAATTTATACACTAAGATTTTCAAGGGAGAAAATATTCTCCTTATACACTAAGAGTGCTGGTAAAAATAAGTGGTGCTAATACTCCCACCATGACTAATTTCAAGCACAAATGTGACACCACTAAACATGGAGCTGGGGAGTGTTCACTGCAACACACTGTTATATAATATTTCTACCATACAGATCAAACAAATGCAAATAACCTCAAGGACATAGATAATAGCAAAATGTAGTAAACTAATTAGGAAGAGATGCATTTTGAATATTTATTACTTTGGTTTTAGTACACTTAATTGTAAGTTTACATAACTTAATTCTAATAACTATGTTTAACAACTGGGTGCCAAAAATTCTGAAAATTTAGCAAGCAGCTCTCACAAGCCAGTTCTTGCACACACTTTAGTACCAGGGTATCCAAGTTTCTGTGATCCTCCAAGAAATTCCATGAACATGAGTGCAGCAGATTTGGGTAGTTCTGTCCCCTGGTGTGTTTGCACCCATCAGACATGTAAGTGTCAGATGAGAACCCTCTGTCCCACCATGTGGAAGGCACACAGCTCATTTGCCCAAGACGCATGTGAGGAAACCACACTCGGATTGGAGGAAGCCCTGGGGGACTAAATGTGAGTGTGAGTTCTAGAGCTGGAAATTTAGAGGTGAACTTTTGTACATGGTTCTTCCTCATTCTACATGGTTCTTCCTCATTCTGTTTAGGCAACACCTTCAAATGAGTTGGAGATATATCAATAAGTAGCAGAAGTATAGGCATGAACACCCTTGACATTAATACTCCTGCTGGTCTAAAACCCAAGGAACCATGACTTAAGAAATTTCCAGTAAATAAATTTGTGCAAATGCTGGAAAGTGCATCCATCACCAGTCTCACCCTGAATGTTACATAAAAGGAAGTGTGCTACAGAGCCAGGAACTTAAAAGGAAAGTATACTCGGCACACATTTAAATATATATCCTCACTTCCAAGTGATGGTGTAGAAAATGCATTTATAAATAATATGGTCTTAAGACTCCATTCTTGTGGAAATGCCTACATCCTTCTTAAATGCCAATTTTTACCTTGAAGTTCCATATAGAAGGGCATATCTTGGAAGATCAATGAAAACAAAAATGCGTTCTTTGTCCTCAGCACAAATACCTTTACAATAGTTTTGTCTTTTCAATTGCTAGTTCTTTTCAGATAATATAGCTTGAAAATAACTTTTTCAGGCAGTTTGTATATTGTATTGAGAAAAAGAACAGAGCAAACCATTTCTATGGCACTGGGAAGCAGATGGGAAATATTGCACAGGGAGTTGATTTCCAGCTTGTTAATCATTGAGGTGCTTCTTTTCATTTTATTCTGGGGGTGACTACATTTTAACCTAATGCAAGACAATGCCACCACCCATTGGGTTACTGGTGCCTAGGAAAAACTTCATTCTGGGTGAAATGAATTTAAATTAAGCACACTTCCATCATCTCAGACTGCTGTGCTCCACTTAGCTCAGAGCCCTTATCTGACGCGGGATTTTACGTAATTCACAGAGACATTGGCATTGTTCAGAGGGGACTGGTCTGTAACAATAACTGTCCTGGATAAACTCTTGTGTCTTTATTTTTGACTGAATATTCAAGCCATTTAAAGTCAGCCATCTAACATTAGAGCTCTCCTCTTTCAAGAAATGATACTGCTATTGACCCAGTCTCTCAGGCCACAAACTCAGAAGTCTCCTTGAATGTTCTCTTCTTCCCCCTCCTTTGTCCACACCACTAATTCCTCACAAGCTAGTTGGCTCCCGATCTCTCACCATCGCTGTCCTCCAGCTAAGGCTCCACCCTAGACCAGTCTCATCTCTTCAACAACCATCTCTCTCCTTTCCCATGGCCTTCAAGGAGATCTTTCAAAAATTCGAACCAGGGGGCGCCTGGGTGGCTCAGTTGGTTAAGCGACTGCCTTCAGCTCAGGTCATGATCCTGGAGTCCCAGGATCGAGTCCCGCATCGGGCTCCCTGCTCAGCAGGGAGTCTGCTTCTCCCTCTGACCCTCCTCCCTCTCCTGCTCTCTGTCTCTCATTCTCTCTCTCTCAAATAAATAAATAAAATCTTAAAAAAAAAAATTTGAACCAGGTCAAGTTTCCCAGATCTGAGAGAAGGGTGGTCACTGGAAGCAGAGCCGTGCCTGGAAGCACAACCTCACTGTTGGACCCTCCACAAGGCTCCAACGCTGCATTCTCTCATTGCTGCATTCTCTCATTGCTGCTCTTGGCAGCAGCATCTCCATACACATGCAGAACGTGACCTCTTTAATATCCATCACCAGGCTAACCCATCCTCCCACCCCCCTCCCCTCTAGAACCCTCAGTTTGTTTTTCAGAGTCCATCATGTCTCATGGTTCGTCTCCCCCTCCGATTTCCCCCCTTTCATTCTTCCCCTCCTGCTATCTTCTTTTTTTTTCTTAACATATATTGCATTATTTGTTTCAGAGGTACAGATCTGAGATTCAACAGTCTTGCACAATTCACAGCGCTTACCAGAGCATATACCCTCCCCAGTGTCTATCACCCAGTCACCCCATCCCTCCCACCCCCGCCCCCACTCCAGCAACCCTCAGTTTGTTTCCTGAGATTAAGAATTCCTCATATCAGTGAGGTCATATGATACATGTCTTTCTCTGATTGACTTATTTCGCTCAGCATAACACCCTCCAGTTCCATCCATGCCGTTGCAATGTATAACAATGACTTAAAAGAACATTGCAGGAGGTTATGATGGAGAAATGAACTCAGAAAACTGAGATGTCCTCAGTGCGGGAAGAAAGACTGTAAAGTGATCTCTCTACCTTCTTCAAGTTATGGAAGTCTTTCTGATTCTGTCTTACTGATTGGAAGAAAAAAATCTTTTGTCATCAAAATAAACATACAAAAAGCACCAGGCCCATTCAAGATGCCCCTTCATTTGTCACTACACAAACAGTGCATTTGGGTTTGGATGCTGATTCCAAAATTTATTTTTTTAAGATTTCTTTATTTATTTGAGAAAGAGTGAGAGAGCACAAGTGGGGGGTGGGGACAGAGGGAAAGAGAGAGAGAATCTGAAGCAGACTCTGCACTGAGTGTACAGCCCAAAGCGGGGCTCAATCCCACGACCCTGAGATCTCCACCTGAGCTGAGATACTGACCTGAACCAAAGCCAAGAGTCAGATGCTTAACCAACTGCACCACCCAGGCACCCCCGATTCCAACATTTAAAATAACATTGATGGTTACAGGATTTTGTGTTCTTCTTTAAAATTATAAGCTTTTGGATTTACAAAGCATTTAACAAAGTTAGACCAGTAAGTACTGAGTCACAATGTAGCTATATAACAGCTTGATTTAAAAAAAAAAAAAAAAAGAGGCTGCAGCTTTAAAGAATTCCATTTGGGATAAGGTTTTCTTAGAAGAACCCAGATGGGCTTTTAGATAAAGAGACCAGCTGCATGCATTGTCAGATCTGCATTACAACTGGATCTTAAGAAAACCAAACAATGTTTTTCATTAAGGAAGAGAGCTCTTAATAAGCAGCTTTAAAAACCATGACTATTTCTCATTATTCTACAAAATGGAAGCCATTTTCTTTGCAGTTGTCAGGGAAACTCTATGGGTAAGGTAGAGGAGTGGATTTACAGAGAAGGACCAGGCTGAGCTAAACCTGGAGCAACCCCTGGGACTCAGTGGACAGTATTCATTCATTCACTCAATATGTATTAAACACCTACTATAAGTTGGTACCATTCCCACCCTGGGCCCCTAACAGCAAGCACTTCAGGACCCCTGTTCTCAGTGGCCTTTTACTCCAGTTAGGAGAGAGAGACAACAGAAAAATACATACGCACTGCACTCCATGAGATGGAAAGTGCTATGGATCAAAACATGGCAGGGAAGGTGTGGGGGCTCCTATTGTGGTTTGAGTGGTAGATGGCCTCTTTGCTAAAGTGACACTGAGCAGAACACCAAAAAAACTGAGGAGTCAGGCATGTGCCTGAATGCTGGACAAAAAACCCAGAGACAAAGACCTGGGGCAGCCATGGGCTTAGAATGTTCAAAACACAGTAAAAAGACTGGAGTGAAGAGGGGGAGAATGGTAGGAGATATGGTCAAACTGGAGGGGCCAGAGCACATAAGACCTCACAGTTTCCTGTAAGAGAATACAAACTTTATTATCTGACCACATAAAATTAAATTAGGTATCAATGACAGGAAAATCCTTGGAAGATGCCCAAATATTTAATAAACAATACATTTATAAATAACCTGTGTGTTAAAGAAGAAATAAAAAGAGAAATAGAAATTACTATAATTTGAACTGAATGAAAATGAAAACACAATATATCAGAATTTGTCAGACTGTAAAGCAGTCCTAAGGAGGAAATGTAGAGCACTAAAACACTTAAATTAGAAAAGTTTCAAATCAAAGACCTCAGCTTCTGCATTAAGTAACCAGAAAAAGGGGTGCCTGGGTGGCTCAGTCATTAAGCATCTGCCTTCTGCTCAGGTCATGATTCCAGGGTCCTGGGATAGAGCCCAGCATCGGGCTCCCTGCTCAGCAGGAAGCCTGCTTCTCCCTCTCCCACTCCCCCTGCTTGTGTTCCCTCTCTCACTGTCTCTCTGTCAAATAAATAAATAAAATCTTAAAAAAAAAAAGAAAGAAAGAAACCAGAAAAAGATGAAGAAAAAAAAGTAAGACAAACTTGGCAGAAGAAAGAAAATAATAAAGATTAGGGTGGAAATTAGTGAACTAGAAAACAGAAAAACAGTAAAGGAAATCAGTAAAATCGGAAGCAGGTTCTTGCAGAATATCAATAAAATTGTTAAACTCCTAGCCAAACTAATCAGGAAGAAAAGAGAGAAGACAGAAATGAGAGTGACAACACTACAGATTATATAGATATTAAAAGGATAATAAAATAATATAAACTATTTTATGTAAATAAATGTGATTATAGATTAAATGAACAAATTCTTTGAAGATACAAATTGTCAAAATTCACTCAAGAAGAAAAAAGTAATACAAATAGCTCTGTATCTATTAAAGAAATTGAAATCATAGTAAAAATTATTCCCATAAGGAAAATCCCAGAACCAGATGGCTTTACTGGTGAGTTTTATCAAACATACAAGCATGGAATTAGAGTAATTCACACAAACTCTTCCAAAAAATTGAATAAAAGACAATACTTCCCTACTTATGCAATGAGGCCAGAATTACAGATACAAAAACCAGACAAAAAGATTAAAAGAAAACTACTGCCTATTTCTTGATTGGATTCTTTGTTCTTTGGGTGTTGAGTTTGATGAGTTCTTTATAGATTTTGGATACTAGCCCTTTATCTGATATGTCATTTGCAAATATCTTCTCCCATTCTGTCGGTTGTCTTTTGGTTTTGTTGACTGTTTCCTTTGCTTTGCAAAAGCTTTTTATCTTGATGAAGTCCCAAGAGTTCATTTTTGCCCTTGCTTCCCTTGCCTTTGGCGATGTTTCTAGGAAGAAGTTGCTGCGGCTGAGGTCAAAGAGGTTGCTGCCTGTGTTCTCCTTTAGGATTTTGATGGACTCCTGTCTCACATTGAGGTCTTTCAACCATTTGGAGTCTATTTTTGTATGTGGTTTAAGGAAATGGTCCAGTTTCATTCTTCTGCATGTGGCTATCCAATTTTCCCAACACCATTTGTTGAAGAGACTGTCTTTGTTCCATTGGACATTCTTTCCTGCTTTGTTAAAGATGAGTTGACCATACAGTTGAGGGTCCATTTCTAGGCTCTCTATTCTGTTCCACTGATCTATGTGTCTGTTTTTGTGCCAGTACCATACTGTCTTGATGATGACAGCTTTGTAATAGAGCTGGAAGTCCGGAATTGTGATGCCACCAGCTTTGCTTTTCTTTTTCAACATTCCTCTGGCTATGTGGGGTCTTTTCTGGTTCCATATAAATTTTAGGATTCTTTGTTCCATTTCTTTGAAAAAAGTGGATGGTCTTTAGATGGGGATTGCATTGAATGTGTAGATTGCTCTAGGTAGCATTGACATCTTCACAATATTTGTTCTTCCAATCCAAGAGCGTGGAATGTTTTTCCATTTCTTTGTGTATTCCTCAATTTCTTTCATGAGTATTTTATAGTTTTCTGAGTACAGATCCTTTGCCTCTTTGGTTAGATTTCTTCCTAGGTATCTTATGGTTTTGGGTGCAATTGTAAATGGGATCAACTCCTTCATTTCTCTTTCTTCTGTCTTGTTGTTGGTGTATAGGAATGCCACTGACTTCTGTGCATTGATTTTATATCCTGCCACTTGACTGAATTCCTGTATGAGTTCTAGCAGTTTTGGGGTGGAGTCTTTGGGGTTTTCCACATAAAGTATCATATCGTCTGCAGAGAGTGAGAGTTTGACTTCTTCTTTGCCGATTTGGAGGCCTTTTATTTCTTTTTGTTGTCTGATTGCTGTGGCTAGGACTTCCAATGCTATGTTGAATAGCAGTGGTGATAGTGGACAACCCAGCCGCGTTCCTGACCTTAGGGAGAAAGCTCTCAGTTTTTCCCCATTGAGAATGATATTCCCTGTAGGTTTTTCATAGATGGCTTTTATGATATTGAGGTATATACCCTCTATGCCTATACTCTGAAGAGTTTTGATCAAGAAAGGATGCTGTACTTTGTCAAATGCTTTTTCTGCATCTATTGAGAGGATCATATGATTTTTGTTCTTTCTTTTGTTAATATATTGTATCACATTGATTGATTTGCGGATGTTGAACCACCCTTGCAGCCCAGGGATAAATCCCACTTGGTCGTGGTGAATAATCCTTTTAATGTACTGTTGGATCCTATTGGCTAGTATTTTGGTGAGAATTTTTGCATCCATGTTCATCAGGGATATTGGTCTGTAATTCTCCTTTTTGATGGGGTCTTTGTCTGGTTTTGGGATCAAGGTAATGCTGGCCTCATAAAATGAGTTTGGAAGTTTTCCTTATAAATACAGATGTAAAATTCCTTAACAAAACTTTTGCAAATCTAATAAAAAAAATATATTCAAAGGAAAATATATCATGACCAAGTAGAATTTATCCAGGATGCAAGAATAGTTTAATATTTGAAAATCAATCAATATAATTCACTACATTAACAAACTGAAAATATATATTGAATTATCTCAATAGACACAGAAGAGCATCTGAAAAATCCAAAATTACTTCTTAATAAAAACTCTCAGGAAACCAGGAATAGAAGGTAAATTCCTCAAACCGACAAACAGCATCTAAATACACACACACACACACACAGAGCCAACATCATACTTAATGGTGAAAGTCTAAGTGATTCCCCATTAAGATCAGGAACAAGACAAGATATTCTCTCCCACTACATCTATTCAACATTTTACTGGAGATTATGGTCAATGCAACCAGTCAAGGAAAAGAAGGAAAAGGAATACAAATTGGAAAGGAAGAAGTAAAATTGTGTTTATTTGATTATATACATCGTAAATTTGAGGAAATCTACAAAAAGGCTACTAGAACTAATAAATAAGTTTAACAAGGCTGCAGGACCTGAGGCCAATATACATAACTCTACTATATTTCTATATAACAGTAATAAACAATCAGAAATTAAAATTTAAAGAAACATTTACAATAGCATCAAAAATATGAAATACTTTGCAATAAACCTGACATATGATACAAAACACTTGTACACTGAAAACTACAAAATATTTCTGAGAGAAAAAAAAGACGAAATAAATGGAGAGATATACCTTGGCCAAGGTTGGAAGAATTCATAGTGTTAAGAAGTCAATTCTCTCCAAATTGTTCTATCAGTTCAAAGCAATCCCAATAAAAGTCTCAGAAGGCTTTTTGTAGAGGCTGACAAACTGATTTTAAAATTCATATGGCAGGGCGCCTGGGTGGCTCAGTCATTAAGCGTCTGTCTGCCTTTGGCTCAGGTCATGATCCCAGGGTCCTGGGATTGAGCCCCGCATCGGGCTCCCTGCTCTGTGAGAAGCCTGCTTCTCTCTCTCCCACTCCCCCTGCTTGGGTTCCCTCTCTCGCTGTGTCTCTCTCTCTGTCAAATAAATAAAATCTTTAAAAAAAAAATTCATATGGCAATGCAAATAACCTAGAATAGCCCAAACAATGCTGAAAAAGAAAAACAAAGAGGGAGAAATAACACTATCTTATTTCAATAATCACTATGAATCTACAGTAATCAAGACAGTAGGGCATTGGTATAAAGATAGACAAATCAGAGTTTGGAGATAAACTCTCATAAATATGTATGACTGAATTTTGACAAAATCACAAAGGAAATGCAGTAGAAAAAGGATGCATTTTCAATAAATGCTGCTGGAATAATTGCATATCCATATGCAAAACAAAAATAAATAAACTTGGATCCATACCTCACAACATATTCAAAAATTAACTCAAGATGGATCGAAGACCTAAATGTAAAACATAAAACTGTAAAATGTGTAAAAGAAACATAGTTAAGCAAGTATTTCTTAGCTACAATACCAAAAGCATAATCCACAAAAAGTAGTTGATTAATTAAAATTTAAGACCTCAAAATTTTAAACCTCTCCTCTTCAAAAGACACTCTTAAAAGAATGAACAGAGAAGGCAGAAACAGGAGAAAATATTTGCAAAGTATGTATCTCATAAAGAACCTGTACCTAGACTATATAAAGAACTCCAAAAATTCAATAATAAGAAGACATACAGCATACACAAAAATTTGCTAAATATCCGAACACTTTACCGAAGAAGAAATACAAATGGCAAATATGCACATAAAAAGAAGCTGAATGTGATCAGTCAATAGGATAGTGCAAGTTAAAACCACAATGAGACTGTACAATCTAGCAATTCCACTTCTGGGTATATACCCAAAAGAATTGAAAACAGGGACTAGAACAGATATTCGTATACCCATGTTCATAACAGCATCATTTACAATAGCCAAAAGGTGGAGACAACCCAAATGTCCATTGATGGATGAGTGGATAAGCAAAATGTGATAGATAAATACAATGGAATATAATTCAACTTTTAAAAAGAAGGAAACTCTGACACATGCTACAACACAGATAACTCTTGAGGACATTATATGTTAATGTCATAAAATGACAGTCACAAAATGACAAATGTATGATTCCACTTTTATGAGGTACCTAGAGTAGTCAAATTAATATAGAAAGTTCTGAGGTTGGGGGAGGGGAATGGGGAGCTAGTGTTTAATGGGTACAGAGTTTCAGTTTTGCAAGATGAAAAGAGTTCAGAAGATGGATAACAGTGATGGTTGCACAACAATGTGGATGTTAGTATCACTGAGCTATACACTTAAAAATGGTTAAGCTGGTAGATTTTATGATATGTGTATTTTATTACAATTAACAAAACACACAAGATAACATTTTATACCCACTCAATGACTGTAATAAATAAGACAGGCAATAACACATGTATGGTATGATATGTGGAGAAATGGGAATTCTTGTACATTGCTGGTGGGAATGTAAAATGATGCAACCATTTTGGGAAACAGTTTGGTGATTACTTAGAAACGTAAACACACACCTACCATATGATCCACTTGTTCCATTCTTAGGTATTTACTCAAAGAACAGATAAGTCCATACAAAAACTTGCACTTGAGTATCAGCAGCTTTATTTGTAATAGACAAATACAGGAAATAACCCTAATGTTCAAGAGAATGAATAAACGAACTGTGAAAAATCCTTAGAATGTAATACTACTCAGCAATTAAAGAGAAGAATCATTGATCCACATGACAACATATGTGAATCTTAAAATAATTGTTTTTAGTGTAAGAAACAAGGCAAACTAAGAATACATACTGGATACTTCCACTTATACATAACTAGAAAGTGCAAACTAATCTTTAGTGACTAAAGGCAGATTAGCGGTTCTTTGGATATGGGAGGGGGAGGGGCAGGAGGAAATGTATATCTGGGGGAAATATGATGGGTACATTATAACTACTGGACTGTGGGAAGTTTCACAGGTGTATATATATTAAAATTTAAATTTTATAATGTAAACATTTGCAGTTTATTTTATATAAATTATACCTCAATAAAGCTATTTTTAAAAAGTAAAACGAGACTGGCAGAATATAGCAAAATGTTAAAAACAATAGCAATAAAAATGTTTTGCTTTTTTAGTCTTTTATTTTTTTTCAAAGATTTTATTTATTTGACAGAGAGAGACACAGTGAGAGAGGGAACACAAGCAGGGGGAGTGGGAGAGGGAGAAGCAGGTTTCCCGCGGAGCAGGGAGCCCGGTGCGGGGCTCGATCCCAGGACCCTGGGATCATGACCTGAGCCAAAGGCAGATGCTTAACGACTGAGCCACCCAGGTGCCCCTTGCTTTCTTAGTCTTTAAAAAGAAAGAATTCACTAACAAACTCACAGATATAATCTTCACCCAGAAATTGTTAGAAGAATGGTAAAGCCTTACCCTTTATCTTTGTCCACTATAAAGAGTTTGGAAAACTAAACATTGATATTTTGCTCACTGATTGTGAATTTTAACCCAAACCACACTTAAGCAACATTTACACACAACGAATGAAAAATTAACCATTTAAAAATATTAGATTCCTTGTGCTTAAATCGTGAAACTTGAAACTTAAAAGAGAAAAGTCACCCAGATTGACTTTGTGAAGTAGAAAGCCAGAATGGCCCAATTTCATGTGGATGGAAATAGAATCATCTCTTAGGAATATAAAAAAAGGAATTGCCTACAGCACTTTCAAATAGAATGTTCTTTTTTATTTTCATTATTTACACTGCAGTTTTATTTCCTGAGGGGTTTTGACAAAAATAGAATCATAAAATGCTAGCACCACAAAGGACTTCAGAAACCATATGGTTCAACCTCTTCTTTCTCAGGTGAGTAAACTGAAGCCCAGGGAAGATGGGAAGATGCTTGGGAAGACACCAGGGAGGAGGCCAGAAAGGGGGGCCCCTGGGGTTGCACTCCTCCTTCCCTTGGCCAAGAAAGACAACAAAATCACCAGTACCCTCAGAATCACCAGTGTCCTGGAGCCTAATACTCCAGTCATCTTTGCTAGAACTAGGTTAGTTCCTTAAAAGAGTCGCTGCCTTCCTTCCTTTCCTTCTTTCCTTCCCTCCCTCCCTCCTTCCTTCCTTCCTTCCCTCCCTCTCTTTTTCCTTCCTTCCTTGCTTCCTTCCTTCCTTTCCTCCCTCCTTCCTCCTTCTTTCCTTCCTCCCTTCCTTCCTTCCTTCCCTCCCTCCCTCCTTCCTTCCTTCCTTCCTTCCCTCCCTTTTTCCTTCCTTCCTTCCCTCCCTCCCTCCCTCCCTCCTTCCTTCCTTCCTTCCCTCCCTCTCTTTTTCCTTCCTTCCTTCCTTCCTTCCCTCCCTCCTTCCTTCCTTCCTTCCTTCCTTCCTTCCTTCCTTCCCTCCCTCCCTCCCTCCCTTCCCTCCCTCCCTCCCTCCCTCCCTTCCCTCCCTCCCTCCCTCCCTCCTTCCCTCCCTCCCTCCCTCCCTCCTTCCTTCCTTCCTTCCTTCCTTCCTTCCTTCCTTCCTTCTTTCTTTCCTTCCTTTCCTTCCTTCCTTCCATTTATCCATCTATATTTACTTAGTATCCAGGGTATACAAAGCCCTGTGTTAGGTTCTCTTTCAACCATGATCATGACCCAAAACCTCACTGAATTTGCATTCTAGCAAGACATATAGATATTAAGCAACTCTCTGTACAATTATTTAACTGCAGTTTCCATCAGTGCCATGAAGAAGCACTTGTCCAGAAGCCTTGCCTTGGGAGCATGGTCAGGACTGAGAGGAGTTAGCAGAGCAGATGTGTGAGAGTGGGGAGGGCTGGCCTGAGCTAGGGAGGTGCCTGAGCAAGGTGAGGGCAGGAGCTCTGCCTGGAATGTACCAGCACCAAGGCACAGGTGCATGAGGAGTGGTCATATCCACTCAGGGATAAAACAGGTTACCCACTTAGACGTGATACTTAATACAATGTAAAGCTGTTTTTTAAACATAACAATAAAATTTTTAAAATTAAAAATAAATAAATAAATTGGCATTTTGAAAATATTGTGTATACAGTGAGTACAGGGAGAAAAGAGTAGACTAGCAGTTACTTCCATCAACAGGGTAAAAACAGAGGAGCTTTGGGCCCAGCAGTAAGGAAGAGATAGGAGAAGTGGATGAGTGTTCCAGATTACTTCACAGGAAGACCCAGTAGGCAGTTGGCTATACAATGTGGGGACCCCATACAAAATGAAAACACAAGGCCCCTGGTTCAAAAATTACTAAGAACCTCAAGATGGCTAGTACAGAACATTGAACCCTGAGCAGAGCCCTGGGAGATCTGGGCCATGGACTACACTGGCAGCATGCCCAGAGAGTCACCCTGCCCAGAATTTGGCCATTGACTCGGCATGATGGAGGAAAGAAAGAAGGATGATGTCAATGTCCAGGGGTCTGCCTATGAATGGCAGAGCTGGGCTGGAGTGGGCTGCTTAGCAAATGCTCTGGACCAGTCTGGGAGCAGAGCCCAGGGCATCCATGTAGAGGTGTGGAGTAAGCAGGAAGGTGCCCAGTGACCACCTGGTCAGAGGGGACGCCTGTCTCCAGCATCCAGATGGAAACAGGAGGAGTGCACAGATGACCCAGGAACAACAGAGAAGCAGCCCAGGGAGGCTTTTGGGTGGCCAGATTCAAGGTTCACCAGAAGCAAGTGAGCTGGTGGTCACAGAGAACCAAGAAGTCAGGGGGGCTCCAGAGCCTTCATCATCATCTCTCCATGGCCACCTCTTAGACTGAATGGTTGAGCCTCATCCCCAAAGGGAAATTACAATGGAAGTTTTCTGAGGCAGTGGGAAAATGGTTAAAAAAAAAGACAGACTTTAGAAGATGCCCACTTTTGTGTGCTGCCTGGCTGAAGGGGCACAGTGGTGTTCTAACTATTCACAAAGCTGTAGGCTTTTCCACACCCTGATCTCCTGTTGGCCTTCCTCAGGGTGGGGAAAACATAACTGAGAACTGAGAGCAGAGGGCTCATTTCTAGCTTTTGTCTCCAAATATAAGTTTTATACAATCCTAGACTTCCACAGAGAAAGGCTACAATTTTTGAGAGAAAAGACTGTTTTCATTGTGCTTTGTTTAAAGTTTCCAAAGTAGGCGCTCAAAAGAACATGATGCTTGTATCATGATTCACAGATGTGTAAAGAGTACACAATTTGTAAAAACAGGCTTTCCCACCCAGAAGGATAAAATACTCTGAGGCAAGTTGGCAGAGTTTGGAGAGAAATCAGGGAATCAAATGTGAATGGCTCCACCTTCTTGGGCACACTCCCCATTGGAGAAGGGTCAGGATAGGATTGTCCTGGCAGTTTGGAAGTTCTGGGGGGTTAGAAGGCCATATTCTTTCCCCAACTCTCCTTGTCTCTTCCTGCTGACAAAAGCTGTGCCTCAGAAGGCTCTATTCCTTAACTGACATAGCTCTACCCTGAGTGCACAAGTACTGCTTTACCAAGACCTGTTTGTGTGTTCATTCCTGTGTCATTAGATGGTCCTACTTGATCATGATGCTGATTTTACCCACATAAAATCACTTTAACATAGTTCTCTGGGTAGAAGAGGTATGAAAAAAGCTGTCCCCACTGTCTTACAATGTTGGTGGGAATGCAAACTGGCACACCCACTCTGGAAAGCAGTATGGAAGTTCCTCAAAAAGTTAAAAATAGAGCTACCCTACAGCCCAGCAATTGCACAACTAGGTATTTAACCAAAGGATACAAACATAGTGATTTGAAGGGGCACATGCACCCCAATGTTTATGGCAGTGATGTCCACAGTGACCAAAACACGGAAAGAGCCCAGATGTCCAACAACAGATGAATAGATAAAGAAGTGGTGTATATATATACATATAATGGTGTGTGTGTGTGTGTGTGTAATGGAAAGTTATTCAGCCATCAAAAAGAATGAACTCTTGCCATCCAATGATGTGGATGGAACTTATGCTAAGTGAAATAAGTCACTCAGAAGCGGGGGAAATCAGAGGGGTAGACGAACCATGAGAGACGATGGACTCTGAAAAACAAACAGGGTTCTAGAGGGGAGGGGGGTGGGAGGATGGGTTAGTCTGGTGGTGGGTATTGAGGAGGGCACATTCTGCATGGAGCACAGGGTGTTATGCACAAACAATGAATCATGGAACACTTCATCTAAAACTAATGATGTAATGTATGGGGATTAACATAAGAATTAAAAAATAAATTAAAAAAAAGAAATAAGTCATTCAGAGAAAGACAAACATGATATGATTTCACTTATATGTGGAATTTAAAAAACAAAACAGATGAACATAGTGGAAGGGAAGGGAGAATAAAATAAGATAAAAACAGAGAGGGAGGCAATCTATAAAAGACTCTTTAACCACAGGAAACAAACAGGGTTGCTGGAGGGGAGGTGGGTGGAGGATGGGGTAACTGGGTGATGGGCATTAAGGAAGGCACTTGGTGTAATGAGCACTGGGTGTTATAGGCAACTGATGAATCACTAAATTCTATCCCTAAAACTAATAATATACTATATGTTAACTAAATTGAATTTAAATAAATTTTTTTAAAAAAATAAAAATAAATAAAATAAAACCCTCCTCCCCTCCCCCACAAAAATAAGAAAGAAAGAAAAAGGCTGTCCCATAGGAAAGACAGTGTTTGCTAAAAAAACAACAACAACAATAACAAAACAAACAAACAAACAAACAAAAAACCACAGTGTTCATTACAGTGGTGGCCCAGATTTTGGAGAGGACTTCTGGCTGCCTTAATAAAAGCTGACAGGTAGCAAACAAAATGTGTGTCACCAAGCCTGACTGGCTGTTTCGCCAGCTTCTGCACACTTGTGCTTCAGTCTGTGTTCCTGCCCTCATCCACAATGGCCAAGACCAAACCTTGAAATCATCCCTGATTGCTGTCCAGCCCTCAAAGCCCACATCTGACACATTAGCGAATCCCCTCAGCCCTACCAGGAATATATGTCCCAGTTCACACCCAGCCCATGCCTTCCCCAGTCCAAACCACCAGCATTCCCAGTCTAGACAACTGGAATCACCCTAACTGGCTCTGGTTGCCACTCTGTCCATCTATACAGCAGCCACAATGATACTGGCAAATGACAATCTGATGAGACCACATCCTGCCCAAACCCTTCTGATGGCTTCCTGTAATACAGAAGCGATGCCCAAGTTCCTAACGGGGTCTGCAAGGCGATGTCTGGCCTGAGCTGCCCCTTAGCCCCCATGCTGCAATGCCTTTCCACTGAGGGATCCTTTACCCAGTCCTTGCTCCCCACACATCTGCTGACTTACTCTCACTTCTTTCAGAACAAAGGGCATCTCAGAGAGTCTTTGCTGACCCACTCCTCAAAAGGAGCCCCAACCCAACCTGTACCAGGCACATTCAAGCACTTCATTGTGACTTATTTTCCTCAATATCACTTGTCACTACCTGGAAATGTAGATGAGTATGTACATACTGGTACACATATGTGCAAACACACATATGCACACACATGCATACACACACAATGCACACATGAATCCATGCAGTGATAAATGTTGTCAATGCACATGCAGTGAGGAATAAGAAAATAGAACCCTGCCCTCAGGGAACTCACAGACGTCCTCCTGTGGACAGCAAATACTTCTCTGTACTAGAAGAACCTTGCCTAACCTTATGTAACCAGATTAAAGGGACATTTGAAAAACTTCCCTCTAGAGAGTACTTCAGTAAGTTGGATGCCATGAGTGATTTTCTTTTCTGAGAATATCTTTTTTTTTATATGAGAGAAAATTATTATTAAAGCCCATTCTCTTCAGGAGAGTGAAAAAGGCCAAGCAATAAATCCACAGCTCTGCCACTTATTTCAATGTAAGTCTCCAAACCATGCTTTGTTATACCCCTTCACTCAAAAGAGCAGATTTAGACCTCGTTTACCCAATAAAGGGAAGTGCGAGCAGTCTGGGGATGGGATGAAGGAGCCTCCTCTGATGATGGACGTAATAAGAAAGCAAAGGCAATTGGTTTTCTTAACTCACTTAGGTAATTGCTTCACACCTGTCTGCACCAGCAGACATACTAGGCAAAGGAAATGGAATTCAGACACTGGCCCAATCCTTTGCACCAGCAGACATCCCTTTCTCTTCACTCTACATGGGGGTTAATGCAGAATCAGGCTTCATGAATGGAGGGATAGACTATAAAACAAGGAGGAAATGGTTCTTTTTCTGCTCTGGCAAGCCCACACTTTACAGAGGAAATGGAAGAACTCACACTGGCTCAGACAGGATGGACAAGGATGTGACCATCACCCAAGGATTTAGGTGGGAGAAGGGAAATCTTGGCGGGGGGGGAGACTGGATATTTGCTATAGGCTAAATGTTTGTGTCTCCCCAAATTCATACATTAAGTCATAACCCCAATTTGAAGGTATTTGGAAGTGAGGCCTTTGGAAGCTGATTAGGTCATGAGGGTGGAACCTTCATGAATAGGATTAGTGCCCTTATAAAGGGGACCCCAGAGTGTTCTCTTGCTCTCTTTCCACTATGTGAGGACACATTGAGAAGTCAGTAGTCTGAGACCTGGAAGAGAACCTGACCATGCTGGAACCCTGATCTCAGACTTCCAGCCTCCAGAGCTGTGAGAAATAAATGTCTATTGTTTACAAGCCAACCAGTCTCTGGTACTTTGTTATAGTAGCCTGAACTGACCAAGTCACTGACCAGGGGAAGAAGTTAAAACCACTTTCCCTTTGGGCTGAGAATATTGCACTAGGACTTATGAGTAGAAAGCAAGGGAGAAGACCACTGGAGGCAGAATCCACTTCCTTATGAAGAAAAATTATCCAACTGTAGAACTAAACCCAAAATGGGCATTCTTAGGAGCTGGAGGACATGTGAAATTGGGAAATGATGCATAGTTTTGAGTGAGGATTGGAGAATGATCTGTAAATTTCAGTGCGGCATTGACATTCTATGACTCAGGTTTCTGGTCTGAATATTTACAAAATGTACCAGATTAACCAAAAAGGGGAGGACATGCCCTGAAGGAAGGGAAGGGGTAAGGTGTATATTCAGGCAACAGGGCATCAGGGAGGATGGGCCCTAGAAAATTGGGTCTGGAGTCAAGTAGGAAACTGGAAGTAGGATTAGTGGGAAGTAGTGAGTGAGGAATCCAGATGGAGTGTTACTCCAAACCCAGAGTGGGTTTGCAGCTGTCATGTCCCAGGATAATAGATGTCCTGTTCCTGCCTCAGTATCTTCTAGACCTTCTCTCCCCTGGACTGAATGGACCCTCTTCACCTCAGTGCTCTTGTCTCTCCATCTAGCTCTAATTGTCACCTCTGGAAGAACAACCAGGTGTCCTCCACATCATTTGCTTGCTCCAGCCTCCTCCAGGATCCCCAACCTCCCAACCCCTTCCTCTTGGCCCTCTTTCTGCTTCACATGAACATGCCCATGCAGGCCTTTCTTCCTATCTTCCAATTTCCCAGATTTCTTTAATTTTTTATAAATTCCATTTTGGGTAATGCTGAATCTCACTATTCTGGAGTGTTTCATTCACTGTGACAATGATCACATTTCCCCTCCCTCTTCTGTTGCTTCACATTTCAGTAGAACTATTCTAATTCAAAAAGTTATCAACTTTTGAAGTTTAGGAAACTCAGATCTATTGATTTTTTTTTCAATTTATAAGTCAACCAAGAAAAGAAAATGGCTTAGTGCTGTTTCAAAGTCTTGAAACACCATGATAAAACCTCATCTTCTCTCTCTATATATATAGGGAAATACAAAAACTGTGTGTCTGGGGTTGACAGCACCCACATCACCTGAGCAATAGGATGATGTAGCTTTGTCATCATGATCAAGTCACAGAAATCATGTCAGCCTCAGTTACCTATAAAATAAAACTAATAAGGCCTGGTTATCTAGATTACATGGTGACCAAATAAGAAAGGGCACCAAATGCCAAGCCCCACGCCAGGTGCACAAGGCCTCCACAGATGTGAGCCCTTTGTCCCTGCACTGACCTTGTTGCCAGAGGGTTTGATAATGATTAAACAGGTTCAGGATCACTTCATTTTTACTTCACACCACTTTATAAAAATGATCTCGAAGTTGGATTGGGGCATTCCATAAATAATTCCATAAAAATTTTCACAACATGTTGAGCATTTTTATTAAGTGATATTGCATGTATATGAAGTTGATGACTCAACCATGAGATAGATGTTGGAGTGAAGACCCACCATCAATCAGGCTAATTCCTGGATGAAAGTCTTCATTCATCAAAATTTCTACAACCTTCTACCCATAGAAATACCCAAATTCATTTTACCAACCACATATAGAATAACATACTCTAGACTTTAAGTATTCAATTTTTATTCAATTATAAAATTATAAGGATTTTCCAAAAGAAAAATTCTTGAGAGAAAATATTTTCTTCTGTTGAGTTCCTAGCAAAAAGAGGAGAATTACATCTATTATGTAATGCGAAGGTAAGAAAATGCCCTTGTTTCCCTCATTAATCTCACTTAAACTGTTCACGATATAATGTAACAGAGTGGTGGCACTTCGGCTGGAAAGAATTTCATGACATGTTTTAGAACTGATAGGAAGAAGAATAGAACGTAAAAAAATCTTTCATTAAAAAAGATTAAAGACAATTATATGATAAACTACATTTTTGCCCGTGGAACTGCCATTTTAGTGAAGTTACTGTTCATTTCCCAGTTCAGGATCTAAAACTGTCAGCTTATCAGCTTGCTTTTCCTTTTCTAAAGTGTCTAAACAATATCCAATTCCAATAAAAACAAAAGAGAAAAACCCTCTTTTACTTAGAGGAAGGAAGAAATGTGTGATGTAAAGAATTCTAGGTACGCACCTCCCAACTAATAGCATCTGTCTCTCCTACTGTGACTTTCTAACTGTAACTGTCTAGTTAACTAGAGGTAAAACACGCAAGGCCATCCCTGCCTGTATTTTGCTTTGCCAAGGCCCTCATTAATACATGCCTGGTAGTCACCCCAGCCCGTCTACAACTGCTCCTCGTCATAAAAATACTTCTCTCCAAAACACGTTTTTCCCTTACTCCCACTGCAGATGCTCAGGGGTTCCCTGGCATAAGAACTACTGTGTGTTCCGAGATATCAGCAGGGGGCGCTGCAGAGAAGGAAATGTTTCTCTGAAGAGGGGAAAGAGAAGGGGCCGGCCTTGCCACAGGAATGTGAGAGCAAAAGTCAGAGTCCCTCGCCCAGCTCTCCCTACATCCGGATAAGAAGTGTGGGGCCAGGGAAACCTGGGTGGCTCAATCGGTTAAGCCTTCGACTTTGGCTCAAGTCATGATCTCAGGGTTGTGGGATGGAGCCCTACCCGGAGCCCTGCATCGAGCTCCGTGCTCCCTTTCAGGGAGGAGTCTGTTTCTCTCTCTTCCTCTCCCTCTATCCCTCCCCCTGCTCATGCTCACTTTCTCTCTCTCTCTCAAATAAATAAACAAAATCTTAAAAAAAAAAAACGTGGGGCCAGGATCTCTTCAGGGTCCCAACCAAATGGGAAGGGCCTCTCCTCTCCTGCTCCCTCCTTGCATCTTCTAAGCTCAGCAGGGGTTGAAGCCACTTCCAAGGACTTCTTTACCTGCCTTCCCACACCCTATACACACACACTTACATGCACAACCTAAGAAGACAGCACGCTTAGTCAGGCTCAAGTGACACAGAAATTACAGAAAATGTCCTTAGTCTTCCAGGTCCCAACAAACCTTTATTTGAAAAATGGAAATAAGAGAATAGAAACCATCAGATATGCAAGATACTTGAGCTCATTAAAGGGGAATATTTCATCTTTTTTGTTCAAAGCTTTACCATGAGGATGATCTATCTATCAGATCACTAAGATTTGTAATTACAGTGGGGTGTAGTAGTACACTGAACTTCATGATGTAGAAGAAAGAGACTTCTCACACATATTTCATGCTCAAAAGGCTGGAAATAACAAATCCAGGGTATCATCAGAAAGCACTGATAAAAGATGATAAAGAAACCTCTTAAACCAGAGCTAAAGAAACAACAGTATGTTGCATCATTTAAAATCTATACATAAAAGATGAACATAGGGGAAAATCAGTTTACTTTGAAAAGACAAAAAAAAAAAAACAAAAAAACAACTAAGCAAGAGGAACATAAGAAAGATCTTATCAGTGAAGAATGGGATATTAAATAAGCATGGAAAAGTGGTAAGACCGCAGAATACAAATATATAAAATGTACAGCAATACATAGAAAATGATTAAGAAATATTTAAGACATACGATGATGCCTGTGACAAAGACAGATGAAGCTGATGTAGAATATTTGACATATTTACGATAGTAACACAATTACTAAAAAGTCTACATTCGTCCATTGACTATTCAAGGAAAAGCTGAAACATGAAAACAAATATAAATTTTAAAACATTAGTTAAGGGGCACCTGGGTGGTTCAGTCATTAAGCGTCTGCCTTCGGCTCAGGTCATGATCCCAGGGTCCTGGGATCGAGCCCCACATCGGGCTCCCTGCTTGGCAGGAAGCCTGATTCTCCCTCTCCCACCTCCCCTGCTTGTGTTCCTGCTCTCCCTATCTCTCTCTCTGTCAAATCAATAAATAAAATCTTTATTTAAAAAAAACCAAACAAACATTAGTTAAGTTTGGTTCATCTTTAAGATCATTGTGTTATTATACCAAGTACAGTTGTGTTCATATTAAAACAAAAATGTGGCTTTGCCCCACAGATAAATGAGGAAAGGATATGGCCATCACAAAAGGAGTGTCCAGTGTGCCCAGGGAAGCTCCACCCCCTGGAACAGGGCTCTTGCTGTGCCTTCTGGCTGCTGACATGGCAGGCAGAGATGGGGAAGACTGACCTCCAGCCAGCAATCCAAGTAAGGGACCACAGAATAAAATACTGAAATATTTGAGGAAACAATTTTAACTAAATGAATGGGGAGAGGTGGGAAACTCTTTCAATTTGCTCGAATGCCTCAGCCCATGGTGAAATCTGTGAGCACTGCAGCTAGGAGACTCACCCAACAGCTGGACTTTCCTGGCATGCATCAGGAGCAGGAGACATAGCTTGCAGGAAAGTCCTCATGTTGGCTGTGCCCAGACAATACACGTACAAAGGAAATAAACTCCCCCAAAGCAGTGCTTAAACTAAGGGATTATACAATGAGATAACATTTTTTATACATTAAATTGGCAAAGATAAAAAGATAGCATACAATATTGGTAAAGGTTTGAGAAATAAGCATTTCTCAATGCTTATTGGTAGAGAATAAGCATCCTCATACTTGTGGGATGACGTAAATTAGTATAACTTATTGAGAGGGCAATTTGGCAAAACCCAGCAAATTATTAATAACCAAGAACACTTACCCTAGCATTCAACTTGTAAGACTGCATTCTAGAGACATGTACATGTCCCAAAGGCATCTATAACAGGCTAGCAAAATCTAGAAAAACATGTTCACCAACAGACAACATGTAAAGTAAATAATGATCCATCACATATGAATTCTGTCTTTTAAGCTTTATTGTTAAGTGAAAAAACAAACAAGTGCCGCAGAATAGTGTATACAGTATGCTCTCATTTTTAATCTTTTAAAGGAATATATATATGTAAAACATATGTATACACACATACATATGCAAATATGTATGTGTTTCTGTATGCATATATATATGTATACATTCAAGTGTACATAGTATGCATACTGGGAGCAAGGTCCCAGATATTTTGAGAAGTTTATCAAGGAAGAGCACTCATTGGCAAGCTGTAATCTGCCTCCTTCCCCAAGTTCCCATAACTTATCTTTCCCTGTGCCTTCTGGCCCAAGGTCGGTGATGCCCTCCAGCTTACTGAATACTCCCATGTAAATATTTCTTGTAAAAAATTCTCCTCAGGGCAGCAGTTCTTTCTGCCCACAGGTCCTGTCCCCGTGCTTTCATAAAACCATCATTTTGCACCAAAGACATCTCAAGAATTCTTTCTTGATCGTCAGCTCTGGACTTCACCCCACCAAATATCATCTGCATTCAAAAACTATGTCATTTGGTGCTGGAATGTGGGGCTTTTGAGTCTTTACATCTGGACTTTGAGCTTCAGTGAAAAGTTGGCTAATCACTGCTTTAAAAAAAGAACAGGGGGGTGGAGCAAGATGGCGGAGGAGTAGGAGACCTGGATTTCATCTGGCCTCAGGAATTCAGCTGGGTAGGGATCAAACCATTCTGAACACCTACAAACTCAACAGGAGATCGAAGAAAAGAATAGCAACAACTCTCTGAACAGAAAGCAACCACTTTCTGGAAGGTAGGACGTGTGGAGAAGTGAATCCGAGGCAATATTTGGGATGATAGACGGCAGGGGAGGAGGCCTCCGTGGGCCACTTCTGGCAAGTGATAGAACAACGGAGCACAAAATCGGAACTTTTAGAAGTCTGCTCCACTGAAGGACGTCGCTCCGGTGCATAAGTGGGGGGTGGAACCCTCATGGGACAGTGTGGTCTCAGGACCCTCGGGGTCACAGGAAGACCGGGGGTGCCTGAGTGTGGCAGAGCTCCCAGGTAATGGAGCAGGGAAGCCGGCTGCAGAGACAGAGCCCAGGCATGGGCTCTCAGCTTAGGGTTGCCATAAACCGTGATCCGAGGCACAGGCGGGCCACTGCTCATCCAGCAGGGACTCAACAAGTGGCAGATCCGGGGAGACTCCCCTTCCTCCCCTGGGAGGAGTAGCTCAGGAGCTCACCACAGGAATCTGCTGGGTTTGGAGACTCCACATGAGTCGGGTGCCAGAGATAGAAACGCTCAGTCACAGGCCGGGGGAGCGCGGAGTGCAGCCGGAGACTGGGGAGACTGGACTGATTGACTGCTTTTCTCTGGGGCCTCACTGAGGAGTAGGGCCCCGAGTTCTCAGCTCCTCCGGGGCAGAGATTGGGAGGCCGCCATTTCAGTCTAGTCCTCCAAAGCTGCACAGAAAGCTTGCAGAGAACAAAAGCTCCTGAGATCAAACCCGAGCATATTATTTAGCCCAGACCAGCAAGGGTGGGGCAATTCCACCTCCGGCAAAGACATTTGGGAACCACAGCAACAGGCCCCTCCCCCAGAAAAACAGCCAGCCAAGACCAAGTTTATCGATCAATGAGAATGGCAGAACTCCAGTGCTAGGGGAATAATGCACATAGAATTCAGGGCTTTTTTAACCATGATTCTTTAGTCTTTCAAAGTTAATTTTTTTTAACTGTCTTTTTTTTCTTTTTGAATTTTTCTTTTTCCCTTTTTCATTTTTTTAAATTTTTTTATTGTTATGTTAATGACCATACATTACTTAATTAGTTTTAGATGTAGTGTTCCATGATTCATTGTTTGTGCATAACACCCAGTGCTCCATGCAAAACGTGCCCCCCTCAATACCCATCACCAAGTTAACCTATCCTCCCACCCCCCTCCCCTCTAGAGACCTCAGTTTGTTTTTCAGAGTCCAACATCTCTCATGGTTCGTCTACCCCCTGATTTCCTCCCCCTTCATTCTTCCCCTCCTGCTATAATCTTTTTTTTTTCTTAATATATACTGCATTATTTTTTTCAGAGGTACAGATCTGAGACTCAGCAGTCTTGCAAAATTCACAGCGCTTACCAGAGCACATACCCTCCCGGTGTCTATCACCCAGTCACCCCATCCCCCCCACCCCACCCCCACTCCAGCAACCCTGTTTGTTTCCTGAGATTAATAATTCTTCAAAACAGTGAGGTCATATGATACATGTCTTTCTCTGTTTGACTTATTTCGCTCAGCATAATACCCTCCAGTTCCATCCATGTCGTAGCAAATGACAAGATCTCATTCGTTTTGATGGCTGCATAATATTCCAATGTATATATATACCACTTCTTCTTTATCAATTCATCCGTCGATGGACATCTTAGCTCTTTCCACAGTTTGGCTATTGTAGACATAGCTGCTATAAACATCGGGGTGCATGTACCCTTTCAGATCCCTACTTTTGTGTCTTTGAGGTAAATACCCAGTAGTGCAATTGCTGGATCATATGGTAGCTCTATTTTCAACTTTTTCAGGAACCTCCATACTGTTTTCCAGAGTGGCTGCACCAGCTTGCATTCCCACCAACAGTGGAGGAGGGTTCCCCTTTCTCCGCATCCCCACCAACATCTGTTGTTTCCTGACTTCTTAATTTTAGCCATTCTGACTGGTGTGAGGTGGTATCTCATTGAGGTTTTGATTTGGATTTCCCTGATGCTGAGCGATGTTGAGCACTTTTTCATGTGTCTGTTGGCCATTTGGATGTCTTCTTTGAAAAAATGTCTGTTCATGTCTTCTGCCCATTTCTTGATTGGATTCTTTGTTCTTTCGGTGTCGAGTTTGATAACTTCTTTATAGATTTTGCATACGAGCCCTTTATCTGATATGTAATTTGCAAATATCTTCTCCCATTCTGTCGGTTGTCTTTTGGTTTTGTTGACTGTTTCCTTGGCTGTGCAAAAGCTTATTATCTTGATGAAGTCCCAATAGTTCATTTTTGTCCTTGCTTCCCTGGACTTTGGCGATGTGTCTAGGAAGAAGTTGCTGTGGCTGAGGTCAAAGAGGTTGCTGCCTGTGTTCTCCTTTAGGATTTTGATGGACTCCTGTCTCACATTGAGGTCTTTCAACCATTTGAGGTCTATTTTTGTGTGTGGTATAAGGAAATGGTCCAGTTTCATTCTTCTGCATGTGGCTATCCAATTTTCCCAACACCATTTGTTGAAGAGACTGTCTTCCATTGGACATTGTTCCCTACTTTGTCAAAGATGAGTTGACCATAGAGTTGAGGGTCCATTTCTGGGCTCTCTGTCCTGTTCCATTGATCTATGTGTCTGTGTTTGTGACAGTACCATACTATCTTGATGATGACAGCTTTGTAATAGAGCTTGAAGTCCGGAATGGTGATGCCGCCAGCTTTGCTTTTCTTTTTCAACATTCCTCTGGCTATTCGGGGTCTTTTCTGGTTCCATACAAATTTCAGGATTATTTGTTCCATTTCTTTGAAAAAAGTGGATGGTATTTTGATAGGGATTGCATTGAATGTGTAGATTGCTCTAGGTAGCATTGACATCTTCATATATTTGTTCTTCCAATCCATGAGCATGGAACGTTTTTCCATTTCTTTGTGTCTTCCTCAGTTTCTTTTATGAGTATTTTATAGTTTTCTGAGTACAGATCCTTTGCCTCTTTGGTTAGATTTCTTCCTAGGTATCTTATGGTTTTAGGTGCAACTGTAAAAGGGATCAACTCATTAATTTCTCTTTCTTCTGTCTTGTTGTGGGTGTATAGGAATGCCACTGACCTCTGTGCATTGATTTTATACCTGCCACTTGACTGAATTCCTGTATGAGTTCTAGCAGTTTTGGCGGGGGAGTCTTTTACGTTTTCCACATGAAGTATCATATCATCTGCAAAGAGTGAGAGTTTGATTTCCTCCTTGCCAATTTGGATGCCTTTTATTTCTTTTTGTTGTCTGATTGCTGTGGCTTGCACTTCTAGTACTATGTTGAATAGCAGTGGTAATAGTGGACATCCCTGCCGCGTTCCTGACCTTAGTGGGAAAGCTCTCAGCTTTTCCCCATTGAAAATGATATTCTGTAGGTTTCTCATAGATGGCTTTTATGATATTGAGGTATGTACCCTCTATCCCTATACTCTGAAGAGTTTTGATGAAGAAAGGATGTTGTACTTTGTCAAAAGCTTTTTCTGCATTATTGAGAGGATCATATGATTCTTGTTCTCTTTTTTGTTAATGTATTGTATCACATTGATTGATTTGTGGATGTTGAACCAACCTTGCAGCCCAGGGATAAATCCCACTTGGTCGTGGTGAATAATCCTTTTAATGTACTGTTGGATCCTGTTGGCTAGTATTTTGGAGAGATTTTTTGCATCCATGTTCATCAGGGATATTGGTCTGTAATTCTCCTTTTTGATGGGGTCTTTGTCTGGTTTGGGGATCAAGGTAATTGTGGCCTCATAAAACGAGTTTGGAAGTTTTCCTTCCATTTCTATTATTTGGAACCGTTTCAGAAGAATAGGTATTGATTCTTCTTGAAATGTTTGGTAGAATTCCCCTGGGAAGCCATCTGACCCTGGGCTTTTGTATTTGGGAGATTTTTGATGACTGCTTCAATTTCCTTAGTGGTTATAGGTCTGTTCAGGTTTTCTATTTCCTCCCGGTTCAGATTTGGCAGTTGATACATCTCTAGGAATGCATCCATTTCTTCCAGGTTATCTAATTTGCTGGCATAGAGTTGCTCATAATATGTTCTTATAATTGTTTGTATTTCTTTGGTGTTGGTTGTGATCTCTCCTCTTTCATTCATGACTTTGTTGATTTGGGTCATTTCTCTTTTCTTTTTGATAAGTCTGGCCAGGGGTTTATCAATCTTGTTAATTCTTTTGAAGAACCAGCTCCTAGTTTCGTTGATCTGTTCTACTGTTCTTTTGGTTTCTATTTCATTGATTTCTGTTCTGATCTTTATTATTTCTCTTCTCCTCCTCGGTTTAGGCTTTATTTGCTGTTCTTTCTCGAGCTCTTTAGGTGTAGGGTTACGTTGTGTACTTGAGACCTTTCTTGTTTCTTGAGAAAGGCTTGTATTGCTATATATTTTCCTCTTAGGACTGCCTTTGCTGCATCCCAAAGATTTTGAACACTTGTGTTTTCATTTTCATTGGTTTCCATGAATTTTTTAAATTCTTCTTTAATTTCCTGGTTGACCCATTCATTCTTCAGTAGGATGCTCTTTAGCTCCATGTATTTGAGTTCTTTCTGACTTTCCTCTTGGCATTGAGTTCTAGTTTCAAAGCATTATGGTCTGAAAATGATCCCAATCTTCTGCTACTGGGTGAGACCTGATTTGTGACCTAGGATGTCATCGATTCTGGAGACTGTTCCATGGGCACTAGAGAAGAATGTGTATTCCATTGCTTTGGGTTGGAATGTTCTGAATGTCTGTGAAGTCCATTTGGTCCAGTGTGTCATTTAAAGTCTTTATTTCCTTGTTGATCTTTTGCTTAGACGATCTCTCCATTTCAGTGAGGGGGGTTGTTAAAGTCCCCCACTATTATTGTATTGTTGTCGATGTGTTTCTTCGCTCATGTTCTTAATGGCCTTATATAATTGGCCACTCCCATGTTAGGGGCATAGATATTTACAATTGTTAAATCTTCTCATTGGATAGACCCTTTAAGTAGGATATAGTGTCCTTCCTCATCCCTCATTACACTCTTTGCTTTAAAATCTAATTTGTCTGATATAAGGAATGCCACCCCAGCTTTCTTTTGGTGTCCATTAGAATGGTAAATGGTTTTCCACCCCCACACTTTCAATCTGGGGGTATCTTTGGGTCTAAAATGAGTCTCTTGCAGACAGCATATCGATGGGTCTTGTTTTTAAATCCAATCTGATAGCCTGTGTCTTTTGATTGGGGCATTTAGCCCATTTACATTCAGGCTAACTATTGAAAGATAGGAATTTAGTGCCATTGTATTGCCTGTAAGGTGACTGTTACTGTATATTGTCTGTGTTCCTTTCTGGTCTATGTTGCGTTTAGGCTCTCTCTTTGCTTAGAGGACCCCTTTCAATATTTCTTGTAGGGCTGGTTTCGTGTTTGCAAATTCTTTTAGTTTTTGTTTGTCCTGGAAGCTTTTTACCTCTCCTTCAATTTTCAATGACAGCCTAGCTGGATAGAGTATTCTTGGCTGCATATTTTTATCATTTAGTGCTCTGAATATATCCTGCCAGTGTTTTCTGACCTGCCAGGTCTCTGTGGATAGGTCTGTTGCCAGTCTAATGTTTCTACCACTGTAGGTTACATATCTCTTCTCCTGAGCTGCTTTCAGGATTTTCTCTTTGTCTCTGAGACTCGTAAGTTTTACTATTCGATGTCGGGGTGTTGACCTATTTTTATTCATTTTGAGAGGGGTTCTCTGTGCTTCCTGGATTTTGATGCTCGTTTCCTTTCCCAAATTAGGGAAGTTCTCTGCTATAATTTGCTCCATTATACCTTCTGCCCCTCTCTCTCTTTCTTCTTCTTCTGGGATCCCAATTATTCTAATGTTGTTTCGTCTTATGGTATCGCTTATCTCTCGAATTCTGCCCTCGTGATCCAGTAGTTGTTTATCTCTCTTTTTCTCAGCTTCTTTATTTTCCATCATTTCATCTTCTATATCACTGATTCTCTCTTCTGCCTCATTTATCCTAGCAGCGCCCCCATATTTGATTGCACCTCATTAATAGTCTTTTTGACTTCTGCTTGGGTAGATTTTAGTTCTTTTACTTCTCCAGAAAGGGTTTCTCTAATAACTTCCATGCTTTTTTTAAGCCCAGCTAGTATCTTTAAAGTGATGATTCTGGACTCTAGATCTGACATCGTACTAATGTCCATATTGAGTAAGTCCCTGGCAGTCGGTACTACCTCTTGTTCATTTTGTTGAGGTGATTTTTTCCATCTTGTCATTTTGTCCAGAGGAGAATAGATTAATGAGAGAACAAAATGCTAACAGGCTAACAACTTCCCCAGAAAATATACTCTAATCAAATCAGAAAACACCTGAAGCCTGGGGAAAAGGAAGGGAAAGAAAGAATAAAGAAAAAGAAAAAAAAAAGAAAAAGATAAAGATAAAAACAGTACAAAACAAAAAGAAACAGAAAATGATCAAATATGAACAGGCTGGTGCATAGATCAGTGCCCCACACTAGATTTTGGGTGTATTTTGGTCTGTTAGAAGAAAGGGCGTCCCAACATTTTAAAGAAAGAAAAACTTATATATGTACAAAAATAAGGGTTGATAGGATGAAAGGATGGCATATGACTGTAAAGACGAAAATTATAAAAAATTTTATAAAAGGAATTGATAAGAAGTTGTTTGAAAAAAGAAGAAGAGGATTTTTAAAAAAAGAAAAAAAAGGGAGAGAATCTGATCAGGCAGGGGAGTAGAAAAAAACAATACACTAGAGATTTAGGGTATAGTCTGATCTGTTAGAAGAAACTATCTCAAAATTTTAAAGAGAGAACGACTTATATATATATGCCAAAAATAAGGGTAACTACTATGAAGGGATAGAATATGACTCTAAAAATGAAAAATAAAAATATTTTTTTAAAAAGGGATTGATAAGATGTTGGTTATAAAAGGGAAACAGAAGATTAAAGAAAAAAAGACAGGGTGCCTGGGTGGCTCAGTTGTTTAAGCAACTGCCTTCAGCTCAGGTCATGATCCTGGAGTCCCGGGATCGAGTCCCGCATCGGGCTCCCTGCTCAGCGAGGAGCCTGCTTCTCCTTCTGACCCTCACCCCTCTCATGTACTCTCTCTCATTCTCGTTCTCTCAAATAAATAAATAAATCTTTAAAAAAAAAAGACAGTTAAAAAAAATTAACTTCGAAAGACTAAAGAATCATGGTAAAAAAGCCATGAATTCTATGTGCATTATTCCTCTAGCACTGGAGTTCTGCTGTTCTCATTGATTGGTAAACTTGGTCTTGGCTGGCTGTTCTTGCTGATCTTCTGGGGAGGGGCCTGCTGCTGTGGTTTTCAAAAGTCTTTGCCGGAGGCCAAATTGCCCCTCCCTTACCCACTCCAGGCTAAGTAATCTGCTTGGGTTTGCTCTCCGGAGCTTTGTTCCCTGCAAGCTTTCCATACAGCTTTGGAGGCAGAGAGTGAAAATGGCAACCTCCTAATCTCCGCCTCGGAGGAGCCAAGAACTCGGGATCCACTCCTCACTGAGCCTCCAGAGAAAAGCCGTCAGTCACTCCCATCTCCCCAGTCTCCGGCCGCACTCCGTGCTCACCCCGTCTGTGACCGCGCGTTTCTCTCTCTGGTACCCGACCCCGTTTGGAGTCTCCAAACCCAGCAGATCCCTGTGGTGCGTTCCCGCACCTCTCCTCCCAGGGGAAGAAGGTGAGTCTCCCTGGATCTGCCGCTTGTTGGGTGCCTGCTGGAGGAGCAGGGGCCCAACTGTGCCGCGGATCATGGTTTATGGCAACTCCGAACAGAGAACCCACGCCTGGGCTCCGTCTCTGCAGCCGGCTTCCCCACTCCGATACCTGGAAGCTCTGCCGCACTCAGGCACCCACGTCTTTCTGTGACCCCAAGGGTCCTGAGACCACACTGTCCCATGATGGTTCCACCCCCCACTTAGCCACCAGAGTGACGTCCCTCAGCGAAGCAGACTTCTAAAAATTCCGATTGTGTGCTCCATGGCTCTATCACTTGCCAGAAGCGGCAGATGGAGGCCCATCCCCCACCGTCTATCCTCCCGAATATCGCCTCAGATTCACTTCTCCATACGTCCTACCTTCCAAAAAGTGGTCGCTTTTCGGTTCAGAGTTGTTGTTATTCTTTTCTTCGATCTCCTGTTGAGTTTGTAGGTGTTCAGAATGGTTTGATCCCTATCCAGCTGAATTCCTGAGAGGAGATGAAATCCAGGTCTCCTATGCCTCTGCCAACTTGCCCCGCCCGCTCTTTTTCCCTTTTTCAACCAACATCTTATCAATCCCTTTTTTAAAAAACATTATTATTTTTCATTTTTAGAGTCATATTCTATCCCTTCATAGTAGTTACCCTTATTTTTGGCATATATATATATATAAGTTGTCCTATCTTTAAAATTTTGAGACAGTTTCTTCTAACAGATCAGACTATACCCTAAATCTCTAGTGTATGGTTTGTCCTACTCTCCTGCCTGATCACATTCTCTCCCTTTTTTTCCCTTTTTTTAAAAAATCCTCTTCTTTCTTTTTTCAAACAACTTCTTATCAATTCCTTTTATAAAATTTTTTATAATTTTCGTCTTTACAGTCATATGCCATCCTTTCATCCTATCAACCCTTATTTTTGTACATATATAAGTTTTTCTTTCTTTAAAATGTTGGGACGCCCTTTCTTCTAACAGACCAAAATACACCCAAAATCTAGTGTGGGGCACTGATCTATGCACCAGCCTGTTCATATTTGATCATTTTCTGTTTCTTTTTGTTTTGTACTGTTTTTATCTTTATCTTTTTCTTTTTTTTTCTTTTTCTTTATTCTTTCTTTCCCTTCCTTTTCCCCAGGCTTCAGGTGTTTTCTGATTTGATTAGAGTATATTTTCTGGGGAAGTTGTTAGCCTGTTAGCATTTTGTTCTCTCATTAATCTATTCTCCTCTGGACAAAATGACAAGATGGAAAAAATCACCTCAACAAAATGAACAAGAGGTAGTACCGACTGCCAGGGACCTACTCAATATGGACATTAGTACGATGTCAGATCTAGAGTCCAGAATCATCACTTTAAAGATACTAGCTGGGCTTAAAAAAAGCATGGAAGTTATTAGAGAAACCCTTTCTGGAGAAGTAAAAGAACTAAAATCTACCCAAGCAGAAGTCAAAAAGACTATTAATGAGGTGCAATCAAATATGGGGGCGCTAACTGCTAGGATAAATGAGGCAGAAGAGAGAATCAGTGATATAGAAGATGAAATGATGGAAAATAAAGAAGCTGAGAAAAAGAGAGATAAACAACTACTGGATCACGAGGGCAGAATTCGAGAGATAAGCGATACCATAAGACGAAACAACATTAGAATAATTGGGATCCCAGAAGAAGAAGAAAGAGAGAGAGGGGCAGAAGGTATAATGGAGCAAATTATAGCAGAGAACTTCCCTAATTTGGGAAAGGAAACGAGCATCAAAATCCAGGAAGCACAGAGAACCCCTCTCAAAATGAATAAAAATAGGTCAACACCCCGACATCGAATAGTAAAACTTACGAGTCTCAGAGACAAAGAGAAAATCCTGAAAGCAGCTCGGGAGAAGAGATATGTAACCTACAGTGGTAGAAACATTAGACTGGCAACAGACCTATCCACAGAGACCTGGCAGGTCAGAAAACACTGGCAGGATATATTCAGAGCACTAAATGATAAAAATATGCAGCCAAGAATACTCTATCCAGCTAGGCTGTCATTGAAAATTGAAGGAGAGGTAAAAAGCTTCCAGGACAAACAAAAACTAAAAGAATTTGCAAACACGAAACCAGCCCTACAAGAAATATTGAAAGGGGTCCTCTAAGCAAAGAGAGAGCCTAAACGCAACATAGACCAGAAAGGAACACAGACAATATACAGTAACAGTCACCTTACAGGCAATACAATGGCAATAAATTCCTATCTTTCAATAGTTAGCCTGAATGTAAATGGGCTAAATGCCCCAATCAAAACACAGGCTATCAGATTGGATTTAAAAACAAGACCCATCGATATGCTGTCTGCAAGAGACTCATTTTAGACCCAAAGATACCCCCAGATTGAAAGTGTGGGGGTGGAAAACCATTTACCATTCTAATGGACACCAAAAGAAAGCTGGGGTGGCATTCCTTATATCAGACAAATTAGATTTTAAAGCAAAGAGTGTAATGAGGGATGAGGAAGGACACTATATCCTACTTAAAGGGTCTATCCAACGAGAAGATTTAACAATTGTAAATATCTATGCCCCTAACATGGGAGTGGCCAGTTATATAAGGCCATTAAGAACATGAGCGAAGAAACACATCGACAACAATACAATAATAGTGGGGGACTTTAACAACCCCCCTCACTGAAATGGAGAGATCGTCTAAACAAAAGATCAACAAGGAAATAAAGACTTTAAATGACACACTGGACCAAATGGACTTCACAGACATTCAGAACATTCCATCCCAAAGCAATGGAATACACATTCTTCTCTAGTGCCCATGGAACAGTCTCCAGAATCGATGACATCCTAGGTCACAAATCAGGTCTCACCCAGTAGCAGAAGATTGGGATCATTTTCAGACCATAATGCTTTGAAACTAGAACTCAATGCCAAGAGGAAAGTCAGAAAGAACTCAAATACATGGAGCTAAAGAGCATCCTACTGAAGAATGAATGGGTCAACCAGGAAATTAAAGAAGAATTTAAAAAATTCATGGAAACCAATGAAAATGAAAACACAAGTGTTCAAAATCTTTGGGATGCAGCAAAGGCAGTCCTAAGAGGAAAGTATATAGCAATACAAGCCTTTCTCAAGAAACAAGAAAGGTCTCAAGTACACAACATAACCCTACACCTAAAGAGCTCGAGAAAGAACAGCAAATAAAGCCTAAACCGAGGAGGAGAAGAGAAATAATAAAGATCAGAACAGAAATCAATGAAATAGAAACCAAAAGAACAGTAGAACAGATCAACGAAACTAGGAGCTGGTTCTTCAAAAGAATTAACAAGATTGATAAACCCCTGGCCAGACTTATCAAAAAGAAAAGAGAAATGACCCAAATCAACAAAGTCATGAATGAAAGAGGAGAGATCACAACCAACACCAAAGAAATACAAACAATTATAAGAACATATTATGAGCAACTCTATGCCAGCAAATTAGATAACCTGGAAGAAATGGATGCATTCCTAGAGATGTATCAACTGCCAAATCTGAACCGGGAGGAAATAGAAAACCTGAACAGACCTATAACCACTAAGGAAATTGAAGCAGTCATCAAAAATCTCCCAAATACAAAAGCCCAGGGTCAGATGGCTTCCCAGGGGAATTCTACCAAACATTTCAAGAAGAATCAATACCTATTCTTCTGAAACGGTTCCAAATAATAGAAATGGAAGGAAAACTTCCAAACTCGTTTTATGAGGCCACAATTACCTTGATCCCCAAACCAGACAAAGACCCCATCAAAAAGGAGAATTACAGACCAATATCCCTGATGAACATGGATGCAAAAAATCTCTCCAAAATACTAGCCAACAGGATCCAACAGTACATTAAAAGGATTATTCACCACGACCAAGTGGGATTTATCCCTGGGCTGCAAGGTTGGTTCAACATCCACAAATCAATCAATGTGATACAATACATTAACAAAAGAAAGAACAAAAATCATATGATCCTCTCAATAGATGCAGAAAAAGCATTTGACAAAATACAGCATCCTTTCTTGATCAAATCTCTTCGGAGTATAGGCATAGAGGGTACATACTTCAATATCATAAAAGCCATGTATGAAAACCACAGCTAATATCATTCTCAATGGGGAAAAACTGAGAGGTTTCCCACTAAGGTCAGGAACGTGCCAGGGATGTCTCCTATCCCCACTGCTATTCAACATAGTATTGGAAGTCCTAGCCACAGCAATCAGAGAACAAAAAGAAATCAAGGCATTCAAATTGGCAAAGAAGAAGTCAAACTCTCACTCTTTGCAGATGACATGATATTTTATGCTGAAAACCCAAAAGACACCACCCCAAAACTGCTAGAACTCATAAAGGAATTCAGTCAAGTGGCAGGATATAAAATCAATACACAGAAATCAGTGGCATTCCTATACACCAACAACAAGACAGAAGAAAGAGAATTTAGGGAGTCGATCCCATTTCAATCGCACCCAAAACCATAAGATACCTAGGAAGAAATCTAACCAAAGAGGCAAAGTATCTGTACTCAGAAAACTATAAAATACTCATGAAAGAAATTGAGGAAGACACAAAGAAATGGAAAAACGTTCCATGCTCATGGATTGGAAGAACAAATATTGTGAAGATGTCAATGCTACCTAGAGCAATCTACACATTTAATGCAATCCCTATCAAAATATCATCCACTTTTTTCAAAGAAATGGAACAAATAATCCTGAAATTTGTACATAACCAGAAAAGACCCCGAATAGCCAGAGGAATGTTGAAAAAGAAAAGCAAAGCTGGTGGCATCACTATTCCGGACTTCCAGCTCTATTACAAAGCTGTCATCATCAAGACAGTATGGTACTGGCACAAAAACAGACACACAGATCAATGGAACAGAACAGAGAGCCCAGAAATGGACCCTCAACTCTATGGTCAACTAAACTTTGACAAAGCAGGAAAGATGTCCAATGGAACAAAGACAGTCTCTTCAACAAATGGTGTTGGGAAAATTGGACAGCCACATGCAGAAGAATGAAACTGGACCATTTCCTTACACCACACACAAAAATAGACTCAAAATGATTGAAAGACCTCAATGTGAGACAGAAGTCCATCAAAATCCTAAAGGAGAACACAGGCAGCAACCTCGTCGACCTCAGTCACAGCAACTTCTTCCTAGAAACATCACCAAAGGCAATGGAAGGAAGGGCAAAAATGAACTATTGGGACTTGATCAAGATAAAACTTTTGCACGGCAAAAGAAGCAGTCAACAAAACCAAAAGGCAAGAGACAGAATGCGAGAAGATATTTGCAAATAATATCAGATAAAGGGCTAGTATCCAAAATCTATAAAGAACTTCTTAAATTCAACCCCCAAAGAACAAATGATCCAATCAAGAAATGGGCAGAAGACATGAACAGACATTTTTCCAAAGAAGACATCCAAATGGCCAACAGATACATGAAAAAGTGCTCAACATCGCTCAGTATCCGGGAAATCCAAATCAAAACCTCAATGAGATACCACCTCACACCAGTCAGACAGCTAAAATTAACAAGTCAGGAAACGACAGATGTTGGCAGGGATGCGGAGAAAGGGGAACCCTCCTCCACTGTTGGTGGGAATGCAAGCTGGTGCAGCCACTCTGGAAAACCCTATGGAGGTTCCTCAAAAATTGAAAATAGAGCTACCATACAACCCAGCAATTCCAGTAATGGGTATTTACCCCAAAGATACACATGTAGGGATCCGAAAGGGTACATGCACCCCGATGTTTATAGCAGCAATGTCCACAATAGCCAAAATGTGGAAAGAGCCAAGATGTCTATCGACAGAGGAATGGATAAAGAAGAAGTGGTATATATATATACAATGGAATATTATGCAGCCATCAAAAGGAATGAAATCTTGCCATTTGTAATGATGTGGATGGAACTGGAGGATATTATGCTGAGCAAAATAAGTCAATCAGAGAAAGACATGTATCATATGACTTCACTGATATGAAGAATTCTTAATCTCAGTCAACAAACTGAGGGTTGTTGGAGTGGTGGGGGGTTGGGAGGGATGGGGTGGCTGGGTGATAGACATTTGGGAGGCTATGTGCTATGGTGAGCACTGTGAAATGCGTAATACTGTTGAATCACAGACTTGTACCTCTGAAACAAATAATACATTATATGTTAAAAAAAAAAAAAAGAAGAAGAAGAAAGCAGGAAGGGAAGTATGAAGGGGGGAAATCAGAGGGGGAGATGAACATAAGAGACTGTGGACTCTGAGAAAGAAACTGAGTGTCCTACAGGGGAGGTGGGTGGGGTTATGGGTTAGCCTGGTGATGGGTATTAAAGAGGGCACGTACAGCATGGAGCACTGGGTGTTATATGCAAACAAGAATCATTGAACACTACATCAAAAACTAATGATGTAATGTATGGTGATTAACATAACATAATAAATATATATATATGTTCTCTCCTACCAAGAAGTTCACAGTCTAATAGGAAAAAGGGCACATAAAAGAAGGCAAAATGTGATGAATGCCATGACAGAGTTGTCATTCTAAAGGAACTAACAAACCCCAGAGAACCTTAGATACTTTTGAACATAGCAGTGATGTAAGCAGTTGTTTAAGTCTGATATAACCAGAGGGTGTTTTAGAAAGTTAGGTCAGGAATTAGTATTTAGCTAGACAAACTGAATGAAAGGCTGCTGAAGATCAGGAAGAAAGCTGTTGGGAAATGGCTCTGCACTGGGCACTTGCATTTCTGCATGTCTTATAAGCAGAAGAACTGAGTGTCTTTGTTTCAGACTTACAGATAAAGATCAATGAGGTTAAACGAGGTCATAAGTGTGATACCCTAATCCAATATGGCTGGTTCCTTAAAAGAAGAAGAGACGCCCAGCACTCTCCCTTTGCCATGTGAGGACATGCAAGTAGGTGGCCATCTACCTGCAAGCCAAGAAGAGAGTCCTCACCAGGAAATAAATCAGCTGGCACCTTTGTCTTGGACTTCCCAGCCTCTAGAACTATGAGAAGTTGTTGTTGTTTAAGCCACCTACTTTATGGTATTTTGTTACAGCAGCCCAAGCTAACTAATACAATTGGGGAAGAATATTTTTTAAAGTTTTTAATATTTAGGCCCTTTATCTCAGAAAGGTTTTAAATATTTAATGAAAATTTTCAAAATAATAATATTAACATTAACATTCCTGGCCATATATGAAAATTAATGTATGAAACCATGATCCTTTAAATTGATTATTCTCCCTAACATCAGGGTCTTAGGGAAATAATAGCAAAATTTCCCATTTATAACATTAATGTTACTGACACGCCTAAGATTCAAAGCCAAGAATGATACATTAATTATTGAATCATACTTCTCTTTAATTCTGAAATCTCACCATTTAATCTAAACAACTTATACTTTATGCCTTGATCTCAGGTGATGACAAAACTTAGATTCCTGCCATATAAATGATAAAAGTTAAGCATATTTTTAAACCAACACTTGCAAAATTGTACAACCATTTTTGGAAGACAGTTGGGCAAGTTTTTACAAAGCTAAACATAGTCTCATGATACAACTCAGCAATCATGCTCCTAAGTATTTACTCAACTGATTTGAAAACTCATGCCCACATAAAGAGCTGCATAATATAAACTTGTACATTTATAACAGTTTTATTCATAATTTATTCATATTTTCCAGTAACTGGAAGCCAACAAAATGCCCTTCAGTAGGTTAACGATAAACAAACTCTAGTATATCCATACAGTGAGATACTATTCAGTGATAAAAAGCTATCCAATTAGCTATCAAGCCAAAAAAGAACATTCATAAATCTTAAGTGCATACTGCTAAGTGAAAAAAAAAAAAAAGCCTGCCTTAAAAGGCTATAAACTATATGATTAGATTTATGGACATTCTAAAAAGGCAAAGCTATGGAGATAATAAAAAGATCAGTGATAGCCTGGGGCTGTGGGGGAGGGAAGGATAACCTAAATAGGTGAAGCACAGGGATTTTTTAAATTGGTGAAACAGCACAAAGAGTGAACCTTAATATATGCAAATCTCCAAAGATCATTTAAGAGGTAAGGGGAACTAGACTGTGAAAAAATAACCTACTGCATTATAAATGTACAAAACAGCCCCACTGGCTGGTGGAAGGTTGCTGATATAAATAACTGTAAATGAGTGTAGTTCATAAAACTAAATGGAAAAGGAACTGTACAAAAGCACTGGACCCTAGTAGATAAAGTTGTTGCCTTTGAGGGTACAATCTAAGAAATCTAATATTGTTATATATGTGTATCAGAATTGGACAATTAAGTGGATGGATGGCAGATGGTGAGAGTTACTCCTCACTGTTGGAATGAGAGGTTACAGATAAGAAAGGGGTAGAGGCTAGGATTATCTATACGTTAATGGATTAGAGCTGGAGACATCAATATGAACTCCTCTTTAGCTTAGTATAGAAGCAGATGGTTGCTTTAGAAATATATATAGATATATGTGTGTATGTATATAGGTTAGTATACACACATTTATTTCCATGTTCTATCTGCTGAGAGGATCTAAAATCAATGACATACAGTATTGATGAGCACACTGAGGGCCTAGATCTTGTTATCTAATACCATTCTCCAATTTAAAAGATAATAAATTTTCTGTTTCTTCCTGGTTCAGTTTTGGTGGTTTACACATCTCTAGGAATGCATCCATTTCATCCAGATTATCTAATTTGCTGGCATATAGCTGCTGATAATATGTTCTTATAATTGTTTGTATTTCTCTGGTGTTGGTTGTGATCTCTCCTCTTTCATTCATGATTTTATTTATCTGGTTCATTTCTCTTTTCTTTTGATATAAGTCTGGCCAAAAGTTTTACAATCTTATTAATTCGTTCAAAGAATCAGCTCCTAGTTCACTGATCTGTTCTACCGTTCTTTTGGTTTCTAGTTCATTGATTTCTGCTCTGATCTTTATTATTTCTCTTCTCTTGCTGGGTTTAGATTTATTTGTTGCTCTTTCTTCAGCTCCTTTAGGTGTAGGGTTAGGTTGTGTATTTGAGGCCTTTCTTGTTTCTTGAGAAAGGCTTGTATTGCTATATACTTTCCTCTTAGGACTGCCTTTGCTGCATCCCAAAGATTTTGAACACTTGTGTTTTCATTTTCATTAGTTTCCATGAATTTTTTTAAATTCTTCTTTAATTTCCTGGTTGACCCATTCATTCTTTAATAGGATGCTCTTTAGCCTCCATGTATTTGAGTTCTTTCCGACTTTCCTCTTGTGATTGAGTTCTACTTCCAAAGCATTGTGGTCTGAAAATAGGCAGGGAATGATCCCAATCTTTTGGTACCAGTTGAGACCTGATTTATGACCTAGGATGTGATCTATTTTGGAGAATGTTCCATGGGCACTAGAGAAGAATGTGTATTCTCATGCTTTGGGATAGAATGATCTGAATATATCTGTGACGTCCATTTGGTCCAGTATGTCAGAAATACACATTCTTCTCTAGATACACGCTGGACCAGATCCAGAATCAGCAAAGAAGAAGTCAAACTCTCACTCTTTGCAGATGATATGATGCTTTATGTGGAAAACCCGAGAGACTCCACCCCAAAACTGCTAGAACTCATACAGGAATTCAGTAAAGTGACAGGGTATAAAATCAATGCACAGAAATCAGTGGCATTTCTATACACCAACAACAAGACAGAAGAAAGAGAAATTAAGGAGTCGACACCATTTACAATTGTACCCAAAGCCATAAGATACCTAGGAATAAATCTAATCTAAGAGGCAAAGAATCTGTACTCAAAAATACACATTCTTCTCTAGCTACAGCAATCAGACAGCAAAAAGAAATAAAAGTCTTTATTTCCTTATTGATCTTTTGCTTAGATGATCTGTCCATTTCAGTGAGGGGGGTGTTAAAGTCCCCTACTATCATTGTATTGTTGTCAATGTGTTTCTTTTATTTTGTTATTAATTGGCTTATATAACTGGCTGCTCCCGTGTTAGGGGCATAGATATTTACAATTGTTAGATCTTAAGGAAATTGAAGCAGTAATCAAAAATCTCCCAACAAACAAGAGCCTAAGGCAGATGGCTTCCTAGGGGAATTCTACCAAACATTTAAAGAAAAATTAATACCTATTCTTCTGAAACTGTTCCAAATAATGGAAATGGAAGGAAAACTTTTAAACTCATTTTGTGAGGCCACAATTACCTTGATCCCAAAAGCAGACAAAGACCCCATCAAAAAGGAGAATTACAGACCAATATCCCTGGTGAATATGAATGCAAAAATTCTCACCAAAATACTAGCCAATAAGATCCAACAGTACATTAAAAGGATTATTCACCACGACCAAGTGGGATTTACCTGGGCTGCAAGGTTCAACATCCACAAATCAATCAATGTGATACAATACATTAAGAAAAGAAAGAACAAGAATCATATGATCCTCTCAATAGATGCAGAAAAAGCATTTGACAAAGTACAGCATCCTTTCTTGATCAAAACGCTTCAGAGTATAGGGATAGAGGGTACATACCTCAATATCATAAAAGCCATGTATGAAAAAACCCACAGAGAATATCATTCTCAATGTGGAAAAACTGAGAGCTTTCCCCCTAAGGTCAGGAACACAGAGGGGTGCCCACTATCACCATTGCTATTCAACATAGTACTAGAAGTCCTAGCTGCAGCAATCAGACAACCAAAAGAAATCAAAGGCATCTGAATCAGCAAAGAAGTCAAATTCTCACTCTTTGCAGATGATATGATACTTTATGTGGAAAACCCAAAAGACTCCACCCCCAAACTGCTAGAACTCATACAGGAATTCAGTCAAGTGGCACGATATAAAATCAATGCACAGAAGTCAGTGGCATTCCTGTACACCAACAACAAGACAGAAGAAAGAGAAATGAAGGAGCTGATCCCATTTACAATTGCACCCCAAACCATAAGATACCTAGGAAGAAATCTAACCAAAGAGGCAAAGGATCTGTACTCAGAAAACTATAAAATACTCATGAAAGAAATTGAGGAAGACACAAAGAAATGGAAAAACGTTCCATGCTCATGGATTGGAACAGCAAATATTGTGAAGATGTCAACGCTACCTAGAGCAATCTACACATTCAATGCAATCCCCATCAAAAGACCATCCACTTTTTTCAAAGAAACGGAACAAAGAATCCTGAAATTTGTATGGAACCAGAAAAGACCCCGAATAGCCAGAGGAATGTTGAAAAAGAAAAGCAAGGCTGGTGGCATCACAATTCCAGACTTCCAGCTCTATTACAAAGCTGTCATCATCAACACAGTATGGCTGGTACAAAAACACATAGATCAATGGAACAGAACAGAGAGCCCAGAAATGGACCCTCAACTCTGTGGTCAACTAATGTTCAACAATCAGGAAAGAATGTCCAATGGAATAAAGACAGTCTCTTCAACAAATGTTGTTGGGTAAATTGGACAGCCACATGCAGAAAAATGATACTAGACCATTTCCTTATGCCACACACAAAAATAGACTCAAAATGGTTGAAAGACCTAAATGTGAGGCAGGAGCCCATCAAAATCCTAGAGGAGAACACGTAACAACTTCTTAACAACTTCTAATTAACAACTTCTTCCTAGAAACATCACCAAAGGCAAGGGAAGCAAGGGCAAAAATGAACTATTTGGACTTGATCAAGATAAAAAGCTTTTGCACAGCAAGAGAAACAGTCAACAACACCAAAAGACAAGCGACAGAATGGGAGAAGATATTTGCAAATTACATACCAAATAAAGGGCTCGTATCCAAAATCTATAAAGAACTTATCAAGCTCAACACCCAAAGAACAAAGAATCCAATGAAGAAATGGGCAGAGGACATGAACAGACATTTTACCAAAGAAGACATCCAAATGGCCAACAGACACATGAAAAAGTGCTCAACATCACTTGTCATCAGGGAAATCCAAATCACAACCTCAATGAGATACCACCTCACACCAGTCAGAAGGGCTTAAATTAACAAGTCAGGAAATGACAGAGGTTGGCGGGGATGTGGAGAAAGGGGAACCCTACTCCACTGTTGGTGGCAATGCAAGCTGGTGCAGCCACTCTGGAAAACAGTATGGAGGTTCCTCAAAAAGTTGAAAATAGAGCTACCATATGACCCAGCAATTGCACTACTGGGTATTTGCCCCAAAGATACAAATGTAGAGTTCCAAAGGGTACGTGCACCCCAATGTTTATAGCAGCAATGTCCACAATAGCCAAACTGTGGAAAGAGCCAAGATGTCCATCGACAGATGAATGGATAAAGAAGATGTGGTATATATACAATGGAATATTATGCAGCCATCAAAAGGAATGGGATCTTGCCATTTGCAGCAACGTGGATGGAACTGGAGGGTATTATGCTGAGCGAAATAAGTCAATCAGAGAAAGACATGTATCATATGACCTCACTGATATGAGGAATTCTTAATCTCAGGAAACAAACTGAGGGTTGCTGGAGTGGTGGGGGGTGGGAGGGATGGGGTGGCTGGGTGATAGACACTGGGGAGGGTATGTGCTATGATGAGGACTGTGAATTGTGCAAGACTGTTGAATTACAGATCTGTACCTCTGAAACAAATAATGCAATATATGTTAAAAAAAAAAGGAGAAGATAGCAGGAGGGGAAGAATGAAGGGGGGGAAATCGGAGGGGGAGATGAACCATGAGAGATGATGGACTCTGAAAACAAACTGAGGGTTCTAGAGGGGAGGGGGTATAGCCAATTGACAGAGCACCATCTATTGTAAATAAAAATATTTAATTACTAAGCTGCCGTGTAAACTTTGTCATAAATCATAAATCATAAATTTGGGTTTATCTCTGAGTTCTCCATTCCTTTCCATTTAATGCCACTGAACTGTTTTTCTAACATTGCATCAATACCACACTATTCTTTTTATTAGAGCTTAGTCTTTGATGTCTGCTAGTATTAGTCCTCAAGCATTGTTTTACTTACATGTTAATAAAAAAAGGAAGGAAGGAGGGGAGGGAAGGAAAACAAAAATAGAAACAAAAACAGAAGGAAGAGAGGAAGACAGATTGTAGACTTATTTGAATTGATCATATACTGATAATAGTGATGATTTTATCTGCTATAGTAATGACAGTTATTTTCCCCAAAATAATAAATCTGTTATAAATAATAATTAATTTAAGGCCACGTTTACCTAATGTTAAAACAATGAGTCAACCCAGGGAAAATCTAACCATGTAGCTAAGGAAAAAAAAAATTTAACTTGAATTTTTTCACTTTTTAATCAATTATCTTAGCATTTTCTGGATAACATCTCTATCATAAGCACAGTTAATTTTTAAAATGACTAATAAATGGTACTGAAAACCCTTTATTCAATTACAAAATGAATGAACTGAAAAACACCTTTATAATTATAGAATTAGCACTCTTTCTCCACAGACATACACAAATCATCCCTAAATTCTATATTAGTTTATAATACTGCTAGTTATCTTTGAAACTTTTCATTAGTTCTAAAGCTACAACAATGAAAATAAAATGTATTGTTGACTTATTTCCTAATCAAGATGCTCATTTAAAAAGCGTTTTGAAGCAATAAAATGATTTACAATGCAATATTAGACAGCCTGAAGTGTATATGAATTGAATTAGATAGGATAATGAAGCTCATCAATAACTTTAGACTATAAATGGGAATCCAGGCATACTTCTTAAGCTCCATAAACTCATGGCCTAGAGCATAGGTTAGTACATAAAGATATGCTGAAATAAAGGGAGGGAATAATTTAAATAGGATGAATAAGTTATGTAAAATTAAATTGTCGAAACCTTAGGTTTTCTTGAATAAATAAAATTTCAATATAAAAAATTAGGTTGTTAAAAAATCAGTTTTTGGGGCACCTGGGTGGCTCAGATGGTTGGGCGTCTGCCTTCAGCTCAGGGTCCTGGGATCGAGCCCCACATTGGGCTCCCTGCTTGGCGGGGGGCCTGCTTCTCCCCCTCCCTCTGCTTCTCCCCCTAGTCATGTTCTTTCTCTCTCTCTCTGTATCTCTGTGTCTGGAATGAATACATAAAAAAATCTTAAAAAAAAAAATCAGTTCTTTTTTGTTTGGCAATTTCAGGTCTAAAAATTTAACAATGGAGTATCAAATATCTAGCCAATTCTCTCTTTGTATGTAAAATAAGCTGTTGTCTGACTTCCCACTTGAAGTACTTTAATGTTTGAAGCAAAAGTGTTAGATTGAATGGTCCAAATAATTTCTCCTCTATAATTATCTGTACAACCAAATCTCACTAAAAATAACAGAACCACAATGAGATACCACTTCACACCCCTTAGGATGGCTATTATCAAGAACACAGAAAATAACAAGTGTTGGCAAGGATATGGAGAAATTGAAACCCTTATACATTACTGGTAGGACAATAAAATGGTGTGGCCACTGTAGAAAATGATATCGTGGGCGCTTGGGTGGTTCAGTCAGTTAGGCATCTGCCTTCAGCTCAGGTCATGATCCCAGGGTCCTGGGATCAATTCTTGCATCAGGCTCCCTGCTCAGCAGGGAGTCTTTTTCTCCCTCTGCTCCTCCCCCCACTTGTGCTCACTTACTTGCTCTTTCTCTCTCTCTCTTGCAAAAATAAATTAATTAAAAAAGAAAATAGTAAAAAAAAAAAAAAGAAGAAAGAAGAAAGAAAGAAAGAAAGAAAGAAAATAGAATGGCAATTTCTCAAAAAATTAAACATAGGATTACCATATGATGCAGTAATTCTACTTCTGGGTATATACCCAAAGAAGGGAAAACAGAGACTATGTCACATATTCATACACCCATGTTCATAGCAGCATTATCCACAATACCCAAAAAGTAGAAGCACCTAAAATGTCCATTGATGAATGAATGGATAAAACAAAATGTGATATCTTCATGCAATGGAGGAGTATTCAGCTAAAAAAGAACTGAACCTTGAGGACATTATGCTAAGTGAAATAAGCCAGACACAAAAGAACAAATATGGCATGACTGCATTCATATGAGGTACCTAGAAGAGTCAAATTTATAGAGACATAAAGTAGAATGATGGTTGCCAGGGACAGGAGATAGGTCAGAAAGGGGAGTTATTATTTAATGAATACAGAGCTTAGTTTGATGTAATGAAGAGTTCTGAAGATGATGGTGGTAATGGTTGCACAACAATGTGGATATATTTAATGCCCCTGAACCGCATACTTAAAATTTTTTTAAATGGTAAATTTTATATTATATATATTTTACCATAATAAAAAAGCAAATACATGCACCCACAAAGGCACATGCATACACACACACACACACAGACACCCCAATTGGAGGGAATCTCTGAAAGTATTATTACTAACTTAAATATCTGAGACTCAAACTGTCTCAAGTAGTTATGTGTCAGGGGACCCCAAGACCACCTCCAGATTCAGTGATTCGCTAGGACAATTTAGCATATAGTTATAGTCAGGGCTACATTTATTTTAGCAAAGCAAAATCCGCAATCAAAGGATGGAAGCAAAATCAGCAAGCTTTCAAGAGTCCTCTTTCAGTGGAGTCCCATGGAGTGTACTTAATTCCCCCAGCAAAGAGTTGTGATAACACATGTGAAATGGTGTCTACCAGGGAAGCTCATTAGAGAATCAGAACCCAGGGTTTTCATTGGCACAGGTCATATAGGCACCTTCACCTGGCATGTACCCAAGTTCCAGACCCCTGGAAGGAACTAGGTGTCAACAGACACTGCATTGCTCAGTTTAGGCACAGTAAGGTCTCTTGTCAGGGAATGATGGGAGCCCTCCTGACATGCAGGTTCCCAGAGGCCAGCTGATGGCAACCTTGCAACCAGGCCTTTCTAAGCACAGCAGTCTCAGGGTGATCTGTTAGCTCGTCTCTGCATGTAACACACTCACCTAAAAAGCTACACAATTTTTCTAAAGCCCACCTCACACACGAGTCAAGGTCTATCCCACAACTGAGCTCTATAAAAGGATGATGCTCATAGCCTCTCTGTTGGAGGTGGGACCTCAATGGACTGTCAATAACATAACTGGTCAACTCACCTACATGTGGCATTAATCACAGGTGACATGCACAAAAATCTCCATCAGTAAAGAAAACAATTATTCTCTATACTCATGAGTGGCCCTGTTGGGGACCAATTAGGAATTTAAGAATTTTAATTAAGACCTCATCTGTTTCTTAAATAATCAGCAATCATTACCTTGTCATTTTATGACACAATCATTACATTAGACAACATTGAAAACTGACTCTAGATGATTCTCTTAATTGAGAAATGATTGCTTGGTGTCTTGATTCCTTGAGGAAGGCCAACATCCCTGCCCACATGGCCAGCACTAAAGAGGGCAGCCCCCGCACACCAGCTGTGGGCACCTTCCTCCTTCCCCATACTGGCTTGAGGCCCAGCCAATTGTGTACCTACGGTTGCCTGAGCACACATGTTAGGAGTCAAATGTAAATTTGATTTCCATGTTGAAGGGCCTCCTCCATCATGGGATGGGCCGGTTCTACTCTGTGTAAGAAGAGACAACAGAAAGACTTGCCACTGCAAAGCACAGGAGTTGTCAGCTACCAGGGGCTTTTTGGGGGACACAAGCCTGCATCTGTTTCAAGGCTTACTAGCAGTGATGGAGGTGGGAAAGGAGCCAAGATCTCGCAGTGGATGGGGAAGGAACTCTAGGCAGACAGGTAGATGGATATATGGGCACTGAGGTGTCCCCAGGGGGAGTGGAGGTGGAATGATGGAGTGGGCCACAGGTTGCTGTGGGCAGTGGCTGCAATGACAGAGCCCCGGGGCCCAAGGGAGTTCAGGCAGGAGAAGGAAAGCCACTGAGTCACTTCAGGGAGATGGCTTTGGCCAGGACAGCAGAAAATGAGAACCCATTTCTACTCTAGCCACAGAATGTGCCACCTGAATTTGTGTAATAGATTTGCCTTCTAAATTCTATTATATTTAAGGAAATAAAATTATTTTTTCTCTCTCTCTTTTTAAAAAGATATTATTTATTTATTTGACAGAGAAAGAGAGAGCACCAGCAGGGGGAGTGGCAGGCAGAGGCAGAGGGAGAAGCAGGCTCTCTACTGAGAAAGGAGCCTGATGCAGGACTTGATCCCAGGAATCTGGGATCATGACCTGAGCCAAAGGCAGACTCTTAACTGACTGAGCCACCCAGGCACCCCAATTTTCTGTCTCTCAATTCCAGACTACCAACTGGGTATGAGAGCTAAGATGATCACAGAGAAAGCCAGTCAGGACTGAGTGGACATACAATCTGCAAAAGACATCATCTAGACAAGGTTCTAGGCCTATAAAAATTTGTGCCAATTTTTGGGCAAAAATGGCAAGCAGTTACCTGCCCTTTACATGGCTTTTCCCAACTGGTGAGTAACAGTTATCTGGGAGAAAGTGGAAAGTGTCTCCCAGAAAAAGTATTCTTGTTTCATAAGGTGTGTTGTGGGACCAGGCAGTTTTCTGAGTGCTTTTCCCTAAACTAAAGAGAGATCATATTTCATGCTTGCCACAGCATGCTGAGACAGGAGTAGCTCATAGGTCCATTTTGCAAATGAGGAGCTGTAGCACAGAGAAGTAGAGGAACCTCCTCACTCATACTCACTAGTAAATAGTAGGATGGGCGTTCAGGCCTGAAAAGGGGCCCTCAGCCACTAGACTGCACCACAGCCAACTGTGGTGCAGCCTAAGCATGAAGGGGTGTAGTGAAGAGGGTAAAAGAGGCATCCCATGGGTCAGGGATACAGCTGGCACTCAGGGCAGACTGGGACTCAGACCTGAACTACCTCTGCCTCTCCTCTCAGTCCCTCTCTGCACAACTCATTCCCCCTTTCTCAGCACATGAGAACACATGCATGCCAAGCTCCTGCATTCATGCCTCCTTTGTGGCTCTCAGATTCAGGTCCAACATCACATTCCTAGGAAAGGAAATCAGAGGGGCCCAAATCTCCCTCACCAGTCAATTGATGTCACCTGGAAAATGGGAGTGGTTTGGACAGTTCCCAAGGTTGTGGATGACAACTCTATCAAGATGTACCCTGAGTGGAGGGTGGGCGGAGCAAGATGGCGGAGGAGTAGGAGACCTGGATTTTGTCTGGTCTCAGGAATTCAGCTGGATGGGGATCAAACCATTCTGAACACCTACAAACTCAACAGGAGATCGAAGAAAAGAATAGCAACAACTCTCCAAACAGAAGAGAGACCACTTTCTGGAAGGTAGGACAGGTGGAGAGTTGAATCCGAGGTGATATTCGGAAGGATAGACGGTGGGGGAGGGGGCCTCCATTGGCTGCTTCTGGCAAGTGATAGAGCAGCAGAGTACAAAATCGGAATTTTTAGAAGTCTGCTCTGCTGAGGGACGTCAGTCCAGTGGCTAGGCGGGGGTGGAACCCTCATGGGACGGTGTGGTCTCAGGACCCTCAGGGTCACAGGAAGACTGGGGGTGCCTGAGTGTGGCAGAGCTCCCAGGTATCAGAGCGGGGAAGCCGGCTGCAGAGACGGAGCCAGGGCATGGGCTCTCAGCTCGGGGTGGCCATAAACCATGATCCATGGCAACAAAGACTGTAATAAGAGATGAGGAAGGACACTATATCCTACCTAAAGGGTCTATCCAACGAGAAGATCTAACAATTGTAAATATCTATGCCCCTAACATGGGAGCGGCCAATTATATACGGCAATTAAGAACATGAGCAAAGAAACACATTGACAACAACACAATAATAGTGGGGGACTTTAACACCCCCCTCACTGAAATGGACAGATCATCTAAACAAAAGAAAAACAAGGAAATAAAGACTTTAAATGACCTACTGGACCAAATGGACTTCACAGACATATTCAGAACATTCCATCCAAAAGCAACAGAATACACATTCTTCTCTAGTGCCCATGGAACATTCTCCAGAAGAGATCACATCCTAGGTCACAAATCAGGTCTCAACCAGTACCAAAAGATTGGGATCATTCCCCGCCTATTTTCAGACACAATGCTTTGAAACTAGAACTCAATCACAAGAGGAAAGTCGGAAAGAACTCAAATACATGGAGGCTAAAGAGAATCCTACTAAAGAATGAATGGGTCAACCAGGAAATTAAAGAAGAATTTAAAAAATTCATAGAAACTAATGAAAATGAAAACACAAGTGTTCAAAATCTTTGGGATGCAGCAAAGGCAGTCCTAAGAGGAAAGTATATAGCAATACAAGCCTTTCTCAAGAAACAAGAAAGGTCTCAAGTACACAACCTAACCCTACAAATAAAGGAGTTAGAGAAAGAACAGCAAATAAAGCCTAAACCTAGCAGGAGAAGAGAAATAATAAAGATCAGAGCAGAAATCAATGAACTAGAAACCAAAAGAACAGTAGAACAGATCAACAAAACTAGGAGCTGGTTCTTTGAAAGAATTAACAAGATTGATAACCCCTGGCCAGACTTATCAAAAAGAAAAGAGAAATGACCCAAATCAACAAAGTCATGAATGAAAGAGGAGAGATCACAACCAACACCAAAGAAATACAAACAATTATAAGAACATATTATGAGCAACTCTATGCCAGCAAATTAGATAACCTGGAAGAAATGGATGCATTCCTAGAGATGTATCAACTACCCAAACTGAACCAGGAAGAAAAAGAAAACCTGAACAGACCTATAACCACTAAGGAAATTGAAGCAGTCATCAAAAATCTCCCAAAAAACAAAAGCCCAGGGCCAGATGGCTTCCCAGGGAAATTCTACCAAACATCTAAAGAAGAATTAATGCCTATTCTTCTGAAACTGTTCCAAAAAATAGAAATGGAAGGAAAACTTCCAAACTCGTTTTATGAGCCACCATTACCTTGATCCCCAAACCAGACAAAGACCCCATCAAAAAGGAGAATTACAGACCAATATCCCTGAAGAACATGGATGCAAAAATTCTCACCAAAATACTAACCAATAGGTTCCAACAGTACATTAAAAGGATTATTCACCACGAACAAGTGGGATTTATCCCTGGAATGCAAGATTGGTTCAACATCCACAAATCAATCAATGTGATACAATACATTAATAAAAGAAGAAGAACAAGAACCATATGATCCTCTCAATAGATGCAGAAAAACCATTTGACAAAGTACAGCATCCTTTCTTGATTAAAACTCTTCACAGTATAGGGGTAGAGGGTACATACCTCAATATCACAAAAGCCATCTATGAAAAACCTACAGCGAATATCATTCTCAATGAGGAAAAACAGAGCTTTCCCCTAAGGTCAGGAACACGGCAGGGATGTCCACTATCACCACTGCTATTCAACGTAGTATTAGAAGTCCTAGCCACAGCAATCAGACAACAAAAAGAAATCAAAGGCATCGAAATTGGCAAAGAAGTCAAACTCTCACTCTTTGCAGATGATACAATACTTTATGTGGAAAACCCAAAAGACTCCACCCCCAAACTGCTAGAACTCATACAGGAATTCAGTCAAGTGGCACGATATAAAATCAATGCACAGAAGTCAGTGGCATTCCTGTACACCAACAACAAGACAGAAGAAAGAGAAATTCAGGCGTTGATCCCATTTACAATTGCACCCAAAACCATAAGATACCTAGGAAGAAATCTAACCAAAGAGGCAAAGGATCTGTACTCAGAAAACTAAAATACTCATGAAAGAAATTGAGGAAGACACAAAGAAATGGAAAAACGTTCCATGCTCATGGATTGGAACAGCAAATATTGTGAAGATGTCAACGCTACCTAGAGCAATCTACACATTCAATGCAATCCCCATCAAAATACCATCCACTTTTTTCAAAGAAACGGAACAAAGAATCCTAAAATTTGTATGGAACCAGAAAAGACCCCGCATAGCCAGAGGAATGTTGAAAAAGAAAACCAAAGCTGGTGGCATCACAATTCCAGATTTCAAACTCTATTACAAAGCTGTCATCATCAAGACACTATGGTACTGGCACAAAAACAGACACATAGATCAATGGAACAGAACAGAGAGCCCAGAAATGGACCCTCAACTCTATGGTCAACTAATGCTCGATAAAGCAGGAAAGAATGTCCAATGGAAAAAGGTCTCTTCAACAAATGGTGTTGGGAAAATTGGACAGCCACATGCAGAAGAATGAAACTGGGCCATTTCCTTATGCCACACACAGAAATAGACTCCAGATGGTTGAAGGACCTCAATGTGAGACAGGTGTCCATCCAAATCCTAAAGGAGAACACAGGCAGCAACCTCTTCGACCTCAGCCACAGCAACTTCTTCCTAGAAGCATCGCCAAAGGCAAGGGAAGCAAGGGCAAAAATGAACTCTTGGGACTTCATCAAGATAAAAAGTTTTTGCCCAGCAAAAGAAAATGTCAACAAAACCAAAAGACAACTGACAGAATGGAGAAGATATTTGCAAATGACATATCAGATAAAGGGCTCGTATCCAAAATCTATAAAGAATTTATCAAACTCAACACCCCAAAGAACAAAGAATCCAATCAAGAAATGGGCAGAAGACATGAACAAACATTTTTCCAAAGAAGACATCCAAATGGCCAACAGACACATGAAAAAGTGCTCAACATCACTTAGCATCAGGGAAATCCAAATCACAACCTCAATGAGATACCACCTCACACCAGTCAGAAGGGCTTAAATTAACAAGTCAGGAAACGACAGATGTTGGCGGGGATGCGGAGAAAGGGGAACCCTCCTACACTGTTGGTGGCAATGCAAGCTGGTGCAACCACTCTGGAAAACAGTATGGAGGTTCCTCAAAAAGTTGAATATAGAGCTACCATACGACCCAGCAATTGCACTACTGGGTATTTACCCCAAAGATACAAATGTAGGGATCCGAAGGGGTACATGCACCCCAATGTTTATAGCAGCAATGTCCACAATAGCCAAACTGTGGAAAGAGCCAAGATGTCCATCGACAGATGACTGGATAAAGAAGATGTGGTATATATACAATGGAATATTATGCAGCCATCAAATGGAATGAGAACTTGCCATTTGCAGCGACGTGGATGGAACTGGAGGGTATTATGCTGAGCGAAATAAGTCAAACAGAGAAAGACATGTATCATATGACCTCACTGATATGAGAAATTCTTAGTCTCAGGAAACAAACTGAGGGTTGCTGGATTGGGGGGTGTGGTGGGATGGATGGGGTGGCTGGGTGATAGACATTGGGGAGGGTATGTGCTATGGTGAGCACTGTGATTTGTGCAAGACTGTTGAATCTCAGATCTGTACCTCTGAAACAAATAATGCTATATATGTTAAGAAGAAAAAAAAAGAAGAAGATAGCAGGAGGGGAAGAATGAATGGGGGGAATCAGAGGGGGAGACGAACCATGAGAGACAGTGGACTCTGAAAAACAAACTGAGGGTTCTAGAGGGGAGGGGTGTGGGAGGATGGGTTAGCCTGATGATGGGTATCAAAGAGGGCACGTTATGCATGGAGCACTGGGTGTTATGCACAAACAATGAATCATGGAACACTACATCAAAAACTAATGATGTAATGTATGGTGATTAACATAACAATAAAAAAATTTTTAAAAATGTACCCTGACTGGTCTAACAGCTTTGGACATTCCGTATAGTTTAGTGTCCCCTTAAAGACTCACAAGCCATATTAGCATATTAAAAGCTGAGACACTTTGCAGTAAGAAAGTGTTTTGTTTTGTTTAACCAGATGTGTCCCAAATTTAAACATAAGACACTCACTTTGTGACTCTTCCATTAACATCTTACAGGAGAATTCAGCAGGACTCTCAGGAGCAAGCCCTGTGTGGCATGTCCTTCCCTGACAAGATTCCACATTCTCAAGGAGGGAGGCTGCTGCATGTGGTTGGAGAATCGTACAGAATCCAAACCAGCACAGTCCAAGCTTCACAGACCATCTCAGAAAGAGGCAGAGGGACAAATTTACAGAGAAAAGCAATTTCTGCCCAAAACACTCAGCTATTCCTGGTAAGTTCTTGAAGTGCTGCCAAGTTTAGCTAGAGACTTGCATGGCCCAGATAATCACAATTTGGTAAAAATCACAGGGCTTTGAAGTTGAATGTTATTTGACTCTTCTAGGTACCTCATATTTCCAGGTCTGGAAAGATGGTTGCTTAGAATAAATCCATTGTAAGCAAGAGAAGTTGGGAGTGCTTGGAAATTCTGTCTGGATTTGCATGCTTTAGGGAGAAGACATGCTTTAGGGTTCTCTGTAGCATGGGGTAATAGCAAAAGCCAGATGCTGGTGTTCTGCCACCCACTGAGGGTGCTGGAAGATCCCCCAAGATATATAAATTAGAGAAGGGCTACACTGGCCCACTTGCTGAGTGTTGTCTTGAAGACAAATCTGTCCTGCTGACAAGATTACTAATGGAACACAGAGATGGGCACTGCCCAAAAGAAATCGCAGCTCACATGTGGGGAGGCAGTAACCTACGGAGAACAACCAACACAGCACGTGAATAGGCAGCTCCCACTGACTTAAAGTGAAGGAAGAATAAGATCTGCAACAAAGGAGACTTTAGAGAAGATAGATAAATAGACAAATCAGGACAAATCAAAGATAGTTTTTGGAATGCAAGTAATTGGAGCACATACCCGAGGACCTGGTCACTGCCTCTCACCTAGAATTTGAAGTACCAGACACTCATTTCACAGACTTCCTTGCAGCTAAAACAAAGCACATGGCCTAAGCTTTGTTCATTAAATGCACCTGCCCAGAACTTTGAGCTCTAGAAACACAGAGGCAGAGGCCAAAGAGGATCTATTCAGGGGGCTGGTCTCAGCATTTAGAGCAGTAGCAACATGAAGTGTCCAGAGGCAGATGGAAGATATGAGCTATGGATAGGGCCAAACTTGCCTTTGTACCTGTACCTACATCCCCAGCATCATCCCTATTGAAATCAGGAAGTCAATATCAATGGTAGCATTTTCCATTAGCATTTCTGAGCTACAGATAATAGGTGCTAAAAGCACTTGCCTATCACATCCCCACTTAGCTCTCCATTTTGGTCTATGCAGAAGATGGATAGTTCCTGAAAATAGACAGTATATTATGAGTATCTTATCAAAGGGTGAATCTAATTGAATTGCTCTTATATATGAGATTTTCTTACTGGAAAAAAAGTTGATAGTCTCTGGGATACAGCACACAGTATTTGAGCCTGCAAAGGTGTTTTTCTCTCATAAGCAGGGGAAATGCATAACTCTCACACCTTTAAGAAAAAAAGTAAGCATCTCAGCCATGCCACAATTTAATCCTCAGAGAATTTGACCAACATGACTCCACAGGACCTCTGACTTTTAAAGACCTACAGAGCATAAAATAACAGGGGCTTTAGATGCTTTGATAAGACACAAGCATAACAGAGGGTGATGGGTAAGTGGATATTTGTGAATAAATCTCATAAATGTGCAGAAAATAAAGCTTCTATGGGTGGGGCAGTGAGCAAGGGCATGCACAGTACTAGAGACTGTACTTTACCTCCTGCATTCTAAGAAGGTGGCACAACATTTGGTATAGCATGCATGGTTTTGAAGGAAATATATACCATTTGGGGGTGGCTATTCTTATTTACTTGCCAAATGACCCAAAAGGCTATCTCTGAGTAGGATAATAGAGAATCAGTACTTTTTTAATCATACGAACCTAATTTGTACAACTATCTACAAATATATTTGAAAGCATGAAAGGAAATATAATTTAACAAAACTAAGGAAAAGATCGAAAATCTAAAGAAACTAATTTCCAAAGAAGGTATGGGAAAAGAAATTGTAAATATATAACTTTTCCCCAAAAATAAAAGTGTCAGGTCCAAATAATTTCACAGGGAAAATTGTACCAAATCTTTGAAAAACAGGTAAGTCCAATGCAATTCAAATTTTCCAGAGAATAGCTAACGAAAGAAATCTCTCAATTTTATGAAATATAACAATGGCTCCAAAATTTAACAAAGAGTATACAATAAAAACTACATGTTAACTCAGTTATAAATATCAATATAAAATCCTAAATGAAATATTAGCAGACTGAATCCAGATCACACTAAAAAGTATGCCATTACCAAATGACAAAGATATCCACTAACATCATTGCTATTTTAAACTTGTACTTTAGCTATTAACTAATTGAATTAGATGGAAGGGGAAAAAAAGCAAAATGTAAAAACTGGAAATAATAGGCAAAACTATCACCAAAAAATTAAATGGAAGAACATTAATTTAATAAAATATTAGCATATAAAATTAATAACCAAAAATCAAAAGCTTTAAAATATGAAATCACAAGCAGTTAGATGGTATAATGGAAAACAGAACAGAAAACTGGCACCAAGACTCGATTCTCTCAGCCAGCATCCCTGCTACTGTCCCTGGGAAGAGCACAGCAGGTTGGTGCCACCCATTCTTCTTATGACACAGGGGATCCTCAGATCCAGCTGTGATTTCCAGGATTCTGCCCCACCTCGCCACCTAAGCACCTTTAAGCCAGGAACATTCACCATGGTAGCAGACTTGTAAAATTTCAGATTTTGCACTCACTGCTTATAATAATTTGCAGTAGCCTCTGTAACCTGGCTCCCTCCCTGCCATGGTATCCACAGCTATATCTCCCCCAAGTCAACTCTGCGCACCTCCTACCTTCCAAAAGGTGGTTGCTTTTCTACTTGTAGACTCGCAGTTTTTCTTCTCTCAGACCTCCACTTGATTTGTTTGGTTTCAGAATAATTTGATAACTATCTAGCTGTGTTTGAGGGACAAAACAAGGTTAGGGGCCCCCTACTCCTCCACCATCTTAACTCCTCACTAGAAAATTATTTAAATAAATTATGTTTATACACCATTCATTACTATACAGCTCTTAAAAACAAATATACAAAAAAGAATGAGGAAATTCTCTATTGAGAGGTCTTAGGATATAATAGTAAGAGGAAAAAGCAAAATGTAGAGGAGCACATGTAATGTGCTAACTTATGTGTAAGAAAGTGGGATGAAATAAGGATTTACATTTAGAGTTTCCTGTATCAGCAGAAAGGTAGACTGAAAAAAGTACATAAGAAAGTAATATAAGTAGACATAATGGGTGGAGAAAAAGTGAAGTAAGTGGTGATAGGCTGAGAATAAGACTTCTCAATGTACTACTTTTTCTAATTTATTTAACAATCTAAATGTATTATCTATGAGACATAAAAAAGGAAAACAGCAATAAAATTGATTAAAATAATTTAGAATGAAATCTTGCCATTTGCAACGATGTGGATGGAACTGGAGGGTATCATGCTGAATGAAATAAGTCAATCAAAGAAAGATATGTATCATATGATCTCACTGATATGAGGAATTCTTAATCTCAGGAAACAAACTGAGGGTTGCTGGAGTGGTAGGGGGTGGGAGGGATGCAGTGGCTGGGTGATAGACATTGGAGAGGGTATGTGCTATGGTTAGCACTGTGAATTCTGTAAGACTGCTGAATCACAGACCTGTACCTCTGAAACAAATAATACATTTTATGTTAAAAAAAAAAAAAAAGAAGATAGCAGGAAGGGAAAAATGAAGGGGGGAATCAGAGGGGGAGATGAACCATGAGAGACTATGGACTCTGAGAAACAAACTGAGGGTTCTGGGGGGGGGGGTGTATTAAAGAGAGCACGTACTGCATGGAGCACTGGGTGTTATATGCAAACAATGAATCATGGAACACTACATCAAAAACTAATGATGTAATGTATGGTGACTAACATAACATAAAAAATAAATAAATTTAAAAAAATAAAATAACTTAGATAAAATAAAGAAATATTCTTCTAAATAACCCCTAAATAAAAAAAATCAAAATGAATGGCAAATAATATAGAAATGCTAAAATGAAAAACATTTAACATATTTCATGGGACACAGAAAAGTTGTACAAGGTGAAATATACAAACCTCTTCATTATTTTCTACCTGTAGAGAACTGAAAATAAATAAAATATTTAACATATAAGATAAAAAAAGAGCACAAAAAATATTGTTTAAACAAAAGTGGGGGGGGGTCAATTAGGATAAAAAAACCTGAAAGTAATGTAGTACAGAAACAAACTAATTAGAGTAAAAGGCCAAAAGTCTATTTTCTGAAATCTCAAATATAAACTTCTGAGAAGTTTCAGTAAGGAAAAAAATAAAAAGATTACATGCATATATATATTACATATATATGTGTGTATATATATATACACACATGCATATATATATAAAATGTCTTAGAATATTTTAAGATTATATGGGGTCAGTGGGTATGTGTGTTTCAGCAGAGAAAGGAGATATGACCATAGATATAAGGACTATGAAAAGTTTCAAGTTATTTCCTAGCAAGATACAAGACATCAGATCCAAATGGATTTACAATTCCACCGTTCAAAGTTAAATACAGAAAGCTCCCTGATTCATTCAATGAAGCTAGTATAACTGTAAAACCTAATACAGCACACACACACAAAAAGCTGTGACCAAATTTACTTATGAATATAGATACAACAACTCTGATTTAAAAAAAAAAAGAAACATTCTGAAGCAAAGGGAATGTACTAAATGGGACTTATTCCAGAAATACAAGAATTACCTCATATTAGAAAATCTAAAACATGATTCACTACATAAATGACGTAAGGAGAAAAAAATCATAAAATTATATCAACAAATTCACTAATAGTGTGTAATAAAATGCAGTGATAACTGACAATAAAAGCATAACATGACTGGCTCGATCCCAGGACCCTGGGATCAGGACCTGAGCCAAAGGCAGACACTTGATAACTGAGCCCCCCAGGCACCCAGGTTCTCTCAGTTTTTACTATGCTGTATATTTTGGTGTGATAAATTACTTATTTATTACTAGTTACTATATGCTTTTAAGAATATTTTTAAAAATATAATTTATTCAGGAAGGAAAAAAGATGGTGGAGGAGTAGGGGACCCTATTCCAACCAGTCCCTGGAATTGAGCTGGATACCTACCAGACCACTTTGAACATGCCCAAAATCAGCCTGAGATGTAAGAAGATAGATCTGGATCTCTACAAACAGAATATCACAGGTGGTTGTCTTCGAGGTACTAAGCTGGGAGCCGTGATTCCACGGGCAGATATCAGAAGATAAACGGAAGGGGGAGGGAGCTGTGGGGATCCTACGCTGCCGGTGAGTGATAGCCTCCTGTGCTGGGGAAAGGGCATAGACTTGCAGATTGGTAACGATGGGGAAAGGACTTTAGCGCAAGTCCCAGACTGAAATCCAGAGCGGCAGGACCGTGCATGCGAATGGGGCAGCTTGTGGTTTTAGAAGCACAAAGGGCAGAGACATGCCCCGACCTGGAGGCGGGGACTGGGAGCACTGCTGAGGGGCACACAACACACGATGCTTCAGTTTATAGCAGAAACGGAGATAGTGTGGCCTGGAGAGCTCACTGAAGAACAGACTGCAATCTCTCTGCTCTGAGGCAGAGGGTTGGAAATGATCTGTTTTGCTTTGACTCTCGGAAGAGACATGGAAAGCCGCCACAAAACAAAAGCCCCAGAAAACCGGTTTTCACTGAACCCATTCCCCTGCCACAACGAGCAGGGCAACTCTGCCCAAATAGGGTTGCCTGAGTAACAGTGCGGCAGGTCCCTTGCCCAGAAGACAAGCTGGAAAAACAAGAGGCCAGCAACCCTAAGGTCCCTAGAAAACAGGTGCACCTTGCTTGGGTTATGGTCAATAATTTGGACTCTGTACATTCCCTCAACCACCCCTCAACAGAATGACTAGGAGGAGGAACTCCCCAAAATAGAAAAGACTCAGGGACTGTGACTTATGCCATAGATTTACAAATGGATACAGATATAACCAAGGTGTGGGAGATGGAATTCAGGGTAACAATTGTGAAGACAATAGCTAGAATGGAGAAATCGATTAATGGCAACATAGAGTCTCTAAGGGCAGAAATGAAGGCTGAATTGGCAGAAGTTAAATATGCTATCAATGAGGGCGCCTGGGTGGCTCAGTTGGTTAAGTGACTGCCTTCGGCTCAGGTCATGATCCTGGAGTCCCAGGATCAAGTCCCGCATCGGGCTCCCTGCTCAGCGGGGGGTCTGCTTCTCCCTCTGACCCTCTTCCCTCTCGTGCTCTCTGTCTCTCATTCTCTCTCTCAAATAAATAAATAAAATCTTTTTAAAAAATGCTATCAAAGAGATCCAATCTAACCTAGATACTCTAACACCTAGGGTAAGCGAGGCAGAAAAACTAATTAGTGATCTAGAAGACCAACCAATAGACAAGAAGGAAAAAGAGGAGCCCAGGAAAAACAACTCAGAATCCATGAAAATAGAATCAGAGAAATAAGTGACACCATGAAGTGATCCAATGTCAGAATTATTGGAATCCCGGAGGGAGTGGAGGGAGAGAGAGGACTAGAAGATACATTTGAGCAAATCGTAGCTGAGAACTGCCCTAATCTGGGGAATGAAACAAACATCAATGTCCTAGAGGCAGAGAGGACCACTCCCAAGATCAAGGAAAACAGGCCAATGCCCTGGCAATGTAATAGGGCAGTTAGGGGGAAGAGATTCCTTATGTACAGAGGGAGGAACATCAGAATAATATCAGACCTATCCACAGAGACCTGGCAAGCCAGAAAGGGCTGGCAAGACATATTCAGGATACTAAACGAGAAGAACATTCAGCCAGAAATATTTTATCCGGTAGGCTGTCATTTAGAATGGATGGAGAGATGCAGAGCTTCCAAGACTGGCAGAAACTGAAAGAATATGTGACCACTAAGCCGGCCCTGCAGAAACATTAAGGGGGGGTTCTTTAAAAGGAGAAAGACCCCAAGAGTAATATAGAACAGAAATTTACAGGGACAATCTATAAAAACAAGGTATTCACAGACAACATGATGACAACAATAATTTCTTATCTTTCAATAATCACCCTCAACATGAACGGCTTAAATGCTCCCATAAAATGGCACAGGGTTGCAGATTGGATAAAAAGATAGGATGCACCCAAATGCTGTATTCAAGAGACTCATTTTGAACCTAAAGTTCCATCCAGACTGAAAATGAAGGGATGGAGTTCCATCTTCCATGCCAATGGACCTCAAAAGAAAGGTGGAGTAGCAATTCTTATATCAGACAAATTAGATTTTAAGTTAGACTGTATTTAGAGACACAAAGGACACTATATCATTCTTAAAGGGCCTATCCAACAAAAATATCTAACAACTGTAAATATCTACGCACCCAACAAGGGAGCAGCCATCTACATAAGCCAACTGTTAACCAAAACAGAGTCATATTGATAATAATACGTTAATTGTAGGAGAACTCAATACTCCACTCTCAGCAACAGACAGATCATCTAGGCAGAAAATCAACAAAGAAACAAGAGCTTTGAATAAAACATTGGACCAGATGGACCTCATAGATATATACAGGACATTCCACCCTAAAACAACAGAATACTCATTCTTCTCGAGTGCACATGGAACTTTCTCCAGAATAGACCACATACTGGGTCACAAATCAGGTTTCAACCGATACGAAAAGACTGAAATTATTCCCGCACATTCTCAGACCACAATGCTTTAAAACTGGAACTCTATCACAAGAAAAAATTTGGAAGACATTCAAACACTTGGGAGCTAAACACCACTCTGCTTAAGAATATTTGGGTCAACCAGGAAATCAAAGAAGAATTTAAACATTTCATGGAAACCAATGAGAATGAAAACACATTGGTCCAAAACCTACGAGATACTGTAAAAGTGGTTCTAAGGGGAAAATACATAGCCATCCAAGCCTCACTCAAAAAAATAGAAAAATCCCGAATTCATCAACTAACTCTAAATCTTAAAGAGCTAGAGAAAAAGCAATAAATGATGTCTAAGCCATGCATTAGATGAAAAATAATTGAGATTAGAGCAGAGATCAATGAATTAGAAACCAGAAACACAGATCAGATCAATGAAACTAGAAGATGGCTCCTTGAAAGAATTAATAAGATTGATACACCACTGGCCAGACTTATCAAAAGAAAAGAGAAAGGACCCAACTTAATAAAATTATGAATGAAAGGGGAGAGATCATGATTAACACCAATGAAATAGTAACAATTATTAGAAATTATTATCAAGAACTATATGCCAATAAATTAAGCAACCTGGAAGAAATGGATGCCTTCCTGGGAAACCTATTAATTGCCAAGACTGAAACAGGGAGAAATTGAAAATTTGAATAGGCCAATAACCAGTAACAAGATGGAAGCAGTGATCAAAAACCTCCCAAAGTTAAAGAAGAATTAATATCTATTCTTCTGAAAGTCTTCCAAAAAACAGAAATGAAAGGAAAACTTCCAAACTCATTTTTTGAGGCCAACATTACCTTGACCCCCAAAACAGACAAATACCCCATCAAAAAGAATTTCAGGCGGAGCAAGATACCAGAGGAGTAGGAGACCGGGATCTCGTCTCCTCTCAGGAATTCAGCTGGATAGAGATCAAACCATTCTGAACACCTAAAAACTCAACAGGAGATCGAAGAAAAGAAGAGCAACAACTCTCTCATCAGAAAAGTGACCACTTTCTGGAAGGTAGGACGTGCGGAGAAGTGAATCCGAGGCAATATTCGGGAGGATAGACGGCGGGGGAGGGGCCTCCATCAGCCGCTTCTGGCAAGTGATAGAGCCGCGGAGCACAAAATCGGAACATTTAAAAGTCTGCTCTGCTGAGGGACGTCACTCTGCTGGCTAGGCAGGGGGTGGAACCCTCCGGGACAGTGTGGTCTCAGGACCCTCGGGGTCACAGAAAGACTGGGGATGCCTGAGTGTGGCAGAGATCCCAGGTAATGGACCAGGGAAGCCAGCTGCAGAGGCGGAGCCCAGGCACGGGCTCTCAGCTCGGGGTTGCCATAAACCGTGATCTACGGCACAGTCGGGCCCCTGCTCCTCCAGCAGGGACCCAACAAGCAGCAGATACGGAGAGACTCACCTTCCTTCCCCAGGAGGAGCCGCGCAGGAGTGCACCGAAGGGATCTGCTGGGTTTGGAGACAACACCCGGGATCAGGTGCCAGAGAGAGAAACGCATGGTAACAGGCCAGGTAAGCATGGAGTGCGGCCGGAGACCAGGGAGACGGGAGTGACTGACGGCTTTTCTCTGGGGGCTCACTGAGGAGCGGGGCCCTGAGTTCTCGGCTCCTCCGGGGCGGAGATTGGGAGGCCGCCATTTTCACTCTCTGCCTCCAAAGCTGTACGGAAAGCTCTCAGGGAACAAAAGCCCCAGAGAGCAAACCTGGGCAGATTACTTAGCCGGGAGGGGGAAAGGGCGGGGCAATTCCGCCTCTGGCAAAGACATTTAGAAACCACGGCAACAGGCCCCTCCCCAGTAGATCAGCGAGAACAGCCAGCCAAGACCAAGTTTACAGATCAATGAGAACGGCAGAACTCCAGCGCTAGGGGAATACTGCATATAGAATTCATGGCTTTTTTACCATGATTCTTTAGTCTTTCAAAGTTAATTGTTTTTTAACTGTCTTTTTTTTTTTTTTTGAATTTTTCTTTTTCCCTTTTTCAACCAATATTTTACCAATCACTTTTTTTTAAAAAACATTTTTATTTTTCATTTTTAGAGTCATATTCTATCCCTTCATAGTAGTTACCCATATTTTTGGCATATATATATATAAGATGTTCTCTCTTTAAAATTTTGAGATAGTTTCTTCTAACAGATTAAAATATACACTAAACCTCTAGTATATGGTGTTTTCTATTTCCCTGCCTGATCACATTCTCTCCCTTTTTTTTTCTTTTTTCTTTTTTTAAATCCTCTTCTTTCTTTTTTCAAACAACTTCTTATCAATTCCTTTTATAAAATGTTTTATAATTTCCATCTTTACAATAATATTCCATCCCTTCGTCATATCAATCCTTATTTTTGTACATATATAAGTTTTTCTTTCTTTAAAATTTTGGGAGGCACTTTCTTCTATAAGACCAAAATACACCCCAAATCTAATCTGTAGCTCTGATCTATAAACCAGCCTGATCATATTTGATCACATTCTGGTCTTTTGTTGTTGTTTTGTTTTGTTTGTTTTTGTTTATTTTTATCTTTAACTTTTTCTTTTTTTTCTTTTTCTTTTTTCTCTCTTTCCATTTTTTTTCCACTGCTTCAGGTCTTTTCTGATTTGTTTAGAGTATATTTTCTGGGGACATTTTCTGGGGACTCTGCTAGCATTTTGTTCTCTCATTAATCTATTCTCCTCTGCACAAAATGACAAGACCGAAAAAAATCACCTCAATAAAAAGAACAAGAGGTAGTACCCAATGCCAGGGACCTACTCAATACAGACATTAGTACGATGTCAGATCGAGAGTTCAGAATCATCACTTTAAAGATACTAGCTGGGCTTGAAAAAAAATATGGAAGTTATTAGAGAACCCTTTCTGGAGAAGTAAAAGAACTAAAATCTAACCAAGTAGAAATCAAAAAGGCTATTAATGAGGTGCAATCAAAAATAGGGGCGCTAACTGCTAGGATAAATGAGGCAGAAGAGAGAATCAGTAATATAGAAGACCAAATGATGGAAAATAAAGAAGCTGAGAAAAAGAGAGATAAACAACTACTGGATCACGAGGGCAGAATTCGAGAGATAAGTGATACCATAAGACGAAACAACATTAGAATAATTGAGATCCCAGAAGAAGAAGAAAGAGAGAGAGGGGCAGAATGGAGCAAATTATAGCAGAGAACTTCCCTAATTTGGGGAAGGAAATAGGCATGAAAATCCAGGAAGCACAGAGAACCCATCTCAAAATCAATAAAAATTGGTCAACACCCCGACATCTAATAGTAAAACTTACGAGTCTCATAGACAAAGAGAAAATCCTGAAAGCAGCTCAGGAGAAGAGATATGTAACCTACAATGGTAGAAACATTAGATTGGCAAAAGACTTATACACAGAGACCTGGCAGGCCAGAAAGGACTGGCAGAATATATTCAGAGCACTAAATGACACAAATAAGCAGCCAAGAATACTCTATCCAGCTAGGCTGTCCTTGAAAATTGAAGGAGAGATAAAAAGCTTCCAGGACAAACAAAAACTAAAGGAATTTGCAAACACGAAACCTGCCCTACAGTAAATCTTGAAAGGGGACCTCTAAGCAAATAGAGAGCATAAACGCAACATAGACCAAAAAGGAACACAGACAATATACAGTAACAGTCACCTTACAGGCAATACAATGGCACTAAATTCCTATCTTTCAATAGTTAGCCTGAATGTAAATGGGCTAAATGCCCCAATCAAAAGACACAAGCTATCAGATTGGATTTAAAAACAAGACCCATCGATATGCTGTCTGCAAGAGACTCATTTTAGACCCAAAGACACCCCCAGATTGAAAGTGAGGGGGTGTAAATCATTTACCATGCTAATGGACACCAAAAGAAAGCTGGGGTGGCAATCCTTATATCAGACAAATTAGATTTTAAACCAAAGACTGTAATAAGAGATGAAGAAGGACATTATATCCTACTTAAAGAATCTATCCAACAAGAAGATCTAACACTTGTAAATATCTATGCCCCTAACATGGGAGCAGCCAATTATATAAGGCAATTAATAACAAAAACAAAGAAACACATCGACAACAATACAAGAATAGTGGGGGAATTTAACAACCCCTTACTGAAATGGACAGATCATCTAAACAAAAGATCAAAAAGGAAATAAAGACTTTAAATGACACACTGGACCAAATGGACTTCACAGATATATTCAGAAGATTCCATCCCAAAGCAACGGAATACACATTCTTCTCTAGTGCCCATGGAACATTCTCCAGAATAGATCACATCCTAGGTCACAAATCAGGTCTCAACTGGTAACAAAAGATTGGGATCATTCCCTATTTTCAGACAACAATGCTTTGAAACTAGAACTCAAACACAAGAGGAAATTCGGAAGGAACTCAAATACATGGAGGCTAAAGAGCATTCTACTGAAGAATGATGGGTCAACCAGGAAATTAAAGAAGAATTAAAAAAATACATGGAAACCAATGAAAATGAAAACACAACTTTTCAAAATCTTTGGGATGCAGCAAAGGCAGTCCTAAGAGGAATTTATATAGCAATACAAGCCTTTCTCTAGAAACAAGAAAGGTCTTAAGACACAACCTAACCCTACACCTAAAAGAGCTGGAGAAAGAACAGCAAAGACAAAGCCTAAACCGAGCAGGAGAAGAGAAATAATAAGGATCAGAGCAGAAATCAATGAAATAGAAACTAAAAGAACAGTAGAAGAGATCAACGAAACTAGGAGCTGGTTCTTTGAAGGAATTAACAAGATTGATAAACCCCTGGCCAGACTTATCATAAAGAGAAGAGAAATGACCTAAATCAACAAAATCATGAATGAAAGAGGAGAGATCACAACCAACACCAAAGAAATACAAACATTTATAAGAACATATTATGAGCAACACTATGCCAGCAAATTAGATAACCTGGAAGAAATGGATGCATTCCTAGAGATGGATCAACTACCAAACCTGAACCAGGAAGAAAAAGAAAACCTGAACAGACCTATAACCACTAAGGAAATTGAAGCAGTCATCAAAAAAACCCCAAAAAACAAAAGCCCAGGGCCAGATGGCTTCCCAGGGGAATTCTACCAAACATTTCAAGAAGAATTAATACCTATTCTTCTGAAACTGTTCCAAAAAATAGAAATGGAAAGAAAACTTCCAAACTCATTTTATGAGGCCAGCATTACCTTAATCCCAAAACCAGACAAAGATCCCATCAAAAAGAAGAATTACAGACCAATATCCCTGAAGAACATGGATGCAAAAATTCTCACCAAAGTACTAGCCAATAGTATCCAACAGTACATTAAAAGGATTATTCACCACGACCAAGTGGGATTTATCCCTGGGCTGCAAGGTTGGTTCAACATCCACAAATCAATCAATGTGATACAATACATTAACAAAAGAAAGAACAAGAATCATATGATCCTCTCAATAGATGCAGAAAAAGCATTTGACAAAGTACAGCATCCTTTCTTGATCAAAACTCTTCAGAGTATAGGCATAGAGGGTACATACCTCAATATCATAAAAGCCATCTATGAAAAACCCACAGAGAATATCATTCTCAATGGGGAAAAACTGAGAGCTTTCCCCCTAAGGTCAGGAACGCGGCAGGGATGTCCACTATCACCACTGCTCTTCAACACAGTATTAGAAGTCCTAGGCACAGCAATCAGACAACAAAAAGAAATCAAAGGCATCCAAATCATTAAAGAAGAAGTCAAACTCTCACTCTTTGCAGACGATATGATACTTTATGTGGAAAACCCCACAGACTCCCCCCAAAACTGCTAGAACTCATACAGGAATTCAGTCAAGTGGCACGATATAAAATCAATGCACAGAAGCCAGTGGCATTCCTACACACCAACAACAATATAGAAGAAAGAGAAATTAAGGAGTCAATCCCATTTACAATTGCACCCAAAACCATAAGATACCTAGGAAGAAATCTAACCAAAGAGACAAAGGATCTGTACTCAGAAAAGTATAAAATACTCATGAAAGAAATGGAGGAAGACACAAAGAAATGGAAATACGTTCCATGCTCATGGATTGGAAGAACAAATATTGTGAAGATGTCAATGCTACCTAGAGCAATCTACACATTCAATGCAATCCCCATCAAAATACCATCCACATTTTTCAAAGAAATGGAAGAAATAATCCTAAAATTTGAATGGAACCTGAAAAGACCCCGCATAGCCAGAGGAATGTTGAAAAAGAAAAGCAAAGCTGGTGGCATCACAATTCCGGACTTCCAGCTCTATTACAAAGCTGTCAGAATCAAGACAGTATGGTACTGGCACAAAAACAGACACATAGATCAGTGGAACAGAATAGAGAGCCTAGAAATAGACCCTCAACTCTATGTTCAACTCATCTTTGACAAAGCAGGAAAGAATGTCCAATGGAACAAAGACAGTCTCTTCAACAAATGGTGTTGGGAAAATTGGATAGCCACATGCAGAAGAATGAAACTGGACCATTTCCTTACACCACACACAAACATAGACTCCAAATGGTTGAAAGACCTCAATGTGAGACAGGAGTCCATCCAAATCCTAAAGGAGAACACAGGTAGCAACCGCTTTGACCTCAGCTGAAGCAACTTCTTCCTAGAAACATTGCCAAAGGCAAGGGAAGCAAGGGCAAAAATGAACTATTGGGACTTCATCAAGATAAAAAGCTTTTGCAAAGGAAACAGTCAACAAAACCAAAAGACAACCGACAGAATGGGAGAAGATATTTGCAAATGACATATCAGATAAAGGGCTCGTATCCAAAATCTATAAAGAACTCATCAAACTCAACCCCCAAAGAACAAAGAATCCAATCAAGAAATGGGCAGAAGACATGAACAGACATTTTTCCAAAGAAGACATCCAAATGGCCAACAGACACATCAAAAAGTGCTCAATATCGCTCGGCATCAGGGGAATCCAAATCACAACCTCCATGAGATACCACCTCACACTAGTCAGAATGGCTAAAATTAACAAGTCAGGAAACGACAGATGTTGGCGGGGATGTGGAGAAAGGGGAACCCTCCTACATTGTTGGTGGGAATGCAAGCTGGTGCAGCCACTCTAGAAAACAGTATGGAGGTTCCTCAAAAAGTTGAAAATAGAGCTACCATACAACCCAGCAATTGCACTACTGGGTATTTACCCCAAAGATACAAAAGTAGGGATCCAAAAGGGTACGTGCACCCCCATGTTTATGGCAGCAAGGTCCACGATAGCTAAACTGTGGAAAGAGCCAATATGTCCATGGACAGATGAATGGATAAAGAAGATGTCGTATATATATACAATGGAATATTATGCAGCCATCAAAAGGAATGAGATCTTGCCATTTGCAATGACGTGGTTGGAACTGGAGGGTATTATGCTGAGTGAAATAAGTCAAACAGAGAAAGACATGTATCATATGACCTCACTGATATTGGGAATTCTTATTTGTAGGAAACAAACTGAGGGTTGCTGGAGTGAGGGGTGGGGTGGGAGGGATGGGGTGACTGGGTGTTAGACACTGGGGTGGGTATGTGCTATGGTAGCGCTGTGAATTGTGTGAGACTGTTGAATCGCAGATCTGTACCTCTGACACAAATAATGCAATATATGTTAAGAAAAAAAAGAAGAAGAAGAAGAAGGTAGTGGGAGGGGAAGAATGAAGCGGTGGAATTCGGAGGGGTAGACGAACCATGAGAGACACTGGACTCTGAAAAACAAACTGAGGGTTCTAGAGGGGAGGGGTGTGGGAGGATGGGTTAGCCTGGTGGTGGGTATTGAGGAGGGCACATTCTGCATGGAGCACAGGGTGTTATGCACAAACAATGAGTCATGGAACACTTCATCTAAAACTAATGATGTAATGTATGGGGATTAACATGAGAATAAAAAAAAAAAAACAGAAAAAGAATTTTAGACCAATATCCCTGATGAACATGGATGCAAAAATTCTCACCAAAATACTAGCCAATAGAATCCAACAGTACATTAAAAGGATTATTCACCACGACCAAGTGGGATTTATCCCTGGGCTGCAAGGGTGGTTCATCATCCGCAAATCAATCAACGTGATACAATCCATTAACAAAAGAAAGAACAAGAATCATATGATCCTCTCAATAGATGCAGAAAAAGCTTTTGACAAAGTACAGCATCCTTTCTTGATCAAAACCCTTCAGAGTATAGGGACACAGGGTACATACCTCAATATCATAAAAGCCATCTATGAAAAAACTACAGCGAATATCATTCTCAATGGGGAAAAATTGAGACCTTTCCCCCATGTCAGGAATGCAGCAGGGATGTCCACTATCACCACTGCTATTCAACGTAGTATTAGAAGTCCTAGCCACAGCAATCAGACAACAAAAAGAAATCAAAGGCATCCAAATCAGCAAAGAAGAAGTCAAACTCTCACTCTTTGCAGATGATATGATACTTTATGTGGAAAACCTAAAAGACTCCACCCAAAAACTGCTAGAACTCATACTGGAATTCAGTCAAGTGGCAGGATATAAAATCAATACACAGAAATCAGTGGCATTCCTATACAAGAACAACAAGACAGAAGAAACAGAAATGAAGGAGTCGATCCCATTTACAGTTGTAGCTGAAACCTTAAGATACCTAGGAATAAATCTAACCAAAGATACAAAGGATCTGTACTCAGAAAACTATAAAATACTCATGAAAGAAATTGAGGAAGACACAAAGAAATGGAAAAACGTTCCATGCTCATGGATTGGAAGAACAAATATTGTGAAGATGTCAACGCTACCTAGAGCAATCTACACATTCAATGCAATCCCCATCAAAATACCATTCAGAAATGGAAGAAATCATCCTGAAATTTGCATGGAACCAGAAAAGACCCCGAATAGCCAGAGGAATGTTAAAATAAAAGCAAAGTTGGCGGCATCACAATTCCGGACTTCCAGCTCTATTACAAAGCTGTCATCATCAAGACAGTATGGTACTGGCACCAAAACAGACACATAGATCAATCGAACAGAATAGAGAGCCCAGAAATGGACCCTCAACTCTATGATCAACTCATCTTCGACAAAGCAGGAAAGAATGTCCCATGGAAAAAAGACAGTCTCTTCAACAAATGGTATTGGGAAAATTGGACAGCCACATGCAGAAGAATGAAACTGGACCATTTCCTTACACCACACACAAAAATAGACTCCAAATGGTTGAAGGACCTCAATGTGAGACAGGAGTCCATCCAAATCCTAAAGGAGAACACAGGCAGCAACCTCTTCGACCTTAGCGGAAGCAACTTCTTCCTAGAAACGTCGCCAAAGGCAAGGGAAGCAAGGGCAAAAATGAACTATTGGGACTTCATCAAGATAAAAAGCTTTTGCACAGCAAAGGAAACAGTCAACAAAACCAAAAGACAACCGACAGAATGGGAGAAGATATTTGCAAATGACATATCAGATAAAGGGCTAGTATCCAAAATCTATAAAGAACTCATCAAACTCAACACCCAAAGAACAAAGAATCCAATCAACTAATGGCGGGCAGAAGACATGAACAGACATTTTTCCAAAGAAGACATCCAAATGGCCAACAGAAACATGACAAAGTGCTCACCATTGTCAGCATCAGGGAAATCCAAATCACAACCTCAATGAGACACCACCTCACACCAGTCAGAATGGCTACAATTAACAAGTCAGGAAACGACAGATGTTGGCGGGGATGCGGAGAAAGGGGAACCCTCCTACACTGTTGGTGGGAATGCAAGCTGGTGCAGCCACTCTGGAAAACCCTATGGAGGTTCCTCAAAAAGTTGAAAATAGAGCTACCATACGACCCAGCAATTCCACTACTGGGTATTTACCCCAAAGATACAAATGTAGGTATCCAAAGGGTACATGCACCCTGATGTTTATAGCAGCAATGCCCACAATAGCCAAACTGGAAAGAGCCAAGATGTCCATCGACAGATGAATGGATAAAGAGGAAGCGGTATATATATAGAATGGAATATTATGCAGCCATCAAAAGGAATGAGAGCTTGCCATTTGCAACGACGTGGATGGAACTGGAGGGTATTATGCTGAGCGAAATAAGTCAAACAGAGCAAGACATGTATCATATGACCTCACTGATATGAGGAATTCTTTTTTTCTTTTAAGGTTTTATTTATTTATTTGAGAGAGAGAATGAGACAGAGACAGAGCATGAGATGGGGGAGCGTCAGAGGGAGAAGCAGACTTCCTCCTGAGCAGGGCGCCCGATGCGGGACTTGATCCCGGGACTCCAGGATCATGACCTGAGCTGAAGGCAGTTGCTTAACCAACTGAGCCACTCAGGCGCCCATGAGGAATTCTTAATCTCAGGAAACAAACTGAGGGTTGCTGGAGTGGAGGGTGGGGTGGGAGGAATGGGGTGACTGGGCCTGATGGATTCCCTGGGGAATTCTACCAAACATTCAAAGAAGAAATAATGCCTATTCTACTGAAGTTGTTTCAAAAAATAGAAAAAGAAGGAAAACTTCCAAACTCATTCTATGAGGCCAGCATTACCTTAACCCCCAAACCAGGCAAAGACCCCATCAAAAAGGAGAATTTCAGACCGATATCCCTGATGAATATGGATTCCAAAATCCTCAACAAAATCCTAGCTAATAGGATCCAACAATACATTAAAAGGATCATCCACCACGACCAAGTGGGATTTATCCCTGGGATGCAAGGGTGGTTCAACATTTTCAAATCAACCAATGTGATAGAACACATTAATAAGAGGAGGGAGAAGAACCATATGGTCCTCTCAATTGATGCAGAAAAAGCATTTGACAAAATACAGCATCCTTTCCTGATTAAAACTCTTCAGAGTATAGGGAGAGAGGGAACATTCCTCAAGTTCATAAAATGTATCTATGAAACACCCACAGCAAATATCATCCTCAATGGGGAAAAGCTGAGAGCCTTTCCCTTAAGATCAGGAACATGACAAGGATACCCACTCTCGCCACTATTGTTCAACATAGTACTAGGAGTCCTAGCAACAGCAATCAGACAACAAAAAGAAATTAAAGGTATTCAAATTGGCAAAGAAGAAGTCAAACTCTCTCTCTTCACAGATGACATGATACTTTATGTGGAAAATCCAAAAGACTCCACCCCCAAATTACTAGAACTCATCCAGCAATTCAGTAATGTGGCAGGATACAAAATCAATGCACAGAAATCAGTTGCTTTCCTCTACACTAATAATGCAACTGTAGAAAGAGAAATTAGAGAAACAATTCCATTTACAATAGGACCAAAAGCCATAAGATACCTCGGAATAAACCTAACCAAAGAGGTAAAGGATCTATACTCTAGGAACTACAAAACACTCATGAAAGAAATTGAAGACAACACAAAAAGATGGAAAAACATTCCATGCTCATGGATCAGAAGAATAAACATTGTTAAAATGTCTATGCTACCCAGAGTGATAAATACCTTCAACGCCATCCTGATAAAAATCCCAATGACATTTTTCAAAGTGCTGGAACAAATAATTCTAAAATTTATATGGAATCAGAAAAGACCCTGAGTCACCAAGGAAATGTTGAAATAGAAAAACACAGCAGGGGGCATCACGTTGCCTGATTTCAAGCTATATTACAAAGCAGTGGTCACCAAGACAGCATGGTACTGGCACAAAAACAGACATATAGACCAATGGAATAGAATAGAGAGCCCAGATATGGACCCTCAACTCTATGGTCAAATAGTCTTTGACAAAGCAGGAAAAAAATATGCAATGGAAAAAAGACAGTCTCTTCAATAAATGCTGCTGGAAAAATTGGGCAGTCACATGAAGAAGAATGAAACTCGACCATTCTCTAACACCATACACAAAGATAAACTCAAAATGGATGAAAGACCTCAATGTGAGCTAGGAATCCATCAAAAGCCTAGAAGAGAACATAGGCAGTAACCTCTTTGACATCAGCCCCAGCAACTTCTTTCAAGATACAGCTCCAAAGGCTAGTGAAACAAAATCAAAAATGAACTTTTGGGACTTCATCAAGAGAAAAAGCTTCTGCACAACATAGGGAACAGTCAACAAAACAAATAGGCAACCCACAGAATGGGAGAAGATATTTGCAAATGACACTATGGATAAAGGGCTGGTATCCAAGATCTATAAAGAACTTCTCAAACTCAACACCCAAAAAACAAATAATCAAGTCAGAAAATGGGCAGAAGACATGAACACACACACTTCTCCAAAGAAGACGTACAAATGGCTAACAGACACATGAAAAAATGTTCATCATCATTAGCCATCAGGGAAAGTCAAATCAAAACCACATTGAGATACCATCTTACACCAGTTAGAGTGGCAAAAATTGACAAGGAAGAAACAACAAATGTTGGAGAGGTTGTGGAGAAAGGGGAACCCTCTTCCACTGTTTGTGGGAATGCAAGTTGGTACAGCCACTTTGGAAAACATTGTGGAGGTGCCTCAAACAATTAAAAACAGATCTACCCTGTGACCCAGCAATTTCACTTCTGGGTATTTACCCCAAAGACACAGATGTAGTGAAAAGAAGAGCCATATGCACCCCAATGTTCATAGCAGCAATGTCCACAATAGCCAAACTGTGGAAAGAGCTGAGATGTCCTTCAACAGCTGAATGGATAAAGAAGATGTGGTCCATATATACAATGGAATATTACTCAGCCATCAGAAAGGATGAATACCCAACTTTTACATCAACATGGTTGGGACTGGAGGAGATTATGCTAAGTGAAATAAGTCAAGCAGAGAAAGTCAATTATCATATGGTTTCACTTATTTGTGGAACATAATGAATAGCATGGAGGACATTAGGAAAAGGAAGGGGAAAATAAAGGGGGAGGGAATCAGAAGGAGAGATGAACCATGAGAGACTATGGACTCTGAGAAACAAACTGAAGGTTTTAGAGGGAGGGGTTTGGGGGATGGGCTAGCCCAGTGATGGGTATTAAGGAGGGTACGTACTGCATGGAGCAACTGGTGTTATATGAAAACAATGAATCATGGATCACTACATCAAAAACTAATGATGTATTGTATGGTGACTAACATAACATAATAAAATTAAATTAAATTAAAAAAAAAAGTATAACATGACTAAAAACTACCGACAAACTAGCAAAAACCAGCAGCAAATTAAACAGTAAAATGCACGGTCAATTTCCATTAAAAGCAGCAAAATAAGGATGTTTGCAATAACTGCTCTTTTTGCACACTGTTTTTGGAGATTCTGATAAAATATGAAAAGGATATTTTTTAAAAGTATAAATTTTGAAGAAGAAAGGAAAATCATATTTATAGATGATATGCCTATGTTCCTAAGAAAATACAAGAAAATTTAATTTTTAAAAAACATCAGAGAATCAAAAGTATCAGCCAGATTCAAGATAAACAGAAAAGCCACCAATCAGTTTTTCCAAGGCTGTGAATAAAGAGTAAACAAAAGATATAATTAAAACAACCAAATTTACAAGAGTCAAACAAAAGAATAAAATATCTAGGAAAAAGTCATAAAAGTCCAAAACCTATATGAAGAAACAAAAAACCTTATTAAAGTAAGATAAAATATTTTATTAAAACAAGAGCTGAATAAACAGAGAAATAAATCAAGTTTCCCAAAGTAAGGATGTTTTATTAGTATAATGTCATTTTTAGTCAGAATCTCAATTTTTAATATAAGTAAAATGACAGAAGTTTCTTTGAAAAGTGAATGATTCAGAATGCACAATTATTTAAAAAAATAGTAAGTTGTCTTACAATATTTTTAAATTATTATAAAGCTAACTCTCTCTCTCTCAGTACTGGCTCTAGGAAGGTCAGTCAGTCCACCAAAATGGCAATGGATGGATCCAAATAGATATTGGAACTTATCATATCAAAGGATGCATTGTGTCTCCATGGGGGAAAAAAGCTTATTTACTGTAAGGTGCTCAGGAAAGCAGGCTGGATCAAAGTGAGGGTCTGCCCTCCTGGTAAGGCTGGGAAACCCCAATAGAGAGCCAGGTTTCTGTAAGATTCTTCCAGGGAATATTGAGAGTAAAAGCATCAGCAATGTCAGTGCCTGGGGAGTCTGATGCTGAGGGACAGATAGGGACTCCCCCAGTGCCCTTCTCACCTCCCATGCACATGGTGGATGCCTACTGTTTTGACTCCCCAACAGCATCCACTGCTCCCCCATGGTGAATGTGTTGCCACAGTGACTTGTAACAAGCACTAGATACACACTGAAAACAGCTAGGACTGGGTGCCACAACCCTTGGTCTAAGAGTCACACTTTACCTAAGTTAGACCATTTAGAACCTTTCCCTGAGAATTTTGGAAAGGATGTTAAAGGGAGCCTATTTCAGTTCATCTCTGGAGCTGTGGGTGGCCATTCCCTAGCATTTGAAAGAAGCTACAGATGAAGCCCCAAACTGAATGAAGCAGTGATGAAAGTTGGGGAGAGCTGGCTCCTACTGCCTCTGAAGCCCCAGACACTGCCCATCCAGAATCGGTAGATTGCTGTTCCATTCTCCCCTTTGCCCAACCTAATTTGATGAAGGCTTCTGTCACGCACAACCAAGAGTCCTGATTAGCAGTGCATCCTGCATTCTTCTTCTTCTCCCACAGCATCCATGGCTGATGTCAAATGCCCACTCCCAAGGTTTTTGCAAGCCCCCCCCCTCCAACCCCAGTTACATGTCTTCTCACCATCAAGCCCTGCTGATTCCATTTCCAAACTGTACCTCAAACCTGCTCCCTTTTCCCACCTTACAATCCTAAGGTAAACACCTTGCCCCCCACCTCAGCCTCTAACTAGTCTGCTGCTATTCTTGACTCCTCCAATCTGTTCATTTTACTGCTGTGAAAAGTGGTCTTTTCAAAATAAAAATCACATCACATTGCTTTCCTGTTTAAAGCCCTTCTGTGTGCTCCCACCACACCTGAAATAAACCCAGTCTCTTTCCATTGAGTCTATATGTCAAGGTATGCAGCCTCTTTAAGGACTCTCCCTACGCCAGAGTGATGGTAGTTGCTTGGTTTCCTCAGAGAAGATACTCAGTTTGCCTACTTGGGGCTATTTCTTATCTCAGAAAATTAGTATTTTTAGCATAGCAGCATTAGTTCACATTGTGGATAGTTCATGTAGTCTATGCCTATTTGTGTGTATTGGTCCTCACCCGACCAGACTCAAAGCTTACCAGGACCACGGCTGCCTGGTTTGCTTGTGCACCACTGGAGCCTACTACTTACAAATATGTGTTGACTGAACAGATGAACATAAATGAATGTTATTTATACAGTGAATATTCATGAAATATGGCCTGACTAAATATCTGATAAATTCTTTAGCTGTCCATAAACACATCACTTTATAAGTAAAGAATGTGAATCTCTGTTAATATAAATGTCTAAATTCATAATTAAAAGTTTTTATTTTATTACTTTCTAAAATAGCATATTCTAAGAGGAAAAGTTTAGACCAAGCTCCCTTTATTTCAAAAATTTAGCCAATAAGGGTGCCTGGGTAGCTCAGATGGTTGAGCATCTGCCTTTGGCTCAGGTCATGATCTCCAGGTCCTGGGTTTGAGCCCCATGTCAGGCTCCCAGTTCAGCAGGAAGTCTGCTTCTCCCTCTCCCTCTGTTTTTCCCCTGCTTGTATGCTCACTCTCTTTCTCTCTTTCAAATGAGTAAATAAAATCTTTTTAAAAAATGTAGCCAATAAATGTGCTGTCATGAAAGGATACATAAGGAATGGACAGCATTTCTGCCATCCATAAGCACTGAACTGCATTCCATTGTTTCCAGGAAGTTGCCAGATACGCATTTTGTTTGGAGGCTGTTTTAGAAAATGACAGGAGCTGTATTGGGACTAGTCCAGCCCCACCTCACCTTATCCCACTCCAAGACATTTACTTTTTCATACTTTTAAGTTTCTTATGCTTTTTCTAGTCATTTTAAATTATTTTAATTTGCACATTATTTCTGAATTCCATAATGGTTGGAAATAAGAATTCTCTTTCAATTAATAATATATTGAAAACAAGTTGCATAAATATAATCATCTAGGATACAAGTGGTTCCATTTGATTTCTTTTCATCTGTAGGAAATTTGATCAATGCAAAGACAAATGGAAATTTTCCATTAGACAACTCATTTTCAATTTTATATTTTAGAGAAAAAGCTTTAATATATGAAGAAACACTGGCAGTGAATGGCTTTCTCAGCAAACATCTCATCCCTACTTTGGTGGACAGTCGATACAAAGCTACAGACAGTGTAGCTGTGAACACCCACTTGATTACCATCACACAGAGCATTCCCTTTTCCTAGTGGTGAATAATTAGAAAGATATTTGGTCTCTGTCCCCAGTTCCTGGCACACAGGTCCTAAATTCCCTGGAATTTCATGAATGATAAAGGTGATAGGAGTGTTTTTGTTCTAATGAGGCATCTCTTGGTAGGCCTCTGGATAGCTTCAGGATGGGAGCTGGTCACCAGAAAGACTAAGACTTGATTAGAAACTTGAAAATTTCAGCCCCAACCTTTAGGGAGGGGAGAGAGGTTGGAGACTGAGTTAATCACCAATGGCCATAATTATGCCCACCTAATAAAACTCCCATAAGACCCCTTAGACAACAGGGTTCTGGGAACTACTGGGTTGGCAAACACATCCATGCACTAGGAGGATGGCATACCCCCACTCCACAGGAACAGAAGCACCACTACTGGGGACTCCTCCAGACTTTGCCCTATGTACCTCTTCACCTGACTGTTCATTTTTATCCTTTAAAATAAAATGACAAATGTAATTAAAGTGCTTTCCTGAGTTCTGTGGGCTGTTGTAGAAAATTAGTGAACCCAAAAAGGGAGATTATAGAAACCTCCAACTTTGCAGAAGTTTGGGTAACCTGGGGACCTGATCCTTGCAACTGGTGTCTGAAGTGGGGACTGAGCTCTTAACCTGTGAGTCTGTGCTAACTCCAGATAGTTAGAATTAAATTGAATTATAGAATACCCAGCTGGTGTCAGAGAGTTGGAGAACTGGTTGGTATGAGGACAAAAAAAGAAACATTCACTGGTGGTGGCAGAATTTTGCTGAGTCACCTTCTCTACCTGTCTTCCATAGTAACCAGTGGCTCCTGGCAAGGGTCAGGAGTGTAGCCACAGTAGAGACACAGTATTGCACAGTACATTGTTCTGAGAAATACTAGTCCTACATGACTTGACAAGAACAAATTTGTGATCAAATCACTCACCTAATTAAGACAACTACACTAGTATGAGTTCTTGAAAATGATCATAAAGTGGTGACATTTTGGGGGGCCTCTCTAATAGTTAGGACTCTTATAGTTACAAGTAACAGAAAATCCAACACAGAATGGCTAAAGTAAAAGGTGAGTTATGAGATGTTATGAGCTACAAGTCTGGGGATTGATAAAATGACATGGCACCTTGCATTTTCCAAATTTGGCTGCACCTGTATGGTCTATCCCATATGTTCTTACCATGTGACATGACTACTCCTCCATGAGGAGGTTCCTTTCTCCAAATTTGGGAGAGCCTGTGACATACAGTTACAGACTGATGCCTAAGACACCTCAGTCATTTCAGCCCCTCAGTCTTTGCATCTCCACAGCCCAGTCATCAGACATGTAAGTAAGCAAGTTTTACGTGATGATTCTAGTCTCCAGCCTTTGAGTAGCCCCTGATGATCCTGAGTGGAGCAGAAACAAGCTGGCTCTTTCAAGTCCTGCAAAGATGGTACAGCTAAAGGACAAAATAATTATTGCTGTTGCTTGAAGCCACTACATTTTGGGGTAACTTGTTATGCAGCCATAATGACAGGGTTGGTTGATGTTATCAAGATCCTTGTCCTGGATCTGGTTCCTCTAGGCTCAGAGCCCAGACTCAGGCTTCTAGTAATGGCATACAACATCTTTGGGGTTTCCATATTACCCTCATCTAGTGGACGGAATTTCCCTTCTCCAACAACGCAGCAGTTTTTGGCGCTGGTCATTCTGACTTGAGTTGTATGCCATCCTTCAATTATTCCTTAGTTGCTTTGTATCCCTCCCCCCATTCTGAGTTATGCCTTCCTGGGAAGTGCATTAGTGGGGGAAGGGTGGTTACTCCAAATCAAAACAGGGCCATTATTTCCATAAAAATGGAAAGCAAAATCAATAAATGCTTAGAACCTTTTTTGTACCACTCCTCATGGAATCCTCTGGCTGGCTATCTTGGGCTCGTGTGGCTTCCTTGAACTTTTTGGAAATCTTTTATCTTTGAAGGTCTCAAATAGCCCTCCAATGCTCTGAACCTGCTCAACTCCTGTTCCCTTATAGTAGCCATACTCAGGACCATTGCTTAGAAGTGTTCAAGAATATGCTAATCTACTCAACTAGTTTCACTCTAAGGCTGAAGATTCTCAGGGCAAAACCAACAGAAAATATTCCTTATGTTTGTACAAGGGTAGGAGAGTGAGGAGTGGGGGGCTTTAGACACAAACAGGAACCACCTGCTCAGAGATGCCTGAGGACCACTTCTGTTCTAAACACAAGAGAGCTACATGAAAATAACCCTTTTTTTTCTTAGCAAACTTAATGTATGGATGAGACTGACTTGCAATTTACATTCAGAAAAATACTGATCTCATGTTCATGATTTTAACTCTCACAAGGAAATAAATTATTTGACTTCTGCTTCAGTGAGTTTACGGCATTATAATTAATATAGATATTAAACTAAAAAACATAATATGTTAGCATCAGTTTTGACCTTTGAGGAAATATAAATGTCTACGTGTATATCCCTCAAAAAAGATCTAGAATGAGCACTTCATAAAATATAGTGGCCAAAAAACTTTATCCTAATTTAATATTAATAATGTTTGTGATCCTTCTGAATCACACTAAACAAAGGCAGGATATTTTCAAATGTTGCTTTTAGAATACTAATTTCTAAATAGTTTATTCTCTGGATATTTTTTCTCTTTCATTTAATTTACCAACTTGTTCATTTTTTCCCCAACTTGTTCATTTTTTTAAAAAAGCCTCACAATAGTTAGCTGTGTTCCAATAAACCTCAAAAGGAAACAAAAGAGAAAATGAAAAAAGTATGTGGATGCTAATTTCCACAATAAAATTCATCTTATTGTGTCTCTAAATTTAAAGAAATAGTAAAAATCTGCATCATCAATTGATGAAACAACTTTTAGTTGATCCATGTGTATTGCCTAGTAGTGTTCAATGGAGGAATACCCTATGGAAGTGTGCCCTATGAAGGGGTGCTCCATGGAGGGTTGCTCCATGGAGGGGTGCCCCATAAAGAAGTGTCCCATGGAGGGTCATCCCATGGAGGGGTGTCCCATGGAGACTATGTTCCTGTTCAGTGAGAGATTCCAACATGAGCATAATCATCATTCAGAAGATAATCCCCTCCAAAAAGAACAAGATAAAATTCTATTGTACCCCTGAAGTCATCACAGATCACAAGGGAGAAATGGGTGATACCACTATCTTCAGAAGGAGAGTGGAGGACTTCTGGTGGCCAAGGTGACAACAGCCAGCAAAATCCAGAACTCTCCACACAGCTCACAATAAACTCTATAGATCAATAAGAAGTACAAATAAAACCACATAAAAGAAATAAAATACCACGCCTTCAACATAACTAGAAGACAGAGAGCACCATGAACTTTATATTACTTGTCAGCAAAGAAATGAACACCAATTCCCAGCAGAGCTGGCTCTCAAGCCACTGCCCCAGGTCTTTACAGATTGCTGGAAGAATCAGAAAACTTCATGAAAAAAGAAAAGAAGCAATAAAATTCCTAGGGCTGAGTGAATAACAACAGCCATAAAAAGAAAGTCCAACCTAAGTGTTAAAATACTGAAAAATAATCCCACTCAATCAGAGAAGAGACAATGGATAAAGGATGCAAACATGCACAGGGTAACAGGTGACAACCTTGGCACTCATCCTTGCTAGAAGAGAAGACAGCAGAAAGGAAAGCAGGAGTGTTCATTAGAGTTTGGGAGGGGAAGGGGAAAGGCAGCAAGAGGAGGAAATACTCTTATAAGGTAAAAAAAACAAAACAACAAAAATTGATAGACATCCCTTCACCTTCAAAAAAATAAATACAATAAAATCATCCTTTAAAAAAACTGTAGTCCATAGCACTGACCATAGAGGGTCCTCTTGAACTAGGAATCTTCAAACTGACCGCAATGGCCAAACCCATCCATGAAAGTGCATGGATGAAAGCAGATTTTACCTATACAAGGTTTTCATAAGAAAACAACAGAATATGAGAATCTAAATACTGAAATTGATGAAAAATTTTCCAAAAGGCTAAACATGAACTGGGGGGAGGGGGGAACCTGCATTACAATCTATACTGAATCATATATATTAAACAAGAACATGGAAATATGGAGGAAAAAACAACAAAAAGAACACCTTAAATCAGAAACCCAAATGTTAAGAACAGAAATAGGAAAAACACTAAGAAATAAAATGATAAATCAAAGCAAAAGACCAAATCGTGTCAAAAATGAAGATTAAATTATAAAGCGTTCCAGAAAAATACAATCAAATGAAAATTTAATAAGAGACATTGAAGAAAGAAGAAAAGCAAACAAAGGAGTAAAAATAAATTAAGTAATAACATCAGTCCAAGGGAAAGTGGTTGAACTGGGAGACAAACCACGAAGATCCAATATGAACAGATCCATGAAACAATGAATATTAACACTTAAAACTGATCCAAGAAAACTTTCTGAAGCTTAAAAAAAAAAAGACTTGATTCTACATGCAAAAAGGGCCCATGAGATAACTGAGAAAATTGACATGAACAATCAAATCCAGGGCATATCTTAGTAAAACTATTACACTTCTTGATAATTTTTTTAAAGATTTTATTTATTTATTTGAGAGAGAGAGAATGAGAGAGAGAGAGCACATGAGATGGGGGAGGGTCAGAGGGAGACGCAGACTCCCTGCCAAGCAAGGAGCCCGATGCGGGACTCAATCCAGGGACTCCAGGATCATGACCTGAGCCGAAGGCAGTCGCTTAACCAACTGAGCCACCCAGGCGCCCAAAACTATTACACTTCTAAGATAAATTAAAGGCACTCTGGCCTCAGCTCCTCACATGCTGCACTTGCAGCCCAGATGCCACGTGCGAGGAGTCCTGGTAGCAAGTGCTATCAGCAAGCCAGGCAACAGCTAAAGGAGGAGGCATAGGCACTGAGATGCCAGGGCCATCTTTCATCCTGTTTTCCCAGAAGAGAAGGTGAAATCCCAGTGAAGGAAGCAACATGACCAACTTCCTACATTGATCAGTACAGAAGCAAAACTGGGAGGAGGAGCTCCTGACTGCCCACCTGGTGCTTTTCCTTCCAGCCACATTTCCTTTTCTCCAGTGGAGTAAAAATAAAAGTGCTTAGACTGAAAAATCTGTACTATATTGCATCAAATCAAAGATTGTGAAACACTTCATAATCTGCCATTTAGAAGGAAAAAATTCAAAGAGCCTGGGAAGAAAGTAGAGTAGGAGGACACTAACCTTACCTCCTCCCAGGGATATAACCAGATAACACATCAGTCAGAAAATCACCCAAAGACTAGCAGAACAAAACCCTCTACAACTAAATGTAGAGAAGAGGCCACATCAAAGAGGGTCAGAAGGGCAAAGATGTGGTGGAGAGCTAAACAGAGAGCAGGCTATCTGCCAGAGGGAGGAAACCCTGGGCACAGAATAGGAAGAGAAACAGACTATCACACTGGGGCTGCATGGGGAAGATGAATCCCCATAACACTTGGCTTTGAAAACCAGAAGGGTTGAATTTCGGGAGTTCTTACAACCAGTGGGACTTAAAACCTGGAATTTTAAAAACCAGTGAGCTGGGGTCCAGGAGAGCCTGGAGGGTGATAGGAAACTGAGTTCCTGCCCTTAAAGAGACAGCACAATAAACAGCCCACAGAGATACAGAATAGAAGCAGCAATTTGAAAATGTTTGGGACATATGGGAGGTAAAATTAGTTACTCATCTCAGAGCATGTTCTGGAAGAATGGAGACCATTAAGAGACACCTCCAGGAAAAGGGGAACCAGTAGGTGCTATTTCCCTACCCCATTCCCCAGCACAAACACAGGCCACCTGTGGGAACTAGTAGAGCACCAACATTTGCTAACTAACTTGATTATGTCTCTTCCCCATGCTTCAGCAGACCTGCCCCCACCAGCCAGGCCAGCATTAGTCCTGGCACTATAGGTCCCCTCCCCCAAAGGACCAGGCACACCTTGCTAAAACTGCATGCTTTGCCCCTGCACATGTGGATCTACCCCATCCAACCTGGCTGGCCTTGGTCCTAGTCCTCTCACAGAGGACCAGCAGGAAAACCTTCCTAACACTGCATGCCACACATGTACAGATCTCTCCCTTCTGATAAACTCTTTCCTGGAGCCCATCCAAAGCAGTGACAGAAACCTAGCACATGCAAGCAGCCCCAAGGGCCAGAACCACTCCAAACTGACTTCTGCCCCAGGGAGAGGGAAAAATAAACACACATACAAGTCAGACTACAGCCCCAGCAGTGGGCTGGGGGCAGATAGCTGGTCTTATTGCAGGCCCTGCCCACCAACAAAAGCTTCTCAGGACAACACAGGGAAAGTAACAAGCAGTTTGGTGTTACTACATCTCTTGTGAACACCTGGGCTGACTCAACTCAAGCCCATGGTGGCTCCAGACCGGTCCATTAACACCACAGGAACTATACACTGCCCACACTGGGCAAAAAGTGTCACTGCAGACAACGTGACTGAAGGAAAGGCAGCTCAGCCACAATAGCAGGATGCATATAACACACATAGGACATACTCCTGAAGCACCAGGTTCCAGTAAACAGGGGATATTGCACTGCAGGGCACTACAGGACCTCTTTTTCATAAGGACAGCACTTTATCTTTTTTAATATTTATTTATTTACTTTAGAGAGAAAGAGAGAGCATGGGAGCAGAGAGAGGGACAGAGGGGAGAGTGAGAGAGAGACTCCCCACTGAGTGTGGAGCCCAATGTGGGACTTGATCCCAGGACCCCGAGATCATGACCTGAGCCAAAATCAAGAGCCAGGCGCCCGACCAAGTGAGCCACCCAGGCACCCCAGGACAGCACTTTCAAGAGCAGGAGACATAGTTGACTTTCCTAACACAAAGAAACAGACAAAGAGAGTTAGACAAAATGAGGGGACAGAGGGAAATGTCCTGAATGAAAGAACACAACAAAATCACTGCAAGAGATCTAATAGAAATGGAAATAAGTAATATGCCTGATAGAGAATTAAAATACTGATCATAAAGATACACACTGGATTTGAGAAGAGAGTGGAAGACATCAGTGAGACCCTTAACAAAGAGATAAAAAGGAACCAATCAGAGATGAAGAACACAATAAATGAAATTAAAAACACACTAAGTGTAATAAATAGCAGACTAAAGGAAACAGAAGAACAAATCAGTGACCTTGAGGTCAGAGAATGGAAAGTAATCAAGCAGAGCAGGTGAGAGGAAAAAAATTGTGTAAAATGAGAATAGACTTAAGGAACTTGGCAACTCCATCAAGAGTAATAACATTTGCATTATAGAGATCCCAGAAGGAGAAGAGAGAGAAAGGGAAAAGATAATTTATTGGAAGAAATAATAACTGAAACACTTCCTGAACCTGGGAAAGGAAACAGAAATCCAGATCTAGGAGGCTCAGAATGACCCCAACAAAATCAACCCAAGGAGGTCCACACCAAGACACAGAGTAATTTTAAAAAGTAGTGTTAGGAAAGAACTTTAAAAGCAGCGGGAGAAAATAAAAGTTAACTACAAGGAAACCCTGTAAGGCAATCAGCAGATTTCTCAGTAGAAACTTCGCAAGCCAGAAGATAGTGGCATGATATATTCAAAGTACTGAAAGGAAAAAATCTGCAGCCAAGAATACTCTGTCCAGTAAAGCTATCATTCCAAGTAGGAGAGATAAAGAATTTCCCAGACAAACAAAAGTTAAAGGAATTCATGACCACTAAACCAGCCCTACAAGAAATGTTAAAGGGGACTCTTTTTTTTTTAAGATTTTATTTATCCATTCAGTAGAGACAGAGAGAGAGAGAGGCAGAGGGAGAAGCAGGCTCCCAAGGAGCAGGGAACCCGATGCTGGGCTTGATCCCAGGACCCTGGGATCATGACCTGAGCCGAAGGCAGACGCTTAACCATCTGAGCCACCCAGGCGCCCTAAAGGGGACTCTTTAAATGGAAAGGAAAGACCATAAGTAAGAGTAACAAAAGTAGAAAGCACAAAAGCAGAAAATAAGTACATCTGTGAAAATCAGTGAAAGGACTCACAAAATATAACACCATATAACCTAAAATGTGCCAAGATGAGGAATTCAAAGGATTGGTTCAAACTTAAGTGACCATCAACTTAATATAGACTTATATATGCAGAAGACTGCTATATACAAACCTAATGGTAACCACAAATCAAGAACCAGCAATAGATATGTAAAAATAAAGAGAAAGGAATCCAAGTATATCATGAAAGAAGGCCAGCTTATTGTGAGAGAAGAGGGCAAGAGAAGGAACAAAGAACTACAAAAACGACCATAAAACAAGTAACAAAATAGCAATAAATACATATCTTTCAACAATTACTCTGAATGTAAATGGACTAAAAACTCCAATCAAAGACATAGGGTGATGGAAAAAATAAGACAGCAAGACTGCTTTCTTATGCTGCCTATAAGAGACTCATTTAGACATAAAAAGAGCTGCAGATTGAAAGTGAGAAGATGGAGAAATATTTATCATGAAATGGAAGACAAAAGAAAAGCCAGAGTAGTAATACTTATATCAGAAAAAAATAGACTTTAAAACAAAGACTGTAACAAGAGCTAAAGAAGGATACTACATAATAATAAAGGGCACAATCCAACAAGAAGATACAACAATTGTAAATATTTATACACCCAACATAGGGCACCCAAATACACAAAGCAGTTAATAAAAAACATAAAGGAGGTAACTGATAGTAATACAATAAAAGTAAGGGACTGTAACACCTCATTTACATCAACAGACAGATCATCCACACAGAAAATTAATAAGGAAACAGTGGCTTTGAATGACACATTGGACCCATATGGATTTAACATATATATTTAGAACATTCCAACCTAAAACAGCAGAATACACATTCTTTTCAAATGCACGTTGAACATTCTCCAGAATAGATCACATATTAGACCACAAAACAAGTCTCAACAAATTCAAAATGATCAAAGTCATACCAGGCATCTTTTCTGACCACAATGCTATGAAACTAGAAATCAGCCACAAGAAAAAACATGGGAAGAGCACACATATATGGCGGTTAAATAACATGCTACTAAACAATGAGTGTGTCAAATAAATCAAAGAGGAAATTTAAAAATACATGGAGACGAATGAAAATGAAAATACAACAGTCCAAATCTTTGGGATGTAGCAAAAGCAGGGAGATTCTAAGAGGGTTGCATGATGGAAGTTTATCACCATATAGGCTTACGTCAAGAAGCAAGAAAATTTTCAAACAAACTAACCTTACACCTAAAGGAGCTAGAAAAAGAACAACAAACAAAACTCCAAAACAGTAGAAAGAAGGAAACAATAAATATCAGAGCAGAAATAAATGAAATAGAAACTAAAAATAAAATAGATCAGTGGCACCAGGAACCAATTGTGGAAAAGATCAACAAAATTTGTAAGTCTTTAGCCAGATTCATAAAAAAAAAAAAAAAGTGAGGGGGGGGCACAAATAAACAAAATCAGAAATGAAAGAGGAGAAATAATAATCAACATCACAGAAATACAGAGGATTGTTAGAGAATATTATGAAAAATTATATACAAACAAATTGGACAACCTAGAAGAAATGGATAAATTCCTAGAAACATATGACTTCTCAAAACCAAACCAAGAAGAAATAGAAAATTTGAACAGACTGAGTACCAGCAATGAAATTGAGTCAGTAATCAAAAACCTCCCAAGAAAGAAACTCCAGGACCAGAGAGCTTCACAGGTGAATTCTACCAAACATGTAAAGGAGAGTTAATACTTATACTTTGCAAATTATTCCCAAAAAATAGAAGAGGAAGGCAAGCTTCCAAATTCATTCTATGAAGCCAGCATTATTCTGATACCAAACCCAGATAAAGACACTAGAAAGAGAACTACAGGCCAATACCTCTGATGAACATACTTGCAAAAATCCTCAACAAAATACTAGCAAACTGAATCCAACAATACATTCCAAAAACCAATCACCACAATCAAGTAGGATTTATCCCTGAGTTGCAAGGGTGGTTCAATATTCACAAATCAATCAATGTGCTACATCACAATGTGGTAACATCAGTAAGAGAAAGCATTAAAAAATATCATTTCAGTAGACACAGAAAAAACATTTGACAAAGTAAAAAATCCATTCATGATAAAAGCCCTCAAAAGGTAGGTTCAGAAGAAAACAACCTCAACATAATAAAGGCCATACATGAAAAAAAAAAAACCCAGTGAAAATCATCCTCAATAGGGAAAAACTGAGAGCTTTCCTCCTAAGGTCAGGAACAACACAAGGATATCCACTCTTACCACTTTTATTCAACATAGTTCTGGAAGTCCTAGCCACAGCAATCAGACAAAAGTAAAAGCATCCAAATTGATGAGGAAGAAGTAAAACTTTCACTATTTGCAAATGACACAATACTCTTACATACAGAAAACCCTAAAAACACTCTACTAAAAACCTAATAGAACTGATAAATGAATTCAGTAAAGTCACAGGATACAAAATCAATGTACAGAAATCTGTTGCATTTCTATACACTAATACTAAGGCCCCAGAAAGAGAAATTAAGAAAATAATCTCATTTATAATTGTTCCAAAAAGTAAAAATACCTAGGAATAAACTTAACCAAGGAGGTGAAAGACATGTACTCTGAAAACTATAAAACACTGATAAAAGAAATTGAAGAGGACACAAACAATTAGAAAGACAGACATTCCATGCTCATGGATTGGAGAATACATAGATTCTTAAAATGTCCATACTTTTTTTATTATTCTGTTATGTTAATCACCATACATTATATCATTAGTTTCTGATGTAGTGTTCCATGTTTCCTTGTTTGCATATAAAACTCAGTGCTCCATGCAGTACATGCCCTCTTTATTATTATTTTTTATTGTTATGTTAATCCCCATACATTACGTCATTAGTTTTAGATGTAGTGTTCCATGATTCATTGTTTGTGCATAACACCCAGTGCTCCATGCATAACGTGCCCTCCTCAATACCCATCACCAGGCTAACCCATCCTCCCACCCCCCTCCACTCTAGAACCATCAGTTTGTTTTTCACAGTCCATCATCTCTCATGGTTCATCTACACCTCCGATTTCTCCCCCTTCATTCTTCCCCTCCTGCTATCTTCTTCTTCTTCTTTTTTTCTTAACATATATTGCATTATTTGTTTCAGAGGTACAGATCTGAGATTCAACAGTCTTGCACAATTCACAGCACTTACTAGAGCACATACCCTCCCCAGTGTCCATCACCCAGTCACCCCATTCCTCCCACCCCACCCCCCACTCCAGCAACCCTCGGTTGGTTTCCTGAGATTAAGAATTCCTCATATCAGTGAGGTCATATGATACATGTCTTTCTCTGTTTGACTTATTTCACTCAGCATAATACCCTCCAGTTCCAACCACGTCATTGCAAATGGCAAGATCTCATTCCTTTTGATGGCTGCATAATATTCCATTGTATATATATACCACCTCTTCTTTATCCATTCATCTGTTGATGGACATCTTGGCTCTTTCCACAGTTTGGCTATTGTGGACATTGCTGCTATAAACATCGGGGTGCATGTACCCCTTCGGATCCCTACTTTTGTATCTTTGGGGTAAATACCCAGTAGTGCAATTGCTGGATCATATGGTACCTCTATTTTCAACTTTATGAGGAACCTCCATACAGTTTTCCAGAGTGGCTGCACCAGCTTGCATTCCCACCAACAGTGTAGGAGGGTTCCCCTTTCTCTGCATCCCCGCCAACATCTGTCGTTTCCTGACTTGTTAATTTTAGCCATTCTGACTGGTGTGAGTTGGTATCTCATTGAGGTTTTGATTTGGATTTCCCTGATGCCGAGCAATATTGAGCTCTTTTTCATGTGTCTGTTGAGTACATGCCCGCTTTAATACCCATCACCAGGCTAACCCATCCCACTATCCCCCTCCCCTCTAGAAACCTCAGTTTGTTTCTCAGAGTCCATATTCTCTCATGGTTCATCTCTCCCTCTGATTTTGCCGCCTTCATTCTTTCCTTCCTGCTATCTTCTTCTTCTTCTTTTAAAAACATATAATGTATTATTTCTTTCAGAGGTACAGGTCTGTGATTCAACAGTCTTACACAATTCACAGCAATCACCATAACACATACACTCCCCAATGTTTATCACCCAGCCACCCCATCCCTCCCACCCCCCACCACTCCAGCAACCCTCAGTTTGTTTCCTGAGATTAAGAATTCCTCATATCAGTGAAGTCATATGATACATGTCTTTCTCTGATTGACTTATTTTGCTCAACATAATACCCTCCAGTTCCATCCATGTCATTGCAAATGGCAAGATCTCATTCCTTTTGATGACTGCATAATATTCCATTGTGTATATATATACCACTTCTTCTTTATCCATTCATCTGTCGATGGACATCTTGGCTCTTTCCACAGTTTGGCTATTGTGGACATTGCTACTATAAACATCGGGGAGCACGTACCCCTTTGGATCCCTACATTTGTATCTGTTGGGTAAATACCCAGTAGTGCAATTGCTGGAATCTACAGTAGCTCTATTTTCAACTTTTTGAGGGAACTCCATACTGTTTTCCAGAGTGGCTGCACCACCTTGTATTCCCACCAACAGTGTAGGAGGGTTCCCCTTTCTCCGCATCCCCGCCAACATCTGTCGTTTCCTGACTTGTTAATTTTAGCCATTCTGACTGGTGTGAGGTAATATCTCATTGAGGTTTTGATAGAGATTTCCCTGATGCTGAGTGCTGTTGAGCAATTTTTCATGTGTCTGTTGGCCATTTGGATGTCTTCTTTGGAAAAATGTTTGTTCATATCTTCTGCCCATTTCTTGATTGGATCATTTGTTCTTTAGGTGAGTTTGATAAGTTCTTTATAGATTTTGGATACTAGCTCTTTATCTGATATGTCATTTGCAAATATCTTCTCCAGTTCCTTCAGTTGTCTTTTGATTTTGTTGAGTGTTTCTTTTGCTGTGCAAAAAAATTTTATCTTTTATCTTTATCTTCCAAGACGAGTTTGGAAGTTCACTTTTGCCCTTGCTTCCCCTGTCTTCTGCGATTTTCTAGAAAGAAGTTGCTGCAGCTGAGGTCGAAGAGGATTCTACCTGTGTTCTCCTTTAGGATTTCGATGGACTCCTGTCTCACATTGAGGTCTTTCAACCATTTGGAGTCTATTTTTGTGTGTGGTATAAGGAAATGGTCCAGTTTCATTTTTGCATGTGGCTGTCCAATTTTCCCAACACCATTTGTTGAAGAAACTGTCTTTTTTCCACTGGACATTCTTTCCTGCTTTGTCAAAGATTAGTTTACCATAGAGTTGAGGGTCCATTTCTGGGCTCTGTTCCATTGATCTATGTGTCTGTTTTTGTGCCAGTATCATACTGTCTTGATAATGACAGCTTTGTAATAGATCTGGAAGTCCGGAATTGTGACGCCACCAGCCTTGCTTTTCTTTTTCAATATTCCTCTGGCAATTTGGGGTCTTTTCTGGTTCCATACAAATTTTAGGATTATTTGTTCCATTTCTTTGAAAAAAGTTGACAGCATATTGATAGGGATTGCATTGAATGTGTAGATTGCTCTAGGTAGCATTGACATCTTCACAATATTTGTTCCTCTAATCCATGATCATGGAACGTTCTTCCATTTCTGTGTATCTTCCTCAATTTCTTTCATGAGTGTTTTATACTTTTCTGAGTACAGATCCTTTGCTTCTTTGGTTAGATTTATTCCTAGGTATCTTATGGTTTTGGGTGCAATTGTAAATGAGATCGACTCCTTAATTTCTCTTTCTTCTGTCTTGTTGTGGGTGTATAGGAATGCCACTGATTTCTGTGCATTGATTTTATATCCTGCCACTTGACTGAATTCCTGTATGAGTTCTAGCAGTTTTCGGGTGGAGTCTTTTAGGTTTTCCACATACAGTATCATATCATCTGCACAGAGTGAGAGTTTGACTTCTTTGCTGATTTAGATGCCTTTGATTTCTTTTTGTTGTCTGATTGCTGTGGCTAGGACTTCTAATGCTATGTTGAATAGCAGTGGTGATAGTGGACATCCCTGCTGTGTTCCTGACCATAGGGGGAAAGCTCTGTTTTTCCCCATTGAAAATGATATTCACTATGGGTTTTTCATAGATGGCTTTTATGATATTGAGGTATGTACCCTCTATGCCTATACTCTGAAGAGTTTTGATCAAGAAAGGATGCTGTACTTTGTCAAATGCTTTTTCTGCATCTATTGAGAGGATCATATGATTCTTGTTCTTTCTTTTGTTAATGTATTGCATCATGTTGATTGATTTGCGGATGTTGAACCACCCTTGCAGGGCAGGCATAAATCCCACTTGGTCGTGGTGAATAATCCTTTTAATGTACTGTTGGATCCTATTGGCTTGTATTTTGGTGAGAATTTTTGCACCCATGTTCATCAGGGATATTGGTCTGTAGTTCTTCTTTTTGATGGGGTCTTTGTCTGGTTTAGGGATCAAGGTAATGGTGGCCTCATAAAACGAGTTTGGCCATTTTCCTTCCATTTCTATTTTTTGGAACAGTTTCAGAAGAATAGGTATTAATTCTTCTTGAAATGTTTGGTAGAATTCCCCTAGGAAGCCATCTGGCCCTGGGCTTTTGTTTTTTGGGAGATTTTTGATGACTGCTTCAATTTCCTTAGTAGTTATAGGACTGTTCAGGTTTTCTATTTCTTCCTGGTTCAGTTTTGGGAGTTGATCCATCTCTAGGAATGCATCCATTTCTTCCAGGTTGTCTAATTTGCTGGCATAGAGTTGCTCATAATCCGTTCTTATATTGTTTGTATTTCTTTGGTGTTGGTTGTGATCTTTCCTCTTTCATTCATGATTTTGTTGATTCGGGTCATTTCTCTTCTCTTTTTGATAAGTCTGGCCAGGGGTTTATCAATCTTGTTAATTCTTTTGAAGAACCAACTCCTAGTTTCGCTGATCTGTTCTACTGTTCTTTTGGTTTCTAGTTCATTGATTTCTGCTCTGATCTGTATTATTTCTCTTCTCCTGCTGAGCTTAGGCTTTACTTGCTGTTCTTTTTCCAGTTCCTTTAGGTGTAGGGTTAGGTTGTGTACTTGAGACCTTTCTTGTTTCTTGAGAAAGGCTTGCATTGCTATATAAATTCCTCTTAGGACTGCCTTTGCTGCATCCCAAAGATTTTGAACAGTTGTGTTTTCATTTTCATTGGTTTCCATGTATTTTTTTAATTCTTCTTTAATTTCCTGGTTGACCCATTCATTCTTTAATAGGATGCGCTTTAGCCTCCATGTATTTGAGTTCTTTCCGACTTTCCTAATGTGATTGAGTTCTAGTTTCAAAGCATTGTGGTCTGAAAATAGGCAGGGAATGATCCCAATCTTTTGGTACCAGTTGAGACCTGATTTATGACCTAGGATGTGATCTATTCTGGAGAATGTTCCATGGGCAGTAGAGAAGAATGTGTATTTTGTTGCTTTGGGATGGAATGTTCTGAATATGTTTGTGAAGTCTAATTGATCCAGTGTGTCATTTAAAGTCTTTATTTCCTGTTGATCTTTTGCTCAGATGATCTGTCCATTTCAGTGAAGGGGGTGATAAAGTCCCCCACTATTATTGTATTATTGTCAATATCTTTCTTTGCTTTTGTTATTCATTGGCTTATATAATTGGCTGCTCCCTTGTTAGGGGCATAGATATTTACAATTCTTAGATCTTCTTGTTGGATAGGCACTTTAAGTAAGATATAGTGTCCTTCCTCATCTCTTATTATAGTCTTTGGTTTAAAATCTAATTTGTCTGATATAAGGATTGTCACCCCAGCTTTCTTTTGGTGTCCATTAGCATGGTAAATGGTTTTTCATCCCCTCACTTTCAATCTGAGGGTATCCATGGGTCTAAAATGAGTCTCTTACAGACAGCATATCGATGGGTCTTGTTTTTTTATCCAATCTGATAGCCTGTGTCTTTTAATTGGGGCATTTAGCCCATTTACATTTAGAGTAACTATTGAAAGATAAATTTAGTGCCATTGTATTGCCTGTAAGGGGACTGTTACTGTATATGGTCTGTGTTCCCTTCTGGTCTATGTTGCTTTTAGGCTCTCTCTTTACGTAGAAGACCCCTTTCAATATTTTTTGTAGGGATGGTTTTATGTTTGCAAATTCCTTTAGTTTGTGTTTGTCCTGGAAGCTTTTTATGTCTCCTTCAATTTTCAATGACAGCCTAGCTGGATATAGTATTCTTGGCTGCATATTTTTCTCGTTTAGTGCTCTGAATGTATCCTGCCAGTCATTTCTGGCCTGCCAGGTCTCTGTGGATAGGTCTGTTGCCAATCTAATGTTTCTGCTATTGACGGTTACAGATCTCTTCTCCCGAGCTGCTTTCAGGATTTTCTCTATGAGACTCGTAAGTTTTACTATTAGATGTCGGGGTGTTGACCTATTTTTATTGAATTTGAGAGGGGTTCTCTGTGTCTCCTGGATTTTGATGCCTGTTTCCTTCCCCAAATTAGGCAAGTTCTCTGTTATAATTTGCTCCAAAATACCTTCCGACTCTTTGTGTCTTTCTTCTTCCTCTGGGATATCAATTATTCTAATATTATTTCATCTTATGGTATCACTTATCTCTCAAGTTCTGCCCTCGTGAACCAGTAGTTCTTTATCTCTCTTTTTCTCAGCTTCTTTATTTTCCATCATTTGGTCTTCTATATCACTAATTCTCTCTTCTTCCTCATTTATCCTAGCAGTAGAGGCTCCATTTTTTATTGCACCTGATTAATAGCCTTTTTTATTTCGACTTGGTTAGATTTTAGTTCTTTTCTTTCTCCAGAAAGGGTTTTTCTAATATCATCCATGCTTTTTTCAAGCACAGCTTGTATCTTTCAAGTTATTATTCTGAACTCTAGTTCTGACTTCTTACTAATGTCCTTATTGATTAGGTTGCTGGCAGTTGATATTGCCTATTGTTCTTTTTTTGAGGTGATTTTTTCCATCTTGCCATTTTGTCCAGAGGAAAACAGATGAATGAGAGAACAAAATGCTAACAGGGTAACAATGACCCCAGAAAAATATGCACTAAACAAATCAGAAGAGACCTGAAACTGGGGGAAAAGAAAGGGAAAGAAAGAAGCAGAAAAAAAAAAAAAGACAAAGAATAAGAAAAACAAACAGAAAGAACAACAATTACAACAGTAAAGAAAAAAACAGAATATGATCAAATATGATCAGGCTGGTGCATAGATCAGGGCCACACACTAGATTTGGGGTGTATTTTGGTCTTTTAGTAGAAAGTGCCACCCAAAATTTTAAAGAAAGATAAACTTATATATGTACAAAAATAAGGGTTAATACAATGAAAGGGTGGAATATGACTGTAAAGATGAAAATTATAAAAGATTTTAAAGAAGGAATTGATAATATAAGAAGTTGGTTGATAAAAGAAAGAACAGGATTTAAAAAAAAAAGAGAGAGAGAGAATGTGATCAGGCAGGAGACTAGAACAAAGCCATACACTAGAGATTTGGGGTATATTTTGGTCTGTTAGAAGAAACTGTATCCCAAAATTTTAAAGAGAGAACAACTTATATATATATGCCAAAAATAAGGTTAACTACTATGAAGGGGCAGAATATGACTCTAAAACTGAAAAATAAAAGATTTTTTAAAAAAAGGGATTGATAAGATTTTGGTTGGAAAAGGGAAAAAGAAAAATTAAAAAAAAAAAGAAAGTTAAAAGAAAAAATTATCTTTGAAGGTCTAAAGAATCATGGGGAAAAAAGGCATGAATTCTATGTGCAGTATTCCCCTAGCACTGGAGTGCTACCATTCTCATTGATCCGTATCAATGGTCTTGGCTGGCTGTTCTTGCCGATCTTCTGGGGGAGAGGCCTGTTGCCATGGTTCTCAAATGTCTTTGCCGGAGGCAGAATTGCCCCACCCTTGCTGGGTCCAGGCTAAGTAATCTGCTCAGGTTTGCTCTCAGGAGCTTGTTCCCTGCAAGCTTTCCGTACAGCTTTGGAGGACGAGAGTGAAATGGCAGCCTCCCTATCTCCACCCCAGAGGAGCCGAGAACTCAGGGCGCCACTCCTCAGGGAGCCCCCGGAGAAAAGCAATCAATCACTCCTGTCTCCCTGGTCTCCAGACGCACTCTGTGCTCACCTGATCTGTGACTGAGCATTTCTATCTCTGGCACACAACCTCATTTGGAGTCTCCAAACACAGCAGGTTCCTGCTGTGCACTCCCGGGCTGCTCCTCCTGGGGTAGGAAGTGGGGTCTCCCTGGATCTGCAGCTTGTTGGGTCCCTGTTGGAAGAGCAGTGGCTCAACTGTGCTGTGGATCACAGTTTATGGCCACCCCAACCTAAGAGCCCACTCCTTGGCTCCGCCTTTATAGCCAGCGTCCCTTTCCTGAAACCTGGGAACTCTGCTGCACTCAGGCACCCCTGGTCTTTCTGTGACCCTGAGGGTCCCGACACCACACTGTTCCAGAGAGGGTTCCACCCCCGCTTAGCCACTGGAGCAAAGTCCCTCAGCAGAGTCGACTTCTAAAAGTTCCGATTTTGTGCTCGGCTGCTCTATCACTTGCCAGTAGCGGCTGATGGAGGCCCCCTCCCCCCCCGTCTATCTTCCCGAATATCACCTCGGATTCACTCTTCCACACGTCCTATCTTCCAGAAAGTGGTTGCTTTCTGTTCAGAGAGTTGCTGCTATTCTTTTCTTTGATCTCCTGTTGAGTTCGTAGGTGTTCAGAATGGTTTGATCCCTATGTAGCTGAATTCCTGAGACCAGATGAAATTTAGGTCTCCTACTCCTCTGCCATCTTGCTCCTCCCCCCTTAAAATGTCCATACTACCCAAATTTAATTCAATCCCTATCAAAATACCACCATCATTTTTCACAGAGCTAGAACAAACAATCCTAAAATTTATATGGAACCACAAAACACCCCAAATAGCCAAAGCATCCTCAAAAAAAAAAAAAAAAAAAAGCTGGAGGTATCACAGTTCCAAATTTCGTTATATTACAAAGCCGTAGTAACAAAAATAGTATGGCACTCAATGGAACATAGTAGAAAGCCCAGAAACTAACCTAAGATTATCCGGTCAATTACTCTTCAATGAAGGAAGCAAGAATATGGAATGGGAAAAAGATAAGTCTCTTCAACAATTGGTGTTGGGAAAACTGGACATCTACATGCAAAAGCATAAAACTGAACCACTTTTCTTACACCATCACAAAAATAAACTCAAAATGTGTTAAAGTCCTAAATGTGAGAACGGACACCATAAAAATCCTAGGAGAAAACACAGGCAGTAGTTTCTCTGACGTCAGCCATAACAACTTTTTCTACATATGTCTCCTAAGGCAAGGGAAGAAAAAGCAAAAATAAACTACTGGGGCTACATCAAAATAAAAAGTCTCTACACAGCAAAATCAACAAAATCAACAAAACTAGAAGACAACCTACTGAATGAAAAATGACATATCGGATAAAGCATTAGTATCCAAAATATAAAAAGAAATTATAAAACCCAACACCCAAAAACCAAACAATCCAATTAAAAATGGGCAGAAGCGAACAGACATTTTTCCAAAGAAGACATACAGATGGCCAACAGACATGAAAAGATGCTCAACATCACTCATCGTCAGGGAAATGCAAATCAAAACCACAATGAGATATCACCTCACACCTACCAGAATGGCAAGAAACAAGAAACAAATGTTGATGAGGATGTAGAGAAAAAGGAACACTCATGTATTTTTGGTGAGAATGCAAAGTGGTGCAGCTTCTGTGGAAGACAGTATGGAGGTTCCTCAAAAAATTAATACAACAACCTTATGATCCAGTAATCATACTCCTGAATATTTACCCAAAGAATGTAAGAACACTAAGTCAAAAGGATATATGCACCTCTTTGTTTATTGCAGCATTATTTACAATAGCCATATATTGAAGTGGCATAAGTGCCCATTAATGATGGATGGATAAAAAAGATGTGGTATATATTCAGCCATAAAAAAAGAATGAAATCTTGTTATTTGCAATGATATGAATGGATCTAGGGAGTATAATGCTTAGTGAAATAAGTTAGTCAGAGAAAGACAAATACCATATGATTTCACTCTTATGTGGAATAAGAAACAAAACAAATTAACATAGGGAAAAAAAGAGACAAACCAAGAAACTACAGAGAATAAACTGATGGTTACTGGAGGGGAGGTGAGTGGGGGTTATGAGTGAAATAGGTGTTTGGGATTAAAGAGTACACTTATCATGATGAGCATTGAGTAATGCATAAAATTTTAAAATCACTATATTGTACACCTGAAACTAATAACACAGTATGTTAACTGTAATGGAATTAAAATGAAAAACTTAATCTAAAAAATTCACTTAACCCACAATTGTATGTTAGGAAATTTATCACTGATGAGCAAGAATAAAACAATGTTTTATCTGTGCAGGTATTCAAAACAGAATTGATTATGATAACAAAGAATAGGAAGCAACATACATGTCCAAAAAAGGTAAAATAGTGATATATCTACATGTTGTAGGTATAAATATATTCTATTTTGAAAGAATAACTAGTGGCCTGGTAAAATGTTCACAACATATTATGAAAAATGAAAGGTAAGACACAATGAGATTAAAATTTTTGTTAACAAGTATATATGTATCATGAGAGGAAGGGAAAATGTAAGAAAACACACCAAATTTTGATCAGTGGTTATTTCTGGGTAGCAAACTTATGAGTTACTTTTATATTTTATTCTTTTACTTTTATATTTCCCTTTGAATATATATTTATATAGTCAGAAAAATATTAATTTTTAAAAAATAAAATGGGAAGTAAACATTTTGCACTGTGTATCACAGGAAGCCACCTTCTGTGAAAGAAATTTTGAAATGAGGTAGATTAAAGTCAGTTTAGTATATTTGCAACTGCAAACTAAGAATTTTATGCAAATAAGGGCTGAAGATGTAATGACCATTTTTTATTATGTTATGTTAATCACCGTACATTACATCATTAGTTTTTGATGTAGTGTTCCATGTTTCATTGTTTGCATATAACACCCAGTGCTCCATTCAGTACATGCCCTCTTTAATACCCATCACCAGGCTAACCCATACCCCACCCCTCCCCTCTAGAACCCTCAGTTTGTTTCTCAGAGTCCATAGTCTCTCATGGTTCGTCTCCCCCTCCAATTTTCCCCCCTTCATTTTTCCCTTCCTACTATCTTCTTCTTCTTCTTTTAAGATATAATGTATTATTTGTTTCAGAGGTACGGTAGATGACCATTTTTTTAAAGATTTTATTTATTTGACAGAGAGAGAGAGCAAGCACAAGCAAGGGGAACAGCAGGGAGAGAGAGAAGCAGACTCCCCACTGAGCAGAGAGCCTGACATGGGGCTCAATCCCAGGACCCTTAACCGACTGAGCCACCCAGGTGCCCCTTGATGAACATTTGATGACCAAACTGCTCTGATTTCTGACAGCAAGGACCTGACAAGAAGAATGATCAGAGGTGGAACCAGACAGAAATAAGATATGGCTCTTGAACACTACGAACCAGAGAGACATTTTTCCTTCATCTAAGAAGGTGGATGCAATTCTTAAGGCCACTAGCTAAAGAGGTTTTAGAAGAGATAACTGGCAGTCTTGCCCCAGTCTTTTTGAGGCCCCAAACTTACTGAATATTATCCTATCTTTCCCCACTGTAACTCTGCACACAAGGTGCACATATCAAATAGAAATACAAGGCCTACTTAATAAGCTCAGTGTGCACAATACATCACCCACTGGAGCTGAACCCTGAGCTCTGTGCATAATCTGAGTGGCTGCACACCAACCCTTTCAGTCAGGCAGATGTCCTGATGATGATGATTAGTTTCAGAGGTAGAATTTAGTGATTCATCAGTATCACCCAGTGCTCATCACATCACATGCCCTCCTTAATGCCCATCACCCAATTACCCCATCCCCCCACTCCTCTCCCCTCCAGCAAGCCTCAGTTTGTTTCCTAGAGTTAATAGTCTCTTATGTTTTGCCTCCCTCTCTATTTTCTTTTTTTTTTTTATTTTTAAAGATTTTATTTATTTATTTGACAGAGAGAGACACAGCGAGAGAGGGAACACAAGCAGGGGGAGTGGGAGAGGGAGAAGCAGGCTCCCCGCAGAGCAGGGAGCCTGATGCGGGACTCGATCCCAGGACCCCGGGACCATGACCTGAGCCGAAGGCAGTCGCTCAACCAACTGAGCCACCCAGGCGCCCCAGCCTCCCTCTCTATTTTCATCTAATTTTATTTTTCCTTCCCTTCCCCTATGTTCATCTGTTTTGTTTCTTAAATTCCACATATAAGTGAATTCATATGGTATTTGTTTTTCTCTGACTGACTTATTTCACTTAGTATAATGCCCTCTAGTTCCATCCACATCATTGCAAATGGCAAGATTTCATTCTTTTGGATGGCTGAGTAATACTCCATTGTGTATATGTGTATATATATATATACCACATCTTCTTTATCCATTCATCTGTTGAGGGACATCTGGGCTTTTTCCATATTCCTGATTACTGTGTCAAAGTTACACTGGAGAAAACATCCAACCAGCATGTATTGTTGCCCTAAAAACCTTCTAATCTTTTATGATATTAATATCAGGCCTCTCAAGCCTACTTGTGAGACCAACCAGTGCTGTTAAATGGCCATGAGAGTCCCTGCTGTTGAGTCCAGCTAGGGCTGTCAACAGGTAGAGGGCCAGTGTATCATATGCTTGGTTAACCAAAGGAGGAGACCAGGGACAAGTGAATAACAGCCCTCCAGCTCTACAGCAATTGGGAATCCAGTCCAAATGAGGAAGCCCTGGAATTTGGGGGTGCAAGTCTATATCTCTTGTTGTTGCCCCTCTTAGGGCACTTGCCTCTGAACCCCCTTTCTTAGCTGTACTCCAGGTATGAACCCTCACTGACTCTGCAGCAAAGATGAGATGATGAGGTGGGTTATACTGCTAAGGCCACTGCTGAATTTACTATAGTGAATGCTGTTCTCATTAAGAAAACTCTTGTTTAAATGATAGGATTATTCCTTTTATGTTTAGCAGAGGCTGATGATGTCTATCTAAACAGGCAGATAGTGGTCAATTGCTAAGTTTTAGATCCTGTCTCTTAGCTGTGGGGGAAGCAATGTGCCAGAGTCCTGCTGAGAGATGCACGTTCAGTGTCCCCACGGCTCACTGTCCAGTCTCATCCCTCCATCCCATGCCCAAGTCTTCCAGGAGTATTTATTAATAAATGTTAGTGTCCCCCAAAAATTGTCAAGAATTATTAGCCACTCATGAACAACAGTAATGGTCAGCATAAGTCTTCCAAAATTCAGTGTTATATGTAGAGACTGATGTTGATTCTTACCTGGGTAAGACAGCTGGGGTTTTCTCCCCAAGCCCAGCCCAGCCAAGTAGTACCCTGCAGAAGCCCGATGTCACAGCCTCCATAGGCTGCAGGTCACTCTGCCTCTCAGGCAGAGCTGCTATTCCAAATCTTAAGCAGGGCTGGTTCTGAGAATCATCACTGTGCATACACATGCTGTGAGTTTATAGTCCAAAAACTTCGACAGAAATCTTGCTCAACACCAAATGAATGTCAGTTCATTTTAGCAGCAACATTTTATGAGGACCACCAATGTCCATTATGCCCATTCGTCTGCTTCCAAAGTGCAGTGGTACCATATGAAAACAGGCAAGCTGGGAGTCAGGACCCCAGCAAGGGCCCTGCTCCCTTGGAGCAGGTTCTCCTTTGCAAGAGGAAGCACTGGCAGCTCTTCCCCATGCTAGGCCTCATCTCTGTACTGCCCTCCTGATAGGTGCCCACACATGAATGCCTGTTCCCTATCAGCAATATTCCTGGGTCCTTTCCAGTGCAGGCTTTTTCACTGGGCAGCCTAGTATGGGGTGTTCAGACTCTCATTAAGCACCCCAGTCATAGATAGCCAAGGCACAAATCACTGTTAGAATTTTCAAGAGAACAACATAAAACACCCAGCAAGCCCACAACAATTTCTTGACCCCTAGACTCAATCGGAATTATTCAGAATATCTGAATCATGCTCTGTGTTATGAAGCTAATCCCAGCAATAAATTTTTAATGTGTTTTTTTTTTTAGCTAAGCTCACCGACACTAACATCTAATTGCTAAAAACATGCTTATCCTGGTGCTTAACAGTTTGCATTGCTATTTTTTTTTAAATTAAGTGAGTTAAGGGATTAAACAAACAGAAATTTAAAATGAGTTTTAAAGTACCTGAAAAATTCCATGAAAGAGAATCCATATCCATGCTGCTCTGCAATTCCTGCACAAACAACATTTGCTGATGCTCCAATCAGTGTCCCATTGCCTGGAATCAAAATTTTAAAAGTAAAATAAAATCTCAGTTTATCTTGGTGGTAGGCTTCTGTTCTCTTTTCTTCTGTAATATTCAGATCATCTCACAGCCTTTTGATTTGATGATTACTTTACAGGTACTATCAAAGTGATTGCTTTGCAAATATCTGCAGAAAACAAAACACTGACAACCAGAAAATAAATTTTCTGCTTGTAAGTACTGTAATTCACTTACAGATAAGACTATGACTGCTCTATGTGATAGAAAAGAGGAAATGCTAAGGAGAATTGGCAAATCACTGTGGCACATGATGGCATCTATCTTTTAGAGGAAAATGTAAGCCAGACAAACAACCATAGGACAGAACAGGTGTTTTCAGAACAGTGGACTTGGGATCTCAGATAAGAACCACCTTCCTCAGGACTCCAGGCCTGTACACCCACCAGAAAACACTGTCTGTGGATGGAAGGATGGATGCAAACAAAGAGGATAATAAAATGCCTCTCTGTGTGAGCCTTTTTAAAAGTGTATATGATCTGTGGGGAATCATAACCTGCACATGCATACATACTGCTGAGGCCTCATGGTAAGGGATGTGGCCCAAGGCCAGCCCCCAACATGGTGACTAATTCAGGGAAGGGTGAATTTGCTTGATAAAACCAATCAGCATCTGTTAACCCCCAACCACAGAGGTCAGGGTTCAGGAATAGGCACATGACCCAGGCTCAGCCAATTTTACTCAGTTCTGACATGTGTGCATAAACCACTAAGGAAAAGACTCTGTTTCCTAAGGACTGGTGAACTGTAAGACACAAATCTGGAGCTTCCTACTGCATGTTGACACAAGGGAGCAGCCTCCCTGAAAGTGGACAATAAAAGTAACAGAGCAGGAGGAGGAGGACCGAGGGTGAAGTCCTGGGTGCATAAGCTGAGCCCCTAAGTGCTGCCTTTTCTGAGAACCCAGCACCATTTTATCTCTGGGTCTTCTGGAGCACTGAGCATGGAGAGAAGTACAGAATAAATAATCTCAGAGCAACGTGGACTTCTGGATTTCTCCACGAGAGGAGGCACACAGCCTGGGGTCTATTCCTCAGGAGAGGCCCTTGCAGAGGAGATGTCAGTGCAAATAACACTCCACTGAACACAGGCTCCTGCTCCCCTCCTTCTTCGTGGTCCTTACCTTCTCCTTGAAACATGGCAGGAAACACAACCTCCTGTCAGGTATGCAGCCCAGACTGCCTGTGCAAAGGCTCATGAAAGCAAGCTCAAGCCTCATCTTATTCTCTCTGCTTTTCATCCATAGAAGACTTAGAGTTTTTTTCAGTGAAAACCTCTGAAATAGCATGCTGCATCTATTTATAAGCTTGCTCGAAGGATGAAATATAGTTGAGGAATCAAAATTATAAGACGTTGGATCTTAAGAACTCAGTAAAAACCTCAGGATCTCCCCAGCACCCTGCAGCCACTAAGCCCAAGCTTTGTGATGGCAATGCCTCCCTGAGGTTGGCCCACTCTGTTTGTGGTCACTGTGTTTCTGATGTCCCATTTTTTTGACAGTCCCACTGTTCCTCAGTGCACTTCAGAGTATATGGCCCTACCCAGAGAATCAGGAAGGGCAGTAGAGGATTTGCCCATTACCAAGGGGAAAGAAGAGCATGACAGGCTGACACCAGGCTGCTGTGTGAAGGACAGACTTTAGGGTGGTGATAGAGGAAGCAAGAAGCCTGGCTGGGGGACACTTCAGGCTACAGGTGATACTAGCTTGCTCCAGGTGGTGTAGGAGGCAGATCAATGCTCCCTACACCAACTGCAAAGAAGTCCACGCCTTAATCCTTAAAACCTGTGGTTATGTCATTATGTTATTCTGTATGGCAAAGGAGACTTTGCAGAAGTAATTCAGGTTATGGACCCTTAGAGAGGGAGATGACCCTGGATTATCTGGGTGGACCACTGGATCACATGAACCCTTAAAAGCAGAAAACTTTCTCCAGCTGGAAGCAGAAGAGCAACCTTAAGGAGAGAGTCAGAGAGATACCAGGGGGGTCAAAGAGAACCAGTGGGGGTGAGGATAGTAGAAGAAGTGGAGTGGGGAGAGTCAGAGAGATCACAGAGGGTCAGAGAGATGCTAGGAAATGAAATCTTGCCATTTGCAACAACAAAGATGGAACTGGAGGGTATTATGCTGAGCGAAATAAGTCAATCAGAGAAAGACATATATCATATGACCTCACTGATATGAGGAATTCTTAATCTCAGGAAACAAACTGAGGGTTGCTAGAGTGGTGGGGGGTGAGAGGGATGGGGTGACTGGGTGATAGACATTGGGGAGGGTATGTACTATGGTGAGCACTGTAAATTGTGTAAGACTGTTGAATCACAGACCTGTACCTCCGAAACAAATAATACATTATATGTTAAAAAAAAAAAAAAAAGAAGAAGAAGAAGAAGAAGAGAGCAGGAAGGGAATAATGAAGGGGAAAAATCAGAGGGGGAGAGGAACCATGAGAGACTATGGACTCTGAGAAACAAACTGAGGGTTCTAGAGGGGAGGGGGGCGGGAGGATGGGTTAGCCTGGTGATGGATATTAAACAGGGCATGAACTGCATGGAGCACTGGGTATTACATGGAAACAATGAATCATGGAACACGACATCAAAAACTAATGATGTGGGGAGGTGCAAGATGGCGGAGGAGTAGGAGACCTAAATTTCATCTGGTCCCAAGAATTCAGCTGGATAGGGATCAAACCATTCTGAACACCTACGAACTCAACAGGAGATCAAAGAAAAGAAAGCAACAACTCTCTGAACAGAAAAGCGACCACTTTCTGGAAGGTAGGATGTGCGGAGAAGTGAATCTGAGGTGATATTCGGGAAGATAGGCGGTGGGGGAGAAGGCCTCTGTCAGCCGCTACTGGCAAGTGATAGAGCAGCCGAGCACAAAATCGGAAATTTTAGAAGTCGGCTCTGCTGAGGGACTTCGCTCCAGTGGCTAAGCAGGGGGTGGAGCCCTCTCTGGGACAGTGTGGTCTCAGGACCCTCAGGGTCACAGAAAGACCAGGGGTGCCTGAGTGCAGCAGAGATCCCAGGTATCGGAGTGGGTAAGCCGGCTGCAGAGACAGAGCTAAGGAGTGGGCTTTCAGCTCGGGGTTGCCATAAACCATGATCCGCGGCACAGTCGGGCCACTGCTCCTCCAGCAGGGTCCCAACAAGTGGCAGATCCGGGGAGACTCACCTTCCTGCCCTGGGAGGAGCAGCGTGGGAACGCACCGCAGGGATCTGCTGGGTTCAGAGACTCCACACGGGTCATGTGCCAGAGACAGTCACAGACCAGGTGAGCATGGAGTGTGGTGGGAGACTGGAGAGACAGGAGTGACTGACTGCTTTTCTCTGGGGGCTCACTGAGGAGTGGGGCCCGGAGTTCTCAGCTCCTCCGGGGTGGAGATTGGGAGGCCGCCATTTTCACTCTTGTCCTCCACAGCTGTACAGAAAGCTTACAGGAAACAAAGGCTCCCAAGAGCAAAACTGAGCAAATTACTTAGACCCGGCAAGGGTGGGGCAATTCTACCTCCAGCAAAGACATTTGGGAACCATGACAACAGACCCCTCCCCCAGAAGATCAGGAAGAACAACCAGCCAAGACCAAGTTTACCGATCAATGAGAACAGTAGAATTTCAGCACTAGGGGAATACTGCACATAGAATTCATGGCTTTTTTACCATGATTCCTTAGTCATTCAAAGTTAATTTTTTTTCAACTTTCTTTTTCTTTTCTTTTTTTTTTTTTTGAATTTTTCTTTTTCCCTTTTTCAACCAAAATCTTATCAATCCCTTTTCTAAAAAAATCTTTTTTATTATTCATTTTTAGAGTCAACCTTATTTTTGGTATATATATATATATATATATATCTACATATATATATATAATGTTCTCTTTTTAAAATTTTGAGATACAGTTTCTTCTAACAAACCAAAATATACCCTAAATCTCTAGTGTATGGCTTTGTTCTATTCTCCTGCCTGATCACATTCTCTCCATTTTTTTTTTTTAATCCTCTTCCTTCTTTTTTCAACCAAATTCTTATCTTATCAATTCCTTCTATAAAATCTTTTATACTTTTCATCTTTACAGTTAAATTCCATCCCTTCACTGTATTTACCCTTATTTTTGTACATATATAAGATTTTCTTTATTTGAAATTTTGGGAGGCACTTTTTTCTAACAGACCAAAATATGCACAAAATCTAGGGTGTGGCACGAATCTATGCACCAGCCTGATCATATATGATCATATTCTGTTTTTTGTTTGTTTGTTTGTTTGCATCTTTTTTTTCTTTTTTCTTTTCTTTTCTCTTTTTTCTTTCTTTCCCTTTCTTTTCCCCCAGTTTCAGGCCTCTTCTGATTTGTTTACTGTATATTTTTCTGGGGTCATTGTTACCCTGTTAGCATTTTGTTCTCTCATTCATCTATTCTCCTCTGGACAAAATGACAAGATGGAAAATATCACCTCAACAAAAAGAATAAGAGGCAGTACTGACTGCCAGGGACCTACTCAATACGGACATTAGTATGATGTTGGAAATAGAGTTCAGAATGAAGATTTTAAAGATACTAGCTGGGCTTGAAAAAACCATGGAAGATATTAGAGAAACCCTTTCTGGAGAAATAAAAGAACTAAAAACTAACCAAGTTGAAATCAAAAAGGCTATTAATGAGGATAATCAAAAATGGAGCCTCTAACTGCTAGGATAAATGAGGCAGAAGACAGAATTGGTGATTAGGAAGACCAAATGATGGAAAATAAAGAAGCTGAGAAAAAGAGAGATAAACAACTGCTGGATCACGAGGGCAGAATTCAAGAGATAAGTGATATCATAATACAAAACAATATTAGAATAATTGGGTCCTAGAAGAAGAAGAAAGAAAGAGGGGGGCAGAAGGTATATTGGAGCAAATTATAGCAGAGAACTTCCCTAATTTGGGGAAGGAAACAGGCATCAAAATCCAGGAGGCACAGAGAACCCCCCTCAAAATCAATAAAAATAGGTCAACACCCCGACATCTAATAGTAAAATTTAAAAGTCTCAGAGACAAAGAGAAAATCCTGAAAGAAGCTAAGGAGAAGAGATATGTAATCTACAGTGCTAGAAACATTAGACTGGGAACAGACCTATCCACAGAGACCTGGCAGGTCAGAAAGGACTGGCATGGTATATTCAGAGCACTAAATGAGAAAAGTATGCAGCCAAGAATACTATATCCAGCTAGGCTGTCATTGAAAATAGAAGGAGAGATAAAAAGCTTCCAGGACAAACAAAAACTAAAGGAATTTGCAAACACGAAACCAGCCCTACAAGAAATATTGAAAGGGGTCCTCTAAGCAAAGAGAGAGCCTAAAAGCAACATAGACCAGAAAGAAACACAGACAATATACAATAACAGTCACCTTACAGGCAATAAAATGGCACTAAATTCATATCTTTCAACAGTTACCCTGAATGTAATGGGCTAAGCCCCAATCAAAAGACACAGGCTATTAGATTGGATAAAAAAACAAGACCCATCGATATGCTGTCTGCAAGAGACTCATTTTAGACCCAAAGATACCCCCAGATTGAAAGTGAGGGGGTGGAAAACCATTTACCATGCTAATGGACACCAAAAGAAAGCTTGGTGACAATCTTTATATCAGACAAATTAGATTTTAAAGCAAAGACTATAGTAAGAGATGAGGAAGGATACCATATTATACTAAAGGGTCTATCCACAAGAAGATCTAACCACCGTAAATATCTATGCCCCTAACAAGGGAGCAGCCACTTATATAAGCCAATTAATAACAAAAGCAAAGAAACACATCGACAACAACACAGTAATAGTGGGGGACTTTAACACCCCCCTCACTGTAATGGACAGATCATCTAAGCAAAAGATCAGCAAGGAAATAAAGACTTTAAATGACACACTGGACCAAATGGAATTCACAGATACATTCAGAACTTTGCATCCCAAAGCAACAGAATACACATTCTTCTCTACGGCCCATGGAACATTCTCCAGAATCGATCACATCCTAGGTCACAAATCAGGTCTCAACTGGTACCAAAGATTGGGATCATTCCCTGCCTATTTTCAGACCACAATGCTTTGAAACTAGAACTCAAACACAAGAGGAAATTCGGAAAGATCAAATACATGGAGGCTAAAGAGCATCCTATTAAAGAATGAATGGGTCAACCAGGAAATTAAAGAAGAATTTAAAAAATTCATGGAAACCAATGAAAATGAAAACACAAGTGTTCAAAATCTTTGGGATGCAGCAAAGGCAGTCCTAAGAGGAATGTTTTAGCAATGCAAGCCTTTCTCAAGAAACAAGAAAGGTCTCGAATACACAACCTAACCCTACACCTAAAGGAGCTGGAGAAAGAACAGCAAAGAAAAAGCCTAAACCCAGCAGGAGAAGAGAAATAATAAAGATCAGAGCAGAAATCAATGAAATAGAAACCAAAAGAACAGTAGAACAAATCAATGAAACAGGGAGCTGGTTCTTTGAAAGAATTAACAAGATTGATAAACCCCTGGCCAGACTTATAAAAAGAAAAGAGAAATGACCCAAATCAACAAAATCATGAATGAAAGAGGAGAGATCACAACCCACACGAAACAAATACAGAATGTCCAATGGAAAAGACAGTCTCTTCAACAAATGGTGTTGGGAAAATTGGACACCACATGCAGAAGAATGAAACTGGACCATTTCCTTACACCACACACAATAGATTCAAAATGTTTGAAAGACCTCAAAATCCTAGAGGAGAACACAGGCAGCAACGTTTTCTACTTCAGCTACAGCAACTTCTTCCTAGAAACATCGCCAAAGGCAAGGGAAGCAAAGACAAAAATGAACTATTGGGACTTGATCAAGATAAAAAGCTTTTGCACAGCAAAAGAAACAGTCAACAAAACCAAAAGACAACCGACAGAATGGGAGAACAGTTTTGCAAATGACATATCAGATAAAGGGCTAGTATCCAAAATCTATAAAGAACTTATCAAACTCAACACCCAAAGAACAAATGATCCAATCAAGAAATGGGCAGAAGACATGAAAAGACATTTTTCCAAAGAAGACATCCAAATGGCCAACAGACACATGAAAAAGTGTTCAACATCACTCGGCATTAGGGAAATCCAAATCACAACCTCAATGAGATACCACCTCAAACCAGTCAGAATGGCTAAAATTAACATGTCAGGAAATGACAGATGTTGATGGGGATGTGGAGAAAGGGGACCCCTCCTACACTGTTGGTGGGAATGCAAGCTGGTGCAGGCACTCAGAAAACAGTATGGAGGTCCCTCATAAAGTTGAAAATAGAGCTACCGTATGATCCAACAATTGCACTTCTGAGTATTTACCCCAAAGATACAAATGGAGGGATCCGAAGGGGTATGTGCCCCCCGATATTTATAGCAGCAATGTCCACAGTAGCCAAACTGTGGAAAGAGCCAAGATGTCCATCGACAGATGAATGGATAAAGAAGAAGTGGTATATATATACAATGGAATATTATGCAGCCATCAAAAGGAATGAAATCTTGCCATTTGCAACGATGTGGATGGAACTGGAGCTATTCTGCTAAGTGAAATAAGTCAATCAGAGAAAGACATGTATCATATGACCTCACTGATACGAGGAATTCTTAATCTCAGTAAACAAACTGAGGGTTGCTGGAGTGGTGGGGGGTAGGAGGGATGGGGTGGCTGGTGATAGACATTGGGGAGCATATGTGCTATGGTGATTGCTGTGAATTGTGTAAGACTGTTGAATCACAGACCTGTACCTCTGAAACAAATAATACATTATATGTTAAAAAAGAAGAAGATAGCAGGAAGGGAAAATTGAATCGGGCGAAGTCGGAGGGGGAGACGAACCTTAGAGACTATGGACTCTGAGAAACAAACCGTGGGTTCTGGAGTGGATGGGGGTGGGGGTATGGATTAGCCTGGTGATGGGTATTAAAGAGGGCATGTACTGCATGGAGCACTGGGTGTAGTATGCAAACAATGAATCATGGAACACTACATTAAAAACTAATGATGTAATGTATGGTGATTAACATAATAAAAAGAAATAGCCAAGAAGAAAAAAAGAGAGAGAGAGATCCTAGGAGAGAACCCAAAGGGGAGTGGCGGTATCCCCACCATGAGCAGGATCCCACACTGTGTTGCTATCTCTGAGATTTGGGCCCAAGTGCCAGGACCAGAGAGTCCTTCAGAGCTAAAGGCAGCCCAGTTAACAGGCAGCAATGGATGGGGACCCACTCTTAGAGGGGCAAGGACCTGGATCCTAACAATAATCTGAGTGAGCTCAGAAGCAGACCCATCCCAGAGCTACCAGAAAGGAGCACAGCCTGGGGACACCTTGATCTTGGCCTCATGAGACTTTAAGTAGAGATGCAGCTGAGCCACCCTTACCTGGAAGACAAGAAACATGAGATAATAGATAAAGTTTGTCTATGTGTTATGGTAGTGATAGAAAGCTCATGCAGGTGTTCCCAGGATTCCAGGACCATTCTGAGACCTCTTGTCTCAGACACCCGCTAGAACTGAGTCTATATTTTCATCTCAATTCTGACATCTGTCTCTACCTCCCTCCCTGATATCCATTAGCTTCTTGCTAACTTCCCAACCCTAGGCAGCTCTCCTTTCCACCCCAGCAGGCTGCTCTCTGTGGACATATCAGCTCATATCCTCTGGGGACTCATGGGGAATCTATTCTTGGAGAGACAGGAGATGCATAGCAGACATGAGGTCAGAGAGGCCAAGAGAAATGCTCAGAGGGCTGGGGTCACCAGGCCATGACCAGGTAGTAGGGTTTCCCCAAGGAAGAGGAGATTTAGGAGGCACCATGAGAATGAGAAGAAACAACCAGTTTCAACAAGGCCTGGGGGCATATGCAGGCTGAGTGTGGGGTGAGTTCTGCTGAAGGATTTGAGAAGGACAAGACCAGATGTCTGCTCAGTGTCTCCTCGGGGTCAGAGCACTGTGAATTGTGCAAGACTGTTGAATCACAGATCTGTACCTCTGAAACAAATAATACATTATATGTTTAAAAAAAGAAGAAGAATAAGGGGTCAGAAGCATTCTAAAGTCTTGGCATCTCATCTTCACCATGACCCCTGAGATCCCCAGTGTCTCCACGAAGAAACTAAGGCACAGAAAGGCAACACACTGAAATGTCAGGGCTAGGAAGTGACAAGCCCAGGACTAGAATCAGCTGTTTTGACTCCAGAGGAGGATCAGAGAGGGCAAGATTCAATCTTCCTGATATAGGCCCAAGGTCTTTCTGTAGACAGTCATACAGAGCATCTAAAGGTCTTGAGCAGGTGGTGATGTACAAACTCCACAGCAATGATGGCCCCAGACAGCCTCCTCTTGGTGCTGTCATACCAACATATCCATCCCTTGACCCTGCCAGCCAGCTGGCTCCTGCTCTGGGTGAGACCTGCCAGTGAGGTTCTACACCTTGGTGAACCATCATGCCCTGCAATTGTTTCCCAAAGTCTGCCAAGGCCCATGATCCTCAGATGGCCCTACCCTGCCAGCCTCCATTGCAGAGCACGTCCCTCAGTGTCTGGGTGGTATCTGCCATGCCACCACAAACAACGCTACTCCAGGACTTGACATGGAGAGCTCTGCTCCTGGACAGCACGGAGCTTAACACGTGGCCCAGGGTCACATTCAGCAACCTGTGTGAGCTTTAAACTAAAAAGCAACACTTTACTTCTCTCCTGTTAGGGATTAATGATTGAAAAATACCCCTTCCTTTCCAGTTGGTATGAATTCCTCAAGTGCAATAGGCCACTGAACAGAAAATGAAAGGCCCTTTCCATTTCCTGCCTCATGTTGCCAGGGTGCACTGTGCTCATAGGTAAATTTGTTCCAGAGCACTTCTGGATTCAGGGAATGGAATGGGGAGATTTTCAAGGATCCAAGGGAAGGGGTAGCAGCTTGGTCTCTTGGCTTCATGACAACTCAGGCATTATGAGGAGGGTCTGGGTGGGGAAAGAGGGGTAAAGTGAGGAGCCCCATTGCTCAAACTCTTTCCTTAGAGAGAAGACAAGGCAGAGAAATGAGCAAGGACTGGGCTGACTGCTCTCATGTAAGGCAGTTGTTCGGCTTTTGTACATCTGACTCCTAGCCACATTTTCAGGAACACAGCACAGATGGCATAATTGCTATTCCCCAAAAGCCTTTTCTACCCTGGGATATGTCCTCACAGCCTGACCTCCTTCCCCAAGACTTGCCTTTCAGTCACCGTTTGCATGATGTCATTTGGCCTCCTGAATACTTCATAACCTGGGAAGTGGTGCATTAACTTATTAAGTTTCACTGAACACTGTTTCTTTTTTTTTAGTTCTTTATTTAAATTCAATTTAGGTAACATATAGTGTATTATTAATTTCAGGGGTAGAATTTAGTGATTCATCAGTTGCATATAACACCCAGTGCTCATTACATTAAATGCCCTCCTTAATGCCCATCATCCAATTACCCCATCTCCCCAGTCACCTCCACTCCAGCAACCCTGTTTGTTTCCTAGAGTTCAGCATCTCCTGTGGTTTGCCCCCCTCTCTATTTTCATCTTATTTTATTTTCCCTTCCTTTCCCCTATGTTCATCTGTTTTGTTTCTTAAATTCCACATATGAGTGAAATCATATGGTATGTGTCTTTCTCTGACTGATTTAGCTTAGTATAATACCCTCTAGTTCCATCCACATCATTGCAAATGGCAAGATTTCATTCTTTTGGATGGCTGATTCTTTTAAAAATGTTTTTAGCTACAGGTAACAGAAAATCTGAATAACAGTGGTTTACACACAAAGGAAAATAATCCTCCCATGTAACAAGAAGTCTGGGGGTGGAGGGCTGCCAAGCATCAGGTCAGTGTCTTGTAAGTAATATCAGAGGTGGATCTTCACAATTCTCTTGGCCTCTCCATCCCATCATAGATGGTTTCATGGTCACATCTAAGGTAGGAAGCATGGAAAAGAACTGGTACCAATACATTTTCATCAGAAGGGCAAAATCTATGTCAAGAGGCTCCCAAACAGGTTTCCCTCATGTCTTATTGGTCAGCAAAATGAGACAAACAGTGTAGACCAGCCACCAGAGCAACTATTTTAGTAGAGGGACACGAAAGAGAAGAGAGTGTTGGGTGTTGGGTTAGCCAGACAGCGGATCCTGCACAAACACATTGGAAATAGAGTATATCAGCAGGTATAATGGGAAGAATGCTAGATTTGGATTCTGAAGATCTCCAAATAAAATAGAAAAGCTTGTCAAGGAAATTAACAACCATAGTATGTTTTATAAGTAGCTAAGACTTCCTGGGTTAGATATATGTTTGTTCCAACTGGGAAAACCAGTCAGCAACATTTACATCAACCAGACTATGTAAATGCCATCCCTGTAGGGCCAAGACATCCACCAGGACCAAGGTCCGATCAAGTCTCATTTCTTGTGTTCTATCATTTGCTTAAGATCATATCTCATTTTAATTTGCTTCAAATTTGAACACTAATATTTTTGTACCATTTTTTGCTGAACCTGGTATTTCTAATTACCTGTTTTCAACATAAAGAGAGCTTAGGAAAACAAACTCTGGAGCTGAACTGCTAGATACCCAGTTTTGAGATTTACTATTGTATGACAATTGGGCAAATTTCTAAGCCTCCATAGAGTTCTAAAATTTCACAAACATGGCATTAGGTATTAGGTATGTTGCTTCTATTCTGGAAAATTTGCTTCTATTGTTTTTTTGGATAAATTCTTTCCTTCACTTCATTCTGTCCTTCCTGAGATTTTTCTTAGAAGTCAAATATTGGATTTCCCATAATGAACTTTTATGTATATTATTTTTCTTCTGTAATTTATTCTTTGACTTTTGCCTCTAGATTCTGGAGTATTTCCTTGACTTTATTTTTCAGTGACGCAATCTATCCATATTTACTTAGTTTAGTAATTATGGATTTAATCAATAAGAACATTCTTCCCTCTGGCTTTTTGTTTTTCTATTATTGTAACTGAAGTTTTACTTTGAGGTAACTATACATTCACATGAAGTTGTAAGGAATAATATGAAGAGATTCCATGTACCATTTACCAGTTTCCCTCAAAGGTAATATAATTCAAAACCATAGTACTATGTCACAATTAGAATACTGACATTGATACAGTCAATATACAGAACATTTTCATCACCAAAATGATCCCTTCTATTGTCCTTTTACAGCCAGATACACTTCCTTCCACCTTGCCCTGTACTTAACCCCCCACTAACCACTAATCTATTCTGCATTTCTACAACTGCATCACTTCAAAAGTATCATATAAATGGAATCATACAGTCTGTAATCTTTTGAGACTGACTTTTTTCACTCTACATAATTCCCTGGAGATTCATTAAGGTTGCCTTGTGTGTCAATACTTAATTTCTTTTTACTGTCAAGTAGCATTCCATGGTAGGGATGTACCACAGTTTGTTTAACTGTTTACTACTGAAGGACATCTGGTTTATTTCTACTTTTTGGCTATCACAAATAAAGCTTCCATCAACATTTGTATGTAGGTTTTGGGTGAACATAAGTTTTCATTTCTGTACAATAAATGCCCAGTTGTGCAATTGCTGGGTTTTATGGTAGTTGCAGGTTAAGTTTCTAAAGACAATGCCAAACTGTTTTCCAGAGTGATGGTACTCTTCTACAGCCCCAGTGATAATGTATAAGTGATCCAGTTTCCCCACATCCTTGTGAATATTTGGTGTTGTTACTATTTTTATTTTAGCCATTCTTATAGGTATGTGATGATATCTTACTGTGCTTTTAATTTACATTTCTCTAATGGCTGCTAATGTTGTATAGCCTTAAAAGTGGTTAAAATTGTAAATTGTATGCCATGTACATTTTGCCACAATTTTTTAAAAAATTTTATTATGTTTTGTTAATCACCATACCTTACATCATTAGTTTTTGATGCAGTGTTCCATGATTCATTGTTTGTGCATAACACCCAGTGCTCCATGCAGTGCGTGCCCTCTTTAATACCCATCACCAGGCTAACCCATCCCCCCACCCTCCCCTCTAGAACCCTCAGTTTCTTTCTCAGAGTCCATAGTCTCTCATGGTTCGTCTCCCCCTCTGATTTCCCCCCCTTCATTTTTCCCTTCCTACTATTTTCTTTTTTTAAAACATATAATGTATTATTTGTTTCAGGGGTACAGGTCTGTGATTCAACAGCCTTGCCACAATTTTTAAAAAAGTAATTCCAAACTGAGTCAATGAAAGACGGTTCCTGACAGAATAAGTGTAGAGTTAACACTCCACACAACTGGGCATCTGCAATCCAGGAACAAGTGTCATTCAATGACCAGAGCTACTATTAAAAAGACCCCAAGGCTTAATACATTTATTATTCATTACAGCTGTATCCCCGCTTTCAAAAGGGCCTCAGTCAACAGGTGTTGATTTATATTTTAGGTTAGTAGCCATATATATGGTCCATATTAACTTCTGTCTTTGATAATCCCATCCGCATTCATTCTACATGTTCTGGGGAATCAGCACTAGCCCAAGAGGCTTCTCACCCTCTGAGACCCAGCTCAAAAGTTTCCTCTCTGGAGGACCTTCTCTGACTTTTCCTCTAGTCTCTCTCTGGTGCTCCTTAAGCACTCTGTGCATTCCACCATGAGAGGACATATCTATTTAAGGTGTAACCTTAGCTTAGGTGACTGTCTCCCCACTCAAAAGCACAATGTCAGGTTATAGCAGATGCTCAGTGAGGTTTAATGAACAAAGTCCCACACAAAGGACACATTTCCAGATGCTCCTGGATTCTGTTTCTATCACTGATGTTAAATGTAGCTGTGGACACAGTTACTGCTTTTCTGGGGACTAATGCTTAAATGGGGGCCATTTTAACAGATCTATAGTCGCATAAGAACTTGAGGTCTCAATTGCTGAATGAGGTGAATTAGCTGCCTCCAGAAATCATAGCAACTTCACTGAATAGCATTAATCCCCTTTATAAACAAAGAGATAAACTAAACAGAAAGTTATTGATTTAACAGAGATCAATCAAAGAACAAAGCAAGCTGATTATCTAAGCATGCCTGGATTTAAGAATAAAAACTTAAAATGTATCTGGTATGTTTATCTAAGATTCTCCAAAATCCTCTTGTGTTCCCAAAGGTGATTAGGCCTCCTAAATATGAGGACTCTAACTCTAACACACCTCCCTCAAAAGATTACCAAAGCCCTCTGTTTGCTCACCAGAGGTTAGTCTCTCCTGACACTTTCACTAATTCACTTCTCAAATTCTCTAAAGGACAATACCCCTCTCCAAAAAAGAAAAAAATTTAATCTTTCTTCTTACTCTTAGGTTAGGGTCTCTAGTTCTTTGTTTACCCATTCATCACTTCCCAACCCCTTATGGAGGATATAAAAACTATAGCTGAGGATGGCTTCTGATTCAAAATCTGTTTCCAAACATAAGCCACATCTGTGTGGGTACAGTGTGGGTGCAGTGTGGGAGCACATTCACTTTGAGATGTCAGTAATGATCGTCCCCAGACTGTGGTCTTGGGATGTCAGGGGACGGTCTGCAGAGGGGGCAAGGGCCAGGCTTCACTTCTAGAATTGCTTCAGTCAAAGCTGAAGGTGGGTTTCTACTCAGGAAATCATCCAAACTCTCCTTAATTTACCTTCAATTAGGCATGTATAAACCATCACTTTGGGGTCACTACAGTGTCAGTGGCCCCTTCCCTGCATGCATCAGCACCCCCTTACCTCCCAGGCAGGCACCAAGGGCCAGGGCATACATGAGTGGTGGTGCAGGCAGGCTGACCTCGGGGTCTTGGCTGAGGTTCAGGAGCACAGGAATCTGTAGAGGAAAAGAGCACTAAAATCACATCCATGGAAACCCAGAGGAGCTTCCCATACTGTAACTGATTTGCAAGATCCAAAGCACTTTTTCAGTAAAATCCCGTAGAACCTCCTGCAGTGGCTGTGACCATAATCATAACCATCTAGCCAGCATTTCTTAGCCCTGCAGTGGACCAAGTCCTATTCTAACTTCATGCATATATCATTTTATCTAATCCTCAAACATCTCTCAGGTGTATTTGTTATTCCTTCAATCAATAGATGAGGAAATCAAGGCATGGAGAGACACTTATCTTATAAGTGACCAAACTGGAACCTGAACACAGTTCTCTGATTCCAAACTGCAAAATGGCAAACCTGTGCTAAACCACTTCTCACCACTGACCTCTGTGCAGTCTTCCCGACCCTGCTGATGTTCTTACGATAACAGGTATCGATTCAATAACTAGAAAGTAGTATTTTCTAGTAAGTCATGCTAGCATCCAGTGTATCTTTCTGACAGATGAATTTTACATTATTGTTATTAAAAAAAAGTAGCAGTTGTGAAGCTTCTGTAAGAAATTTGTGTTCCAAAAGCATATCCCCTTGTGGCTCATGTTGCTAATGGAGGAGAATGTAGCCAGAGGGAGGATATAGCCATGAGGCCTGCTTCCAGCTGGCCTGGGGGGAATGTTGGTCTATATTGTCACTGCTGGGCACCTCAGGGCAGCCCACAAGATGTTAAGGAGGGACCCTTGAATCTGCTGCCTCAGGGAAGTTGCCTTGTGTGAACATCTCTAAAGAGCAGGAGGAGGGGGGGCTCCAATGGTAATCCCTTCAGAAAGGATTTCCCAAAGTCACAAGAAGAAAGCTGAAACCAATGGGAAGATATGTGACATGTGATTTCATTTGCTGTAGAGAATCAGGGGACAGCAGAACCATGCTCTTCTGGAGAGCAGGTCACTTGATGTCATAAAAAGTAATGCCTCGTTGTTTATCTAGGAAGATTGGATTACTCCCTAGTTCTTTATCCCTGCAGTAGGACTCTACATGCATGCCTCTGTGGTGGCCCCCAGTGGGGCCGAAAGATCCATTCCCTCACCCCACTGACATTGGGCTTAGCCAGTGACTTGCTTTGACCAATGAAAGGTAGGTAGACTAGAAAGAAGCATTCCATGTTACTGCAAGACTCTCTGGAGCTTCAGGTTCAGCCATAAGAAGAGTATGCCCTAGGAAATACTGCAGCCCTATGGGGTCCCCAGAGGGAGGACATGCTGAGGGGGCCCCATCAGCCTCAGCAGAGACTGACCAGCAGGCTGCAGCCAACCTGCAGACCTATGCACCTACTGCACACACTCCTCTCTACCAGCCTACTGCACATGTTGCTCGGCCAGCCCTGCATACAGTCCTCCAGAGTTGCCTTGTAAGGTCTGAGAAAGAGCCCTTACTATTTGTTGGGTCATAGGAGCATTTTAAAAAGCTCACTTTTTCATTTTTGGCAGCCCCAAATGTGATGGTGTAGGCTTGTAAGCCCCTTGCAGGCCAGAGTCATTTGAGGACTGCACTGAGGTTAAGGTCGGCCAGGCAGGCCTAGGCCAGGAGGAGAAAATGTTCTCTTCCCCTTACCTCATGTTGCAAGGCCTAAATGCCTGGATCAGCAGGAAGTGGCTCTTGCCTAGCTTAAAGTGTATCTCTCTAAACAGAAGTGTTCTTTCTAAAGACCAAGAACATGTTGTCTCCAAAGGAAGGATGGCTAAGAGAATTCTTTATTCTGCAAGCATAAGCAGGATGTATTTTGTTCTTATTGCATTTCGTGTATATTTCACTTCACAGATGTTGGCTTGATACATTGTTATGTTTATCTGATCTCTACGAGTATATAGCTATGTGAGAAATAAACGGCAGTATGCAGTTGCAAGTGCTGCCTTTGCTCTGCATCCCCTGTGTCCTGGTGATTTCGTAGACCCTTACCCAGGGACCCCAACGCACTAGACGTTGACACCCAAATATTAACTGGAAGAAACAGAAACACCTGGCACAGGAGCCCCTGAGCAGCCCACATGGCTTATTTCAATCTTGGCTTTTGTTGTCTCATAATGAACCCAAATGTTGTCACAAAGGCAGTTTCAAACTTGAAGTTTTGGCTCTTTGGAGGAGCAAGAAAAGTGCAGCTTCACACAGCATTGGGCATTTGTCCTCTGGAAACTTCCCTGACTTTCCCAAAGTGGCTAATGTTTTATATCACATTATGCCCAGAACTTACTTCCATTGTTACATTTATTTTTTAAATTTTATTATGTTAATCACCATACATTATCACAATTCCGGACTTCCAGCTCTCTTACAAAGCTGTCATCATCAACACAGTATGGTACTGGCACAGAAAAAACCCACACAGGTCAATGAAACAGAATAGAGAGCCCAGAAATGGACCCTCAACTCTATGGTCAACTAATCTTTGACAAAGCAGGAAAGAATGTCCAATGGAAGACAGTCTCTTCAACAAATGGTGTTGGGAACATTGGACAGCCACATGCAGAAGAATGAAACTGGACCATTTCTTTACACCACACACAAAAATAGACTCCAAATGGTTGAAAGACCTCAATGTGAGACAGGAGTCCATCCAAATCCTAAAGGAGAACACAGGCAGCAACCTCTTTGACCTCAACTGCAGCAACTTCTTCCTAGAAACATTGCCACTGTTACATTTAATACACACCTTACTCCTCTACCAGGGTGGGACCTTATTACCTTGTCCATGTTCCTTTCTGTCTTAAGGCATTCAATAATTATTCATAAATGATCTATTGCTGCAGTACTTGTCTGTTAATGCTATGTGCACATAGCAGTTCCTATAAGAGACAAAATTCCCTGCCCTCACAGAGCTTACATTAGAGTAAGTGGAGAGACAGAAAAAAAATTAAATAATAAATAAGGATGTCATAGAAGATAGCAGAATAGGAAGCTCCAGAAATCCACCCCTCCACCCAAACAATTATTAAAGACAACAACTATGAAGTAACTGTATAAATTTCCAAGGGCTGCCATAACAAAGTAGCTTGAAACAAGAGAAATACATTGTCTCACAGTTATAAAACTTGAAATCCTGTTAGTAGGGCCATGCTTTCCCTGACAACTCTAGGGGAAGATCCTCCCTGCCTCTCCTAGCTTCTGGTGGTTGCCAACAATCCTTCCTTTCAGGTGCCTTACTCCAGTGACATGGCCAACTTCTCTTTATGTGTCTTCATATGTTCTTCCTTCTTTGCATGCCTGCTTCTGCATCCAAACTCCCCCTTTTTATAAGAATACCAGTCATATTGGATTAGGGCCCATCCCAATGAACTAGTTTTAATTTCAAGATCCCAATGAACTAGTTTTAATTTCAAGATCTTATTTCCAAATAAGGTCACAATTTCAGGAACCTGGGATTAGGAATTTAACCTATCTTTTGGGGAGATACAATTCAATCCATAACAATACAGGTATACTTTCTTTATTGCACTTTCCTTTATGGTGCTTCACAAATACTGCATTGTTTACAAGTTGAAGGTCTGTGCAACCCTTCATGGAGCAAGTCAATTGGCACGCCATTTCTCCAACAGCATTTGCTCACTTTGGATCTCTGTGTCACATTTTGGTAATTTTCACAATATTTCAAGCTTTTTCATTATGATGATTTTTGTTATAGTGATGGTTTTTGAAAGAAATTAAAAGTGCTACTCCAGTGAACACATAAATGATAAGAACGTAAAACAGCTTTATTGCTGATATGGAGAAAGTTTTAGTGATCTGGATAGAAGATCAAACCAGCCACAACATTCCTTTAAGCTAAAGTCTAATCCAGAGCAAGGCCCTGACTCTCTTCAATTCTATGAGAGCTGAGAGGTGAGGTAGCTGTAGAAGAAAAGTTTGAAGCTAGTAGAGGTTGGTTCATGAGATTTAAGGAAAGAAGCTATCTCCATAACATAAAAGTGCAAGGTGAAGCAGCAAGTGCTGATGTAGAAGCTGCAGCAAGTTATCCAGATCTGACTCAGATACTTAATGAAGGTGACTACACTAAATAATAGATTTTTATGTAGACAAAACAGCCTTCTATTGGAAGAGGATGCCATCTAGGATTTTTATAGGTAAAGAGGAAAACTCAGTGCCTGGCTTCAAAGCTGCAAAAGATAGGCTGATTCTCTTCCTAGACGGTAATGCAGCTGATGACTTTAAGTTGAAGCCAATGTTCATTTACTATTCTAAAAATCTGAGGGCCCTTAAGAATTATGTTAAATCTACTCTACCTGTGCTCTAAAAATGGAATAGCAAAGCCTAGGTGACAGCACATTTGTTTACAAAATGGTTTAGTGAATATTTTAAGCCCACTGTTAAGACTTACTGCTCAGAAAAAAAAAAAAGATTTATTTCAAAATATTACTGTTCATGAACAGTTCACCTGGTTATCCAAAAGCTCTGATGGAGATGTACAATGAGATTAATATTGTATTCATGCCTGCTAACACAACATCCATTCTGTAGCCCATGGATCAAGAAATAATTTCAACTTGGGGGTGCCTGGGTGGCTCAGTCATTAAGTGTCTGCCTTCAACTCAGGTCATGATCCCGAGGTCCTGAGATCGAGCCCAGCGTCGGGCTCCCTGCACAGTGGGAAGCCTGCTTCTCCCTCTCCAACTCCCCCTGCTTGTGTTCCCTCTCTTGCTATCTCTTTCTCTGTCAAATAAATAAAATCTTTAAAAATAAAAAAAATTAAAAATTAAAAAAAATAATTTCAACTTTCAAGTCTTATTGTTTAGGAAAAAGTTTTTTTAATATTATAACTGCCATAGTGATTACTCTGATGGTTCCAGGCAAAGTCAATTGGAAACCTTCTGGAAAGGATTCACCATTCTAGATGCCATTAAGAACATTCATGATTCGGGGGGCAGAGCAAGATGGCGGAGGAGTAGGAGACCTGGATTTCGTCTCCTCTCAGGAATTCAGCTGGATAGGGATCAAACCATTCTGAACACCTACAAACCCAACAGGAGATCGAAGAAAGGAATAGCAACAACTCTCTAAACAGAAAAGCGACCACTTTCTGGAAGGTAGGACGTGCAGAGAAGTGAATCTGAGGCAATATTCGGAAGAATAGATGGGGGGAGGGGCCTCCGTCGGCCACTTCTGGCAAGTGATAGAGCCGCGGAGCACAAAATCGGAACTTTTAAAAGTCTGCTCCGCCGAGGGACATCACTCTGGTGGCTAAGCGGGGGGTGGAACCCTCCGGGACAGTGTGGTCTCAGGACCCTCGGGGTCACAGAAAGACCGGGGGTGCCTGAGTGCGGCAGAGCTCCCAGGTGTTGGAGCGGAGAAGCTGGCTGCAGAGACGGAGCTGAGGCGCGGGCTCTCAATTCAGGGTTGTCATAAACCGTGATCCGTGGCACAGTCCGGCCACTGCTCCTCCAGCAGGGACCCAACAAGCGGCAGATCCGGGGAGACTCCCCTTCCTCCCCCTGGTGGAGCCGCGCGGGAGTGCACCACAGGGATCTGCTGGGTTTGGAGACTCCACCCGGGGTCGGGTGCCAGAGATAGAAACGCGCAGTCACAGGCCGGGTGAGCACGGAGTGCAGCCGGAGACCGGGGAGACGGGAGTGACTGACGGCTTTTCTCTGGGGGCTCACTGAGGAGGGGGGCCCCAAGTTCTCGGCTCCTCCGGGGCGGAGATTGGGAGGCCGCCATTTTCAATCTCCGCCTCCAAAGCTGTATGGAAAGCTCGCAGGGAACAAAGCCCCGGAGAGCGAACCCAAGCAGATTACTTAGCCGGGAGGGGGCAAGGGCAGGCAGTTCCGCCTCCGGCAGAGACATTTGGAAACCACGGCAACAGGCCCCTCCCCAGAAGATCAGTGAGAACAGCCAGCCAAGACCAAGTTTACCAATCAATGAGAACGGCAGAACTCCAGCGCTAGGGGAATACTGCACATAGAATTCATGGCTTTTTTACCATGATTCTTTAGTCTTTCAAAGTTAATTTTTTTTTAACTGTCTTTTTGTCTTTTTATCTCTTTTTGAATTTTTCTTTTTCCCTTTTTCAACCAACACCTTATCAATCCCTTTTTTGAAAAAAAACATTTTTATTTTTCATTTTTAGAGTCATATTCTATCCCTTCATAGTAGTTACCCGTATTTTTGGCTTATATATATAAGTTGTTCTCTCTTTAAAATTTTGAGATAGTTTCTTCTAACAGATTAAAATATACCCTAAATCTCTAGTATATGGTGTTTTCTATTCCCCTGCCTGATCACATCCTCTCCCTTTTTTTTTCTTTTTAAATCCTCTTCTTTCTTTTTTCAAACAACTTCTTACCAATTCCTTTTATAAAATTTTTTATAATTTCCATTTTTCCAGTCATATTCCATCCCTTCATCATATCAACCCTTATTTTTGTACATATATAAGTTTTTCTTTCTTTAAAATTTTGGGAGACACTTTCTTCTAAAAGACCAAAATACACCCCAAATCTAGTGTGTGGCACTGATCTATATACCAGCCTGATCATATTTGATCACATTCTGGTTTTGTTGTTGTTGTTGTTGTTTTGTATTGTTTGTTTTGTTTTTTCTTTATCTTTTTCTTTTTTTTCTTTTTCTTTTTCTCTCTTTCCCTTTCTTTTCCCACTGCTTCAGGTCTTTTCTGATTTGTTTAGAGTATATTTTCTGGGGACGTTGTTACTCTGCTAGCATTTTGTTCTCTCATTAATCTATTCTCCTCTGCACAAAATGACAAGACAAAAAAATCACCTCAACAAAAAGAACAAGAGGTAATACTGACTGCCAGGGACCTACTCAATACGGACATTAGTACGATGTCAGATCTAGAGTTCAGAATCATCACTTTAAAGATACTAGCTGTGCTTGAAAAAAATATGGAAGTTATTAGAGAAACCCTTTCTGGAGAAGTAAAAGAACTAAAATCCAACCAAGTAGAAATCAAAAAGGCTATTAATGAGGTGCAAACAAAAATGGGGGCGCTAACTGCTAGAATAAATGAGGCAAAAGAGAGAATCAGTAATATAGAAGATGAAATGATGGAAAATAAAGAAGCTGAGAAAAAGAGAGATAAACAACTACTGGATCACGAGGGCAGAATTCGAGAGATAAGCGATACCATAAGACGAAACAACATTAGAATAATTGGGATCCCAGAAGAAGAAGAAAGAGAGAGAGAGGTAGAACGTATAATGGAGCAAATTATAGCAGAGAACTTCCTTAATTTGGGGAAGGAAACAGGCATGAAAATCCAGGAAGCACAGAGAACCCCATTCAAAATCAATAAAAATAGGTCAACACCCCGACATCTAATACTAAAACTTAGGAATCTCATAGACAAAGAGAAAACCCTGAAAGCAGCTCAGGAGAAGAGATATGTAACCTACAATGGTAGAAACATTAGACTGGCAACACACCTATCCACAGAGACCTGCCAGGCCAGAAAGGACTGGCAGGATATATTCAGAGCACTAAATGAGAAAAGTATGCAGCCAAGAATACTCTATCCAGCTAGGCTGTCATTGAAAATTGAAGGAGAGATAAAAAGCTTCCAGGACAAACAAAAACTAAAGGAATTTGCAAACACAAAACCAGCCCTACAGGAAATATTGAAAGGGGTCCTCTAAGCAAAGAGAGAGCCTAAAAGGAACATAGACCAGAAAGGAACACAGACAATATACGGTAACAGTCACCTGACAGGCAATACAATGGCACTAAATTCCTATTTTTCAATAGTTACCCTGAATGTAAATGGGCTAAATGCCCCAATCAAAAGACATAGGCTATCAGACTGGATTAAAAAACAAGACCCATCGATATGCTGTCTGCAAGAGACTCATTTTAGAACCACAGACACCCCCAGATTGAAAGTGAGGGGGTGGAAAACCATTTACCATGCTAATGGACACCAAAAGAAAGCTGGGTGGAAATCCTTATATCAGACAAATTAGATTTTAAACCTAAGACTGTAATAGGAGATGAGGAAGGACATTATATCCTACTTAAAGGATCTATCCAACAAGAAGATCTAACAATTGTAAATATCTATGCCCCTAACAAGGGAGCAGCCAATTATATAAGCCAATTAAACACAAAAGCAAAGAAACACATCGACAACAATACAATAATAGTGGGGGACTTTAACACCCCCCTCACTGAAATGGACTGATCATCTAAGCAAACGATCAACAAGGAAATAAAGACTTTAAATGACACACTGGACCAAATGGACTTCACAGACCTATTCAGAACATTCCACCCCAAAGCAACGGAATACACATTCTTCTCTAGTGCCCATGGAACATTCTCCAGAATAGATCACATCCTAGGTCATAAATCAGGTCTCAACTGGTACCAAAAGATTGGGATCATCCCCTGCCTATTTTCAGACCACAATGCTTTGAAACTAGAACTCAATCACAAGAGGAAAGTCGGAAAGAACTCAAATACATGGAGGCTAAAGAGCATCCTACTGAAGAATGAATGGGTCAACCAGGAAATTAAAGAAGAATTAAAAAAATACATGGACACCAATGAAAATGAAAACACAACTATTCAAAATCTTTGGGATGCAGCAAAGGCAGTCCGAAGAGGAAAGTATATACCAATACAAGCCTTTCTCAAGAAACAGGAAAGGTCTCAAGTACACAGCCTAACCCTACACCTAAAGGAGCTGGAGAAAGAACAGCAAATAAAGCCTAAACCCAGCAGGAGAAGAGAAATAATAAAGATCAGAGCAGAAATCAATGAACTAGAAACTAAAAGAACAGTAGAACAGATCAACGAAACTAGGAGCTGGTTCTTTGAAAGAATTAACAAGATTGATAAACCCCTGGCCAGACTTATCAAAAAGAGAAGAGAAATGACCCAAATCAACAAAATCATGAATGAAAGAGGAGAGATCACAACCAACACCAAAGAAATACAAACAATTATAAGAACATATTATGAGCAACTCTATGCCAGCAAATTAGATAACCTTGAAGAAATGGAGGCATTCCTAGAGATGTATCAACTACCAAAACTGAACCAGGATGAAATAGAAAACCTGAACAGACCTATAACCACTAAGGAAATTGAAGCAGTCATCAAAAATCTCCCAAAAAACAAAAGCCCAGGGCCAGATGGCTTTCCAGGGGAATTCTACCAAACATTTCAAGAAGAATTAATACCTATTCTTCTGAAACTGTTCCAAAAAATAGAAACGGAAGGAAAACTTCCAAACTCATTTTATGAGGCCACCATTACCTTGATCCCAAAACCAGACAAAGACCCCATCAAAAAGGAGAATTACAGACCAATATCCCTGAAGAACATGGATGCAAAAATTCTCACCAAAATACTAGCCAATAGGATCTAACAGTACATTAAAAGGATTATTCACCATGACCAAGTGGGATTTATCCCTGGGCTGCAAGGTTGGTTCAACATCTGCAAATCAATCAACGTGATACAATACATTAACAAAAGAAAGAACAAGAATCATATGATCCTCTCAATAGAGGCAGAAAAAGCTTTTGACAAAGTACAGCATCCTTTCTTGATCAAAACTCTTCAGAGTACAGGGATCAAGGGTACATACCTCAATATCATAAAAGCCATCTATGAAAAACTTACAGGGAATATCATTCTCAATGGGGAAAAACTGAGAGCTTTCCCCCTAAGGTCAGGAACGCGGCAGGGATGTCCACTATCACCACTGCTATTCAGCATAGTATTGGAAGTCCTAGCCACAGCAATCAGACAACAAAAAGAAATCAAAGGCATCCAAATTGGCAAAGAAGAAGTCAAACTCTCACTCTTTGCAGATGATATGATACTTTATGTGGAAAACCCCAAAGACACCACCCCAAAACTGCTAGAACTCATACAGGAATTCAGTCAGGTGGCAAGATATAAAATCAATGCACAGAAGTCAGTGGCATTCCTATACACCAACAAGACAGAAGAAAGAAATTAAGGAGTCGATCCCATTTACAATTGCACCCAAAACCATAAGATACCTAGGAATAAATATAACCAAAGAGGCAAAGAATCTCTACTCAGAAAACTATAAAATACTCATGAAAGAAATTGAGGAAGACACAAAGAAATGGAAAAACGTTCCATGCTCATGCATTGGAAGAACAAATATTGTGAAGATGTCAATGCTACCTAGAGCAATCTACACATTCAATGCAATCCCCATCTAAATACCATCCACTTTTTTCAAAGAAATGGAACAAATCATCCTAAAACTTGTATGGAACCAGAAAAGACCCCGCATAGCCAGAGGAATGTTGAAAAAGAAAAGCAAAGCCGGCGGCATCACAATTCCAGACTTCCAGCTCTATTACAAAGCTTTCAGAATCAAGACGGTATGGTACTGGCACAAAAACAGACACATAGATCAATGGTCCAGAAATGGACCCTCAACTCTATGGTCAACTCATCTTTGACAAAGCAGGAAAGAATGTCCAATGGAACAAAGACAGTCTCTTCAACAAATGGTGTTGGGAAAATTGGATAGCCACATGCAGAAGAATGAAACTGGACCATTTCCTTACACCACATACAAAAATAGACTCCAAATGGTTGAAAGACCTCAATGTGAGACAGGAGTCCATCAAAATCCTAAAGGAGAACACAGGCAGCAACCTCTTTGACCTCAGCCGAAGCAACTTCTTCCTAGAAACATCGCCAAAGGCAAGGGAAGCAAGGGCAAAAATGAACTATTGGGACTTCATCAAGATAAAAAGCTTTTGCAAAGCAAAGGAAACAGTCAACAAAACCAAAAGACAACCAACAGAATGGGAGAAGATATTTGCAAATGACATATCAGATAAAGGGCTAGTATCCAAAATCTATAAAGAACTCATCAAACTCAACACCCAAAGAACAAAGAATCCAATCAAGAAATGGGCAGAAGACATGAACAGACATTTTTCCAAAGAAGACATCGAAATGGCCAACAGACACATGAAAAAGTGCTCAATATCGCTTGGCATCAGGGAAATCCAAATCAAAACCTCAATGAGATACCAACTCACACCAGTCAGAATGGCTAAAATTAACAAGTCAGGAAACGACAGATGTTGGCGGGGATGCGGAGAAAGGGGAACCCTCCTCCACTGTTGGTGGGAATGCAAGCTGGTGCAGCCACTCTGGAAAACTGTATGGAGGTTTCTCAAAAAGTTGAAAATAGAGCTACCATATGATCCAGCAATTGCACTACTGGGTATTTACCCCAAAGATACAAAAGTAGGGATCCAAAGGGGTACGTGCACCCCGATGTTTATAGCAGCAATGTCCACAATAGCCAAACTGTGGAAAGAGCCAAGATGCCCATCGACAGATGAATGGATAAAGAAGAAGTGGTATATATATACAATGGAATATTATGCAGCCATCAAAAGGAATGAGATCTTGCCATTTGCAACGATGTGGATGGAACTGGAGGGTATTATGTTGAGTGAAATAAGTCAAACAGAGAAAGACATGTATCATATGATCTCACTGATATGAGGAATTCTTAACTGTAGGAAACAAACTGAGGATTCCTGGAGTGGTGGGGGGTGGGAGGGATGGGGTGACTGGGTGATAGACACTGGGGAGGGTATGTGCTCTGGTAAGCGCTGTGAATTGTGCAAGAGTGTTGAATCTCAGATCTGTACCTCTGAAACAAATAATGCAATATATGTTAAGAAAAAAAAAAAGAAGAAGAAGAAGGTAGTGGGAGGGGAAGAATGAAGCGGGGGAAATCGGAGGGGTAGACGAACCATGAGAGACGATGGACTCTGAAAAACAAACAGGGTTCTAGAGGGGAGGGGCATGGGAGGATGGGTTAGCCTGGTGGTGGGTATTGAGGAGGGCACATTCTGCATGGAGCACTGGGTGTTATGCACAAACAATGAATCATGGAACTCTTCATCTAAAACTAATGATGCAATGTATGGGGGTTAACATAAGAATAAAAAAAAAAAGAAATTAAAATCCAAACAGTATCCAGGAAAAAAAAAAAAGAACATTTTGATTCATGGGAATATGTCCAAATATCAACATGAACAGGAGTTTGGAAGTAGCTGATTCCAACCCTCATGGAGGACTTTGAGGGGTTCAAGATTTCACTAGAGGAAGCAACTGTAGATGGGGTGGAAATAGCAAGAGAACTAGAATCAGAAGTGGAGCCTGAAGATGTGACTGAATTGCTGTCATCTCATGATGAAACTTTAACAGATGAGGAGTTGCTTCTTATGGATGAGCAAAGCAAGTGGTTTCCTGAGATGCAATCTACTCATGGTGAAAAGGTTGTGAAGAGTGTTGAAATGACAACAAAGGACTTAGACTATTACATAAATTTAGCTGATAAAAGAGCAGCAGATTTTGAGAGGACTGACTCCAATTTTGAAAGAAGTTCCACTGTGGGTAAAATGCTATCAAAGGGCATCACATGTTACAGGGAAATTGTTCATGAAAGGAAGAGTCCATAGATATGGAAAACTTCATTGTTTTCTTGTTCTAAGAAATTGCCACAGCCACCCCCACCTTCAGCAACTACCACCCTGATGAGTCAGCATCCATCAACATGAAGATAATTCCCTCCACCAGCAAAAAGATTATGGCTCGCTGAAAGCTCAGATGCTGGTTAGCATTTTTAGCAATAAAGTATTTTTAAATTATTTAATGTACATTGTTTTTAGACATAATGCTATTACACACTTAATAGGCTACAATATAGTATAAACATAACTTTATATGCACTAAAAAACAAAAAAAAATGCATTTGACTCACTGAATTGCAATATTTGCTTTATTGTGTGGTCTAGAATCAAACCCACAATGTCTCAGAGGTATGCCTTTAACTATTCTGGAAACCTGGAGTGTGGACAAACACGTGCAGGAGCCAGGGAAGAGATTTAAAAAGAAGCTATTTAATTTTGGCCTTTCTTATACTGGTTACCATTCTCCATACTCCCAGCCCTGTGGCAGATAGCCACCTTTATGTGCAACTTCCAGCTAGCAAGGTGGACAAAAAGGATCTTGTCCTCCAAAAATGGGTATGTGTGTTGATTACTGACCACTGCTTTTGATCCCTGAGGGTCAGCCCAGATGCTGGTCATTGTTTTAATCCCTGAGGGATGAAACAGATCCCAGGAGACTTCATGAAACTATTTGTATCCCCCTCAAGAAAAATTTTTTCAAAATGCTGCTTTACTATAGAAAGAATAGAAGAGAAACACCAATGGTTGCACACAACAAAAAAATGCACACTTTGCAAAAAAAAAAAAAAAGTTTGGAAAAATCAGAAATGAATGGCTCTAGCCTTTCAGCAAGCAAGATTTAGCACTCCCTGAGGAATAGGGGAATTAAATCTCCAGGGTTATTACAACATAATACTGAAAATGCCCAGTTTTCAACAACAACAACAAAATTACAAAACATACAGAGATAGGAATGTATGGCTCCTTTGCAGGTGAAAAAATTAAAAATAATTTGACATAAACCATCCCTGAAACCCAGACATTAGAATTATAAGTCAAATATGTTAAATCAACTGTCTTAAATGTGTCTAATGATCAAAAGGAAACCAGAGACAAACCTTAGCTAGACTAAGAAAAAAGGAAGACTCAAATAAATAGAAATGGAAAAGGAAACATCACAACTGATACCACAGAATTGCATAGGATCATAAGAGACTACTATAAACAGTTATATGACAAGTTAGACAACCAAGAAGGAATGGATGAATTCCTTGAAACACACAACCTGCCAAAACTGAATCACAAAAAAAAAGACAATCTGAATAGACCCATTACTAGTAAGGAGATTGAGTAAATAATGAAAAGTCTTAAAAAGAAAAAAAAAAAAAGCCCAAGACCAGATAGTTTCACTGGTGAATTCTACTAAACATTTCAAGAATTAATGCGAATCCTTCTCAAAGTCTTCCAAAATATTTGTATTTCCCTGATGGCTAGTGATGCTGAACATTTTTTCATGTGTCTGTTAGCCATTTGTATGCACCAGTTAGAATGGTCAAAATTAACAATATAGGAAACAACAAATGTTGGCGAGGATGTGGAGAAAGGGGAACCCTCTTACACTGTTGGTGGGAATGCAAGCTGGTACAGCCACTCTGGAAAACAGTAAGGAGGTTCCTCAAGACGTTAAAAATAGAGCTACCCTATGACCCAGTGATTGCACTCCTAAGTATTTACCCCAAAGATACAGATGTAGTAAAAAGAAGGGGCACATGCACCACAATGTTCATAGCAGCAATGTCCACAATAGCCAAACTGTGGAAGGAGCTGAGATGCCCTTCAACAAATGAATGGATAAAGAAGATGTGGTCTATATATACAATGTAATATTACTCAGCCATCAGAAACGATGAATACCCACCATTTGCATTGACATGGATGGAACTGGAGGGGATTATGCTAAGTGAAATTAAGTCAAGCAAAGAAGGACAATTATTATATGGTTTTACTCATATGTTGAACATAAGGAATAGTGTGGAGGACCACAGGGGAAGGGAGAGAAAACTGAATGGGAAGAAATCAGAGAGGGAGACAAAGCATGAGAGACTCTGGACTCTGGAAACCAAACTGAGGGTTACAGAAGAGAGGGGGGTAGGGGGATAGGGTAACCAGGTGATGGGTATTAAGGAGGGCATGTGTGGTGATGAGCACTGAGTGTTATATGCAACTAATGAGTCAGTGAACACTAAACAAAAACTTATGATGTACTATATGCTGGCTAACTGAACATAATAAAAAAATATTGAAAAAATCTTCCAAAATATTGAAAAGGAGGGAACACTTCCAAACTGGTGAATTTTACAAAACATTTAAAACATTTAAGAAATGTTTTAACATTTTAAATTAAAAATATTTAAAGAAAAATTAACATCAATCCTTCTCAAAGTATCCCCAAACCTAAAGAGGATGCAATACTTCCTTACTCATTCTATGAAGTCAGCATTACCTTGATACCAAAGCCAGGCAAAGACACTACAAGAAAACTATATACCAATATCCCTTATGAAATCTGGCACCAAAAGCCTGAACTTAAGGAAGTCATTGCCTCTCCAAACATGAGACAAATGGAAAGATGCTAGGACGCAGGCAAAAGAGGACAAGGCCACAGAAGGAGTAGAAACACAGATAACATCATTCAAGAAACAAAAAATAAAATTAAAAAGCAGCAAATGATGACAAAGTTTTCCACAAGAAAATGAGATGAGATGAAGGTTATATAAAAGTGTTATTTTTTAATAAGAATTCTAGATTGATTTAGCACTTTATATGAATGTGTAATTTGATTTAAAGGTAAATATTAAGCAACTAAATAGATCAAAACAAGTAAAATACACAATGTTAGGTGGAATTATGTGCTATGGAGAAAAAATAAGCACAAAGGAGATAAGGGGGGCATCACTTTAGTACTGAGCAATATTTTAAGAAAACTTAATATAAGATGAGGAGGCAAGACCAAGCTCCTAATGATCTGTGCAAAGAGTCTCAGGTAGAAAGAATAGAAAGTACAAAGACCTTAAGGCAGGAGCTTGTTGACATGTCCAAGGAAAGCTAAGAAGGCCAGTGTAGCTGGAGCTAAATGGACAAAGAGAAGAGTGATAGGAAGTGAAATCAGAGGTGATGGTTGCCAGATCGGTAAGGCATGTAGTCACTGCAAGACTCTGAGTTGTGCTGAGGGAAGTGGGATTCCTCAGTGGAGAATGGATGCTTGGGGGTGGAGCAAGAGTGGAAACAGAACAATTTGGAGGTGACTGCAATACACAGGTGGGGAATGTTGGCTAGGATTTGGGGGCAGTGGTAAAGACTATGGAAATTGGCCATATTTAAAAGTTTCAAAAGGCAGCTGGCTGTATGTTATAAGAAAGAGCAAGGGCTTGGGCTGGTTCTAAGATTTGGGGCCCTGAGAAACTGAGAAAATGAAATTTTTATGGAAGTGGGGAAGATTGGGGAAGGATGGAATCAGGATTTGGTTTGGGACATGTTAAGTTTGAGATGCCTCAATGGAGGCATCTCAGTGGAGAGGTGAGGGGGCAACTGGGATACCTGAGCCCCAAAGAAGCCCAGGAGTAGGTGGAATTTAGAGCATGAGCTTGGATGAGACCACTTGCAATGAGTCTAGGGAATGAAGTGGCCAGAACTGAGTCCAGTGTTTGGGAGCTGGAAGGTGAAGAGGCCTATGGAAGGAGACCAAGGAGGAGTGGCTGCACAGATAGGAGAAGAATCTTGAGGAGCCAGACATGTAAAGGATCCCAAGGAGCAGAGAGGTTGCCTCCACCACGTGCTGCTGACAGGCCAGGTTAGAAGAGAACCAGGAGCATCACTGGATTTATCACAAGGGTGAATACCATGAAGTCTTGCAGTGGGGTCAAGAGGAAAATGAAGAGGGATTACAGCAAGACGAGGATGGCAAGGATAGATAGTGCTTTCAAAGAGTTTGGTTGTTAAAGGAAGTAGAGGAAAGGGAAGGGAGTCACAGAGATGCGTGTCTCACTGAGGGTCTTCATGAGAGAGAGATGGCAGCGTGTTTAGATCTTGATAAGAATGATGTAGTGGAGAGTGAAAAATAAATTATGCAGGAAAGAACTGTGGCTTTGGTGCCAGGTGGAGGGGCTGGCCTCCACTGAGAATAGGAATCCCCTCCATATAACTGGAAGGAAGGTAGGATGCCCCAGGCAGCCACAATAGTCACTGCTTGTGTAACCTCCCACATGACTGCTTTTATCTCGTCACAAAGGGAAGCAAGGTTATCAATTGCTAGGAAGGAAGGGAAGGGCACTGGAGGCTCAAAGAGATAAGAGGTGTGCAGAAGTCATCAAGAGTCTTGGGAGGATGAGGCCCAGGGAGAAGTTGTGTGGCAGGCAACCATGACGGAAGTGCTATGGCTGGGAGCAAGATGGCAAAAACACAGGTGCTTGCTGCTCGGCTCCTCTGTGCATGTGGGGTGGGGAGGCAGGGGACAGGCTCAACCTGGCAACAGGTGGTACTTAGCCAAAGGAAGACTGTGAAGCCAAACAGAGGCAAGGGAGTTGAGGATTAATACACAGAGATAATCTTTTTTTTTTTTTAAGATTTTATTTATTTATTTGAGACAGAGAATGAGAGACAGAGAGCATGAGAGGGAGGAGGGTCAGAGGGAGAAGCAGACTCCGTGCCGAGCAGGGAGCCCGATATGGGACTCGATCCCGGGACTCCAGGATCATGACCTGAGCCGAAGGCAGTTGCTTAACCAACTGAGCCACCCAGGCGCCCTACACAGAGATAATCTTAATAATAGTCATGACAGATAGGTGTTTAAGGAGGAAAGAGAGTGTAAAGGAGGGCTGGTCAGCCGGAAGGGCTGTTGACTTGGGTCACAAAGTTATCAGCAACAACAACCTCTAGAGCAGGGTCCAGAACTGGGTTACATTTCTCTTTGGGGGTACACAAAGACTTTAAGGGAGCTAAAGCACGTGGGTGGTATAAAGGAAATCAATTTCCAGATCTTCCATACATCATCAAAGTGAGCTGCTTTCAGTCCTAGACAATGGATGTCCTAGACAATGGAGGACCCATGGAAAGAGACTAAGAGACTCCTGGATCATGGCCCAGTGGATGTTGAAAATCACACAGGTGTTGGGAAAGGCTCTGCTTGGACTGATCCCAGCTGAACCCCAAGTGATCCCCAACACAGGGAGGAACACAGGTGAGGTTGGACTGCTGCCTACATCAAGGCCCATTGGGATGCCTGCCAGGGCTACACACACTGCCTGGTGTGCTGAACCCAGACACTCTGTGTTCCCCTGAGATTGCTGGTTTGGCTTTGGGTCTGCACAAAACAACTTCTTTTCTTGATATTGCTGCAGGGTCATCCTAGGACAGCCATCACCTTACCCCATGAAACGTTACTTGCATCAGCCCAGCACACAGCACTGTACAAGAAGACCAGCTGAGTGCCCACCTCTGGGCTAGTCACTTCAGCTGTCCCCAAGGAATTCTGAAAAAAAAAATGTGGCTAGCTCATACATTTTAAGTTGATAGGTAAAATTTGTCATCCTAATTTAAAATAGTTGCCAAGAATGTAATTGCTAGCATATATTGACATTATTAAACAAAAGCATTTCATCATTCTTTTAAATCTATACACTTATATTTAAATACTGTAGTATTAATTCATCTAAAATACATATAAAGCTCTTTTTCAGATATCTGAGCAGGAGGACACATGTCTTGCTGCCTGACCTCTAACCCCTACAATGGGCATCTGATCCGGGACCCTGGGAGGGATGGCTCCTGACTGAGTGCAGGAGAATTAAAAATTAAAGGGAGGCTGGCTAGGCTGTCTCCTATAGGAATGAAAGAGACACAAGGCAGGAGATGCCCAGAGAGGGGCTGAGGTGGCCCAGGTAGGCAACAACAGGAAGCAGCAGTGGTTCTCAGGGCAAGGGGCTGTTCTGGGGCACAGGGCAATGCCAAAGGGGCAGGCACAGCACTTTTCAGGTGGACAGCTGTCCTAGGACAACCCAGTGTAACCTCACAGTGAGTACCAAGAGGAGAGGCTGTTCTGTGAAAGAGAATGTAAAGTGCAGAAGCCAGCAGGGTCAGTTTTGAAATTTGAATTTATTATCAACATTTGAGAGTTGAGAATTTTTCATAGAAAAATAGTGATACCTGTTTTGTTTTTTTTTTGGAAAAATCAAATAAGTTCATACACCAAGCCTACTTCCCTGCAGGGAGAAGACGCATTGCAGCCAGACAGGTATTGCCCTCCCTCTGACCCAGTGCACCCTGCCCTCTCTCTATGCCCACAACCTGCCCTTCCTGCACCCCCACACCTGCTCTCCCTGGGCCCAGCACACCTGCTCTTCCTCTAATCCACCACACCTACCCTCTCTACCACCTGCCTTCCTTAAACCCACCACCACTGGGGTCAGTGTTCACTTATCCCCAACTAGCACTCTTGATGGTTGTCATTTTGCTGCTGATGCCTGCGAACTGCCCCAGGTGAGACTTTAAATTTGGACACTCAACCTAGAGACTTGTCCCAGCCATCTCTGATAGATGGGAAAGTGCTTGGGCCTGTGAGGAATTACCCACTCCTGGTCAGATTCTTTTTATGTGAGATTTAATATGTGCCCCAGGCAAATACTAAGGACAGCTTGCATCTTCACAGGGGATCCTGAGAGTAGAGAGGGTGGGATTGTAGTTCTGCAGTGGCAGGCATATTGATAATGGTAGGGGAACACCTCTCGATGAAGACTTGGCCCAGCCCAGCACATGTGCAGGTGGTCACCCAGCATCTTGTCCAGGTGCAGGTTCTGACTTGGCAGGTCTGGGTAGCCAAGGCATGCATTTGTACATGCCACCCAGACTCCACTCGAGATGGAGGGGCTGCTCATTGTCAATGCAACGCATTCCTTTTCTTCTTCCTGGAACTCCTATCATTGCTCCTATCATTCCATGCCTGGTCTCCTGGGTCTCACCAAATCTCTTATCTTTTTTCATGATTCTGTTCCTTTGTACTTTTGCTCTGTACTTTTAGTTAGCTCTTTCACTTGGCTTCAAACCCACTAACTCAGGCCTAACATTGACTTTTCTTCAATTCATTATTCAACATTTTTTAAAAGTTATGGGTTTTAGTTCCAGAAAGTATTTTTTGCTCAATGATTAAAACCTCCCTGACTGTTCTTACAATTTATTGTTTGTTTTCCTATGTCTCTGGGATATGCTGTGATCAACCTTCTCTGAGGCTATTGGTGCCCCAATGTGTGACTTGTTTTTCTAAGGAGTGCCATGGAGCTAGGATCTGGCAGTGTAGAGGTCAGTCCTTGGGTCATGGAAGGTGAAGGACCCTCAGCCTAGGCACTGCAGGGCCCCTCAGAGGCCATTCTCTTTGGGAAGGGGGAAGCCCCTCCCAAGGAAGTCGTGCACTGCCCCAAGGGGCTGACTTCCTACCTGACAGCCTGCCAGTACCACAGTGATCCAACTGCAGGAGCTCCGCCAATCTAATGGGGAAAACAGCATCTCTCTGCTGCTATCATTTCTGTTTCTCTAACCCAGTGCATTCTCAGCTTGCACCAAGTCCAGACCCACCTTCTCCAGAACCTGAACTGTTAATTGCTACAAATGCTCATGTTATTAAACCCAACTGCAATCTGCTGGACCAGGTTCGACCCTCCACATTATTTTGATCCTGGATGTTTTAAGAAAAGATGAATGAAAACAAAATGAGATTATGTAAATAACAAAAGCAAATGTGAAATGCTTCTGACTTTTAATACCCTGCAAGAGCATTTTTCTTTGTCAGGGGTTACAGCAGTCTGCCCTCTGCCCTAGCACCTCCTGCAGGGCAGCTAGCAGGGAGGATACTACAAAGACCTAAAGGAAAAAGGTACATGAGAACATGCCATGAAAAACTGACTTTCATCAAGGCTGAATGATAATACAGATAATGATGAGGAGCCAAGAAGTCAGAGAAAACCCACAAAACTATGTGCATAAATTACCATCCTTTGAATTCAACATCCAGGACAAGAATAATCACATTCTAACTTGAAAATAGCCTGAGAATTCCTGTTCAAGCAAAAGAGGCTGAAAAGATAAGGTTTAAAGGGAGAAAGGTTGTCAGGGAATTCTCAGTCATTAACGATGTATTGCAGGTTTCCAAAAATTCTCTAGTATAATGTACTGGGGAGACCTAAGAAGGTGCCTACAAAAGCAGGTCTGAGTTCATGTGTGGCTCCCACAGCTCCTTATCAACTGTAGACAGGAAGGGGAAGGACGGTGAGGCACAGATGTTAATGGAATTACCGTGTATGGAAATATTTGTTAAGGCCGAGAAAGACAAATACCATATGATTTCACTCATAAATGGAATCTAAAACAACAACAACAAATGAATAAACAAACAAAAAGCAGAATCAGACTATAGGTCTGTATTTATAAAATTTATATAATACATTTATAAAATGTGTTTATAAAATACAGAGAACAAACTGATGGTTGCCAGAGGGGAGGAGGGTAGGGGGTTGGACAGAATGGGTGAAAGGGAGTGGGAGATACTGGCTTTCAGTTATGGAATGAATAAATCAAGGAAATAAAAGGCACAGCATAAAGGATATAATTATGATATAATAATAGGAATGTATTGGGACAGATGGCAGTTACACTTGTGGTGAACACAGCATAATGTGTAAACTTGTCAAATCTCTATGTTTTACACCCGAAACTAATGTAACATTGTGTGTCAACTATACTAAAAAAAAAAAAAAAAAAGAATACACTCAAAGCTATGAACATTGAGTTATGTATAGAATTGTTGAATCATTATATTGTATAAACATAACACTGTATGTTAACTATACTTCAATTAAAAAAATAAAAATTAAAGGGGCTCCTGAGTGGCTCAGTCAGTTAAGTGTATGACTCTTAATCTAGGCTCAGGTCTTGCCTCTCATGGTCGTAAGTTCGAGCCCCACACCGGGCTCCATGCTGGGTGTGGAGCCTACTTAAAAATTAATTAATTAATTAATTAAAAATTAAAGACAAAACAAAAAGGAAATATTTCCAAACCAACTGATAGAGAACCACCATCCAAAACCCCCAGTGCCTCCCACGGCCTCAGCCCTTTGGGCCCCGCTCTGCCCCAAGCAAGTGAGGAATTAACAATGACACAGAGAGTTAGGAGAGAGAGGGCTTCAAGCTTCCTGATTCAGAGGCTCCATGTCTGTTCTGATTGCCCTAAACAATGATGGAATATCAATATTAAGTTGACCTAATAATGTTTATAATTGTTTAATAGTATTATATATTATATATATTATTATATATTATATATATAACAATTATATATATATAATTGTTTAATAGTATTACCATTAAAGATTAGCAAAAGTCAAAGTGAAGGGGAGAGCCCAAGGAATAAGGAAAATTTAAAGGAGCAAATCTAATCCCAAAAACCCCTGGGGTGCTCTTCCAAAGCTTGGCTGTGCTCATGTTGTAATTTTCACTGAAGACCCATCCAGCCAAATTAGAGAGATAAGCCCATCTATGATCTAGTTCTTTTGACTCTGGATACTGTGAAATAAGCAAAAATTCAATAGCATGATCCTGCCAGTTAGAATTTAAGTCTTTTGCATTTCCTAAATTATTTGGTGTTCTTCTCTGACCATTGGAAGAAGAGAAATGCCATGAATAAATGTGAATAGTGCTTCCTACCTGCCGCTCTCAGCCCACAGTTAACAATATGCCTACTGGAGGAATGCCCCCCCAACCTAAAGACACACTCCAGAGAGAAGACACCACCCAGGAAGAGATGGGCTTTGTTTTGTCTCTCCAACTCACTGCCTTGGAATAATGGAATCATGCTCATAATTTTCTAAAGAAACTTTGAGTAGATGCCTCACAACCTTGTCAGGCACAGCCTTGGTCTCCCTGCCAGCATGTCTGCCAGCATTCCTAGTCATTGGAAATGCTGAATGCATCATCAGCTTTCTGACCCTTTTTAATGAAGTTTCCACACATGTTAAAATCTCCACAGACATGTGTCATGTTGACATGGAGGATGACTTTGGCCAGAGCATGTTCTCACCGCAGAATGAGGTTGGGCTGAAACAGGGTATCCTCTGCACACTGGGCAGCAGGGACCTGGGTTGCAGCTCCAGTGTGTTCACTGCATATCTGATGGCCACAGGCAGGCAAACCTATCTCTACCCCTGTATTGACCTGACAGTATTTCCACAAAATTTTCTTGGGTCTTCTTGTTCAGCCCCCAGGAAAATAGCAAAGCTGAGAACATGGGAATGTCACCAACATAAAATTCCACCCACCAGCCAGACCTCTTAGGGTTCTCCAGACTAAGGTGGCTTCAGATCTGTTTGGGCCCTCCAGACTAAGGTGAAGACCTGGGTGGCTCTCCATGTTCTCCTCTGATGCAGCCACTGTGGACACCACCTGCCAACCTGCTGAGTCACAGAACGGATTTGGCAGTTTTAGAAAGCTGCCTGCCAATTTATGCAATAGCTGTATCCTTGGTCTCTCAGCATTTGGTGTCTGTCCATGTTGACTCACAAAGCCAAGATCTTTCCCTTGGTCCCTTCCATAGTGGACCATCAAAGGAATGGATATGCCCCAGATTCATGGGGGTAGTCCTCTCAGTACAGGGAAGGATGGACATGATCCTGGAGGTTAAGGGATGGAACAGAGGGTGTCACGTTGATCTATGTTTTATTTCTTAAAAATAAAACAAACAAGAAAACCCGAGGCAAAAAGAATGAATGTTTGAATTTCCTCATTTCGGGTGGTTAGCATACAGATATTGGTTATACTATCCTCCGTGATTCTCTTGATTTTTTTAATTTCAATTTTAGGTAACAAAATTAATTGTTAAAATGAAAACATCAGAAGTGTCATATATTTAGAAAATGGAGGAGCTTAAATTTCTAACAATAGGTACCCTCTCATCCACTCCCAGAGAGGATCTGGGTCCTGAAACCTAGAAGCTTCCCCAGGAGGCAGGGTGTAGCAGCTTCATAACATGCAGAGCCCCAAGGGCAGATCAGGGTTTGGCTGTGGCCGCACTGTGTGGCCTCATGGGTTCACACACGCTGGGTCTTCTGGAGACTACCTCATCTGAGAATGGAAGGCACACACAAGCTGACCTGGCATTTCAGAAGCCCAGGGCCCAGCTGCCTTAGTCCGCTCGAGAAATGCCGCTGCCCTTGGCCTTCTGTGGGGCCACAGCATCACAGCCACAGTTATGACAGTGCCTGTTGAGCCCAAACCAGGACATTCTACAACATCTGTGCAACTTCTCTAACTCAGGACTTCATGATAAAGTAATAACAGCCACAAAATCAGCTCAGAATTACCAAACCCAGACTATGGAAGAATAATAGCTAGGTAACTAGAGAGCCAACCTGCAGACAATCTCAGGCAATGAGTGAGTAACATCGAGTGCCAGGTCAGCCTAAGGTCCTGTGGGAGAGAGAAGCACTGCCCTACTTCTCACTGCCAGGTTCTCTGCTCTACTCCCAAGGGTCCCACGTGATTCTCAATGTGATACCAGGGGATGAATGTCATGGGAGCCCCCTTGCACAGGCTGTTGTGCAGGAGTATAGTTGGGCCCTCAACATCACAAGAACAGAGAAAATTCCCCTGTCCAGAATCCAGTCATGAGGAGTGTTCACATATGCTTAGCACACCTGGGACCTCAGGTGTTCATGACAGGACCCCAGGTTCCTATATGCAAGCTCCCATTCCTGCCTTTACATTGTCACACCAGGGATTCACAATTCTGCCGTACACCTATCAGTGATGTCAGAAGACACAGCAGAAATGGGGCTCATCATCCTTGTATAAGTAAGGCTTTTAATGTGTATCCCAATCTCAGCTGCAGTCAGGACCACACAGAGAACTCAAAATCCTGCCCAAGCCAAGCACTCGAAGCCACACAGGCCAGTTAGAACAGCTTCTGTATTCACGGGGAATAAAGGATGAATGTCTTCAACCAGCCTGTCTTTGGTATCTTACAATTTTCTTTAAGAAAGAAAAAAATAAACAGATTGTCTTTTCCATGAGGTGTGGCAGCTCTCAGTTGGGCTAACCCTGAAACAACTAATTACTGATGCACTGCCCCTTGCAGCTGCAGGCCCATGGATTCCAGCCTGCAATGTGGACTCAGCACCCCTGGCCCAGCTGGCCCCATGCTTTGCCATATCTCTCCTCTATAGCTATGAGCGCAGCAAAGGGACAAGTTTCATTCTCTGCTTCCTCTGATGGGCCCAGATCATGTCCAGGCTGAAAGTCGGGTCCTTATCACATGGAGGAATGGTGCAACTCACCATTGTTGCGGTGAATGGGATGTTGTCAATCAAGGATGATGCAATGGCTGAAACCCAGACCACCAGGATGATGGCAGTTGTGAGGCGCTGATCCTCTGGGACCATCTGGAAAGGAGCAGATAATAGCAGTGCTATGTATCATAGCGGCACTGATAAATCACACACACTGAGGATGGTAGGACATGTGGGACTCACAGGGCTGTCAGTCCTTCCTTTCACATAGGAAAAGACCAAGGCAAACCCTGGTGTGCAAACAGAACCAGCCTGGGCTTTCCTGGCTAATACTGGGAGCCTCAGGTGGGTCTACAAGAAACTGAGGAGAGTGATTCCCAGCCACCCCCAAGCCAACCAGCCCCTGGGGAGGGGAGAATGGTAGCCCCATTCTTGGTGGCAGCACACACTGGTTACTTATCTCCCTGCAGAGCCTTGGGGCTGTGCATTCACTTACTAACACTGGTGTCTCTATTGCTCTCCTTAGATGGTTTTAACTGAAAGCTAATAGCAAAATTGCAGGCATCTGTAATTATTTATTCTTTGGAAAAAGTCTCTCTTCATCTCTAGGCTACACAGGATAAAAAATGTTCCCTGCTGTAATTTTTACATAATTTGTGACCTATTCTTACCAGATTTTTTTTTTTTACAAAATCAAAGTAACAGTGGCTGAAGCACATTCTATTGCAGTATTTAATGTACCTTTATTAGCAAAGCAGTCTGCTCTCCAACATATTCTATTAAGTGGAGATGTGCCAGTGCCTAGAAGAAATGGATATATGATGAGAATTTTTTTCAAAGAAACATGTCTTTAAAATGAAAACAAGTGAACATAAGGCTGGTTCAGGCTCTCATGTCTTATAAAGGATCAGACTCAAATACACAATCTATAAATAATTTACTATCAGATAGGCACAGATTCACTGAAAAGAAAGCACAATACCACAGGCAGGAATTTCTCATTGATTTGTGTTACTGTCCACATTAAATTTACATTCAAATGGAATACCATCTCTTTAGGATTGCTGTATAGGAGCACTATTCAACTGTACATAATGAAATGTCACTCCATATAGAAGGTCTTTCAAGTAAATTGCATTTCAAATTTCTTTTTGAAGTTCAACATCACAGAGTTTTAGAAGAATCAAAGAAAATGCATGGTTTTTAAAACTGTCAAAGAAAGAAAGAAAAGATCTCTTTAACTGCAGCATGTAACTATTTTCTCAGTACTACTCAGATTGAGAAAATTGTGTCCAAGGAAACGTAGGAAAGAAGATTAGATGAAGGAGATGTAAGTGCAAGAGCTATCCTGCTCAGGTGCTGCCTTCGTCCCAGCCAGGGAAGGGATGTTCTGCTGCCCACGATGGATCCTGAAAGTAAGCACCAATACAGAACCAAACGTGGGCATGACACGGCTGCCTTGCACCTCTCAAATATGGCCTTTGTACTGTGATGTCACCATGCTGAATGACTATAAATATTGAAAACATCAGCTTGGCCATGTTTAAATACAAGTTTACAACTTCCCTATCCACATGTAGAGCTGTTGGTTAGCCTTCATTTAAAAGCTGTGGAACCCAAATGTTGGGTTGTTTTTTTTTTTTTAATCACAATTCTCAATCAAGTTTGCTATTATATCAAGAAAATCATTAGGATAAATCTATTTAGATAACTCTGTTCATAAATCTAGTCAGCAGTGTTGGCATTAGAAATTAAATCATTCTTTATTGTAGGGGCTGTCCTATACATTGTGGGATGTTTACCATCCCTGGCTTCCAGTCCCCAATGTGACAACCAAAAATGTCTCCAAAAAGTTCCAATGGTGCCACAAAATCAGCCCTGACCACCTGACAAGAATCACTGATTTATAATAATCCATAAATAAATAAAATTTTTAATTTGCAAAACACAATTAAATGTAGTCACATCTTTTATTTCATTCTATACTATTAATTGAAAGACATGTATCATATGATCTCACTGATATGAGGAATTTTTTTTTTCTCCCCCTTTCTTTCCCTTCTTTTTTTTATTGTTATGTTAATCACCATACATTACATCATTAGTTTTTGATGTAGTGTTCCATGATTCATTGTTTGTGCATAACACCCAGTGCTCCACACAGAACGTGCCCTCTTTAATACCCATCACCAGGCTAACCCATCCTCCCATCCCTTTCCCCTCTAGAACCCTCAGTTTGTTTTTCAGAGTCCATCGTCTCTCATGGTTCGTCTCCCCCTCCGATTTCACCCCCCTTCATTTTTCCCCTCCTACTATCTTCTTCTTTTTTTTTTTCTTAACATATAATGTATTATTTGTTTCAGAGGTACAGGTCTGTGATTCACCAGTCTTACACAATTCACAGCGCTCACCATAGCACATACCTTCCCCAATGTCTATCACCCAGCCACCCCATCCCTCCCACCCCACCCCCCACTCCAGCAACACTCAGGGAGGGATGGGGTGGCTGGGTGATAGACATTGGGGAAGGTATGTGCTATGGTGAGCGCTGTGAATTGTGTAAGACTGGTGAATCACAGACCTGTACCTCTGAAACAAATAATGCATTATATGTTAAGAAAAAAAAAAAAAGATAGCAGGAGGGGAAAAATGAAGGGGGGGGAATCAGAGCAGGAGACGAACCATAAGAGACTATGAACTCTGAGAAACAAACTGAGGGTTCTAGAGGGGAGGGGGATGGGGGGATGGATTAGCCTGGTGATGGGCATTACAGAGGGCACGTACTGAATGGAGCACTGGGTGTTATATGCAAACAATGAATCATGGAACACTACATCAAATACTAATGATGTAAAGTATGGTGATTAACATAACATAATAAAAAAAAGCCAGAGGTCTAAACCAGATTAAAACTTCCTGCTAGATATCAAATAGAGATGATTATATATGAGTATATACATACACATACATACACATACATACACAGTATTATGTCCACACCTTGATGTGAACCTATAAACAACTATCTATTTATATATTAATATCATATAATTAACCCACATATCAACATTCATGGTATGCAGTGTAAGACAACATAAAGGAAAAGCTTCAAAATACTTGAACATTGTAGGGGCGCCTGGGTGGCTCAGTTGGTTAAGCGACTGCCTTCGGCTCAGGTCATGATCCTGGAGTCCCGGGATCGAGTCCCACATCGGGCTCCCTGCTCAGCAAGGAGTCTGCTTCTCCCTCTGACCCTCCTTTCTCTCATGTTCTCTGTCTCTCATTCTCTCTCTCTCAAATAAATAAAATCTTAAAAAAAAATTTAAAAAAAAAATACTTGAACATTGTATCTACTAACTCGGTTCAAAGTAACTGGTTTCTTAATTTAAAAAAGTCAAATCAAATCAAAATAGAACTATCTAATAAGAACTCTTTTATAAAATGGCAAATGAAATAAATATGTGACACTTAACCAACCCCTTCAGACTGGATGACATATATTGTTCTATTTTCAATTCACTGACCTTTCCTTCCTTTCCAATTCATTCTGTTATTGAACCCATAAAGTTTTTTTAATGAAAGTGTTATATTTTTTAAGCTCTGAGCTTTGCATTTGCTTCTATTTTATAATTTCTGTTTCGTTGACTGTTTCTTTTGCTGTGCAAAAGCTTTTTACCTTAGACGAACCATGAGAGACGATAGACTCTGAAAAACAAACTGAGGGTTCTGCGGGGGGGGGAGGATGGGTTAGCCTGGTGGTGGGTATTGAGGAGGGCACATTCTGCATGGAGCACTGGGTGTTGTGCACAAACAATGAATCATGGAACACTTCATCTAAAACTAATGATGTAATGTATGGAGATTAACATAAGAATAAAATTTAAAAAAAATGAAAAAACAAAAAAAGCTTTTTACCTTGATGAAGTCCCAATAGTTCATTTTTGCCCTTGCTTCCCTTGCCTTTGGCGATGTTTCTAGGAAGAAATTGCTGCGGCTGAGGTCAAAGAGGTTGCTGCCTGTGTTCTCCTTTAGGATTTGGATGGACTCCTGTTTCACATTTAGGTCTTTCAACCATTTGGAGTCTATTTTTGTGTGTGGTGTAAGGAAATGGTCCGGTTTCATTCTTCTGCATGTGGCTATCCAATTTTCCCAACACCATTTGTTGAAGAGACTGTCTTTTTTCCATTGGACATTCTATAATTTCTGTTTCTCTCCTAAAGATTCCTATCTTTTCATTCATTTCAAATTCATTTTTCTTTACCTCATTGAGCATGTTATAATAGATAGTTAAAATTCTTTGGTCATTTCAACATCTGGATCATGTTGGGGTTAAGATCTATTTATTGTTTTTTTTTCCTTTTAGAATTAATTACATATTCCTCATTCTTTGTATGTTGAGTTCTTTGGCATCGTCTCATGGATATTGTCAATGTTAAGATATGTAGACTCCGGGTCCTGTTATAATCTTCTGGAGATTATTTTCTTTTTCAGTTAGAAGTTAAGTTCAGACCACAATCTCTGTCTCACTTTCCATGGATAATGGTTCAAATTCATATTTCCCATGATAGTTTCAGTCTGTCTCACATATGCTGAGTTCAGCACTTGGAAACTTGTGCAGATGGGTCAAGTTTCTGTTGAGTTCTTTAAACCTACCTATGTTGATTTGTGCCTGTCCAGCATACAGGAGTTAGAGACTTGTGTGAATGGTTCTAATCTCAAATAGTTCTCTAGGCCTTCACTAGGCTGGTTTGGGTCTGTACCACACATGCATTGTTCAGAATTGTACATTTTCATGCATGGAATTGGGGGTGTAGAACTCTCCTCTGAGATTCCCTCATTCTCTAGCCCACAGATGCTACTTTCTCTGGCTTCTCTGGGTGGAAAGGTGAGGATACTGTGGGAGTGCCAGGCATTTATGCCACCATGCTGTGCTATGACTGAAGCCTGCCTGTCCTGGAGGGAAATCCAGGAGAGAGAAAAAAAATCACCCCAAGAGGGTCACTTCTCCAAGTATGAATTCCCTTCCACAATCCACCTGGTTTTGTTTATTTTTCAGAGTCCATGGGTACTTGGTTTTTGTATTTTGTCCACAGTTTCAGTTGCAATCAGAGAGAGGAATAAACTTTAATAGGTTTATACCCCAAAGAACAGCTAGAATTCAATATTCTTTCTTATTATGTAACTCAGTTAAAACACTCTTCCTTCAGCTAACTTCTAGATTTAAAAAATAGATTAAATGTGCTATTTCTCCTCTGCCAGATCCTCTGCAATTGATCTGTGCACCCATAATCACCACCCAGGGATCCGGACAGGGGCATAGCTAGACCTAGTGTCCATCCTAGAGCCCTCTGCGGGGTAACGGACGGAGGTCAGCATGAGTCACACAGCAACTCTGGATAAAGAGAGAAGGATGCTAGTCAACCTGAATCCTGTCAGAATTTGAAAGGAAATGCCTAAAAGTCCCATGACCATTAATTGAACCAAGGTGGAAGCCCAAGTATGTCAGTATTCAAGAGGTCAAATAGAAAGTCATGTGCTCTTTGGGGTCCTTTTAACAGATAATCTTTGATCTACCTTTCCCTCCTGTCTTTTTTTCCCCCCTTTTTCATGATATCTCATCTTATTTTAAAATCATCTCCATCAAAATCTGACCTGATCAAAACACACACACCTACCCCCCCACACACACACTCTGATTTTTAAAACCTCTAAAATATATTGAAAGTTCTGACATTTTTTTTAAGATTTTATTTATTTATTTGACAGAGAGAGAGAGATCACAAGTAGGCAGACAGGCAGGCAGAGGGAGAGGGAGAAGCAGGCTCCCTGCTGAGTACAGAGCCCGATGTGGGGCTCGATCCCAGGACCCTGGGATCATGACCTGAGCCAAAGGCAGATGCTTAACCATCTGAGCCACCCAGGCGTCCCAAAAGTTCTGACATTTTAACAGCTGATACATTCAGCTATTTTCACAAACATTTGGAATACATTATAATTGAAATTATTCTAACAACTTAAATTACAGCACTATTTTTAGAGAATATCACAGTTAGGTTAAAAACAGATTATTGAAATTGATAAAGAGCTCATTATAAATCCTTTTTGCTGTAAACATCCAAAAACGAAAATACCTATGTATCCATTTTTCCCCAGAATTATGCATGTTTCTTCCCAGTGAACTCACTAGCAATCTTGTTTGTAAATGACCCTCATGTTCAGGTGCCTGGCAGAAAAGCTAGACGACCACTCTCATTCTCTAAAAATAAACTTCTTATGTTGTTCCCTTACACTCAATCAGAGATCCATTCAAGGCATTTATAATTTAAAAACTAATTCCATCTATTTTTATATTCCATGTAAGAGATACATTAGAAGAGACTTGAATACTTATTGAAAAACACTAAAGCAATAAAATTAAATAAAAATTTTTATTAACTGTTTTTGGTAGTAATAGTGCTGTGTTTTCCTCTGTTTTAATTTGCTATTTTTATTTTTTAAGGGGGTGGTTTCTATATTTGTTATTTTCCCCCCAAAGGCAAGAAGAATGAGCCATTGGTATTTTTGAACTTGTAATCTGAATATATATTGGTGGTCAATCTCTGCCCCTCAGATGTAGGCAACTGTGCTCTCTGCCAGAACTCCTCAAAATTAATTTTTCCAGTGAATGAACACTCTTTCAGTCATTCACATTATGTTACTTCTCATTTGATCTTAATTTTTCTTAACACAGTTGAGAATATAAGAAATGTATGACCTTTATGTTATAAACTTCAGGGCTTATGAATAAATGTAACTTATGCCAAAAAGTAACTTATATACAAGAAAATGATGGGTAGCCAAGGAGAACTCGGAATGTTGCAGTGAAGTTTAGTTTGGCATTTGGCATGAGTTATTAACCATTAACATGAAATCATTAAATGAAACCTACAAATTAGAGACTTTATCCCTCTTATTATTAGCACTATTACTATTTTCAGTGACAGACTCTTGGCATAGCTAAAGATGTCCCACTGACAAAGACACAAATAAATCTAGATGCACAGGAAGACTTTCCAAACATCCTGGACACCCAAAGAAGGAAATGGATACAAAGCATGAACATGCCTAAAAGGGTAACTCATTGCTTAGGAACCAAGAAATCACCAAAGCTTCCTAATATTGCCTAAAGATTACAATTCTTTTCTCTTTCTTCTCGGTTTAAGACTCTGATAAAAATATCCTCACAAGAAGCCTTCTTAGATGAATCCATCCAAGAACGACTCTCCACACAACACCTGTGATAATTATTGTGACTGACTATTGTATCTCTGGACACACAGTTCCATTTATAAACATAAATATTTTATAAATGTAAAATCCTCATAAACCAATATTCCAGATTGCTCAGTCCCATTCATTCCTTTATTCATTTGACAAATGTTTATTGAGTGCATATTATGTGCCAGGCACTGTTGGGCAGCCGGCAGCATGCTTAGGAGGAGCACCCAGGTAGAACTGACAAGTACAAATACACATTCACCTAGTAAGAAGGCCATTGGGTCTGGATTCAGTGAACAAGTGAACATATGATGGAAAATAATGTGAGTGGTAGCTGCAGCCAGATCATTCATGTTTAATAAGCTTTGGTTGAGGTTTTGGATTTCATTTCAAGTGCAACGAGGACAACACACTGCTGTGAAAACACCAAATGTTATTGTTCTTGCCAAACATTCTAAGAAAATGAATGGCATTTGCAGCAGTACAGAAGGATGTCTGCCGCTCAAACGTTTTTCCAGAAAGATCCAAGAAGTACTTGAAGGCTAACTTTTCAATATCACAGGGCAAAAGTGGAAACAGTGTCTCCTTCAAGATTTTCAAACCAAAGCCTACCACCTGAGAAGTCAATAAATCTACTTAATGTCTCTCAACTCCCTAAAACAGCCAATTCTTGTTTCATTCTTATGATTATGAAGATAGGTTTAGTTATTTTTTTTAATGTTTAAGGTAATAATTAAGAAAATACAAATATTATCTATAGCTCAAAACACATGGGAAAATAGATATAAAAGCATTTTAACAATATACTTCATCAGTAGATGGGAAAAGGAAATACCAAGGAAATGCAACAATATATCAAATATAGGACATAACAGTAAATAGTTTAAAATTAGATCCAAATGTATGTTCTTTACTGGAAACCAACTAAAAACAAAATGACAGAGATTCAAAATAAGTGAATGAGCAATTTCAGGAGACTTCCAGTCCAAACAGAATGGTATAGACCCCCTTCTACCTGCTCATCTCTGCTAAGCACAACTATAAACCCTGGAAATAAATCAAGAGACAACTAAAGGAGAACTCTTAAAGGTGGTAATAGGAAAGTAAACTGGTTTGGTACTTCAGGATAGGAAGAATTATCAACAGCAGGACATCATCTGTCTCCCAGAACCAACATTTTCTGACCCCCCCAACATAGCAAGAGAAGGCAGTCACATGGGCTTGTTCCTCCCCTGGGTGGAACAGGATCCTTCTGACAATACCAGGTGATTATGGCTCCCCTAACAAGGAATATCAGTAGAAGTCCTGCCAACAAAGGTGGCCAGGAAAGCTGTCCTCCCCTGCTGAGAAATACCTGGCAGGGACTCAGATCCTACAGAGAGATGCCACTGTAACACAAACCTGGGATCTCAGTCCTTTGGACACCAGGCCTGAAACCCCCTTCTCTGCCAAGAGATACCTAGGGCAGCTGTGGGACACTGATTGGGGTATCCTATCAGAGTGCATGGCCCAAAAAATGTTCTGAGGCCCCCACGGAAAGGGGATCCCACTATAACAACACCCACTCAGGAGGCCTCTTCATTCCTGCAGGCCTGAGACTCCTCTTCTCCAACATAGAAAAACCCAGGCAGCCCAACCTGGGGAAAACCCTTCTACCTCCTCTTTGAAAATTAAACTGTCATTAATACCATAGACCACAGGCCAGAACCTGAGGGCTAAACTTAAAACAGGATGACTGCCTGCTGATATAAAAGATTTCTGTATGATTCAAAGTCCCCTAAAATAATGGATAAAATATTCAGGATGCAACCAAAAGTCACCTACTATATCAGAAACCAAAAAACAAAACAAAACAACAACAAAGAAAAACAGCTTGAATGACAAAGGACAATCAAATTGACATCAACACTGAGATAAATCAGATGTTGGATTATCTAAACAGGATTTTAAAGCAGCCATCATAAAAATGTCCCAGTAATTATAAATTCTCTTGAAAAAAATTTTTTAAAAAAATATAAAATCAGATGAAGAAATAGAGCTTATTTTTTTAAGGACCACATGGAAATTATAGAGCTAAAAAATAAAGTAACAAATCTTAAAAAAAAATTCTTAGTATGGGCTCATGGTAAGAGTGGATATAACAGAGGAAATAATCAGTGAATTTGAAGACAGATTAATAGAATTCACCCAATCTGAACAACAGAGAGAAACATGTGTGTATACAACAAACTATTCTTTTCCTCATGGGTTTTATATATTTTATAATTAAAACAAAAATTATAATATCTGATACTCAAGATAATGATATTTAAACACAGAGTAGATTAAAGAAATCACAACAGAAATGAGGTTTTCACACTTCACTCAAAGCAGTAAATGATAATACCAGTAAACTCTAATAAGTCACAAATGTATATTGAACTCTCAGTGCAACCACTACAAAAACTATACAAAGAGATATACTCAAATATACTATAAATAAATCAAGATATAACCCAAAAAAGCTCAAGGAAGTCAAGGAAAGAGAAACATAAAAACTAGAAACCAAAGAAAGAAACAGAATATAAATAAGCGGCAGATTTAAATCCTAATTTAAGTAAATTTTAAAAATAACCTAACTACATGCTATTTGCAAAAAATTCATTTCTAAGTCGACAATATGGGAAGATTGAAAGTAGAATGGCAGGAAAAGATATATCACACACACAAAAACTAAGTGATTATATTAATATCAGCTAGATTTAAGAACAAAGAAAATTAGTAGAGACAAAGAAGATCATTAAATAATGATAAATGTATCACTTCAATGGGAAGACATAACAATCCTAAATGTGTACACAGGGAATAATAAAACAGCAAAAAACTGGTAGAGCTAAAAGAAAAAATAGACAAATCCATGCTTGTAGTAGGGGGCTTCGACAACCCCCTTTCAGCATCTAATAGAACTACTAGATATAAAAATTGTTGAAGATATAGAAAAATTAAACAACATTGGACCAAAAAGATTTTATTCACATATATGGAACATTCCAGCCAACAACAGAATACACTTCTTTTTCAAGTTCTCATAGAAGATTTGCCAAGAGACCATATTCTGGGTCATAAAACAAATCTCAACAAGTGTTAAAGAATGGAAATCATACATTCTATGTTCTCCAACCATAATGATGGAATAAAAATAGAAATCAGTAACAGGAAGACAATAGAAAAACCTCTAAAACATATGAAAACTAAACAACATACTTCTAATTATTCCATGGGTCAATGAAGAAGGCTCAAAGTAAAATTTAAAATACAGATAACTGAATGGTAATAAAAATACAACATATCAAAATGCATAGGATGCAGTTGAAGCAGAACTGAAAGGAAATTTTATAGCACTAAATGTTAACATTAGAAAAGAGGAGAACTTTCAAATCAGTAATCTAAATTCCTACTTCACCCTGCAAGGCTTCAACCAGCCCCATCATTTATTGATTTACAGATTTCACTTTCCAATCCTTGGTTTCCTCCCCAGTTCCTTTGACAGGAATTCCTTCTGTTATTCCTGATGAAGGAAGTACATCATAACAGAATCCACTGGTCTTAACATGTGCTCCACTACCCAGAAGCACTGGACTTGATAGAATTGTGGCCTGCTGAAAGTTCAGCTGCGCTACCTGCTGCTGCAAGCCCAAACTCTGAAAAGTTGCGGTGTCCTCCTACATTATGCAGTGTATGCTTTAAACAAATGAACAATATATGTATGTCACTATCTCCTGCATACCTACTGGAAAGCATGAGTGCAGGAACCAAAGGGTAGAGATGGGAGGGTTCCTCCTTGCTATTATACCCAGTAACCCAGTTAATGAATTTTTGCTCCCTGTCTCTACAGTCTTGAGCTCAGGGAATGCAGCTAACAGAGAACACAATGAAAGTGCTGCTATGTTGGAAGCTGAGAGCACTCTGTGGCCTTTTGGGATCCTCATATGCTGTAACCATCAAGCAGACAAGAGGAGTCCATCTGCTATCCAGGATGACCAGTCCCAGTTATCAGAGGGAGCTGGGCTGCTGTTCCCTCAGAGAGGCAAGGAGCACTGTCCAGTGCATTCACATAGGTGCATTCACGTAGGTGCTTCCTTGCATTCTGTCAGTCCTAATCCATGGACACCTGGGCACTCCAGTGAAGACATGACCACCAAGGACTCAGAACCTATAGAAATGAAGGTTTGGGTCACCTCCAACAGTGAATAAAATCCATGTAGCTGAGGTGGTGGCAGGGTAAGGCAAAGATGGTATTAGAGAAGGAAGTTGATTAACAATCCAGGCTTCATGTCATCTATAGAAGCTGGGACCAAAGCAGATATGTGTTATGGTATTTCACTGCTTCTTCCCCCACCCCTGCCCGTTATTATCCATTGCCATGTATGAAGAGCACTAGAGTAGCTAACACTTTAAGTTTCCGGTATAACTGAATCAACATCACCCCACACCGCACAGTAGCTGATGGGATATTATGCAACTCTTGTATTGGGGACAGGTGGTTTTCTCCTGGACTAGGATAAAAATAGATCCTAACAGTCACAAGTGCAGGACTGAACTGGAACAGCCCACATTTGCCCCCAGCCCACTCTCTGCCTTCTCCTTGGCTCTGTGCACCTAGAAGCTGTGCTTCCTGCCTTACCTCAGTCAAGCTCTCCTATCTTCTGGTCTTGTCTGGATCTGGCCAATGGAACACACTGGCAAAACTCAAGAGTTGGGAGAAAGAGGGTCAGGGTATTTAATCTTGTGGCTCCTTCCTGGCCAGGCTGCAGACTATTAGGCAGCATTCTGCTACAAACCAGGGCTGGGCAGCCCTCTCCAGAGCTGCAAATCCCAGCTCTCCCCTTACCCCTTTGGGCCATGCAGTCATGACTTCTATTCCTATCCGGTGCAGAACTTCAACACACCATTCTTTCCCCAAACACTTGACCTTCAAGCACATAATCTCTTTCTTGCTGAGACCCTATGCAGCAAAAAGAGTCAGAAAGAGTCACCCAATTTCAAACATGCTCTTTACAGAGCTGTTTCAGGTGGAAAATAAGTAGAAAATATCCAAAATGCCAGCTGAGCATGGCACAGCCATATGATTATTTAGATGACATAGCAATACATTTACATGAAAAAAAAGACTTTACCAGCAGGTTATTAAAGAATATGTATATTTATGATGTGGAAAATTTTTAATTATATTTTTAATTATAAATTTATGCATGTGCATAAATGATCCTAATTTTTTAAAAAAATTATTCTAATTTTGTTTTAATAAATATACATATAGAAAATAAAATAAAATATTGATTCTCAATGGTGCATAATGTATAAGTATTTTCTTCTTTTTATCTAAATTTTCTAACTTTTATTTTTTATTTTTTTTATTTTATTATGTTATGTTAGTCACCATACAATACATCATTAGTTTTTTGTTTTTTTTTTAAGATTTTATTTATTTGACAGAGAGAGACACAGCGAGAGAGGGAACACAAGCAGGGGGAGCGGGAGAGGGAGAAGCAGGCTTCCCGCCGAGCAGGGAGCCCGATGTGGGGCTTGATCCCAGGACCCTGGGATCATGACCTGAGCCGAAGGCAGGCGCTTAACGACTGAGCCACCCAGGTGCCCCACATCATTAGTTTTTGATGTAGTGATCCATGATCCATTGTTTTCATATAACACCCAGTGCTCCATGCAACATGTGCCCCCCTTAATACCCATCACTGGGATAACCCATCCCCCCACCACCCTCCCCTCTAAAACCCTGTTTCTCAGAGTCCATAGTCTCTCATGGTTCATCTCTCCCTCCGATTTCCCTCCCTTCATTTTTCCCTTCCTTCTCCTAATGTCCTCCATGCTATTCCTTATGTTCCACAAACAAGTGAAATCATATGATAATTGACTTTCTCTGCTTGACTTATTTCACTTAGCATAATCTCCTCCAGTCCCATCCATGTGGATGTAAAAGTTGGGTATTCATCTTTTCTGATGGCTGAGTAATATTCCATTGTATATATGGACCACATCTTCTTTATCCACTCATCTGTTGAAGGGCATCTCGGCTCTTTCCACAGTTTGGCTATTGCAGACATTGCTGCTATGAACATTGGGGTGCATATGGCCCTTCTTTTCATTACATCTGTGTCTTTGGGGTAAATACCCAGGAGTGCAATTGCTGGGTCACAGGGTAGATCTATTTTTTAATTTTTTGAGGAACCTCCACACTGTTTTCCAAAGTGGCTGTACCAACTTGCATTCCCACCAACAGCGGGTTCCCCTTTCTCCACAACCTCTCCAACATTTGTTGTTTCTTTCCCTGTCCATTTTTGCCATTCTAACTGGTGTAAGGTGTTATCTCAATGTGGTTTTGATTTGGATTTCCCTGATGGCTAATGATGATGAACATTTTTTTCATGTCTGTTAGCCATTTGTATGTCTTCTTCAGAGAAGTGTCTTTTCATCTCTTCTGCCCACTTTTTGACTTGATTATTTGTTTTTTGGGTGTTGAGTTTGAGAAGTTCTTTATAGATCTTGGATACCAGCCCTTTATCTGTAGTGTCATTTGCAAATGTCTTCTCCCATTCTGTGGGTTACCTCTTTGTTTTGTTGACTATTTCCTTTGCTGTGCAGAGCTTTTTATCTTGATGAAGTCCCAAAAGTTCATGTTTGCTTTTGTTTCACTAGCTTTTGGAAATGTATCTTGAAAGAAGTTGCTGTGGCCGATGTCAAAGAGGTTACTGCCTATGTTCTCCTCTAGGATTTTGATAGATTCCTCTCTCACATTGAGGTCTTTCATCCATTTTGAGTTTATCTTTGTGTATGGTGTTAGAGAATGCTCGAGTTTCATTCTTCTGCAGGGGGTTGTCCAATTTTCCCAGCACCATTTATTGAAGAGACTGTCTTTTTTCCATTGCATGTTTTTTCCTGCTTTGTCAAAGATTATTTGACCATAGAGTTGAGGGTCCATATCTAGGTTCTCTATTCTGTTCCATTGGTCTATAAGACTGTTTTTGTGCCAGTACCATGCTGTCTTGGTGATCACAGCTTTGTAATATAGCTTGAAATCGGGCAACGTGATGCCCCCAGCTTTGTTTTTCTTTTTCAACATTTCCTTGGTGATTCGGGGTCTTTTCTGATTCCATACAAATTTTAGGATTGTTTGTTCCAGCACTTTGGAAAATGTCAAAGTTTGATCGGGATGGCGTTGAAGGTATAGATTGCTCTGGGTAGCATAGACATTTTAACAATGTTTATTCTTCCGATCCATGAGCATGGAGTATTTTTCCATCTTTTTGTGTCTTCTTCAATTTCTTTCATGAGTGTTCTGAGGTTCCTAGAGTATAGATCCTTTACCTCTTTGGTTAGATTTATTCTGAGGTATCTGATGGTTTTTGGTGCTATTGTAAATGGAATTGTTTCTCTAATTTCTCTTTCTACAGTTGCATTGTTAGTGTATAAGAAAGCCACTGATTTCTATGCATTGATTTTGTATCCTGCCACATTACTGAATTGCTGTATGAGTTCTAGTAATTTGGGGGTGGAGTCTTCTGGGTTTTCCACATAAGGTATCATGTCATCTGTGAAAAGAGAGAGTTTGACTTCTTCTTTGCCAATTTGAATACCTTTTACTCCTTTTTGTTGTCTGATTGCTGTTGCTAGGACTTCTAGTACTATGTTGCTGTTTCAAAAAATAGAAAGAGAAAGAAAACTTCCAAACTCATTCTATGAGGCCAGCATTACCTTAATCCCCAAACCAGGCAAAGACCTCATCAAAAAGGAGAATTTCAGACCGATATCCCTGATGAATATGGATTGCAAAATCCTCAACAAAATCCTAGCTAATAGGATCCAACAATACATTAAAAGGATCATCCACCATGACCAAGTGAGATTTATCCCCGGGATGTAAGCATGGTTCAACATTCACAAATCAATCAATGTGATAGAACACATTAATAAGAGGAGGGAGAAGAACCATATGGTCCTCTCAATTGATGCGGAAAAAGCATTTGACAAAATACAGCATCCTTTCCTGATTAAAACTCTTCAGAGTATAGGGATAGAGGGAAAATTCCTCAAGTTCATAAAATCCATCTATGAAAAACCCACAGCGAATATCATCCTCAGTGGGGAAAAGCTGAAAGCCTTTCCCTTAAGATCAGGAACATGACAAGGATGCCCACTCTCGCCACTAAATTTTCTAACTTTAATAAGTGTGAGTAGTACCCTTTTTGTTAAAGTTAAAATTCTGAAATTTCAATTTTTTTCAAAGAAGCCACTAAGTTTTAAACACTTAAGGAAAACACTTCCACATTCATACTTTTTATTCTATATCTGGAAGATAAGGCCCTAGCAAAGATGATCTCAGAAAGAATCAAATGCAGCAGGTAGATGAGGCAATCAGGAAAGTTTTATCTTGCTTGGCTGGGATTTCAATATGCCACATGCATGCCACCGTGAGAACATGTACAACTGCATGTAAATAAATAATGAAACAAAAAATGAATAAGTAAACCTGGATATCCAATATCAGTAATCATCTCAGGAGGTTTAAAAAGTTGCATTTCTCATTTTGAAATCATTTTAATGGCAATAATCTTAAAATTATGTAAAAATAGTTCCCTGTCCATACAAGAATATGTATCTCATAATTTAACAAGATTTAAGAGAAAATCATAGTTAGAGCATAAATTCACAATCTATGTTACTTAACTGTCAACAATGTCTAATACCAAATTTTAGTTACACTTAATTGCATTTGCAAATCCATAGTTGATAATATATAGAAATTATTATAGAGGAAAGGAAATCAATTTAAGACTAAGTACTTAAATTTTAAAAATCCTATCACTTATTCGGTGGAGAAACTTGAATACAATGGATTAAATCTATGACACACATATCTTGCTAATGGCAAAAACTAATAACCACTGTCTTGTAGGATTTGGATCTTTCAAGATAAGGTCCTTTTGCAGAGTCACTGGAACTTAGCTCCAAGCTTTACATCCTAGGGTGATGGCAAATTCAAAAAAAAAAAAAAATTCCTCTACTGGCTGCACCATCAGAGGGAGAAGGAGGTTGAGGAGGAACCAGTCTGGCCCCACTTGACGCTGCAAAGGAAGCCTGCTGCCTCAGCACCCTGTTTGTACAGAATATACAAGGCCGGCATTTGGCCAAGAGGAGGAATGAAGAGGAATGCCCACAGAAATTGGGGGGGTGGGTAGAAGAAACACTCACCTGGAGGTCAGCCAGGCATGGGGACAGCTTGGATGCTGCCTTCAGACCAAGGTCAGTGCCACAACTGCCAGACTAGACAGCACTTCAGAGTTGGTGGGGAGAGTGGAATAGAACACCAGGACATGTTTCCCTGCCCACAGGGGACAGAGGCCTTGCTAAAGTTGACTTGGCTTCAGGACCAAGAAAGTTGTGCTCTGTAAATAGTCCCCTAAGAGAAGCTGCAGATGGTGGTGCAGGTCCCTCCCAAATGAACACACAAATCCTGGATATAAAACCCAGTGCAAGCCTGGTGATGAGTTTTAAAGAGGGCACGTTCTGCATGGAGCACTGGGTGTTATACGCAAATAATGAAACATGGAACACTACATCAAAAACTAATGATATAATGTATGGTGATTAACATAACATAAAAAAAAAACCCAGTGCAGTAGCAGAATGTGGCTGTTTAGTCCACTCAGCCCTGCCTACCAGGGGGTGGCACTCATGGGGTTGGGGGCACAAGATTTACAATGAGTTCTCCAATGACTAAGGGGTATAGGAGGGGCAGGGAGCTGTCCGGAGCTGCCCAATGAGAATCACTGTGCCCAGAAGTATCCCAGGGAGTGCTATTTGATGTGTTTGATACCAGAGTTTTATTCATAAAATGAAAAGATTCAATCAAATAATCTCTAATATTTCCTGCAATGGAAATTCTATGATCTGTGAGATCCAGTGGACTCCTGGTGACACTGACTGCACACCTATGGAAAGCGTGAGAACCCTTCTGAGTTCTACAAGCTATATAATATTGGCAAACTTTGAAATCATGAAAGAAAAACTGTTTTACTATTCTTTTGACAAATAGGGACTTCCAAGAAAAATTAAAATAGATGAAATGCTTTCTTTTTATGAAGCTTAGATGATTTCATAACTTTAGGAATATTAAAATGTATCTATGATTTGATTTATTCAACAAATCATCACACTTGACACATTACACTTAAATGGAACTTATTGAGGCCATAATTACAAATTGACTAATTATATTTACTTTTTTAATGCTTTTTCCCCCAAATTGAAGTATAAACTGCTGAATTTTAAAAAATCTAGTTCTTAGTTTGCTTCAGTGACATTATAAAAAAATCCATGAAATATCTATAAGCAAAAGAAACTGTCAATCTTAAAGTAAATCTTTCACTCCTCAAATATTCCTAAGCATATACTATGTCTGGGCTCCAAGAGCATATGGGCACACTCCCAACATTTACCATCCATCCCTGTGAAGTCAGACCTCACACAATAACTGGTTTAAAGACTCACCAATAAAATAGACTATGAATTTGGTGACTGAGGAAGGACCTTAATCTGGGAAAGTGACCTTAATCTGAAGGCCAGGAAGGGCATCCTGACTATGGGAAAGCCAGCATACTGCGGATAAAGCCTCAACAGGGCAGTGTGGTGGAACCCCTGAGCAGGCACTGAGGCATCAAATCAGAATGTTTCTAGGTTGAGCATTTTTGCCAGGTCAAGCTGACAAACACACACATACACATTCATTTTCCAAAAACATCAGTTCCTCCCTTTGGAAGTCAGCCCTCCTCATTCCCTGTAAACTGTATACCTGGGGATACTTCCTTCCACCATTGTGGGCTCCTTCCTGGTGGATGGAGCATCAGAGCCCCTGGGAGGTAGATAAGATACTGGGAGAGGGTCTCTCTGAGATACCAGACTGTGGGCTGGGCTTCTCCACACCATCCCGGGAAGAGCCAGCTTGGAAATAAAGCTGAGCAGAGCCCAGATATTGGGGGTCAAGTGTCACAGTCCTGACAATATCCTTTGACCTCTTGATCCAATTGTACCTGGACTTAGCATCCATCCATTAGAATTCTCAAGAGTTTCTGCCATTTATTACCAACTGAGTCTACTCAACAGGTGCAATGATCACCTAGCCCTGAGACACTGCTGCTTCTTCATAAGTTTATTTAATTTAAATAACTTTTTCTAAGGACTTTATCAGTACTTCCTACCACCTTACTATTTTATCCCAATATCCTTTATTCTTGTTTCTTGAAGGAGGAAGAAGTTATATGAGTGTCCATGGGCAAATATATATAGTTTGTCTCTTCTTCTACCCATAACAAAGACTATAGCCTAGACAAGGGTTTATGTCCTGAGGATGACATGAGGCCAAGATTACACCACCCCTAGTGCCAAGCACTTCAAATGCACTCAACCAGTATAGGTGAGACAGATGCCCTGAGCCCAGGAGGAGCTCTAGAGTGGAGCGTGACCATGTTGGATGGCCAAAGAAAGAGAGCCTCTACCTCAGGACTGGCTGCCACCCTATGCACAATAAACTACTGATTACTACTTTGGTGATTACTGGTTTTATTTCTGCTATTTTTTGAACTGTTGATAATTTTCCTCAGACTCTGAATCTTTGTGAAGATACACTTCCTCCAGGAACCATAGCCAGTGACACCAGCTGGCAAGGGCATTGTACAAGTTCCCATGTTCATTCTTTCAATATCTTCCCACTTGAGCCCCAGGATGACCAAGCACAGGGCCCACTTCTAGGGAACAGGCAGGTGAGGTAGAAGCCCTGCCCTCCAGGCAGGGATGGCCTTTCAGGGAGACACTAAGAAGTCAGAGATGAAAGCACTGCTTAGGATCAGAAAGGAGGGATTACTTGCCATCTTGGAACATAAAAGCTTGGGAAGTCTTCCCAAAAGAGATGCTTCAGATGTCCTTGAGAGATGGAGGAACTGCACAATGCAGAGTCTGTGATTCATCCAAGACCCAGAAACAGGGCAATTTCAGAGGACTCGGCTGGGGGTCAGTGGGAGTAAGGGCAAGCCAAGACTGGGGGTGCTAAGGTTGCCACAACCTCAACTCCCAGAGATGAGAAAGTGGAGCTCAGTCCTACAGGCAGATTGGGTGTGTGAGCTCAAGGTGGGGCATAGACAAGGGCATTAGGCATATGAAGCATGAAGGAAAGTGCCTCCCTGATCATCAGAACTCAGTAGGTGTGAGTTTCAAGTCCTTTCAACTGCCAAGGACCCGTCTCCCTATTCATGGGAACATCAAGTTGCTAAGTAAGAAGGACAAGTTCAGGAGTCAAAACACTGACTCCTCATCCTCCCAGCCATTCCCCCAATACACACTCCACCGTTCTGTGTAGCCTGTTGGGGGAGGAACACTATGTAAAATCTCTGTACACCTGACCTGTGGATGCCCCAGCATGGTGTTCATTGATTTACTTACAGTGGTTTCTTTTAGAAGTTGGATATATGATCTATAGTCAACTAACCTTCAACAAAGCAGGAAAGAATATCCAATGGAGAAAAGACAGTCGCTTCAACAAATGGTGTTGGGAAAATTGGACAGCCACATGTAGAATGAAAGTGGACCATTTCCTTACACCATACACAATGATAAACTCAAAATGGATGAAAGACCTAAATGTGAGACAGGAATCCATCAAAATCCTAGAGGTGAACACAAGCAACAACCCCTTCAACCTCAGCTGCAGCAACTTCTTGCTAGACACATCTCCAAAGACAAGGGAAATAAAAGCAAAAATGAACTATTGGGACTTCATCAAGATAAAAAGCTTTTGCACAGCAAAGGAAACAGTCAACAAAACCAAAAGACAACGTACAGAATGGGAAAAGATAATTGCAAATGTCTTATCAGATAAAGGGTTAGTATCCAAAATCTATAAAGAACTTATCAAACTCAACATCCCCCTAAAAAAAAAATCCAGTCAAGAAATGGGCAGTAGACATGAACAGACATTTCTCCAAAGAATACATCCAAATGGCCAATAGACACATGAAAAAAAAAAAAAGCTCTATATCACTCAGGATCAGGGAAAAACAAATCAAGACCACAATGAGATACCACCTCACACCAGTCAGAATGGCTAAAATTAACAAGTCAGGAAACGACAGATGTTGGTGAGGATGTGGAGAAAGGAGAATCTTCTTAACACTGTTGGTGGGAATGCAAGGTGGTACAGCCAGCCTGGAAAACAGTATGGAGGTTCATCAAGAAGTTAAAAATAGAGCTACCCCACCGCCCACCAATTGCACTACTAGGTATTTACCCTAAAGATACAAATGTAATGTTCCGAAGGGGCACGTGCACCCCAATGTTTATAGCAGCAATGTCCACAGTAGTCAAACTATGCAAAGAGCCCAGATGTCTATCGACAGAGGAATGGATAAAGAAGATGTGGTATATATATACAATGGAATACTCCTCAGCCATCAAAAAGAATGAAATCTTGACATTTGCAATGACGTGGATGGAACTGGGGGGTATTATGCTGAGCAAAATAAGTCAATCAGAGAAAGACAATTATCATATGGTTTCACTCATAGGTGGAATATAAGAAACAGTGCGAGGATCATAGGGGAAGTGAGGGAAAACTGAATGGGAAGTAATCAGAGAGGGGGACAAACCAAGAAAGACTCTAAACTATAGGAAACAAACTGAGGGTTGCTGGAAGGAAGGTGGGTGGGGGAATGGGGTAATTGGGTGCTGGACATTAAGTAGGGCATGAGATGTGATGAGCACTGGGTGTTACATGCAACTTATGAATTACTGAATTCTCCATCTGAAACTAATAATGTTGGCTAATTGAATTTAAATTTTTTTTAAAAGTTGGCAATGTGAATAGCTAAGGACAAAAGGAGTGGTATAACTGCCGGTCTCACAAAATTTTCTCCTCAAAAGGTAAGATAAACAAGAAGAGAGAAGTAAAACTACAAAACCAGGACTTCCACATAACTTGAAGATAGAGAACACCAAATGTGCAAATTATCTATAAATAAAAAGAGAAAACAGCACCACTTTTACTATCGTCTTCCCTCCCTCTTGAGGCTTTACAAAGACAAACCAAAGGGGAGAAAGGGAGTTAGTTAGCAAAGGACTAGGGTGATGGTGCAGGGCCATGGGAAGCTACTATGAAGAAAGGGTTCCAGTGAGGCTCTGTGTAATGGGGCAGGAGCACTGATGGGGCCCTCCTGGGAATGCCTAACTTCTGGGGGAGAAAAGAGCACAGAGGACAGGAGAAGTTTCTTTTGGTAACTGAGTAGTCAAGGGAAAAAGAAGAAAACAAGGCAAAAATGGGGTCCCACAAATCACAAGTGCCCAAACTTTGCTCTGCCGACAGAAGAGGGCACCATTAAATAGGAATCACTAAAACAAAACAAAACAACCAAACAAAAAGCACTGGGTATTACACGCAATGAATCATGGAACACTCAAAAACTAATGATGTAATGTATGGTGATTAACATAACATAATAAAATAAAATTTAAAAAAACAAAGAAACAAGCAAATCCAATAGCATTAAATTTATAGGAGAAAAGTAAAGTCATACACAGAGCTAGCAAAAAAAAAAATCAAGAATTAAAATTTTACACATATCATTGGGGAAAATTCCTCTTTGAAAACATCTATGAAACAAAAGAAAACTGCATTAAACTCATTAAATATGCTCCAGCAGGTATTTAAAAATACAAACATCGGGGTGTCTGGGTGGTGCAGTTGGTTGAGTGACTGACTGACTCTTGGTTTCAGCTCATGTCTTGACCTCAGAGTTGTGAGATCAAGCCCCACATCAGGCTCCTTGCTGAATGCAGAATTTGCTTAAGACTCTCTCCCTCTCCTTTGTCCCCCCACTCCCTCTCTCTCTCTCTAAAATAATAAATAAGTCTGTTTTAAAAAATAAATAAATAAAAATACAAGCATCCATATTAAAATCCAGAAATTCAAAAACAGAACACATAAATGGACAAATAATGGGGAGAAACAGAGTTGAATGAACAAAGGAACAAAATAAAATACAAAGATTTCTCAGAAATTAGTAAAAATTACAAGATACCTAAGGCAGTAGACATAAATAAAAATGTAATATAGGGAAATGAAGAAAGGCATCAAAACAACCAAGAGAATTAAAATAAAATAAATAAAATAAATAAATAAATAAATAAATAAATAAATAAATAAAAATAAATAAAAAGGGTCACAGAGACAGTGATGGAAACAGAAAAAGGGAAACAAAGGAATATTTGTTTATTGGAGTCTCTAAAGAAGAAAAACAAAATAGTGAAATGGAACTGATATTTAAAACTAAAATCTCTGTGCCTTTTCATCAGCAGATCTTCAGAATTTCTACTAGTGACTGGGAGTTTAAAAGTGATATTGGGTTGTATAAAACAGAAAAAAAGAATAAGCTTGAAGGTGGAAAGTAGGAAATTTTATCAATTACCTTTAAAAATTGGTGTGGAGGGAGGACTTTAATGCCTGAAAGCTTTCTAATGGTATTCAAACCAGGGTTAATATTCCCACAGCACTTTCAAGAGGTAGTTTGTAATGGCCTCTCTAATGGAAAAATATTTTGTAGGAAACGATGAAATAAAAGGAAATATGCAACTCCAAAAAGGAATTATGCAAATATTGCCCTGAGAAACTTGTAAAAAATGCAGAAAAGTAGAAACAAAGCTAAAAGATGTTGCATCTGACATTTTTGGATCTTAGATTCTCTGCAGTTTTGAAATTAATGCCAAATGATTTCCCCCTTCTAATTCTCTGTTCCACTCAATCGCAATTTAAAATTCTGATATATCCAAAAACAGATTTTTAAAAAACTGTTAACTGCAAATTATTTTAGGAAAATGCTGTGTGGAAAATACTACAGCAAGTAAAATACAAATTGGTCTTAAGTACAATGACACAAAATAAGTACTGGTTCCTTCCCAAACAAGAAATCAAGACTTCCAAGAAATGTTTTAAAGGATAGAAGAATTAAAAAGCATTAACAAAGGCATACAGACAAAATACAGAAAATTAAATGTCAATATAAGATTACTTTGATATGACTGATGCTTTAGTTCTCTTTTTTCATTTAAATGTAATGTTACTTTTGCCATATAATACATTGCTATAGTTTAAAACAAAACTGAATACAAACTGTATATTGAGAAATCTAACTTACACCTCTTCTGCATCTAACCCCCCTCATAAATAATCATTTTTCTTGTCTCTAGTATATCCTTATCATATTTCTGCTAACAAATTGTAATGATGCTTTTTAAAAAAAATCAAAAACCAGTATACCTCAGCTCATTCATCTTAGCTTTAAAAAAACTAAACTAAAAACTAAAAGCTGCAGTACATTCTAATAAAACTATTAGATTTCAAAGAATATAAAATCATCAAGGCCCATAGGTGAAAACAGAGTTTGGTTGACATTACACCTTTCAAAACCAACATAAAAAACAAGGCAATAATGGAACATCTTTTTAAAAATCAGTAAGAGAAAGGGTAAACAAATGATGTAAATCCAGCCAAACTGTCTTTAAAATATCAAGACTATAGAAAAAAAATTTCAACATGTAAGAATTTAGGAATTTTGGCACACTTTTAGCCCTTTGTGTGGAATCATCTAGAGCAGGCATACATTTTTTTGTAATAGGCCAGAAAGTAAATACTTTATGCTCTGTAGGCCAAAAGGTATCTATTGCAACTGTATAACTCTGCCAACATAGTACAAAAGTAGCCATAAAAAATAAGTGAGTGTGACTTTGTTCCAATAAAGTTTTATTTGAAAAAGCAAGCAGTATGCCAGATTTGGTCCACAGACCATAGTTTACTGACCTTTGTGTTAGAGAATGAGTTTCATTTGACTCACTATTACTGGGAAAACTTCAGCAAAAGGACAAGTGGTCAGCATTTAACAATATATACATGTACAACTAAGGTTAAAGCAAATATATGTATTGAATGAAAGATGAAAATAGAGGGGTGCCTGGGTGGCTCAGTCGTTAAGCATCTGCCTTTGGCTTGGGTCATGATCCCAGGGTCCTGGGATCAAGTCGTGCATTGGGCTCCCTGCTCAGCAGGAAGCCTGCTTGTCCCTCTCCCACTCCCCCTGCTTGTATTCCATCTCTTGCTGTCTCTCTCTGTCTGTCAAATAAATAAATAAAATCTTTAAAAAAAGAAAGATGAAAATAGAAAAAAAAATCTTACTACTGTATCAGCAATAGGTAGGCAATAAAAGATATTGGAGAAAAGACTGAAAAGCCAGATAGTAAAGGTTAAAAAGCAAATTGGGTATTAACGATATTTTAAAAGATTTAAACACAAAGGTAACCATTAGAATAAAAATACAAACTTCTCAAGTACCAAAAAAAATTATCAATACAAGAACAAAGAACATACATCTTGAAGAGAAATGAACATAGCTAATACAACAAAATACACATACTTACAAATATGCCAGAATTAAGACTAAAATTGTCAGTCATATCAATAAATGTGAATGTACTTAACTATTAAAAGAAAGAGGCTTTCAATTTGGCAGAAAATGAGACCCCATTCCATGATGTATACAAGAGACATGCCTAAAACAAGATGATTCTGAAAGACTAAAAGTGAAAGAGTAGGTAAATGTACACCAGGCAATACAAACACACAAACAAAAACGGGGGGATAGCTGACAAAGTAAATATAACAAAGAAGGAAATTTTTCATGCTCTAAGCCACAAATCACAATGCAGAGATAACACTTATGAATACTTAATGTACTAAATAACAGAGAAACAGACTTTATGAAGCAAAGCTACAGTATATACAAAGATTCAAAATCCTAAACACAATAATTGAAGACATATACATCACATCTAGTATAGGCCAATCACATGGACAAAAAGTGAAGAGATAAAACATTTAAATAACATAATCTATAAAGAAAATATTATGAACTTATATTTAACTCTATACCCTGAAATACAGGATACAAATTCTTCATCCAGGGATTCCCCAGCCTGCACCCACTTCAGCTTAGGTGTTGTGCCAGGGCACCCACTGCATTAGAGCCCAGGGGCCACACCAACCTGCACCCATGTCAGCTATACTTGCCCCTCCAAGGTGCCCACTGACAGCCACAGCTCCAGTCATCCAATGAAAGTCATCAAGCCCAACAGAGGGGATGACCATATACAAGACCATTCCTTCAAGTTTAGGAGAAGTAGATGTTCTGTCTAATCCATAGAAACAAACATAGAAGTCAAGCAAAATAAGGAGAAGCCAGAAGCCGCACAGCACAAAAACTGGCTGCCTAACTTGCTTACACTAAGCCTCACACCCTGTACTTTGGTGAGACTACCTTTCTCAGTCACTTTTGCCTCAGTCCCAGCATGATGAGTCCCTCCCCCAGAAGGTCAGCACAAACCCCTCCTGACACCATGTCTCCTGACCAGGGAGTTCTTCAGGGCCTCAGTTCTAATGGAGGTGGTGTCAGCTCTCATTTCACAAGCAGACCAGAGCACACCTAGTTCAAACTTGCCACATTAGGCAGATACTGCCCACAGCAGGCAAGGAGATGACATACTACATATTGAAAACCTTAAATACACCACCAAAAAAATATTAGAAATAATAAGTGAATTCAGTAAAGTTCAGAATAAAAAAATAACACGCAGAAAGTGGTAATGTTTTTATACACTAATAACAAAGCAGCACATGAGAAAGTAATAAAATAATTCCATTTATAATTGCACTAAAAAGAATGAAATACCTAGGAATAAACATAACCAAGGAGGTAAAAGACCCATGTCCTGAAAACTATAAGACACTGATGAAAGAAATTGAAGATGAAAATATCTCTTACATAATGCTGTCTTGAAGCTGTTAACCTGAATTGAAAGAGTCATCCCTGGACTACGGTTTGGTACCTAGACCCTACAATCCAGAAACTGCACTATTCGGTATTTACCCAAAGCATACCAAAATACAGATTTCAAGGGATACATGCACCTCAATGTTTAAAGCAGCATTATCAACAATAGCCATACTGTGGAAAGAGCCCAAATCCATCAACTAATGAATGGATAAGAAGATGTGGTGTATATATATGATGGAATATTACTCACCATCAAAAAACAATAAAATCTTGAGAGGAGGAGAAAGATGGCATAGGAGAAGGAAACCTAAATTTTGTTTGGTCCCAGGAATTCACCTAGATAGGGATCAAACCATTCTGAACACCTATGAACTCAACAGGAGATCAAAGAAAAGAATAGCAACAACTCTCTGAACAGAAAAGCGACCACTTTCTGGAAGGTAGGACATACGGAGAAGTGAATCCGAGGCTATATTCAGGAAGATAGACCACGGGGGGAGGAAGCCTCTGTCAGGCACTGCCAGCAAGTGATAGAGCAGCAGAGCACAAAATTAGAACTTTTAGAAGTCGCTCCGCTGAGGGACGTCACTCCAGTGGCTAAGCGGGGGGTGGAACCCTCGCTGGTACAGTGTGGTCTCAGGACCCTCAGGGTCAAAGAAAGACCAGGGGTGCCTGAGTGTGGCAGAGCTCCCAAGTATCGGATCCGGGAAGCCGGCTGCAGAGAGGGAGCTGAGGAGCGGGCTCTCAGTTCGGGCTTGCCATAAACTGTGATCTGTGGCACAGTCAGGCCACTGCTCTTCCAGCAGGGACCCAACAAGTGGCAGATCTAGGAAGACTCCCCTTCCTTCCCTGGGAGGAGAGGCATGGGAGCACACCACAGGAATCTGCTGGGTTTGGAGAGTCCACTAGGGATCAGGTGCCAGAGATAGAAATGCTAGGTCACAGGGTGGGTGAGCACGGAGTGAGGACAGAGACAGGGGAGACAGGAGTGATTGACTGCTTTTCTCTGGGGGCACATTGAGGAGTGGGGCCTGAAGTTCTCAGCTACTCTGAGGCTGAGATTGGGAGGCTGCCATTTTCACTCTCCTCCTCCAAAGCTGTATGGAAAGTTTGCAGGGAACAAAAGCTACGGAGAGCAAAACTGAGCAGAATACTTAGCCCGCCCCGGCAAGGGCGGGGCAATTCCACATCAGGCAAAGACATTTGAGAATCACTGCAACAGACCACTCCCCCAGAAGATCAGCAAGAACAGCTATTTACCAATCAATGAGAAAGGCAGAACATGAGCACGAGGGAAATACAGCACATAGAATTCATGGCTTTTTTCCCCCCTGATTCTTTAGTCATTCAAAGTTAATTTTTTTAATTTTCTTTTTTTTTGAATTTTTCTTTTTTCCCTTTTTCAAACAACATCTTATCAACCCCTTATCAAAAATCTTTTTTATTTTTCATTTTTAGAGAAATATTCTATCTGTTCATCTTATTTTTGGTATATATATATATAAGTTGTTCTCTCATTAAAATTTTGGGATACAGTTTCTTCTAACAGACCAAATATATACACTAAATCTCTAGTGTATGGCTTTGTTCTACTCCCCTGCCTGATCACATTCTTTCTCCCCCTTTTTTTTTAAATTTCTCTCCTTTCTTTTTTCAGCCAACTTCTTATCAATACCTTTTATAAAATCTTTTATAATTTTCATCTTTACACTCATATTCCATCCCTTCATCGTATTTACCCTTATTTTTATACATATATAACCTTTCCATTCTTGAAAATTTTGGATGACAGTTTCTTCTAACAGACCAGAATAAGCCCAAAATCTAGTGTGTGGCACTGATATATTCACCAGCCTGATCAAATATGATCATATTTTTTTTTTTTACCTTTTTCTTTTTTCTTTCATTCTCTTTCTTTTCCCCTGGTTTCAGGTCTCTTCTGATTTGTTTAGTGTACATTTTTCTGGGGTTGTTTTTACCCTGTTAGCATTTTGTTCTCTCATTCATCTATTCTCCTCTGGACAAAATGACAAGACGGAAAAAAATCACCTCAAAAAAAAGAATAAGAGGCAGTACAAACTACCAGGGATCTGATCAATACGGACATTAGTAAGATGTTGGTACTAGAGTTCAGAATAAAGATTATACAGATACAAGCTGGGCTTGAAAAAAACATGGAAGATACTAAAGAAACCCTTTCTGGAGAAATAGAAGAACTAAAATCTAAGCAAGTCGAAATCAAAAAGGCTATTAATGAGGTACAATCAAAAATGGAGGCTCTAATTGCTAGGGTAAATGAGACAGAAAACAAAATTAGTGATATAAAAGACTAAATGATAGAAAATAAAGAAGCTGAGAAAAAAAGAGACAACTACTGGATCATGCGGGCAGAACACCAGAGAAAAGTGATACCATAAGACAAAACAATATTAGAATAATTGGGATCCCAGAAGAAGAAGAAAGAGAGAGAGGGGCAGAAGGTATATTAGAGCAACTTATAGCAGAGAACTTCACTAATTTGGGGAAGGAAACAGGCGTCAAAATCCAGGAGGCACAGAGAACCCCCCTCAAAATCAATAAAAATAGGTCAACACCCTGACATCTAATAGCAAAACTTACGAGTCTCAGAGACAAAGAGAAAATCCTGAAAGCAGTTCAGGAAAAGAGATATGTAATCTACAGTGGTAGATTAGATTGCAACAGACCTATCCACAGAGATCTGGCAGGCCAGAAAGGACTGGCATGATATATTCAGAGCACTAAATGAGAAAAATTTATATGCACCCAAGAATACTATATCCAGCTAGGCTATCATTGAAAATAGAAGGAGAGATAAAAAGCTTCGAGGACAAACAAAAACTAAGGGAATTTGCAAACACAAAACCAGCCCTACAAGAAATATTGAAAGGGGTCTTAAGCAAAGAGAGAGCCTAAAATCAACATAGACCAGAAAGGAACACAGACAATATACAGTAACAGTCACCTTACAGGCAATACAGTGGCACTAAATTCCTGTCTTTCAATAGTTACCCTGAATGTAATGGGCAAAATGCCCCAATCAAAAGACACAGGCTATCAGACTGGACAAAAAAACAAGACCCATCGATCTGCTGTCTGCAAGAGACTCATTTTACACCCGAAGAAACACCCAGATTGAAAGTGAGGGGGTGGAAAACCATTTATCATGCTAATGGACACCAAAAGAAAGCTGGGGTGACAATCCTTATATCAGACAAATCAGATTTTAAACCAAAGACTGTAATAAGGGATGAGGAAGGACACTATATCCTACTTAAAGGGTCTATCCAATGAGAAGATTTAACAATTGTAAATATCTATGCCCCTAACATGGGAGCAGCCAATTATATAAGCCAATTAAATACAAGAGCAAAGAAACACATCAACAACAATACAATAATAGTAGGGGACTTTCATACCCCCCTCACTGAAATGGACAGATCGTCTAAGCAAAAGATCAACAAGGAAATAAAGACTTTAAATGACACAGACATATTCAGAACATTCCATCCCAAAGCAACAGAATACACACTCTTCTCTAGTGCTCATGGAACGTTCTCCAGAATAGATCACATCCGAGATCACAAATCAGGTCTCAACTGGTACCAAAATATTGGGATCATTCCCTGCCTATTTTCAGACCACAATGCTTTGAAAATAGAACTCAATCACAAGAGGAAAGTCAGAAAGGACTCAAATACATGGAGGCTAAAGAGCATCCTACTAAAGAATGAATGGGTCAACCAGGAAATTAAAGAAGAATTAACAATATTCATGGAAACAAATGAAAATGAAAACACAACTGTTCAAAATCTTTGGGATGCAGCAAAGGCGGTCCTAAGAGGAAAGTATATAGCAATACAAGCCTTTCTCAAGAAACAAGAAAGGTCTAAAATACACAACCTAACCCTACACATAAAGGAGCTGGAGAAAGAACAGAAAATAAAGCCTAAACCCAGCAAGAGAAGAGAAATAATAAAGATCAGAGCAGAAATCAATGAAATAGAAACCAAAAGAACAGTAGAACAGATCAACGAAACTAGGAGCTGGTTCTTCGAAAGAATTAACAAGATTGATAAACCCCTGGCCAGACATATCAAAAAGAAAAGAGAAATGACCCAAATAAATAAAATCATGAATGAAAGAGGAGAGATCACAACCAACACCAAAGAAATACAAACAATTATGAGAACATATTATGAGCAACTCTATGCCAGCAAATTAGATAACCTGGAAGAAATGGATGCATTCCTAGAGATGTATCAACTACCAAAACTGAACCAGGAAGAAATAGAAAACCTGAACAGACCTATAACCACTAAGGAATTGAAGGAGTCATCAAAAATCTCCCAACAAACAGGAGCCCAGGGCCAGATGGCTTCCCAGGGGAATTCTACCAAACATTTAAAGAAGAATTAATACCTATTCTTCTGAAACTGTTCCAAAAAATAGAAATGGAAGGTAAACTTCCAAACTTGTTTTATGAGGCCACCATTACCTTGATCCCAAAACCAAAGACCCCATCAAAAAGGAGAATTACAGACCAAGATCCTTGATGAACACAGATGCAAAAATTCTCACCAAAGTACTAGCAAATAGGATCCAACAGTACATTAAAAGGATTATTCACCATGACCAAGTGGGATTTATCCCTGGGCTGCAAGTTTGGTTCAACATCCACAAATCAATCAATGTGATACAATACATTAATAAAAGAAAGAACAGGAACCATATGATCCTCTCAATATGCAGAAAAAAGCATTTGACAATGTATAGCATCCTATCTTGATGAAAACTCTTCAGAGTATAGGGATAGAGGGTACATGCCTCATTATCATAAAAGCCATCTATGAAAAACCCACAGCGAATATCATTCTCAATGGGGAAAAACTAAGAGCTTTCCCCCTAAGGTCAGGAACACAGCAGGCATGTCCACTATCACCACTGCTACTCAACATAGTGCAGGAATTCCTAGCCACAGCAATCAGACAACAAAAAGAAATCAAAGGCATCCGAATCGGCAAGGAAGAAGTCAAACTCTTACTCTTCGCAGATGATATGATACTTTATGTGGAAAACCCAAGAGACTCCACCCCAAAACTGCTAGAACTCATACAGGAATTCAGTCAAGTGGCAGAATATAAAATCAATGCACAGAAATCAGTGGCATTCCTATACAGTAAAAATAAGACAGAAGAAAGAGAAATTAAGGAGTCAATCCCATTTACAATTGCACCCAAAGCCATAAGATACCTAGGAATAAATCTAACCAAAGAGGCAAAGGATCTCTACTCAGAAAATTATAAAATACTCATGAAAGAAATTGAGGAAGACACAAAGAAATGGAAAAACGTTCCATGCTCATGGATTGGAACAATAAATATTGTGAAGATGTCAATGCTACCTAGAGCAATCTACACATTTAAAGCAATCCCTATCAAAATACCATTCACTTTTTTCAAAGAAATGGAACAAATAATCCTAAAATTTGTATGGAACCAGAAAAGACCCCTAATAGCCAGAGGAATGTTGAGAAAGAAAAGCAAAGCTGGTGGCATCACAATTCCGGACTTCCAGCTGTATTACAAAGCTGTCATCATCAAGACAGTATGGTACTGGCACAAAAACAGACACATAGATCAATGGAACAGAGAGCCCAGAAATGGACCCTCAACTCTATGGTCAACTAATCTTTGACAAAGCAGGAAAGAATGTTAAATGGAAAAAAGACAGTCTCTTCAACAAATGGTGTTGGGAAAATTGGACAGCCACATGCAGATGAATGAAACTGGATCATTTCCTTATATCACACACAAAAATAGACTCCAAATGGTTGAAAGACCTCAATGTGAGACAGGAGTCCATCCAAATCCTAAAGGAGAACACAGGCAGCAGCCTCTTTGACCTCAGCCACAGCAACTTCTTCCTAGAAACATCACCAAAGGCAAGGGAAGCAAGGGTAAAAATGAACTATTGGGACTTCATCAACATAAAAAGCTTTTGCACAGCAAAAGAAACGGTCAACAAAACCAAAAGACAAATGACCGAATGGGAGAAGATATTTGTAAATGACATATCAGATAAAGGGCTAGTATCCAAAATCTATAAAGAACTTCTTAAACTCAACACCCAAAGAACAAATGATCCAATCAAGAAATGGGCAGAAGACATGAACAGACATTTTTCCAAAGAAGACTTCCAAATGGCCAACAGACACAAGAAAAAGTGATCAACATCGCTCAGCATCAGGGAAATCCAAATCAAAACTTCAATGAGATACCACCTCACACCAGTCAGAATGGCTAAAATTAACAAATCAGGAAAAGACAGATGGCGGGGATGCGGAGAAAGGGGAACCCTCCTACACTGTTGGTGGGAATGCAAGCTGGTGCAACCACTCTGGAAAACAGTATGGAGGTTCCTCAAAAAGTTGAAAATAGAACTACCTTATGATCCAGCCATTGCACTTCTGGGTATTTATGCCAAAGATACAAATGTAGGGATCTGAAGGGCTACGTGCACCCTGATATTTATAGCGGCAATGTTCACAATAGCCAAAGTATGGAAAGAGCCAGTATGTCCATTGACAGATGAATGGATAAAGAAGATGTGGCATTTATATACAATGAAATATTATGCAGCCATCCAAAGGAATGAAATCTTGCCATTTGCAATGAGGTGGATGGAACTGGAGGGTATTATGCTGAGTGCAATAAGTCAATCAGAGAATTGTATGTATCATATGATCTCACTGATATGAGGAATTCTTAATCTCAGGAAACAAACAGGTTTGCTGGAGTGATGGGGAGTGGGAGGGATGGGGTGGCAGGGTCATAGACATTGGGGAGGCTATGTGCTACGTTGAGTGCTGTGAATTGTGTAAGACTGGTGAATCACAGACCTGTACCTCTGAAACAAATCATACATTATATGTTAAAAAAAAGGAGAAGATAGTAGGAAGGGAAAAATGAAGGGGGGGAATTGGCGGGGGAGACGAACCATGAGAGAGTATGGACTCTGAGAAACAAACTGATGGTTCTAGAGGGGAGGGTTGTGGGGAGATCAGTTAGCCTGGTGATGGGTATTAACGAAGGCACCTACTGAATGGAACACTGGGTGTTATACACAAACAAAGAATCATGGAACACTACATCAAAAATTAATGATGTAATATAACATAATAAAATTTTTAAAAATTAAAAAAAAATGAAATCTTGACATTTACAATGACAAAGATGGAGCGAGAGTATATTATGCTAATGAATAAGTCAGTGAGAGAAAGACAAATACCATATGATCTTACTCATATTGGATTTAAAAAAGAAAACAGATGAACATATAGGAAAGGGGAAAAGAAAATAGGAGAGAAGGATACAAACCATAAGAGACTCTTAATGACAAAGAACAAACTGAGGGTTGATGAAGGGAAGTGGGTAGGCGAATGGGCTAGATAGGTAATGGGTATTAAGGAGGGCACTTGATAGATGAGCACTAGGTGTTGTATGTAAATGATGAATCACTGAATTCTACTCCAAAAAAACTGTTATGTTAACTACACAAAATTTACATTAAAAAAATAAATAAAATTTTAAAATAGAAAAAAGAAAGCAGCAACCTTGCTGAGCTGGTTTTATTGATATTAATTTCATGGACAAATGAAATCTCTATTTGCTTTTTCTAAGTGAAAACTTATTATATCTCCATTGTTGTCAGAAATTTTTAAAAACTTATTGGCAGTAAATTTTATAAAATTATATTCTCATTTTTTATTAGTTTCAGAGGTACAATTTAGTAATTCATCAATTGCATATCACACCCAGTCCTCATTACATCAAGTGCCCTCCTTAATCCCCATCACCCAGTTACCCCATCCCCCCTCCCCTCCCCTCTAGCAACCCTCAGTTTGTTTCCTATACTTAAGAGTCTCTTATGGTTTGTCTCCCTCTCTAACTTCTTCTTATTTTATTTTTCCTTCATTCCCCTATGGTCATCTGTTTTGTTTCTTAATTCCACATATGAGTGAAATCATATGATATTTACCTTTCTCTGACTGACTTATTTCGCTCAGCCTAACACCCTCCAGCTCTATCCATGTCATTGCAAATGTCAAGATTTCATTTTTTTGATGGCTGAAGAGTATTCCATTGTATATATATACCACATCTTCTTTATCCATTCCTCTGTCAATGGACATCTGGGCTCTTTCCATAGTTTGACTATTGTGGACATTGCTGCTATAAACATTGGGGTGCATTGCCCCTTTGGAACATTACATTTGTACCTTTGGGGTAAATACCTAGTTGAGCAATTGCTGGGTGGTGGGGTAGCGCTATTTTTTTTTTTAAGATTTTATTTATTTATTTATTTATTTATTTATTTATTTATTTATTTATTTGAGAGAGAGAGAGCAGGAGAGGGGGGAGGGTCTGAGGGAGAAGCAGACTCCCTGCTGAGCAGGGAGCCCGATGCAGGACTCAATCCCGGGACTCCAGGATCACGACCTGAGCCGAAGGCAGTCACTTAACCAACTGAGCCACCCAGGTGCCCCGGGATAGCTCTATTTTTAACTTCTTGATGAACCTCCATACTGTTTTCCAGACTGGCTGTACCACCTTGCATTCTCACCAACAGTTATAGAGGGTTCCCCTTTCTCCACATCCTTACCAACATCTGTCATTTCCTGACTTGTTAATTTCAGCCATTCTGACTGATGTGAGGTGGTATCTCATTGTGGTCTTGATTTGTATTTTCCTGAAGCTGAGTGATAGAAAGCATTTTTTTTCATGTGTCTATTGGCCATTTGGATGTCTTCTTTGGAAAAATGTCTGTTCATGTCTTCTGCCCATTTCTTGATTAGATTTTTTGTTTTTTTGGGTGTTGAGTTTGATAAGTTCTTTATAGATTTTGGATACTAGCCCTTCATCTGATAAGACATTTGCAATTATCTTTTCCCATTCTGTATGTTGTCTTTGGTTTTGTTGACTGTTTCCTTTGCTGTGCAAAAGCTTTTTATCTTGATGAAGTCCCAATAGTTTATTTTTGTCTTTTTTCCCTTGCCTTTGTAAACATGTCTAGCAAGAAGTTGTTGTGGCACAGAGGTTGCTGCCTGTGTTCTCCTCTAGGATTCTTATGGATTCCTGTCTCACACTTAAGTCTTCCATCCATTTTGAGTTTATCATTGTGTATGGTGTAAGGGAATGGTCCAGTTTCATCCTTCTGCATGTGGCTGTCCAATTTTCCCAGTACCATTTGTTGAAGAGACTGTGTTTTCTCCATTGGGTATTCTTTCCTTCTCTGTTGAAGATTAGTTGGTCATGGAGTTGAGGGTCCATTTCTGGGTTCTCTATTCTGTTCCACTGTCTATGTGTCTCTTTTGTGCCAGTACCATATTGTAATGATGATTACAGTTTTGTATTATATCTTGAAGTTCAGAATTGTGATGCCTCCAGCTTTGGTTTTCTTTTTCAACATTCCTTTGGCTATTCAGGGGTCTTTCATGGTTCCATACAAATTTTAGGATTATTTCTTCTAGCTCTGTGAAAAATTTTAATGGTATTTTTACTTATTAAGATGAATATAATCAGGGCACCTGTGTGGCTCAGTTGGTTAAGCATCTGCCTTTGGCTCAGGTCATGATCTCCAGGTCCTGGGATCAAGGCCCACATTAGGCTTCCTGCTCAGCAGGGAGTCTGCTTCTCTCTCTCTCTCTCACCATCTATCCCTCCCCACCACTTGTTCTCTCTCTCTCTCATATAAATAAAAAATAATCTTTTTTAAAAAAAGATGAATTTAATCAATGTTTCATGAATTTGAATGATTAGGATACAGATCTAAAAAACAACTAGACAAATTCTTCCAATTCAGTGCTCACATGCAGAAAATACTTGATTTTTATCACTCAGGTCCTGCTGCAGATTGAATATAATGAGACATAATTGCCTTTCCCAGTATCAAGGTAACTAAATCAGTTTTGTTCCCCTAACTGCCGAGAGAAAAATGAGAGGCAATTAGAGGGAATGAAGTAAGCTATAAAGAAAATACAAGGAAAAAATTAAAGGATTAAGAGTCCAATATATCCAAGAAGATAAATATCATATAGTTCTTTTTGAAGAACCATTATTCCCTCATACCCACAATTACATGAGTAGGTGTAAGACCTCAGGTAGTAAAAAAAACACAAGCATGGTCCCAATTGATGCAGCATTTGATGTAGGCTGGGGGGTGGGGCGGTTGTTGTACAGTTCCCATCAGCTCCTAGAATGTATGCCAAAGACTCTACCAACTTAAGAGTGACTTAGGCATTATAATTATGATTCTGGCCTCAAAGAAGTAACAGGAAAATGAAATAAACACTAGGAAATATTACCCAGCTGAGCTACCTAAACACACAGACAGAAAAAATACTAGAAACCATATTTGTGAAACACTCCAGGTCAGTTTTAAAGACCATGCTAATTGGTTTTACTTTGCTGTGGACCATTGTGTTACATCAGAGTAAGATAAATAAACTATGAAATATCTCTCAAGGAAAACTCAGCAGCTAATGTATTCATGTCACTTCAGAATTTTTGCTAGCTTTGGAAATCACCAATCATTGACCTTAGAAGGACAAGAAAAATAAACAAAGAAACAAGTAACAAGAAATGTGGGAAAGCTTAACTTTGGAATGGCCAGATAAGTAGCTCTTCATGCCTACTTCCCAACAAAACAACTGGATGTGGTGAAAAAACAATATATATTTTTTATAAAATTCTCTGGAAATTGTCTTAAAGGCATTCAACCAGTGATGAGATATTTATTCAAGAAAATCTTCATAAGAACAACAATAACAATGGCACTTTAAATATAAACCATTCCCCACCCTGGACCCAGCATAATGGAGACTATGGATATGTTCAAAAAGACAGGGCTCCCTCTCCCTAACTCACAGTGAAAAAACTACCATATCATCCTGGGAGGAATAGGCTACCAGCATTCTTTCTCCCTAGTTCTATGTGGCAGAGCCTCTAGAAGAGTTTGGCCATGAAACTAGGACATCTCCTCCTCCACCCAGGCCCCACTCATAGTGTGGAAGTCCTATATAAGGTGTATCAGAAAAAGAATACTAGAACCATGGCTGTCCTCATGGACCCTTTTTGCATGGCGTAAGTTCCAAACCAGGAGATGCAAGCCTAGAAGACCAGAGACTACTGCTTGCACTCAGTGTCCTACTCATAAAGCAGAAGTATCACTCCAAGAGAAACAGGTCACTGTCCCTGCCCTTAGATATACAGCAGTGACTCATATTTTGTCCAGGAGGAGAGGCAGGCCATAAGAAAAGAGAGCTCTGAAATTCTCCCCAAAGGCATTGACTTTATTTAAAACAGAGTGTGGGGAAATTCAAGCCTCAGAGTACTCTCAAAAACAATAAAGACTTGAGGGCATTATGCTAAGTGAAATAAGTCAAGCAGAGAAAGACAATTATCATATGCCTTGACTTATATGTGGAACATAAGGAATAGAGTGGAGGACCAGAGGGGAAGGGTGGGAAAACTGAAGGGGAAGAAATCAGAGAGGGAGACAAACCATGAGAGACTCTGGACTCCAGAAACCAAACTGAGGGTTACAGAAGAGAGGGGGGTGAGGGGATGGGTTAACGGGGTGATGGGTATTAAGAAGGGCATGTGTTGGGATGAGCACTGGGTGTTATATGCAACTAATGAATCACTGAACACTATAACAAAAACATATGATGTACTATATGCTGGCTAACTGAACATAATAAAAAATAAATAAAGACTTGATGGTAAGCAATTAAGGGGAGGCTGATAGTTCCACGAGAGTGACAAGACAAACTATATGCTAGCTAGTTTACTAGAAAGAGCTAGGGAAAGAGACAGCTAAGAAGCCTCATAGAGTCAGAACAAACCTAAAAAACAAATCTAAAAAACTACCCTTGCAAAGGGAAGCAAATGTAACTGGATCATACTGTGGAGAAATTTATGACCCAGGAACTGTCAAAAACAATAGAGCAACAATTTAAGAATTAGTGAAACCTAAGAGCTATCTGTGATATCAACAGAGACAAACACCTTAACAGAGAGATCAGGAAAACAGACAAAAAGAGATATATAAAGAATGATGTAAAATTTTAAAATTATGCCTAAATACTACAGTCTCAATATTTATACTAAATGTAAATGGAATAAACATACCAATTAAAAGGCAGATGCTGGCTAAATGAATTTTTATTAAAAATATGTTCCAACTGTATGCTATATACAAGCAATTAAATTTAGATTGAAAGACCCAAAGTTAAAGTAAAAGGATGAAAAAAGATTTACCATATGAACAATAATCAAAAAAGAGCTGGCTTGACTATGCTAATATCAGAAAAATAATTGACTTTAAGATAGAAATCATTCTCAAGACAGAAGAACATTTATAGTGACTTCATATAAACAGAAACAACAGCAACCCTCTAGGGGAATGAATTAGCAGCCAATTGGTAAAATATATTATCTAAATTTTCCATTTTTCAACAACAACAAAAACAGGAAAGTATATTATATACTTTAGGGGGAAAAACAGTCAATAGAAATTGTAAGGAGGGCACAGATGTTGGATTCAGAAAAGACGTCAAAACAAATTTTAAATATGTTCAGAGAACTGAAGGAAATCATATCTAAAGAACTGAAAAATGATGACAATAATGCCTTACGTAGAAAATCATAAAAATCATAAAAGTATAAAAATTATTTTTAAGAAAATTAAATGGAAATTCTAGAATTGAAATGCATGAGTGAAATGAAAAATTCAGCAAAGTAACTCAACAATAAATTTGAGATGACATAAAAAGACTCACTGAAAAGTAAAATGCATCAGGGTGCCTGGGTGGCTCAGTCAGTTAAGCATCTGACTTTGGCTCAGGTCATGATCTCAGGGTCCTGGGATTGTGCCCCACATTTGGCTCCCCACTCAGCAGGGAGTCTGCTTCTCCCTCTCCCTCTGCCTCTCCCCCCACTCATGCTGTCTCACTCTCTCTCTCCAATAAATAAATAAAATCTTTAAAAAGAAGAAAACTAAAATTTATCAATAGAAATTATTGCTCTGAAGAATAGAAAGAAAAAATAATAAGGAAATATGAACAAAATGAAGAACTTTAGGACTCCATCAAGCAAACAAACATGACTGTGATGAGAGTCCTAGAAAGAGAGGAAAACAATACAATTCAAAGAGAAAAAAAAAAGGATAATAATGTAATTGAAGGAATAATAATCAAAAACTATTCAAATACTAAAATTTGATTTTTAAAAAATTAATCTATAGATCTGAAAAGCTCAAAAAAACACAAGTACAATAAACACAAAGACATCCACACCTAGGTGTATCATAGTCAAACTACTGAAAGACAAAGACAAAGTTTCAAAAGCATCAACAGAAAAATGAATCAATATGCATAGAGGAAAAACAGTATGATTAACAGCTGACTTCCAATAAAAATAATGGAGATCAGAGGGCAGTAGGATGACAGATTTGAAGTGATGAAAGAAAAAACAACTATAAACCAAGAATCCTATATTGATCCAGCAAAACTACCCTTTGAAAATGAAGGCGAAATAAAGGCATTCACATACAAAAACTAAGAGAATACATTGTTAGCCAACCTGCTCTATGAGATATACTAAAGGAACTCCTTCAGGCTGACACCATATGCAAACTTAAATCCATACAATGAAATAAAAAGCCATGGAAAAGGTAAATACATATTTATAAAAGACTGTATGAATATATTTTTCTTCTCTTTATTTATTATACATTGCATAATAATGATATAACTATGTTAGGCATACAACAAAGATATAACATATGTAACAATAAAAGCACAAAGAAGAGATGAGAAACTGGAGCCATATTAGAGGAAGATTTCTATATTTTACTAGAAGTTACTATTAATCCAAAGTAGACTGTAATAAATTAAGATGCATAGCTTAACTCCTGTAACCATAAGAAAATAATTTTAAAATATGGTGTAAAAAAAGAAACAAAGAAGAACTTAAGTGATACAAAAGAAAATATTTTTTATCACAAAGAAAGCAGCAAAGAAGGAACAAAAAAGAAATGAGATAGCAAAAACAAACAGCAAAATGGCAGACATAAACTCAACAATGAAATAATTTTATTAAATGTGAATGGATTAAACATTTCAATCAATAGAAAAATTGTCAAACTGGATTTTTTAAAATCACAGCCCATACAAACAGTAAACAAAAGAGGACTAAAATGGCTATATCAGTATCAGTCAAAATAGACTCCAGCACAAAAATATTACTAAAGAAAAGGAGGGACACTTAAGAATGAAAAAAAAACTCAATTCATTTGGAAGATATAATAATTCTAAAATTTTTGTGCCTAACAACAAATCCTCAAGATACATAAAGCAAAATGAACACACTTGAAAGAAAAAATACACAATTCAACAATAATGAAGACTTCAATATCCCACTCTCAATAACTGATAGAACAACTACACATCCCATATCTGTGATATATGAGACTTAAAACTGTTAACAAACATGACATTCTGACATTTAATAGTACATTCCACCAAACAACAGCAGAGAACACATACTTTTCAAGCACAAGTGGAATGTTCTCGAGGAAAGACCAAATTCTACACCACAAGTCTCAATAAAATTAAGAGAACTGAAATGATGGAAAACACAACTGAATTAAAGATCAAAAACAGAAGGAAATATGAGCAATCCTTAAATATTTGGAACTTAAAAAACATACTTCTAAATAATCTATGATTCAAAAAAAGAAATTACAAGGAAAATTAGAAAATATTTTGAAATAAATGGAAATGGAAGAAAATACATGTAATTTAAGGGATGCAGAGAAGTGGTGCTTGGGGAAAATGTATAGCTTTAAATGCTTATATGAGAAAATAAGAAAGATTTCAAGTCAATAACTTAAGGTTCCTCCTTAAGAACCTAGGGGAAAAAAGAGAACACGAAGTCAAGAGCAAGAGTAGAAATGAAATAATAAAGGTTAGAGAAAAAATCAATGAAAGAGAAAAAAACTATGGACAAAATCAATGAAGTTAAAATTTGCTCTTTTTTAAAAAGATTAACAAAATGTCCAACTTTACCTACACTAATCAAGAAAAAAAAAGAGACTAATCACCAAAATAAGAAATGAGAGAGGGGGCATCACTAATGCCTTCACAGAAATAAAAAAGTATTATAAGGTAATATTATAAACAACTTATGCCAAGAATAAACAATTTAAATGAAATAGAAAAATTCATAAAAGACAAAAATTACTAAAATTTACTCACAAATAGACATCTGAATGGCCAAAGAAATTGAATTCCTGAAACAAACACAAAACTTCCCCACAAATTAAATTCCAGGCCCAGATGGCTTCACTGAACACTTCAGCTGAATATTAAAACCAATCTTTCACAAACTCTTCTACAAAGAACACTTCTCAACTTATTCTATTATACTCATTCAGTATTATGCTGATACCAAAGCCAGAAACATCACATAAAAATATTAATGCAGACTAATATCCCTCATGAATATACAAACTGAATTCAACAATTTATTATACACCATGACCAAGTGAGATTTATTCTAAGAATGCAAAGTAGATTTAACATCTGCAAATCCATTAATGTAGTATACCATATTAATAGATTCAAATTAATAGACTCCAGGATAAAAATCACATGGTCATCTCAATAGATATTGACAAGGATTTTTCAAAATCCAATATATATTTCTGATAAAAATTCACAACAAACTAGGAATATATTGGAACTTTTTCAACCTGATAAAGAGCTTCTATTAAGAAAAACCTAGAACAAACATTATGCATAATAGTGAAAAGCTGAATGCTTTGCCCCTAAGCTCAGGAACAAGGTATCAATGCTCACCACTTCTCTCCAACACTGAACTGGAAGTTCTAGTCAACAAGACAAGAGAAAAAGAAAGAGAAGGAAAAATGGGAAAGAGAGGAAGGGAGAGATTATGAGGTAGTTAGAGGCATCCAGATCAGAAAAGGAAGAAATTAAAATGTCTCTATTTACAAATGATATGAAAGAAAATTCTAAGGAATCCAAAAATAACTACTAGATTAATAAATGAGTTCAACAAGGTCACAGAATACAACATCAATATCAAAAATTAATTTTATTTCTATATAATGGCAATGTACAATCAGAATCAAATCATATATTTAGTGAAAGATTAATATATAAAGGACTATTATGACTCAAAAAAGAAAAAAAACCCAAATGAAAAGTGGTGAAAAGTCTTGAATAGAAATTTGCTGAACATATAAAAATGACTAACATGATGCTGAATATCATAATGAGATACCACTTCACACCTACTAGAATGTCTAATAATAAAAAAGAAAGCCAATAGGTAACAGAATGTAGAGACACTGGAATCCTATTACATTACTGATGAGAATGTAAAATGGTGCAGCCAGTGTGGAAAACATTTTGGCTGTTTCTTAAGAAGCTAAATTATGATAAAGCCTAGTATCTACCTCAAAGAAATGAAAATATATTTCCACACAAAGATTATATTTCCACACAAAGACATACACGAATGTTTATGACAGTAATATTCATAAAATTCAAAATTGGAAACAATACAAATATATACCAAATGGTGATTGGGTAAATAAAATATAGTATATCCACATAGTAGAAACTATTCAGTAATAAAAAATTAGATAAAGATACATACAAGGACATGAATAAACCTAAAGCATTATTATCATTATTCTAATTAAAGAAATCAGACAGAAAAGCCTATACAGTACATGACTCCTTTAGATAAAATGTACAGGAAAGGCAAATAAATAGAAAAATTAGTGGTTGCCTAAAGCTGGATTTGGGAGCTAGAATTAATTGTAAAGAACATGCAGGATCTTTTTGGATAATGAAATATTCTGAATTTATTAAAAATCATTGAATTATAAACTTAACATGGGTGAATCTTATGATAAGTTACATCTCAATAAAGTTGTTTTAAAAATCCCATTGTTTATTCCATCAACACAAAGTTAAGCAAAAAACTGGGGAAAATATGCCCAAAATCCAGATGAGATAGCAATTTATGCCTGGAGTAAACATGTAAACAAGGCAGAGACGTTCAAAGTCCAATCATGAAAACAGTAACCAGAAATTTCCCCTCCATAGTCTATGTGTTTGGTGTGGGAAGAATACCCAATAGAAAAAGGTGAAGTTTTTGAGTAGGGAACCAAGGACCTCGAATATAATTCACAACTCCCTGAGCGATTTGTAGGGACTAAATGAGTCACTTGATTACATCCACACAATCCATTACAAGTAAAGACATGAAGTACAAAAATCCAAGGGATCTATCTTAAAGACAACTGGAGGGGAAGTGTCAAAGTTTTAATCCAGAGAAGAAATAAAACTGAATGGATCTGTCATCAGCAAGTTAAGATAATTAATGTGAGACATTTGGTGTGCTTGAGGAGATATCCTTGAGGGAGTAGTATTTTTCTACATCAGCAAACCTTGTATTTGAGGAGGAGGAGGAGGATACAAGTTCATAAATCAAGTCTCAAGATTGAACAATAATGTGAATATTTAATAAACTTTGTAACAATGACTAAAACAATATATATTATTCACTCTTTGCTTTGATGTCGTCTTTTCCTTGATAACATAGAATATTTACTTAAGTATTATACAAAATGAAATAGATCAAGATAATATTACCCTGTCAATTTGCTGTAACATGTCATTCAGCTCTAAACCCAACTTATAGCAGATTCTACTTTATAGCAAATGAAATTTGAACAAGTTTACAAACCACAAAGATAAAATTATTTATTTGGTTGCTTTTTAAAAAACTATCAGAGGGGGCGGAGCAAGATGGCGGAGGAGTAGGAGACCTGGATTTCGTCTCCTCTCAGGAATTCAGCTGGATAGGGATCAAACCAATCTGAACACCTATGAACTGAACAGGAGATCGAATAAAAGAAGAGCAACAACTCTCTGAACAGAAAAACGACCACTTTCTGGAAGGTAGGACGTGTGGAGAAGTAAATCCAAGGCAATATTCAGGAGGATAGACGGGGTGGGAGGGGCCTCCGTTGGCCGCTTCTGCAAGTGACAGAACCACGGACCACAAAACCGGAATTTTTAGAAGTCTGCTCCCCTGAAGGACATCACTCCGGTGGCTAAGTGGGGGGTGGAACCCTCGTGGGACAGTGTGGTCTCAGGACCCTCGGGGTCACAGAAAGACCGGGGGTGTCTGAGTGCAGCAGAGCTCCCAGGCATCGGAGCGGGGAAGCCGGCTGCAGAGACAGAGCCCAGGCAAGGGCTCTCAGCTCAGGGTTGCCATAGACCGTGATCCAGGGCACAGTCAGGCCCCTGCTCCCCCAGCAGGGACCCAACAAGTGGCAGATCCGGGGAGACTCACCTTCTTCCCCCAGGAGGAGAGGTGCAGGAGCGCACTGCAGGAATCTGCTGGGTTTGGAGACTCCACACGGGGTCGGGTGCCAGAGATAGAAATGCGCGGTCACAGGCCGGGTGAGCATAGAGTGTGGCCGGAAACCGGGGAGATGGGAGTGACTGGCGGTTTTCGTATGGGGGCTCATTGAGGAGTGGGGCCCCGAGTTCTCGGCTCCTCCAGGGCAGAGATTGGGAGGCCGCCATTTTCACTCTCCGCCTCCAAAGCTGTATGGAAAGCTTGTAGGGAACAAAAGCTCCGGAGAGCAAACCCAAGCAGATTACTTAGTACCGACCGGGCAAGGGAGGGGCAATTCCACGTCCGCAAAGACTTTTGGAAACCACGGCAACAGGCCCCTCCCCCAGAAGATCAGCGAGAACAGCCAGCCAAGAGCAAGTTTACTGATCAATGAGATTGGCAGACCTCCAGCACTAGGGGAATAATGCACATAGAATTCATGGCTTTTTTACCATGATTCTTTAGTCTTTCAAAGTTATTTTTTTTTAACTTTTTTCTTTTTTTTGAATTTTTCTTTTTCCCTTTTTCAACCAACATCTTATCAATCCCTTTTTTTAAAAAACATTTTTATTTTTCATTTTTAGAGTCATATTCTATTCCTTCATAGTAGTTACCTGTACTTTTGGCATATATATATAAGTTGTAATGTCTTTAAAATATTGAGATAGTTTCTTCTAACAGATCAAAATATACCCTAAATCTCTAGAGTATGGTTTTTTTCTACTCCCCTGCCTGATCACATTCACTCCCTTTTTTTTCCTCTTTTTTTTTAAATCCTCTTCTTTCTTTTTTCAAACAAATTCTTATCAATTCCTTTTATAAAATTTTTTATAATTTCCATCTTTACAGTCATATTCTATCCCTTCATCATATCAACCCTTATTTTTGTACATATATAAGTTTTTCTTTCTTTAAAATTTTGGGAGGCACTTTCTTCTAACAGACGAAATACACCCAAAATCTAGTGTGTGGCACTGATCCATATACCAGCCTGATCATATTTGATCACATTCTGGGTTTTTTTTGTTTTGTTCTGTTTTTCTTTGTTTTTATCTTTATCTTTTTCTTTTCCTTTTCTTTTCTTTTTCTTTTTTCTACTTTCTGTTTCTTTTTCCACTGCTTCAGGTCTTTTCTGATTTGTTTACAGTATATTTTCTGGGAACGTTGTTAACCTGTAAGCATTTTGTTCTCTCATTCACCTATTCTCCTCTGGACAAAATGACAAGATGGAAAAAATCACCTCAACAAAATGAACAAGAGGTAGTAGCGACTGCCAGGGACCTACTACTTAATACAGACATTAGTACGATGTCAGATCTAGAGCTTTAAACACACTAGCTGGGCTTGAAAAAAGCATGGAAGTTATTAGAGAAACCCTTTCTGGAAAAGTAAAATAACTGTAATCTAACCAAGTAGAAATCAAAAAGGATATTAATGAGGTGCAATCAAATATGATGGCGCTAACTGCTAGGATAAATGAGGCAGAAGAGAGAATCAGTGCTATAGAAGACCAAATGATGGAAAATAAAGAAGCTGAGAAAAAGAGAGATAAACAACTGCTGGATCACGAGGGCAGAATTCGAGGGATAAGTGATGCCATAAGACGAAACAACATTAGAATAATTGGGATCCCAGAGAAGAAGAAACAGAGAGAGAGGGGTAGAAGGTGTACTGGAGCAAATGATAGCAGAGAACTTATCTAATCTGGGGAAGGAAACAGGCATCAAAATCAGGAAGCACAGAGAAACCCTCTCAAAATCAATAAAAATAGGTCAACACCCCGACAACTCATAGTAAAACTTACGAGTCTCAGAGACAAAAAGAAATACCTGAAAGCAGCTGGGGAAAAGAGATATGTAACCTACAATGGTAGAAACATTAGATTGGGAACAGACCTATCCACAGAGACCTGGCAGGCGAGAAAAAACTGGCAGGATATATTCAGACCACTAAATGAGAAAAATAGGCAGCCAAGAATGCTCTATCCAGCTAGGCTGTCATTGAAAATTGAAGGAGAGATAAAAAGCTTCCAGGATAAACAAAAACTAAAGGAATTTGCAAACACAAAACCAGTGCTACAAGAAATCTTGAAAGGGGTCCTCTAAGCAAAGAGAGAGCCTAAAAGCAACATAGACCAGAAAGGAACACAGACAATACACAGTAACAATCACCTTACAGGCAATACAATGGCACTAAATTCCTATCTTTCAATAGTTACCCTGAATGTAAATGGGCTAAATGGCCCAATCAAAAGGCACAGGCTATCAGACTGGATAAAAAAACAAGACCCATCAATATGCTGTCTGCAAGAGACTCATTTTAGACCCAAAGACACCCCCAGATTGAAAGTGAGGGGGTGGAAAACCATTTTCCATGCTAATGGACACCAAAAGAAAGCTGGGTGGCAATCCTTATATCAGACAAATCAGATTTTAAACCAAAGACTGTAATAAGAGATGAGGAAGGACACTATATCCTACCTACAGGGTCTATCCAACAAGAAAATCTAACAATTGTAAATATCTATGCCCCTAACAAGGGGGCAGCCAATTATATAAGGCAATTAATAACAAAAGCAAAGAAACACATTGACAACAATACAATAATAGTGGGGGACTTTAACACCCTCCTCACTGAAATGGACAGATCATCTGAGCAAAAGATCAACAAGGAAATAAAGAATTTAAATGACACACTGGGCCAAATGGACTTCACAGACATATTCAGAACATTCCATCCCAAAGCAACAGAATACACACTCTTCTCTAGTGCCCATGGAACATTCTCCAGAATAGATAACATCCTAGATCATAAATCAGGTCTCAACCGGTACCAAAAGATTGGGATCATTCCTTGCCTATTTTCAGACCACAATGCTTTGAAACTAGAACTCAATCACAAGAGGAAAGTCAGAAAGAACTTAAATACATGGAGGCTAAAGAGCATCCTACTGAAGAATGAATGGGTCAAACAGGAAATTCAAGATGAATTTAAAACATTCATCAAAACCAATGAAAATGAATACATAACTATTCAAATCTTTGGGATGCAGCAAAGGCAGTCGTAGAGGAAAGTATATAGCAATACAAGCCTTTCTCAAGAAACAAGAAAGGTCTCAAGTACACAACATAACCCTACACCTAAAGGAGCTAGAGAAAGAATAGCAAATGAAGCCTAAACCCAGCAGGAGAAAACAAATAATAAAGATCAGAGCAGAAATCAATGAAATAGAAACTAAAAGAATAGTAGAACAGATCAACGAAACTAGGAGCTGGTTCTTTGAAAGAATTAACAAGATTGATAAACCCCTGGCCAGACTTATCAAAAAGAAAAGAGAAATGATCCAAATCAACAAAGTCATGAATGAAAGAGGAGAGATCACAACCAACCCCAAAGAAATAAAAACAATTATAAGAACATATTATGAGCAACACTACGCCAGCAAATTAGGTAACCTGGAAGAAATGGATGCATTCCTAGAGATGTATCAACTACCAAAACTGAACCAGGAAGAAATAGAAAACCTGAACAGTCCTATAACCACTAAGGAAATTGAAGCAGTCATCAAAAATCTCCCAAAAAACAAAAGTCCAGGGCCAGATGGCTTCCCAGGGGAATTCTAGCAAACATTTCAAGAAGAATTAATACCTATTCTTCTGAAACTGTTCCAAAAAATAGAAATGGAAGGAAAACTTCCAAACTTGTTTTTTGAGGCCACCATTACCTTGATGCCCAAACCAGACGAAGACCCCACCAAAAAAGAGAATTAGAGACCAATATCCCTGATGAACATGGATGCAAAAATTCTCACCAAAATACTAGCCAATAGGATCCTACAACACATTAAAAGGATTATTCACCACGACCAAGTGGGATATATGCCTGGGCTGCAAGGTTGGTTCAATATCTGCAAATCAATCAACGTGATACAATACATTAACAAAAGAAAGAACAAGAATCAATGATCCTCTCAATAGACGCAGAAAAAGCATTTGACAAAGTACAGCATCCTTTCTTGATCAAAACTCTTCAGAGTATAGGGATAGAGGGTACATACCTCAATATCATAAAATCCATCTATGAAAAACCTACAGCGAATATCATTCTCAATGGGGAAAAACTAAGAGCTTTCCCCATAAGGTCAGGAACACAGCAGAGATGTCCACTATCACCACTGCTATTCAACGTAGTATTAGATGTCCTAGCCACAGCAATCAGACAACAAAAAGAAATCAAAGGCATCCAAATCGGCAAAGAAGAAGTCAAACTCTCACTCTTTGCAGATGATATGATACTTTATGTGGAAAACCCCAAAGACTCCTCCCCAAAACTGCTAGAACTCATACAGGAATTCAGTAAAGTGGCAGGATATAAAATCAATGCACAGAAGTGAGTGACATTCCTATACACCCACAACAAGACAGAAGAAAGAGAAATTAAGGAGTCAATCCCATTTACAATTGCACCCAAAACCATAAGATACCTAGGAAGAAATCTAACCAAAGAGGAAAAGAATCTCTACTCAGAAAACTATAAAATACTCATGAAAGAAATGGAGGAAGACACAAAGAAATGGAAAAACGTTCCATGCTCATGGATTGGAAGAACAAATATTGTGAAGATGTCAATGCTACCTAGAGCAATCTACACATTCAATGTAATCCCCATCTAAATACCATCCACTTTTTTCAAAGAAATGGAACAAATAATCCTAAAACTTGTATGGAACCAGAAAAGACCCCGAATAGCCAGAAGAATGTTGAAAAAGAAAAGCAAAGCTGGTGGCATCACCATTCCGGACTTCCAGCTGTATTACAAAGCTGTCATCATCAAGACAGCATGGTACTGGCACAAAAACAGACACATAGATCAATAGAATAGAATAGAGAGCCCAGAAATGGACCCTCAACTCTATGGTCAACTAATCTTTGACGAAGTAGAAAAGAATGTCCAATGGACAAACGACAGTCTCTTCAACAAATGGTGTTGGGAAAATTGGATAGCCACATGCAGAAGAATGGAACTGGACCATTTCCTTACACCACACACAAAAATAGACTCCAAATGGTTGAAAGACCTCAATGTGAGACAGGAGTCCATCAAAATCCTAAAGGAGAACACAGGCAGGAACCTCTTCGACCTCAGCCGAAGCAACTTCTTCCTAGAAACATCACCAAAGGCAAGGGAAACAAGGGCAAAAATGAACTATTGGGACTTCATCAAGATAAAAAGCTTTTGCAAAGCAAAGGAAACAGTCAACAAAACCAAAAGACAACCAACAGAATGGGAGAAGATATTGGCAAATGACATATCAGATAAAGGGCTAGTATCCAAAATCTATAAAGAACTCATCAAACTCAACACCCAAAGAACAAAGAATCCAATCAAGAAATGGGCAGAAGACATGAACACACATTTCTGCAAAGCAGACATCCAAATGGCCAACAGACACATGAAAGAGTGCTCAATATCACTCGGCATCAGGGAAATCCAAATCAAAACCTCAATGAGATACCACCTCACACCAGTCAGAAGGGCTAAAATTAACAAGTCAGGAAATGACAGATGTTGGCGGGGATGCGGAGAAAGGGGAACCCTCCTACACTGTTGGTGGGAATGCAAGCTGGTGCAGCCACTCTGGAAAACAGAATGAAGGTTCCTCAAAAAGTTGAAAATAGAGCTACCATATGATCCAGCAATTGCACTACTGGGTATTTACCCCAAAGTTACAAAAGTAGGGATCCGAAAGGGTACGTGCACCCCAATGTTTATAGCAGCAGTGTCCACAATAGCCAAACTGTGGAAAGAGCCAAGATGTCCATCGACAGATGAATGGATAAAGAAGTGGTATATATATACAATGGAATATTATGCAGCCATCAAAAGGAATGAGATCTTGCCATTTGCAATGACGTGGATGGAACTGGAGGGTATTATGTTGAGTGAAATAAGTCAGAGAAAGACATGTATCATATGATCTCACTGATATGAGGAATTCTTAATCTCAGGAAACAAACTGAGGGTTGCTGGAGTGGGGTGGGAGGGATGGGGGCACTGGGTGATAGACACTGGCGAGGGTATGTGCTCTGCTAAGCGCTGTGAATTGTGCAAGACTGTTGAATCTCAGATCTGTACCTCTGAAACAAATAATGCAATATATGTTACGAAAGAAAAGAAAAGAAGAAGAAGATAGAAGGAGGGGAAGAATGAAGGGGGGGAATTCGGAGGTGTAGATGAACCATGAGAGACGATGGACTCTGAAAAACAAACTGAGGGTTCTAGAGGTGAGGGGGGTGGAAGGATGGGTTAGCCTGGTGATGGGTATTGAGGAGGGCACATTCTGCATGGAGCACTGGGTGTTATGCACAAACAATGAATCATGGAACACTACATCTAAAACTAATGATGTAATCTATGGGGATTAACATAACAATAAAAAATAAAAGTAAAAAAAAAATTATCAGAAATATTAGGTGGCTGAGATAAAAGCTGGTTTAACTTAAAATATTCTAATTACAAACTCCATCATTTTCTCCTTGGTGAGTATTTGGAAAGACTTATAGACTTGGGCTTTTTTCATTCACTCAGTAAAATATGAAATATAAAAGTCAGGTAAAAGATGACATTGCAAAAGTTCTAAAGTCTTACCTCCATCAGAACAAAGAGTGCTGCAAAGAATAGAAGAGTTGCCCATTCCACTCGGTGTAGAATTATCTCAAAATCATGAATATCAGCTAAAATTAGCAACCAGATGGCACCCAGAATAGCAATCCACCCTGAAAAACAAATAAGTGGGCATATAGACATAGATGTACTTCAATTGTTAAGACACTGAGTTTTTATCTTATGATTGCTTGCTTTGTTGAAGAAAATTTATATTCTGCAAACTGAACATATTCAAAATGTACAATTTATATTTTGCTTAATGTATATACCCACAAAACCAATAATACAATCAAGACAATGAAAACATTCACTACCCCCAGCAATTTACTATTGTTTGCATTCTTGTATCCTCTCTATCTCCCCCTGTAACCACACCCTACCCCCAGGAACTATACATGTATGTTTTTTTTTTCACTATAGTTTATATTTTCTCTATTTTCTATAAATGCAATCATACAGCATTCATTCTTTTGTCTGACAGCTTCCACTTCAACACAACTATTTTAAAATTCTTCAATATTGGTTTGTGGATCAATAGTTCATTACTTTTTATTGTTTAGTAATATGCCATAGTATGGCTATGGGATGATGTACATATCTATTCACTGTTGAAGGGACAATTGGATTACTTCCATTATTTGACTATTACAAACAAATGTGCTATCATATACAATTATCTATCTATGCATGTGTTTTCAGTTCCCTTGGATAAATACCTAGGAATGGAATAGTTGATCATATGATAGGTTAATATTATAGAATATTTATGTCTTAAGAAACTGTGAAATTGTTTTCCAAAATGGTTGTAACATTTTATAACACCACCAGCAGTATCAGAATTTGTTACCCCAGATTTTCAACACTTGGGTCAGCCTTTTTTAATGTTTGACATTCCGATGAGTATGAAGGGTATTTATTGTGGTTTCAAATTGCATTTCTCTAAAGGCTAATGATGTTGAGTGTTTTTCATGTAGCTATTTGCCATCTACAGATATTCTTTTGTGAAGTTTTTGTTCAAACAGTCTGCTCATTTTTTTTTAATGAGTAGGGCAAATAAGACCCAAAATAAGTAGAAGAAAAGAAAGGGTAAGGATTGGAGCAGAAATCAGTGAAATAGGAAGTAAAAAATAGTAGAGCAAAGCAATGGCACCAAAATTTAGTTCTTAGAGAAAATCAAGAAGGTTGATAAACCTTAGCCAATTTGAATAGGACAAAATATGAGAGGACAAAATTTAACAATATCAAGAAAAAGAACAGTGACATGACTATAAATTCTATAGACATAAAAAGAGTACTACTTTGGGGTGCCTGGGTGGCTCAGTCAGTTAAGTGTCCAACTCTTGATTTTGGCTCAGGTCATGATTTCAGGGTCATGCAATCAAGCCCCTCTTCAGTCTCCTCTTTCTCCCTCTGCCCTCCCCCCCACCAGCCCGCCTGCTCTCTCTCTCTAAAATAAATACATAAATCTTCAAAAAAAAAAAAAAGAGTACTGGAGCAAGATGGAGGAGGAGTAGGAGACCTGGATTTCGTCTGGTCCCAGGAGTTCAGCTGTATAGGGATCAAACCATTCTGAACACCTACGAACTCAACAGGAGATCAAAGAAAAGAATAGCAACAACCCTCTGAACAGAAAAGCGACCACTTTCTGGAATGTAGGACTTGTGGAGCAGTGAATCCGAGGCGATATTCGGGAGGATAGACAGCAGGGGAGGTGCCTCCGTTGGCCGCTTCTGGCAAGTGATAGAGCAACGGCAGACCACAAAATCGGAACTTTTAGAAGTTGGCTCCACTGAGGAACATCACTCCAGTGACTAAGCAGGGGGTGGAACACTCGCTGGGACAGTGTGATCTCAGGACTCTCAGGGTCACAAAAAGACCGGGGGTGCCTGAGTGCAGCAGAGCTCCCAGGTATACAGAGAGGGGAAGCCAGCTGCAGAGACAGAGCTGAGGCGTGGGCTCTCAGCTCAGGGTTGCCATAAACCATGATCCAGGGCACAGTCAGGCCACTGCTACTCCAGCAGGGGCCCAACAAGCAGCAGTTCCGGGGAGACTCACCTTCCTCCCCCAGGAGGAGTGGCATGGGAGTGCACCACAGGGAGCTGCTGGGTTTGGAGACTCCACACGAGGTGGCTGCCAGAGATAAAAATGCTCGGTCACAGGCCAGGTGAGCACGGAGTGCGGCCGGAGACCGGGGAGACAGGAATGATTGACTGCTTTTCTCTGGGGGCTCACTGAGGAGCAGGGGCCCGAGTTCTCATCTCCTCTGGGACAGAGATTGGGAGGCTGCCATTTTCACTCTTCTCCTCCAAAGCTGTAGGAAAGCTTGCAGGGAACAAAAGCTGCCAAGAGCAAACCCGAGCACATTACTTAGCCTGGACCCAGCAAGGGCAGGACAATTCCGCCTCTGGCAAAGACATCTGGGAACCATGGCAACAGGCCCTTCCCCCAGAAGATCAGCAAGAACAGCCAGCCAAGACCAAGTTTACCGATCAATGAGAACGGCAGAACTCCAGTGCTAGGGGAATACTGCGCAAAGAATCCGTGGCTTTATTACCATGATTCTTTAGTCTTTCAAAATTAATTTTTTTAACTGTCTTTTTCTTTTAATTTTTCTTTTTCCCTTTCTCAACCAACATCTTATCAATCCCTTTTTTAAAAAACATTTTTATTTTTCATTTTTAAAGTCATATTCTATCCCTTCATAGTAGTTATCCTTATTTTTGGCATATATAAATAAATTGTTCTCTCTAAAATTTTGAGATACAGTTTCTTCTAAAAGATCAAAATATACCATAAATCTCTAGTGTATGGCTTTGTTCTAGTCTCCTGCCTGATCACATTCTCTTCTCTTTTTTTTAAACTTCTTCTTTCTTTTCTCAAACAACTTCTTATCAATTACTTTTATAAAATTTTTTATAATTTTTATCTTTACAGTCATCTTCCATCCCTTCAGCCTATCAACCCTTATTTTTGTACATATGTAAGTTTTTCTTTCTTTAAAATTTTGGGAGTCACTTTCTTCTAACAGACCAAAATACACCCAAAATCTAGTGTGTGGCACTGATCTATGTACCAGCCTGATTATATTTGACCATATTCTGTTTTGTTTTGTTTTGTTTTGTTCTGTTTTTGTTTGTTTTTATCTTTTTCTTTTATTTTTCTTTTTCTTTTTTCTTTTTTTCCCTTTCTTTTCCCCTGGCTTCAGGTGTTTTCTGATTTGTTTAGAGTATATTTTCTGGGAACGTTGTTAACCTGTAAGCATTTTGTCCTCTCATTCACCTATTCTCCTCTGGACAAAATGACAAGATGGAAAAAATCACCTCAACAAAATGAACAAGAGGTAGTACCGACTGCCAGGGACCTACTCAATACGGGCAATAGTACGATGTCAGATCTAGAGTTCAGAATCATCACTTTAAACACACTAGCTGGGCTTGAAAAAAGCATGGAAGTTATTAGAGAAACCCTTTCTGGAGAAGTAAAAGAACTAAAATCTAACCAAGTAGAAATCAAAAAGGCTATTAATGAGGTGCATTCAAAAATGGGGGCACTAACTGCTAGGATAAATGAAGCAGAAGACAGAATCAGTGCTATAGAAGACCAAATGATGGAAAATAAAGAAGCTGAAAAAAGAGAAATAAACAACTCCTGGATCATGAGGGCAGAATTGGAGAGATAAGCAATACCATAAGCCAAAACAGCATTAGAATAATTGGGAACCCAGAAGAAGAAAGACAGAGGGGCAGAAGGTATATTGGAGCAAATTATAGCAGAGAACTTCCCTAGTTTGGGGAAGGAAACAGGCATCAAAATCCAAGAAGCACAGAGAACTCCTCTCAAATTCAATAAAAATAGGTCAACACTCCAACATCTAATAGTAAAACTTACGAGTCTCAGAGACAAAGAGAAAATCCTGAAAGCAGCTCCGGAGAAGAGAACTGTAACCTACAACAGTAGAAACATTCGATTGGCAACAGACCTATCCACAGAGACTGGTAGGCCAGAAAGGACTGACATGATATATTCAGAGCACTAAACGAGAAAAATATGCAGCCAAGAATACTCTATCCAGCTAGACTGTCATTGAAAAAGAAGGAGAGGGGCGCCTGGGTGGCTCAGATGGTTAAGCATCTCCCTTTGGCTCAGGTCATGATTCCAGGGTCCTGGGATCGAGTCCCCCATTGGGCTGCCTGCTCAAGTGGGGAGCCTGCTTCTCCCTTTCCCTCTGCCATTCTCTCCACTTGTGCTCTCTGGCTCTATCTATTTGTCAAAAAGAAATGAAATCTTAAAAAAAAAAAAAAAGAAAGAAAGAAAATAGAAGGAGAGATAAATATATTCCAGGACAAACAAAAACTAAAGGAATTTGCAAACACGAAACCAGCCCTACAAGAAATATTGAAAGGGGTCCTCTAAGCAAAGAGAGAGCCTAAAAGCAACATACACCAGAAAGGAACACAGACAATATAAAATAACAGTCACCTTACAGGCAATACAATGACACTAAAGTCCTATCTTTCAATAGTTACCATGAATGAAAATGGGCTAAATGCCCCAATCAAAAGGCACAGGCTATCAGACTGGATAAAAAAACAAGACCCATCAATATGCTGTCTGCAAGAGACTCATTTTAGACCCAAAGACACCCCCAGATTGAAAGTGAGGGGGTAGAAAATCTTTTACCATGCTAATGGACATCAAAAGAAAGCTGGGGTGGCAATCCTTACATCAGACAAATCAGATTTTAAACCAAAGACTGTAATAAGAGATGAGGAAGGACACCATATCATACTTAAAGGGTCTATCCAACAAGAAGATCAAACAATTGTAAATATCTATGCACCTAACATGGGAGTGGCCAATTATATAAGGCAATTAATAACAAAAGCAAAGAAGCACATCGACAACAATACAATAATAGTGGGGGACTTTAATGGACAGATCATCTAAGCAAAAGATCAACAAGGAAATAAAGACTTTAAATGACACACTGGACCAAATGGACTTCACAGACCTATTCAGAACATTCCATCCCAAAGCAACGGAATACACATTCTTCTCTAGTGCCCATGGAACATTCTCCAGAATCGATCACATCCTAGGTCATAAATCAGGTCTCAACCAGTACCAAAAGATTGGGATCATTCCCTGCCTATTTTCAGACCACAATGCTTTGAAACTAGAACTCAGTCACAAGATGGAAGTCGGAAAGAACTCAAATACATGGAGGCTAAAGAGCATCCTACTAAAGAATGAATGGGTCAACCAGGAAATTAAAGAAGAATTAACAATATTCATGGAAACAAATGAAAATGAAAACACAACTATTCAAAATCTTTGGGATGCAGCAAAGGCAGTCCTAAGAGGAAAGTATATAGCAATACAAGCCTTCCTCAAGAAACAAGAAAGGTCTCAAATACACAACCTAACCCTATACCTAAAGGAGCTGGAGAAAGAACAGCAAATAAAGCCTAAACCCAGCAGGAGAAGAGAAATAATAAAGATCAGAGCAGAAATCAATGAAATAGAAACCAAAAGAACAGTAGAACAGATCAACGAAAAAGGGAGCTGGTTCTTTGAAAGAATTAACAAGATTGATAAACCCCTGGCCAGACTTATAAAAAGAAAAGAGACATGACCCAAATCAACACAATCATGAATGAAAGAGGAGAGATCACAACCAACACCAAAGAAATACAAACAATTATAAGAACATATTATGAGCATCCTGGAAGAAATGGATGCATTCCTAGAGATGTATTAACTACCAAAACTGAACCAGGAAGAAATAGAAAACCTGAACAGTCCTATAACTACTAAGGAAATTGAAGCACTCATCAGAAATCTCCCAACGAACAAAAGCCCAGGGCCAGATAGCTTCCCAGGGGAATTCTCCCAAACATTTAGAGAAGAATTAATACCTTTTCTTCTAAAAATGTTCCAAAAAATAGAAATGGAAAGAAAACTTCCAAACTCATTCTATGAGGCCACCATTACCTTGATCCCAAACCAGATAAATACCCCATCAAAAAGGAGAATTACAGAACAATATCCGTGATGAACATGGATGCAAAAATTCTCACCAAAATACTAGCCAGTAGGATTCAACAGTAGCCAAAGGGATTATTTGGCTACAGCAGTAGCCAAAAGGATTATTCACCACGGCCAAGTGGGATTTATTCCTGCACTGCAAGGTTGATTCAACATGCGCAAATCATTCAATGTGATACAATACATTAACAAAAGAAAGAACTAGAATCATATGATCCTCTCAATAGATGCAGAAAAAGCTTTTGACAAAGTACAGCATCCTTTCTTGATCGAAACTCTTCAGAGTATAGGAATAGAGGGTACATACCTCAATATCATAAAATCCATCTATGAAAAACCTACAGCGAATATCATTCTCAATGGGGAGAAACTGAGAGCTTTCCCCATAAGGTCAGGAACACAGCAGGGATGTCCACTATCACCACTGCTATTCAACATAGTGCAGGAATTCCTAGCCACAGCAATCAGACAACAAAAAGAAATCAAAGCATCGAAATCAGCAAAGAAGAAGTCGAACTCTCACTGTCTGCAGATGTTATGATACTTTATGTGGAAAACCCAAAAGACTCCACCCCAAAACTGCTAGAACTCATACAGGAATTCAGTAAAGTGGCAGGATATAAAATCAATGCACAGAAATCAGCGGTGTTCCTATACACCAACAACATGACAGAAGACAGAGAAATTAAGGAGTTGATCCCATTTACAATTGCACCCAAAGCCATAAGATACCTAGGAATAAATCTAACCAAAGTGGCAAAGAATCTGTACTCAGAAAACTATAAAATACTCATGGAAGAAACTGAGGAAGACATAAAGAAATGGAAAAACGTTCCATGCTCATGGATTGGAAGAACAAATATTGTGAAGATGCTAATGCTACCTAGTGCAATCTACACATTCAAAGAAATCCCCAACAAAAGACCATCCACTATTTTCAAAGAAATGGTACAAATAATCCTAAAATTTATATGGAACCTGAAAAGACCCAGAATAGCCAGAGGAATGTTGAAAAACAAAAACAAAGCTGGTGGCATCACAATTCCGGATGTCAAGCTCTATTACAAAGCTGTCATCATCAAGACAGCATGGTACTGGCACAAAAACAGACACATAGATCAATGGAACAGAATAGAGAGCCCAGAAATGGACCCTCAACTCTATGGTCAACTCATCTTCGACAAAGCAGGAAAGAATGTCCAATGGAACAAAGATAGCCTCTTCGACAAATGGTGTTGGGAAAATTGGATAGCCACATGCAGAAGAATGATACTCGACCATTTCCTTATACCACTCACAAAAATGGACTCAAAATGGTTGAAAGACCTGAATGTGATACAGGAGTCCATCAAAATCCTAAAGGAGAACACAGGCAGCAACCCCTTTGACCTCAGCCGAAGCACTTCTTCCTAGAAACATCGCCAAAGGCAAGGGAAGCAAGGGCAAAAATGAACTTTCGGGACTTCATCAAGATAAAAAGTTTTGCACAGCAAAAGAAACAGTCAACAAAACCAAAAGACAACTGACAGAATGGGAGAAGATATTGGCAAATGACATATCAGATAAAGGGCTAGTATCCAAAATCTATAAAGAACTTCTTAAACTCAACACCCAAAGATCAAATGATCCAATCAAGAAATGGGCAGAAGACATGAAAAGACATTTCTGCAAAGAAGACATCCAAATAGCCAACAGACACATGAAAAAGTTCTCAATGTCACCCGGCATTAGGGAAATCCAAATCAAAACCTCAATGAGATATGACCTTATACCAGTCAGAATGGCTAAAATTAACAAGTCAGGAAACGACAGATGTTGGCAGGGATGCGGAGAAAGGGGAACCCTCTTACACCATTGGTGGGAATGCAAGCTGGTACAGGCACCCTGGAAAACAGTATGGAGGTTACTCAAAAAGTTGAAAATATAGCTGCCGTACGATCCAGCAATTGCACCCTGAAGTAGGGACCTGAAGGTGTACGTGCACCCAGATGTTTATAGCAGCAATATCCACAATAGCCAAACTGTGGAAAGAGCCAAGATATCTATCCACAGATGAATGTATAAAGAAGATGTGGTATATATATACAATGGAATATTATGCAGCCATCAAAAGGAATGAAATCTTGTCATTTTCAATGACATGGATGGAACTGGAGGGTGTTATACTGAGCGAAATAAGTCAATCAGAGAAAGACATGTATCATATGACCTCACTGATATGAGGAATTCTTAATCTCTGGAAACAAACTGAGGGTTGCTGGAGTGGTGGGGGGGTGGGAGGAATGGAGTGGCTGGGTTATAGACATTGGGGAGGGTATGTGCTATGGTGAGCGCTGTGAATTGTGCAAGACTGTTGAATCACAGTTCTGTACCCCTGAAACAAATAATACAATATATGTTTAAAGAAAAAAAAAAAAAGAAGAAGATAGCAGGAAGGGAAGAATGAAGGGGGGTGGAATTCGGAGGGGGAGATGAACCCTGAGAGACGTTGGACTCTGAAAAACAAACTGAGAGTTCTAGAGGGGAGGCGGGTGGGAGGATGGGTTAGCCTGGTGATGGGTATTAAAGAGGGCACGTTCTGCATGGAGCACTGGGTGTTATACACAAACAATGAATCATGGAACACTACATCTAAATGTAATGATGTAATGTATGGAGATTAACATAACAATTAAAAAAATTAAAGAAAAAAATGTACTATACAAATTTTCTATATCTGCCATAACAAATTACCACACATGTAGTGGCTTAAAATAAAACCTACTTCTTAAATCACAGTTTTCACACGTCAGAAGTATAGTGGGCTCAGCTACGTTTCTGACTAGAGCATCATTAAGGTAAAATCAATGTGGCAGCATTCCTGGTGCTGAATTCCTTTCTGGAGGCTCTAGGAAAGAATCTGCTTTTTTATTCATTCAAGTTGTTAACATAATTCAGTTCCTTGCAGCTGTAATCCTGAGGCCCCAATTTCCTCACTGGCTGTCACTGAGGAGTTTTTCTCTCTTCTAGAGGTCACCCCCATTCCCTGGGTCAAGACCCCCACCCTCATCTATCATGAAAGCCAGCCAATAGTAGGTCAAGTCCCTCTCATACTTCAAATCCCTTTTGCCTCTTCTTCTGTTTCATCTCTCTAACTGACTCTTCTGTCTTTCACTTCTACTTTTAGGGGCCCATGTGTTTACACTGGGCACACCTAGATAATCAAGAAAAATCTTGTATTAAGGTTTGTAACCTTAATTCTATCTGCAAAATCCCTTTGCCACACAACATAACACATACAAACATTAACAACAGGAATTAGAGTATAGACACCTTTGAGGGGCCACATATGGATTAATTTGGAAAGAGCATTTTAACAATGTAGGGTCTTCTGATCTATGAACTTGGTATGTATCTCCATTTATTTAGGTCTTCTTTATAAAGGTTTTCCTAAGAATGTTCTGTAGAAATCCCAGCCATCTTTTGTGTTGAAATTAACAAACTGATTCTGAAATTCATATGGGAATGCAAAGGACTTAGAATAGCCAATACAACCTTGAAATAGAAGAGAAAAGTTGAAGAACACACATTATCTCACATTAAGACTTATTAGAAAACTACAATAGTCAAAACAGTGTAGTATTGCCTGAGTATAATCAATTTGATCAATGAAGAATCCAGAAATACACCTATACATTCCTGGCCAATTGATTTTCAACAAAGGTTCAGTGACAGTTCAGTGAAGAAATAGTAGTTTTTTATACAAATGTTGCTGGAGCAATTGGATATCCATATGCAAAAAAAAAAATTGTTTTACTTTGATCTGTTCATTGAATCACATACAAAAGTTAACTAAGTGGATCATATGCCTAATGGAAAATTTATAACTATAAAATGTTTAGAATAAAATATAGAAAAGTCTCTTTGTCCCTGGGAAACTTTTTTGGATACAACACTAAAAGCATGATGTATAAAAGGAAATTTTCATTAATTGGACTTCATGTTTCTCAAAAGTCACTGTTAAGTAAACACAAAGACAAGCCACAGACTAGGAGAAAAATTTGCAAATGATCTATCTCATAAAGCACTCAGCATACCCGAATATATTCCTCAAAATTCTCAAAACCCAACAATAACAAACAACTCCATTAAAATGGAGAATATTTTGAAAAGGCACCTCACCATAGAATATATAAGGATGGAATATAAGCACATGCAAATATGTTCAATATCACTAATCAACAGGAAAATGCAAAGCAAAACCATACCTTACTACATACCTTAGAATGTGTAAAAATAAAAAGCCAGACCAAACTAAGTATAGACAAAGATATGGAGGAATTGGAAATCTCACATAGTGCTAATGGATTTGTAAAATGTTACAACCACTTTGGAAAACAGCCTAGCAATCTTTAAAAACATTGCCCATAGTCTACTAAATGATCCAACCATTCCACTTGTAGGTATTAACTCAAGAGAAATTAAAGCATACGATGAAAGAAGGAATTGAACACAAATGTTCATTGTAGTTTCAGTCATAATAGTCAAAAACTAGAAATGATCCAAATACACAACAGGTGAATCGATATACGAATTGTGGCATATTCAACCCATAGTATACTATTCGGCCAATAAAAAGGAAGGAAATATTGATGTACACTACCACATGAATGAATCTCATAAGAATTATCCTGATAAAAGAAGTCAGACTTAAAAAATTACATATTATACAAACCTTTTACATAAAACTCTAGAAAATGCAAATAGCAGGGATTGATAAACTATAGCTCGTGGGTCAAATCTGGCCCAATTCCTGTTTTTGTAAATAATTTTTTATTGGAACATATCCATAGGGATTCATGTATATATTTTCTGTGGCTGCTTTAGCACAACAGCAGCATTCAGTATTTGTGGTAGTATTTGTGTATGGCCTACATTGTTTCAAATATTTAATATCTCTGGCCCTTTTCAGAACAGTTTGCCAAACTCGGATCAATAGTGACAGAAAACAGATCAGATTGCCTGGGGAGAAACTGGTGAGGGGAAGATGGCAGCAAAGTAAGAGGACCCTACGCTTACATCATCCCACAAATACAACTAGATAACTATCAAATTATCCTAAATACCCCCAAAATCGACCTGAACACTAGCAGAACAAACTCCAAAACTAAAGATAGAGAAGAGGCCACATCAAAGAATGTAGGAAGTGCAGAGACATGGCTTGGGAGAGAAGCGGATCACGGTGACTGAGATGGGAAGGGAGCCACAGTCATGGAAAAGGGCAAGAGACAGACTAGCACACAGGGGAACTCACATTGAGAAGAGGAACCCCCATAGCAATTGGCTTGAAAATGAGAGGGGCCGAATTTTTTGAATTCTTGCAGAGCAGGGCTTAAAGCCTGGAATGTTAAAAGTCAGTGGACTTGGTTGGGATTGAGCCTGGAGGGCACTGGGGCCACTCTTGGAAAGAAGGCCAGGCAAACATCCCACAGACATACAGTGTGGAAAAGACTATCTGGAGAGTGCCTGGGGGACAAAATAGAAAGGTTATTTGCTCAACTCAGAGCATGTCCCAAAGAGGCAGTGTTCATGGAGAGACCCCTCTGGGAACAAAAAAACTGGCAGGCCTCATTTTCCTTCCCCATCCCTCAGCATTAGCACAGAGCCACCTGCAGGAAGCAGAGCAGCACTGACACTCACCCCTCACTTGCTTACAACAAGCCCTGTCCCCAACTGTGCTGCAGTGGAACTGCCCTTCCCAGTCCATGCTTGCCCCAGTCCCAGCACCGAGAGTCCCGTAACCCCAGAAGACTGGTACAAACCCCTGTATACACCATGTCTCCTGATCTGGGAGTCTTGCAGGACCTTGGTTCCAGCAGCAGTGGTAAGAGGTCCCATTTCACAAGCAGATCAAAGCACAACTAGTTAAAACTTGTCATATTCAGCTCAGGGACCAAACACTGCCCATAACAGAAAAAGGACTTCTGAATATGACTAGCCGAAAGGATAAAATAGCCAGGACACAAAAGCAGAGTGCATGCAGCACACATTGGACACACTTACTGAAGCACCAGGCCCTGGGGAACAGGGGACAGTACAAGGTAGGGCAATACAGGACATCTTCTTCATAAGGCCATTACCCTCTAGAACAAGAGAAATATCTGACTTTTGCAGCACATAGAAACAGGCACAGAGACTTAGACAAAATGAGAAGATATGAAAATTGTCCCAAATGAAAGAACAGGACAAGGCCATGGCCAGAGATCTAAGCAAAACAGATATAAGTAACATGCCTGATGGAGTATTTAAAGCAATGACCATAAGGATACTCACTGGACTTGATAAAAGAGTGGAAGACATCAGTGAGACTCTTAACACAGAGATAAAAAGGAATCAGAGATGAAGAGTGCAATACATTTATTCCACTTTTAGAATACATTTATTGCATATTTAGAAATATATTTGAAACAATGAATAACAGGCTGGAAGAGGCAGAGGAATGAATTAACGACCTAGAAGACACAGTAATGGAAAGTAATCAAGCTGAACAAAAGACAGGAAAAAATAATTATTCAAAGTGAGAATAGACTTAGAGAACTCAGTGACTCCATCGAATGTATTAACATTCATATTATAAGAGTCCCAGAAGAAGAAGAGAGAGAAGCAGGGAAGAAAATTTACTTAAAGAAATAATAGCTGGGGGCACCTGGGTGGCTCAGTCGTTAAGTGTCTGCCTTCGGCACAGGTCATGATCCCAGGGTCCTGGAATTGAGCACATCGGGCTCCCTGCTCAGCGGGAAGCCTGCTTCTCCCTCTCCCACTCCCCCTGCTTGTGTTCCCTCTCTCGCTGTCTCTCTCTCTCTCTCAAAAGAAATAAAATCTTAAAAAAAAAAAAAAGAAAGAATAGCTGAAAACTCCCCTAATCTGGCAAAGGAAGCAGATATCCAAATCTGGGAGGCACAAAGAAACCCAAAAAAAATCAATGGATAAATTCCTAGAAACATATAAACTACCAAAAGTGAAACAGGAAGAAATAGAAAACATGAGCAGACTGATAACCAGCAAATAATTGAATCAGTAATCAAAAAACTTCCCACAAACAAAAATCCAGGGCCAGATGGCTTCACAGGTGAATTCTACCAAACATTTAAAGAATAATTAATACCTATTCTTCTTAAACTATTCCAAAATAATAGAAAAGGAAGACTTCCAAATTCATTCATGAGGCCAGAATTACCCAGATACCAAACCAGATAAAGATTCCACTAAAAAAAGAGAAGTACAGGCCAATATCCATTATTAACATGAATGCAAAATTTCTCAATTAAAATACCAGCAAACTGAACCTAACATTACATTAAAAAAATCATTCACCACGATCAAATGGGATTTATTCCTGGGTTTCAAGGGTGGTTCAATATTCACAAATCAATCAGTATAATACACCACACAAATTAAAGAAATGATAAGAACCATACGATCATTTTGATAGATGCAGAAACAGCATTTGACAAAGTACATCCATTCATGATTAAAACAAAAGAAAACAAAACAAAAAACCTTCAACAAAGAAGGTTTAGAGGGAATATACCTCAACATAATAAAGGCCATCCATGAAAAACCCACAGCTGAGATCATCCTAAATGGAGGAAAACTGAGATCTTTTCCACTCCAGTCAGTAACAAGACAAGGATGTCCACTCTCATTACTGTTATTTAACATAGTACTGGAAGTCTTAGCCACAGCAGTCAGACAACAACAAGAAACAAAAGGCATCCAAATCAGCAAAGAAGAAGTAAAACTTTCACTATTTGCAGACGACATCATGCTCTATGTAGAAAACTAAAAAGACTCCAGCACAAAAATACCTAGAACTGATACACAAATTCAGTAAACTCACAGGATAGAAAATCAATGTACAGAAACCTGTTACATTTCTTTACACCAATAATGAAGCAGCAGAAACAGAGGAATCAATCTCATTTACAATTGCACCAAAAACCATAAGACACTTAGGAATAAACCTAACCAAAGAGGTGAAAGACCTGTACTCTGAGAACTATAAAACACTTATGAAAGAAATTGAAGATGACACAAAGAAATAGAAAGGCATTCCATGCTCATGGATTGGAAGAACAAACATTGTTAAAATGTCTATATTCCAAAAGCAATCTACAGATTCAATACCAATAGCATTTTTCACAGAGCTAGAACAAACAACCTTAAAATTTGTGTGGAAACATAAAAACCCCAAATAGCCAAAGCCATCTTGAAAAAGCAAAGCAAAGCTGGAGGCACCACAATTCCGGACTACAAGTTATATTACAAACCTATAGTAATCAATACAGTATGTGACACAATATGTGTCATAAAAGTAGACACATAGATCAACAGAATAGAACAAAAACCCAAAAACAAACCCACAACTCTAAGGTCATTTAACCTTCAACAAAGCAGGAAAGAATATGCAATGGAAAAAAGTCTCTTCAACAAATGGTGTTGGGAAAACTGGACAGCAACATGTAAAAGAATGAAACCAGACTACTTTCTTACACCATACACAAAAATAAATTCAAAATGGATGAAAGACCTAAATGTGAGACTTGAAACCATCAAAATCCAAGAGAACAGAGGCTGTAAATTCTTTCCTATTGGCCATAGCAACTTTTTACTAGATATGTCTTCTGAGGCAAGGGAAACAAAAGTAAAAAATAAACTATTGGGACTTCTTCAAAATAAAAACCTTCTTCACCATGAAGAAAACAATCAACAAAACTAAAAGGCAGCCTATGGAATGGGAGAAGATACCTGCAAATGACATATCTGATAAAGGGTTAGTAACCAAACTATATAAAGAACATATAAAATTCAATACCCAAAAGTGAATAATCCAATTAAAAAGTGGGCATATATATAGTGGAATACTACTCAGTCATAAAAAGAATGAAATCTTGCCATTTACAATGACATGGATGGAGCTAGAGAACATTATGCTAAGCAAAATAAGTCAGCCAAAGAAAGACAAATACCATATGATTTCACTGATATGTGAAATTTAAGAAACAAAACAAGCAAAGGGAAATAAAAGAGAGGCAAATCAAGAAACAGACTCTTAACTATAGAGAACAAACCAATAGTTGTAGGAGAGGAGGGAGATGGTGGGGTGGGTTAAATGGGTGATGGGCATTAAGAAGTGTATTTGTGATGAATACCAGGTAATATATGGAAGTGCTGAATCACTGTTTTGTATATCTGAAACTATTATTACACTGTATGTTAACTGAGTTTTTAAATAAAAACTTTTTTAAAAGTTTATATGTGAATGTTGGAGAGGTTGTGGAGAAAGGGGAACCCTCTTACGCTGTTGGTGGGAATGCAAGTTGTTACAGCCACTTTGGAAAACAGTGTGGAGGTGCCTCAAAAATTTAAAAATAGAGCTACCCTATGACCCAGCAATTGCACTCCTGGGTATTTACCCGGAAGACGCAGATGTAGTGAAAAGAAGGGCCATATGCACCCCAATGTTCATAGCAGCACTGTCCGCAATAGCCAAACTGTGGAAAGAGCCAAGATGCCCTTCAACAGCTGAATGGATAAAGAAGATGTGGTCCATATATACTCAGCCATCAGAAAGGATGAATACCCAACTTTTACATCAACATGGATGGGACTGGAGGAGATTATGCTAAATGAAATAAGTCAAACAGAGAAAGTCAATTATCATATGGTTTTGCTTATTTGTGGAACATAAGGAATAGCATGGAGGACATTAGGAGAAGGAAGGGAAAAATGAGGTGGGGGGAATTGGAGGGAGAGATGAACCATGAGAAACTATGGACTCTGAGAAACAAACAGGGTTTTAGAGGGGAGGGGGGAGGGGGAATTGGTTAGCCCAGTGATGGGTATTAAGGAGGGCACGTACTGCATGGAGCACTGGGTGTTATACAAAAACAATGGATCGTGGATCACCACATCAAAAACTAATGATGTATTGTATGGTGACTAACATAACATAATAAAATTAAAAAACAAAATAAATAAAAAAAATAAAAGTTTATATGTGTTGATTGATTCCAATTCTTTCTATTACCCTTATCCTACCTTTGAGAGCTTTAGATAATTTTCTGGAAAATAACAATTATTGCATGTGACCTCTGGAATTTGAAGATATATCCTAACTACCTCTTGTGGTACCCTGTACCTATTATCCTTCCTTATATATGTCTTCCAAAATGTACCCACTTCTATAATCTTGTAAGATCAGTCTTCTCACAATGTCAGAGAAAAGTCCTATTCATCTGGTCCTCTCTGAGGGTCTTCTTAACCTGAACTCTTTTGTATGTCACTCTTGGATGCTTGCTCTGTGCCAGGCTCTGAGCTTAAAGGTTATGGGTGGAAATGTAAGCAAGAAACCACTGTAAATTTTAAGGGATTCACCATCCTGCAGAGAACACACATAGTAAGCAAAGAGTTGTATATGATGTGTGTGTACATACAAATCATTAGGAAGCCCTCACAGTGAGGAACAAAATGTGGTGATTGAGAGATTTCACCAACAAAAAAGATGATATTCAGGCAAAATCTTAGAGGATGAGTAAGTTTTTCAGCTGAAGAGGGAAAGGGCATTCAAGATAAAGGTAAAGTATATCTGAGGACAGAGAATCAAGAAGGAAGATGTCAAAGTGACATCAACAAAATGGTGGATGGGCAGCTCCAAGCTCTGGTCCTGTATCAAAAATCAAATAGAAATGGATGATGGATATTAAGGAGAGCACTTGTTAGGTTGAACACTGGGTGTTATATGTAAGTGATGAATCACTAAATTCTACTCCTGAAACCAATATTACACTATATGTTAACTAATTAGAATTTAAATAAAATTTTAAACAAAAAAAATCAAACTGAAACTGTTAATTTTTAAGATTTTATTTATTTATCTGAGAAAGAGAGAGAGAATGAGCAGAGGGAAGAGGCAGAGGGAGAAGTAGGCTGCCTGCTGAGCAGGGAGAGCAGAGAGCCTGACGTGGGGCTCGATCTCAGGACCCTGGGATCATGAACTGAGCTGAAGGCAAGTGCTTAACGACTGAGCCACCCAGGCACCCCCAAACTAAAACTGTTAAGACCAAAATTTTCAGAACTCTATAAAATAGTCAAAGGCTTAGAACAACCAAAAAAATTGAATCAAGAAAAAGACAATTTCAAAATGGTAGGAAAGCTTTGTGGCATTTTTATTTGCCCCTTTCAACCCCCTCCCCAGCAACTCAGTAGTCTTGAAATGGTGGCAGCATGTGTTCCCAGTGTGAGACTTATCCCTAGGTCAGAGAGAGCAGGGCAGACCTTGTTCACAAATTATTGTCTTTATTTTAATCTGAGTGGAGGCTATCTGAAGGACTCATACAAAGCACTCATTTCTGTTTCACCTAATTCAGAACTCAGGCCAGAAAAGTGGCAGGAATTGTTCAAAAATACTGCAAGCCAAATAACAATCCACAGAGGCCTGAGGAAAAGATTATGGTTAAAACACACAATAGGCAACCTGAGGCACAGAAGCAAAAGCTGGGAAATTATGACATTCAAAAGCAGTCATGTATTTGGGGGGATAAAGAAAGCCACATGCACGCCCAGAGAGAGATCCATGCTCAGAAAATGCTAGAGAATTCCCTAAGATTTCACCAGAAGGTTGATACCTAGTCTTAGTGCAATCCTGGTTAAGTGTGGAGGAGCTGTTTGTTTTTGTTTATTTAATTTAATTTAATTTTTTTTGGCTTTTAAGCTCCTGGCTTTCAAGGAAATTTCTTTTTTTTTTTTATGTTCAATTAGCCAACATATAGTACATCATTAGTTTTTGATGTAGTGTTCAATGATTCATTAGTTGTGTATAACAACCAGTGCTCATCACAACACATGCCCTCCTTAATACCCATCACCTGGTTACCCTGTCCCCTCACCCCCTCCTTCTGTAACCCTCAGTTTGTTTCAAGGAAATTGCTATCAAAACACTAGCTGAACACATTAAGAAACAGATTTCATGGATGATACATGACAAGGAATATAGCCTTACCTCACACTGTTTATAAAAACTAACTCCAAATTGATCAATAACTGGCTAAACCATAAAATTCTTAGAAGAAAAGATAGAGGTAAGTCTTCATGACTTTGAATTTGTCAATGGATTCTTATATATGACACTAAATATAAAAGCAACATATGAAAAAATAGATAAACTGGGCTTCATCAAAATTAAAAACTCACTGGGTTTTATACGAAAACAATGAATCATGGATCACTATATCAAAAACTAATGATGTATTGTATGGTGACTAACATAACATAATAAAATTAAATTAAATTTAAAAAAAAGACATTACCAGGAGAGTGAAAAGACAACCTATGGAATAGGAGACAATATTTACAAATCATATATCTGATAACACTTAACACTTTACTATGGAGAATATATAAATACATAAAACTCAAAAGCAAAAGGACAAACAACCCAATCTTAAAAATGGACAAAGGACTTGAATAGACATTTCTCTGAAGATCTACAAATGTCCAATAAGCATATGAAAAGATGTTCATAATCATTAGCCCTTAGAGAAATGTAAATCAAAACCTCAATGAAATACCATTTCACCCCCAGTAGAATGATTATAACTAGGGGAAGAAACAAAAAATAACAAGTGTTGAAGAGGATGTGGAGAAGTTGGAACTCTTGTACATTGCTTGTAGGAATGTAAAATGGTACAACTGTTGTGGAAAACAATTTAGCAGTCCCTCAAAAAGCTAAACATAGAATAATTACCATATGACCCAGCAATTCCACTCCCAGGCATTACCCAAAAGAACTGAAATTAGGAACACAGATATCTGTATACCACTGTTAACAGCATCATTATTCACAATGGTCAAAAAGTAGAAATAACCCAAGTACCCATCAACAACTGGCTGGGTAAACAAAATGGTATAGACACAAAATGGAATATTATTCAGCCATAAAAATGAATTAACTTTGGGGTGCCTGGGTGGCTCAGTTGGTTAAGCGACTGCCTTTGGCTCAGGTCATGATCCTGGAGTCCCTGGATCGAGGCCCGCATCAGGCTCCCTGCTCAGCAGGGAGTCTGCTTCTCCCTCTGACCCTCCCCCCTCTCATGTGCTCTCTCTCTCATTCTCTCTCTCTCAAATAAATAAATAAAATCTTTAAAGAAAATAAACGGGGGCGGAGCAAGATGGCAGAGGAGTAGGAGACCTGGATTTCATCTGGTCCCAGGAATTCAGCTGGTTAGGGATCAAAACATTCTGAACACCTACAAATTCAACAGGAGACTGAAGAAAAGAATAGCAACGACTCTCTGAACAGAAAAACGACCACTTTCTGGAAGGTAGGACGTGTGGAGAAGTGAATCCGAGGCGATATTTGGGAGGATAGATGTTGGAGGAGAGGGCCTCCATCTGCTGCTTATGGCAAGAGATGGAGCAGTGGAGCATAAAATCAGAACCTTTAGAAGTTGGCTCCGCTGAGGGACATCACCCCAGTGGCTAAGCGGGGGGTGGAACCCTCGTGGGACAGTGTGGTCTCAGAACCCTCGGGGTCACAGAAACATGAGGGATGCCTGAGTGCAGCAGAGCTCCCAGGTATTGGAGTGGGGAAGCTCGCTGCAGAGATGAGGGGAGGAGCGGGCTCTCAGCTCCGGGTTGCCATAAACCGTGATTCGCAGCACAGTCGGGCCCCTGCTCTTCCAGCAGGGACCCAACAAGCAGCAGATCTGGGGAGACTCCCCTTCCTCCCCGAGCAGGAGTGGCATGGGAATGCACCACAGGGATCTGCTGGATTTGGAGACTCCACACAGTGTCGTACCCCAGAGACAGAAATGCTTGGTCACAGGCTGGGTGAGCACAGAGTGCAGCCAGAGACCAGGGAGACGGGAGTGATTGACTGCTTTTCTCTGGGGCTCACTGAGGAGTGGGGCCCCGAGTTCTCGGCTCCTCTGGGGCAGAGATTGGGAGGCTGCCATTTCTACTCTCATCCTCCAAATCCGAACAGAAAGCTTGCGGGGAACAAAAGCTCCTGAGAGCAAACATGAGCAGATTACTTAGCCGGGACCTGCAAGGGCAGGGCATTCCACCTCCGGCAAAGACATTTGGGAACCACGGCAACAGACACCTCGCCCAGGAGATCAGCAAGAACTGCCAGCCAAGACCAAGTTTACCGATCAATGAGAATGGCAGAACTTCAGAGCTAGGGGAATACTGCACATAGAATTCATGGCTTTTTTACCATGATTCTTCAAAGTTAATTATTTTTAACTGTCTTTTTTTTTTAATTTTTCTTTTTCTCTTTTTCAACCAACATCTTATCAATCCCTTTTTTAAAAAACATTTTTATTTTTCATTTAAAGAGTCATATTCTATCCCTTCATACTAGTTACCCTCATTTTTGGCATATATATATATAAGTTGTTCTCTCTTTAAAATTTTGAGATACAGTTTCTTCTAACAGATCAAAATATACCCTAAATCTCTAGGGTATGGCTTTGTTCTAGTCTCCTGCCTGATCACATTCTCTCCCTTTTTTTTCTTTTCCTTTTTTTTTAAATCCTATTCTTTCTTTTTTCAAACAAATCCTAATGTTCTCAATTCCTTTTATAAAATCTTTTATAATTTGCACCTTTACAGTCATATTCCATCCCTTCATCGTATTAACCCTTATTTTTGTATATGTATAAGTTTTTCGTTCTTAAAATTTTGGGAGGCACTTTCTCCTAACAGACCAAAATGCAACCAAAATCTAGTGTGTCGCACCTATCTATGCATCAGCCTGATCATTTTGATCCTATGCTGTTTTTTTTTTGTTTTGTTCTGTTTTTGTTTTTATCGTTTTCTCTTTCTTTTTTTTTTTTTCTTTTTCTTTTTTCATTCTTTCCCTTTCTTTTCCCCCAGTTTCAGGTATTTTCTGATTTCTTTAGAGTATATTTTCTGGGGACATTGGTACCCTGTTAGCATTTTGTTCTCTCATTCATCTATTCTCCTCTGCACAAAAGGACAAGATGGAAAAAATCACCTCAACGAAAAGAACAAGAGGTACTACTGACTTCCAGGGACCTACTCAATATGGACATTAGTACGATGTCGGAACTAGAGTTCAGAATGGTGATTTGAAAGATACTAGCTGGACTTGAAAAAAACATGGAAGTTATTAGAGAAATGCTTTCTGGAGAAATAAAAGAATTAAATCTAACCAACTCAAAATCAAAAAGGCTATTAATGAGGTGCAATAAAAAATGGGGGCTCTAACTGCTAGGATAAATGACGCAGAAGAGAGAATCAGTGCTATAGAAGACCAAATGATGGAAAATAAAGAAGCTGAGAAAAAGAGAGATAAACAACTCCTGGAACATGAGGGCAGAATTCGAGAGACAAGTGATGCCATAAGACGAAACATTAGAATAATTGGGATCCCAGAAGAAAAGAAAGAGAGAGGGGTCAGAAGGTATATTGGAGCAAATTATAGCAGAGAACTTACCTAATTTGGGGAAGGAAACAGGCATCAAAATCCAGCAGGCACAGAGAACCCCTCTCAAAATGAATAAAAATAGGTCAACACCCCGACATCTAATAGTAAAACATATGAGTCTCAGAGACAAAGAAAAATCCTGAAAGCAGCTTGGGACAAGAGATCTGTAACCTACAATGGTAGAAACATTCAATTGGCAACAGACCTATCCACAGAGACCTGGCAGGCCAGAAAGGACTGCCATGATATATTCAGAGCACTAAATGAGAAAAACAGGCAGCCAAGAATGCTCTATCCAGCTAGGCTGTCATTGAAAATAGAAGGAGAGATAAAAAGCTTCCAGGACAAACAAAAACTAAAGGAATTTGCAAACACGAAACCAGCCCTACAAGAAATCTTGAAAGGGGTCCTCTAAGCAAAGAGAGAGCCTAAAAGCAACATAAACCAGAAAGGAACACAGACAATACACAGTAACAGTAACCTTACAGGCAATACAATGGCACTAAATTCCTACCTTTCAATAGTTACCCTGAATGTAATGGGCTAAATGCCCCAATCAAAAGACACAGGCTATCAGATTGGATAAAAAAACAAGACCCATCGATATGCTGTCTGCAAGAGACTCATTTTAGACCCAAAGACACCCCCAGATTGAAAGTGAGGGGGTGTAAACCATTTACCATGCTAATGGACACCAAAAGAAAGCTGGGGTGGCAATCCTTAGACAAATTAGATTTTAAACCAAAGACTATAATAAGAGATGAGGAAGGACAATACATCATACTTAAAGGGTCTATCCAAGAAGAAGATCTAAAAGTTTTAACTATCTATGTCCCTAACATGGGAGCACCCAATTATATAAGCCACTTAATAAGAAAATAAAAGAAACACATCGACATCAATTCAATAATAGTGGGGGACTTTAACACCCCCCGCACTGTAATGGACAGATCACCTAAGCAAAATATCAACAAGGAAATAAAGACTTTAAATGACACACTGGACCAAATGGACTTCACAGATATATTCAGAACATTCCATCCCAAAGCAACAGAATAAACATTCTTCTCTAGTGCCCAGGGAACATTCTCCAGAATAGATCACATCCTAAGTCACAAATCAGGTCTCAACCGGTACCAAAAGATTGGGATCATTCCCTGCCTATTTTAGACCACAGTGCTTTCAAACTAGAACTCAATCACAAGAGGAAAGTCAGAAAGAACTCAAATACATGGAGGCTAAGGAGCATCCTACTAAAGAATGAATGGGTCAACCAGGAAATTAAAGAAGAATTTTAAAAATTCATGGAAACCAATGAAAAAGAATACATAACTGTTCAAAATCTTTGGGATGCAGCAAAGGCAGTCCTAAGAGGAAAGTATATAGCAATACAAGCCTTTCTCTAGAAACAAAAAAGGTCTCAAATATACAACCTAACCCTACACCTAAAAGAGCTGGAGAAAGAACAGCAAATAAAGCCTAAACCCAGCAGGAGAAGAAAATAATAAAGATCAGAGCAGAAATCAATGAAATAGAAACTAAAAGAATAGTAGAACAGATCAACAAAACTAGGAGCTGGTTCTTTGAAAGAATTAACAAGATTGATAAACCCCTGGCCAAACTTATCAAAAAGAGAAGAGAAATGACCCAAATCAACAAAGTCATGAATGAAAGAGGAGAGATCACAACCAACACCAAAGAAATACAAACAATTATAAGAACATATTATGAGCAACTCTATGCCAGCAAATTAGATAACCTGGAAGAAATGGATGCATTCCTAGAGATGTATCAACTACCAAAACTGAACCAGGAAGAAATAGAAAACCTGAACAGTCTTATAACCACTAAGGAAATTGAAGCAGTCATCAAAAATCTCCCAAAAAACAAAAGCCCAGGGCCAGATGGCTTCCCAGGGGAATTCTACCAAACATTTCAAGAATTAATACCTATTCTTCTGAAACTGTTCCAAAAAATAGAAATGGAAGGATACCTTCCAAACTCGTTTTATGAAGCCACGATTACCTTGATCCCAAAACCAGACAAATTCCACATCAAAAAGGAGAATTACAGACCAATATCCCTGATGAACATGGATGCAAAAATTCTCACCAAAATACTAGCCAGTAGGATTCAACAGTAGCCAAAGGGATTATTTGGCTACAGCAGTAGCCAAAAGGATTATTCACCACGGCCAAGTGGGATTTATTCCTGCACTGCAAGGTTGATTCAACATGCGCAAATCATTCAATGTGATACAATACATTAACAAAAGAAAGAACTAGAATCATATGATCCTCTCAATAGATGCAGAAAAAGCTTTTGACAAAGTACAGCATCCTTTCTTGATCGAAACTCTTCAGAGTATAGGAATAGAGGGTACATACCTCAATATCATAAAAGCCATCTATGAAAAACCTACAGCGAATATCATTCTCAATGGGGAAAAACTGAGAGCTTTCCCCCTAAGGTCAGGAACATGGCAGGGATGTCCATTATCACCACTGCTTTTCAACATAGTAGAAGCCTTTGCTACAGCAATCATACAACAAAAAGAAATAAAAGACATCCAAATCGGCAAAGAAGAATTCAAACTCTCACTGTTGGCAGATGATATGATACTTTATGTGGAAAACCCAAAAGACTCCACCCCAAAACTGCTAGAACTCATACAGGAATTCAGTCAAGTGGCAGGATATAAAATCAATGCACAGAAATCGGTGGCATTCCTATATCCAACAATAAGACAGAAGAAAGAAATTAAGGAGGCAATCCCATTTACAATTGCACTCAAAACCATAAGATACCTAGGAATAAATCTAACCAAAGTGGCAAAGGATCTGTACTCAGAAAACTATAAAATACTCATGAAAGAAATTGAGGAAGACACAAAGAAATGGAAAAACGTTCCATGCTCATGGATTGGAAGAACAAATATTGTGAAGATATCAATGCTACCTAGAGCAATCTACACATTCAATGCAATCCCCAACAAAATACCATCCATTTTTTTCAAAGAAATGGAACAAATAATCCTAAAATTTGTAGGGAACCAGAAAAGACCCCGAATAACCAGAGGAATGTTGAAAAAGAAAAGTAAAGCTGGCGGCATCACAATTCCGGATATCAAGCTCTATTACAAAGCTGTCATCATCAAGACAGTATGGTACTGGCACAAAAACAGACACATAGATCAATGGAACAGAATCGAGAGCCCAGAAATGGCTCAACTCCATGCTCAACTAATGCTCAACAAAGCAGAAAAGAATGTCCAATGGAAAAAAGTCTCTTCAACAAATGGTGTTGGGAAAATTGGACAGCCACATGCAGAAGAATGAAACTGGGCCATTTCCTTACACCACATACAAAAATAGACTCCAAATGGTTGAAAGACCTCAATGTGAGACAGGAGTCCATCAAAATCCTAAAGGAGAACACAGGCAGCAACCTCTTCAACCTCAGCTGCAGCAACTTCTTCCTAGAAACATCGCCAAAGGCAAAGGAAGCAAGGGCAAGAATGAACTATTGGGACTTCATCAAGATAAAAAGTTTTTGCACAGCAAAAGAAACAGTCAAGAAAACCAAAGAGAACAGACAGAATGGGAGAAGATAATTGCAAATGACATATCAGATAAAGGTCTAGTATCCAAAATCTATAAAGAACTTCTTAAACTCAACACCCAAAGAACAAATGATCCAATCAAGAAATTGGCAATAGACACGAACAGCCATTTTTCCAAAGAAGACATCCAAATGGCCAACAGACACAAGAAAAAGTGCTCAACATTGTTCGGCATCAGGGTAATCCAAATCAAAACTTCAATGAGATATCACCTCACACCAGTCAGAATGGCTAAAATTAACAAATCAGTAAATGACAGATGTTGGTGGGGATGCAGAGAAAGGGGAACCCTCCTACACTGTTGGTGGGAATGCAAGCTGGTGCAGGCACTCTGGAAAACTGTATGGAAATTCCTCAGAAAGTTGAAAATAGAACTACCATAGGACCCAACAATTCCACTATTGGGTATTTACCGCAAAGATACAAATGTAGTGATCCGAAGCGGTACTTGCACCCCGATGTTTATAGCAGCAATATCCACAGTAGCCAAACTATGGAAAGAGCCAAGATGCCCATTAACAGCTAAAGATCACAGATAAAGAAGAAGTGGTATATATATACAATGAAAAACTATGCAGCCATCAAAAGGAATGAAATCTTGCCATTTCAATGATGTGGATTGAAGTGGAGGGTATTATGCTGAGCGAGATAAGTAAATCAGAGAAAGACATATCATATGACCTCACTGATATGAGGAATTCTTAATCTCAGGAAACAAACTGAGGGTTGCTGGAGTGGTGGGGGGTATGAGGGATGGGGTGGCTTGGTGATAGACATTGAGGAGGGTATGTGCTATGTTGAGTGCTGTGAATTGTGTAAGACTGTTGAATCACCGACCTGTACCTCTGAAACAAGTAACACATCATATGTAAAAAAATAAGAAGATAGTAGGAAGGGTAAAATGAAGGGGGAGAAATCAGAGGGGGTGATGAACCATGAGAGACCATGGACTCTGAGAAACAAACTGAGGGTTCTAGAGGGTAGGAGGGTGGGAGGATGGGTTAGCCTGGTGATGGGTATTAAAGAGAGCACATATTGAATGGAGCACTGGGTGTTATATGCAAACAATGAATCATGGAACACTGCATCAAAAACTAATGATGTAATGTATGGTGATTAACATAACATAATAAAATTTTTTAAAAAACAATAAATCTGGTAATTCCACTTATGAAACCTCTCCAAAAGATAGTTTATTTCATATATGCAGAAAATGTAACTTAGTTTTTTTTCTATCTGAAACCTTGCAATCTTTTATATAGAACATATTGTCCATGTTCCTTGCTCTGGACATTATTCAGGACCTTTGATCAAAAGCAATACTGCTCTGATAAATCTATCACCTACAGTTAACATGAACTAACCTATATATCTTAAGCCACACAGGATGCATATCCGGAGAATATCTCAACAGTTATACACCTCCTATTTATCCTTACACCAGGAAACGTCACAAAAGGGCTATGTGTACTGGATGGAATAAAAGCTACTCTGCCTGCCTCCCTTTGGTGAGGTATCTTGTGTGTATTGGCCATAAAATTGGCCACATGAGATTTATCACAAATAATCAAGGACTTTTAGTTTCACAGAAATATTGTGGTAGTCTATGGCGTAGTTTTAGACTTTAGACTTAGAACCTATTGTTTACTCAAGCATTGAGTCTCTAAGATGCAAGTCCCATGCCTCCTTCTAGGGAGCTCACAGTTCACAGTTGCATGAGCAGGTGGGAGAGGCAGCATGGGATGAGTTGGATTAGAAAGTTACATTAAACTGAGTCACCGAAGAGAACATATTCTGTTAACTATGCACAGGACAACTGCCTAGGACCAAAAGGAGGAAAAACCTCATTACCAGCAATTACTACATAGCCTGCACAGGTTTCATCTCATGAGAAAAGTTCTCTTCTTTCTAGCTTCCCTTCAAAATCCAGGAAAAGTAAGACTATTTTTCATCATCCTGTGTTTTCCTGAGCTGCTTAGCAATCAGCCTAAACTGTTCATTCACATCACATTCAATTATGTACCAGGGTTTCTAGGTACATAAGACCTCTGTCCATATTAAGTGATTCAGTTCTCACAGCAACCTTATAGGGAGTACTGTGGCACAGCAGGTACCCACAGGCATCAAGCAACCGAGTATCAGAGCTATGCGTAGAGCCAGGGTAATATGGCTCCAGATCTGCCCTCTCCCTACTCTATCCATGGAAGTGGCTGTGAACCGCCCAAAGTTCTGTCTGTGGCTGTGACATCAAAGCTCAGAGTGAAGCTAATGGCATCTTTTCAACACCTGGAAGCTTCCATGTGGCTTCCAATCAGGCTTAGGAAATACCATGATTACATCAAGTCAATAGTTTAAAAGAGCTGAGATTGGGAAGAATAAAGGTGATTGAACATAAGTGATTCTAATTCTAAGCATTTTGCCTTAACTATATTTCCACCAATACCAGCAGGTGAAAGTAGGTGCAGGAGACCCTGCTGAATTGCCCTTTCCTGTCCGTGATCCACCATCCCAACCAACTCTCTGCCCCAGAGGCTGACTTGTGTGGACCACATCAAAAAGTTCTCATGTCCAGGATTCCAGCTGGTTTCTGCCAAAAGGGAGCCCCAGTAGGAGATGGAGTTAGGGTGAAAGAGGATTCCAGGTATTCATTACTTTGGATCCCTCCCTACAGAATCCTTCCACTAAAGGTCTCACTGCTATTCTCAAGGTAGCCTTGTTGTCACATCCTTCTAGTTCCTAGGAATCTCCATCCTCTCTTCCTTCCTTTCTCTTCTCTCTCTCTCCCTACCTTCCTTCCCACACCCTCCATCTCTGTCTCCATCTCCATCTCTGTCTCTGTATCTCTCTCTCTCTCTCTCTCTCTCTCTCTCACACACACACACACACACACACACACACACACACACACACACCCTGGCTCTGGGACACCACCCTACCCTTTGTGGATTCCTCCATGTTGCCCATACCTTGATAAACAGCCCTGCTAGTAAATCCTATTCAAATTACCAAGTTGGAGTAGACCATCTCTTTTCTAGTAGGACCCTGATTGATACAATGAATGTATTTATTAAACCACCTTATAAACATTTTAATTGAACTCATTTAAATGCAAGCATACAGAAATATGCATTGATTTTAAATAAATCATATAGCTCAATTACAAAAGAAACACTACCATGTAACCTCTCAGGGCAAGAAAAAGTAAGTTATCAACATTCCAAAAGCCCAGTTAGATTTCCTCCCACTCCTACACTCTCCCTTCCACTCCCTGATTCTTCACACTATAGAGTAGATTTGCCTGACTTCTTTATACTTGGAATCATGTAGTATGTATTCTTTTCTTTCAGCTTTTTCTTTTGCTCAACATTCCGTGAGTTGTTGCAGTTGCAGTTAAACATTTATTTTGGGGGCACCTGGCTGGCTCAGTTGGTTAAGCGTCTGCCTTTGGCTTGGGTCATGATTCCAGGGTCCTGGCATTGAGCCCCACATCAGGGCTCCCTGGTCATCAGGGAGGCTGCTTCTCCCTCTCCCCCCTCCTCATTCTCTCTCTTTCTCTCTCAAATAAATAAATAAAATCTTAAAAAAACATTTATTTTTATTTATGATAGCATTCCACTGTATGATTATCCCACAATTTATTTATCTATTCTAGGGTTGACAGATATGTGAATTGCTTCCAGCTTGAGGCTATTATAAATAGAGGTGCTATGAGCATTTTCAGATATGTTTTTTGGTGTGCATATGTATGCATTCCTGTTGGGCATATAACTAAGAACAAACTTTCTGGGCAATAGTATGCATTGTCCTAAACCTTAGTAGATGCTGCCAAATCATTTTCTGAAGTCTTTGTGCAAATATACAGTCTTATCAGGAATATATGACACTTCCTGTTGCTATACATTCTCTCAAAACTTGTTATTGTCAATCTTTAATATTTTAGCCATTTAGGTGTGGATATAGTGGTATCTTTTTTTAAAAAAGATTTTATTTGAGAGAGAGAGTGAGCAAGAGAAGGTGAGCACGAGTGGGGAAGGAGCAGAGAGAGAGGGAGAAGCAGATTCCCTGCCAAACAGGGAGCCCAATGTGGGGCTCAATCCCTGGACTCTGAGGTCATGACACCAGCCGAAATCAGATGCTTAACTGACTGAGCCATCCAGGCGCCCCGGATATAGTGGTATCTTATTGTGGTTTAAAATCACATTTTTTTTTTCTGTAGCACAATTTAAATGTTTTACTTTTTTGATAAGTAGAGTATAATAGAAAAAACAGTTTCCAGTAATATCTATATCTCTACAGAATTAAGTTTTCCACAGACATGTTACCTGGAAACAAAAGCCTACTACAATAAGCAAAGCTTCAACCAGCGCTGCTACTTTTAATGCCAGGAAAAAGTTCATCCCTATAGGAGGAATGATGTGCTATGTAAAACAGCTGTGAGGTCACAGCCTTGAGGGCACTGGAAGTATATTATCCTATTCCACAGTAAATAGTTTGGTGAATTTCAAACATCAGTTTATCTGCAACCATGCTGGCAACCTTTAATTGATAGTTCAATTGGGTACTAATGAATTATGAGGATAAGCACCTTTTCATATGCTTTTGGTAGTTCTAGCCATTTCAGTATCCTCTCTTGTGAAGTGCCTATTCAGTATTCCTGTCCATTTTTCTATTAGGTGTCCTGTCATTCTCTTACAAATTTACAGGTATTCTTCTTATATTTTAGATATAATCTCCAAATGTAACAAAAAATATGTTTTGCACATATTTTTTACTCTATGACTTCTTTTTCACTCATTACATTCTTTTGAGAAACAGAAGTTTCTATTCTTAAGGTAACTGAGGTTATGAACTTCTAGCACTTTTTATATCCTCTTTAAGAAGCTGAATTGTACGGCAATGTTTTTTTTTTTTGGTTTTTGGTTTTTGGTTTTTTTTAAAGATTTTATTTATTTATTCAAGAGAGACAGAGAGAGAGAGGCAGAGGGAGAAGCAGGCTCCCAAGGAGCAGGGAGCCCGATGTGGGACTCGATCCCAGGACTCTGGGATCATGACCTGAGCCGAAGGCAGACGCTTAACCATCTGAGCCACCCAGGCGCCCTGTACGGCAATGTTTTTGATGATACAATATGCTCTGATGAAAATACTTAAAGACTCCTACTTTACAGAAAAGGCCACTGAACTTTGCAGAAACTAGGTCCTCTTAAGCCAAATATGCAGCTTTAGGAGCACATGGAACAGAAATGCAAGGGGAAGGGAGTACAAACCTGCCAAGGCAGATATGCCACCTAAGATCTGACAAAGGTTGGAGTGACAGCCAAACCACTTTTCCATCTCAGAGAGCAACATTCCCTACCTCCCTGCAAAGAAGTGTCAGAGCTGACACTCCAGCCTGGATGCTAGCCTCCAGGTCCACTGCTTACTCTGTGAGGGGGGCTGATCCCAGCTTTCCTTCAGTAAAAATGGAAAAATTGTCATTTGGCTCTGTATTCATTCCATTCCACCTCCAAAGCCAAAAGAAAAAATTGAGGGAGGAAGTAGGGAGAGGGGAGAGAAGATGGTACATCCCTATAAATATGCCAATAGAGGTGGCAACTAAAACTTTCAAGTCATTCAAGGGTAACTCTGCTTGGATGGTGGCAAGCTTCTCCAAATAATAGGGTCTCTAATGAAAACACACACAAAGGAAGAATCCTTGTCCTTCATATATGCTAGTACCAAGTACCAAGTATCCAGGCTGTGCCCTGAATGCTAGCTCACTCTTACTGTCAGACAAAAATGGTGGTAGGATTAACACCTGGGATGGACAGAGAGAACAACTCCATCAACACAATGCATGTGGATTGTGGGTCCCTGTGATAGCCCCATGGGCTCAGGAATGGTGAACTGGACATGAGCTCTGTCCTGAAGACTGCACAATCTCATGGAGAAGATAGTCCACATACAACTGCCATGACAACAGCTATATCATCGATGACAACTATAGTTACAGCTATATTAGTGTGGGACACCAAGGTACCATAGAGGTCTCTTAGGTAAACCTAAGCTCTTTGCTGAGGCAATGGGTGAGCCAACCAAAGCTTAACTCAACATTGGAGCTATTCTTTGGTTTTAACATCTTTGAAGGATGTTGAAAATCAAGCAGCCTCTGAGAAGCTTTCTATCAATGACTGTCAAAACAGGTGATGGGCTTTAAGGAGGGCATGGGTGGTGATGAGCATTGGGTGTTATATGCAACTAATGAATCCTTGGACACTACATCAAAAATAATGATGTACTATATGTTGGCTAACTGAACATAATAAAAAAAAACTGACATAAAATAGAACTTCAAGACAAACTTATAAGAATGCCATCAAGAAGGAGTCATATCTAATGTTTTCTTCACTTGTTTTTATTTTATTTTCTTAGATCTCAAAGTCATATGATTTCCTAACACCTACTTTTTTAAGTTATTGATATTTTCGCATTGTTTATGATAAGCATTACTCAATATTCAAAACAAGACTCTGCTAACATTTTGTATTGAACTTCTAGTACCACCAAGATCTAAAAACGAAAAAAAAAATCTAAAAATGCAAAGATATTAAAAATGTGAATATTATGCCCCCTAGATATTATGGATTAGAATTAAAATTGTGAATGATTAAAATGCGTGAATTCTTTTTGTTTTTTTGTTTTTATTTATTTTTTTATTTAAATTTAATTAAGAAACATATAGTGTATTATTAGTTTCAGAGGTAGAGCAGAGTGATTCATCAGTCTTATATAATACCCAGTGCTCATTACATCATGTGCCCTCCTTAATGTCCATCACCCAGTTACCCCATCCCCCACCCATCTCCCCTGTAGCAACCCTCAGTTTGTTCTCTATAGTTAAGAGTTTCTTATGATTTGTCTCCCTCTCTGATTTTGTCTTGTTTTATTTTTCCCTCCCTTCCCCTATGATCCTGTTTTGTTTCTTAAATTCCACATATGAGTGAGATCATATGATAATTGCCTTTTTCCAATTGGCTTATTTCACTTAGCATAATACCCTCTAGTTCCATCCATGTTGTTGCAAATGTCAAGATTTCATTTTTTTGATGCCTGAATAGTATTCCATTGTGTGTGTATATATATATACATATATATATACACACATCTTCTTTATCCATTCATCTGTCAATGGACATCTGGGCTCTTTGTATAGTTTGGCTATTGTGTACATTGTTGCTATAAACATTGGGGTGCATGTGCCCCTTTGGATCACTACAATTGTATCTTTGGGGTAAATACCTAGTAGTGCAATTGCTGGGTCACAGGGTAACTCTATTTTCAACTTTTTGAAGAACCTTCATTCTGTTTTCCAGACTGGCTGCACCAGCTTACATTCCCACCAACAGTGTAAGAGAGTTCCCCTTTTTCCACAACCTCGCCAACATCTGTCATTTCCTGACTTGTTAATTTTAGCCATTCTGACTGGTGTGAAAAATGAGTGAATTCTTACATGAAAATAATTAATCATTAGTAAAGAATTCTGAATGCAATTTGAAAATTCTCACTATGCATTATTGCATTTTAGCTTTGTTAAAGGAGTCCAATTTATTAACAGAAATGTGGGCCAGTGCTGCCAGGGCATTACACATTGTCAGAGACAGTGCATTATTCCCTGTATCTTCAGTGCCTCTCACAGTGATGAGTGGGATAGACACACTACAAAATATTGGGTAAGAAGCAAATGAAGGAGAAATTAACTATCTGCATTAAATAGGGATGTAAATTCTCAGAATACTATACAACTTGATAGAGTTTCTAGGCCATCCCTGGAGAAGGCAGCATTTTATCCTGAGTGCAGCTTTTCCTTTGACCCACTGGAGCAGGGCTGCTACCTCAAGCCACACAGCCCAGACACTGCACAACTGCAGTAACTTGTGTTCCATGTGAATGGTGTCCCTAGAGTTGAGCAACAGAGCAGTCTGGCCTGGAGAAATGCACCAGCTGCTCTTAGAGATCATCCAAAGCTGCCATTGGGACTGCCTCCCTGTCCCACTCCTTGGGTGATTTGAAATTCAAGGGAAGTATATTTTTTCATTGATTCCTTCAATACCCACCAATATCTTGGCATATTCTAGTCACTCCTGCTGGTTGGCCACTATTTTAATGCACAAGATAAGTATCATATCATGTAAACCTAAAAATCTTTTAGGATGTGTCCCATGTGGCTATTTACTAGATTGCCAGAGCACCTCACACTTGACCCTCTTCTCCCTACTGGACTTCGAGGAAGGTTTCCTAGCCCCATGGAGTTAGGTAGAGCCACAAGACTGATCTAGCCAATGGGCTGTGAGCACAAGAGATGCACCTTCCCAGCCTGGCATTTATAGACAGCCATCAGTTCTATCTACCTGTCTTCTCTGCCAAGGTGACTCCAGAAACCATGTGTTGCTATGGTGGCTTCACAAAATCTTGGTGTCTTTGTCCACCAGTCACCCCCACTAGCCAGAACTGAACATGTGATGTCAGCAAGAAAAACTTTTTCCTGTGGTAAGCTTCTGAAATGCCAGGATAAGTGTTTTACCCAGCATACCCAACATAGCTTATCCTATTCTGATACATCTGGCCCAAGAAAATATCAAATGCACAGGGTATAGGAAGAAAAACTAGGCCAATTATGTTTTCAGTTGTTGAGTTTTATTCCAATTAACTGTGTCATCCACTAACAATGGAACACCTAATTTCCACAAATGAGCATTTGGAAAACTGGTTCTTTTATAATTACAAGCCCTAGAAATAAATGGAACAGCATTAAACCCAGAGGATTTATTGTTCAAGTTATTGATATTGAAGAATTGAAACATGACCACAGCATTGCTTCAGAAAAGCAAATGAAAATTTTGACACAACTTATTCTTCCTAGCAATATGACTCCAAAGTTAGAGCGATCCTGAGGCCCAGAAGGAATGATCTCTTGGTCCCAATATTCCTGAAACCCTGTAGGCATATGAGTTCTCCAGATTTCATTATAACAAATATGAGGATTGTCCTTTTTATTAAGGCTAAAGGGAGAATATAATTTTAAATAGAAAACAACATTAATATATATTTAGACAACTTAAGATGTCAAGGTTAATGACTAATGAGAAAACTGTAAGTAATAGCCATTTAAGCAGATCTGAAAGTTTTAATAATTCTCATGATAAAATGCATATCTAACACCTAAGTTACTCAACAATAGTTCACAGGTGATTTTGCTTAAATAAACCAATAACACTCCTGACAGTTCCATGGTTTAAAAACTGCTGTGGTTGTCAAATTACTCAGTCTTTGCAGTCTTTTAAAAACCTCACTGACTTTACTGCTAGGCATAAACCTATGTAACACAGGCCAATTGGGAAGAAAAAAAAAAATAAGGGATGAACAGTCATTAAATTGCTTTACTCCAAATTTATTGACCTGTTTGTACTCAACAGAAGATATTAGCTGCATCGTTCAAGACACACTAGAGCTAATAGAAGAGGAAGATCACAAACAACAGTAAATACTCATATTTGGAGAATCAGAGCCAAAACACAATGAGCCTTGTGAAATGTTTTACTATGTTCCATCACTGTTGTGGTTTTAAGCCAATAAAGGAGGAGAACTAGCCTTCTTCATCCTGTATCTCGAAGTGTTTGCACTGTGCTGAAAAGTGTGGTTCATTTAAATCAGTAAAGATGCTCCAAAGTCAGCAGCAAAGTAATTTTTTTTTTAGTTTTAATTCCAGTATAATTAATGTATAGTGTTATATTAGTTTCAGGTATACAATATAGTTATTCAACAATTCCATATATTTCTCAGTGCTCATCAATATAAGTGTACTCTTAATCTCCTTCACCTATTGCACCCATCCTCCCTCCCACCTCCCCTCTGGTAACCATCTGTTTATTCTCTATAGTTAAGAGTCTGTTTTTTGGCTTGTAGCAGATTACTTTTATAGCAAAAGTAACTGTAAATCACAATTAGAATTACCAAATAAATGAGAAAACAGGTTCACATATGATTTAGTGAGAACATTTCAAAATGGCAAATGCTTTGGGATCCAGTTGTCAGGAGTGGGCATGGGATAATTTTAAAGAAAATGGAGTGGTCAGGACGGTCCCCTGCACTCGCTGGGAAGCCACCCATGAATGACTGGAAAGTGTTGCATACTCAGCCTCATCAGGCCTCTTGTACTTCTAGTCCCCATGCCATCTCCACCTGTGCTAGCCTCCCATCTCCACTGAAAGGAGGAACCAGGCTGTGAACCCATGCATTACATTCTTAAAATTCTCTTCCCATCCTGGCTTTTTTCTTGCCAAGTTACCTGGAAGCCCAATCTCCACCAGGTAATCAAGGTTCTCAGCAGCTTCTCTCACCAAAGAGAGATATTACTGGTCATCAATGATTAAGAGACGAAAATTACAACCCTCAAGGAAGGAAGTAGTCTTTGTTGATGATGACATAATAAATATCTATAATTAAAGCTACTTAAAACTTAACCATTGAATGATATGAATGAAGATAGCAAAGTAAGAACCTCCAAAAAAAGTAAGAAAAAGTAAGAAACTCCAAAGTCTGCTCCTCCAAACAAACAAACAAACAACAAAGAGAATACTGGCAAAACTTGTAAAAAATCAACTGTTTTGGAACTCTGCAAATCATCCAAAGGCCTGCAATAATATGAGGCATGTTTATTCAAGAAATACAGTTGAATTTTTTTAATTTAATTTAATTTTATTATGTTAGTCACCATACAATACATCATTAGTTTTTGATGTGGTGATCCACGATCCATTGTTTTCATATAACACCCAGTGCTCCATGCCATACATGCTCTCCTTAATACCCATCACCAGGTTAACCCATCCCCTCACCCCCCTCCCCTCTAAAACCCTGTTTGTTTCTCAGAGTCCATAGTCTCTCATGGTTCAACTCTCCCTCCTATTTCCCCCCCTTCATTTTTCCCTTCCTTCTCCTAATGTCCTCCATGCTATTCCTTATGTTCCACAAATAAGTGAAACCATATGACAATTGACTTTCTCTGCTTGATTTATTTCACTTAGCATAATCTCCTCCAGTCCTAACCATGTTGATGTAAAAGTTGGGTATTCATCCTTTCTGATGGCTGAGTAATATTCCATTGTATATATGGACCATATCTTCTTTATCCATTCAGCTGTTGAAGGGCATCTTGGCTCTTTCCACAGTTTGGCTATTGCAGACAGTGCTGCTATGAACATTGGGGTACATATGGCCCTTCTTTTCACTACATCTGTGTCTTTGGGGTAAATACCCAGGAGTGCAATTGCTGGGTCATAGGGTAGCTCTATTTTTAATTTTTTGAGGCACCTCCACATTGTTTTCCAAAGTGGCTGTACCAACTTGCATTCCCACCAACTGTGTAAGAGGGTTCCCCTTTCTCCACAATATCTCCAACATTTGTTGTTTCTTGTCCTGTCCATTTTTGCCATTCTAACTGGTGTAAGGTGGTATCTCAATGTGGTTTTGATTTGAATTTCCCTGATGGCTAATGATGACGAACATTTTTTCATGTGTCTGTTAGCCATTTGCATGTCATCTTCAGAGAAGTGTCTGTTCATGTCTTCTGCCCATTTTTTGACTTGTTTTTTGGGTGTTGAGTTTGAGAAGTTCTTTATAGATCTTGGATACAGTTGAATCTTCATAAAAACAGTGAGTTTTGTGGCAATTTAGTTGCCCCTCTCCTTGGCTCTGTGGTAGCCTTAAAAACCAACTGTCCCACAATTACAATGAATCCTAGAAGCCACTGAAGAGAAAGAATAGGTTTTGAGTTTCCTGAAAGCCACATTCCCAGAGAACTGTCACTATGTGACCTGTCTAGAAGTTCCTTGGAAACTCCCACGCCCAGGGTGGGACCTAAGAGTTTACTGTCAGGACCTATAGGATCTAGAAGCTTACTCACTGGAAACAATTATTTCCCCCAGGGCTTATGTTGAACACAACTGGTGGCAAACATTTAACATCTCAGCTGTTTATGGCAGCAATAACATTTGGGGCTTTGAAGCTGACCAAAAAACTTAAAAGCTGGAGTATAAGATGCCCATAAAGGATATTGAAAAGCTCTCATATATTCCTGGGAATTCAGGTGCAACATACATTTATAGTATTGTGTACATGCCCAAGAAAGATATGAGAAGGACCTAATCTCTTAACTCTGGCTGACCCTAAGGCCTTATACAAGCAGGAAGTGAAGGCATTGGAAAACTTGCAAAATGCCTGCTGGAACATTGAAGGCATGCCCAAACATACACAGAGCCTCTTGGCAAATGCAAGAGAATTACTGGTTTAAGGCATGTAAGGAAGACTCTATCCAATCATTAGTTTCCCACTAAGCTAACCAAGCATGGACTCCAGTGGTCACACATGACAAAGAATGCAAACTTTACAGAATTCAGGAAAGGGTGTTTTTTTGTTTTTGTTTTTTTTAAGATTTTATTTATTTATTCATGAGAGGAGAGAGAGAGAGGAAGAGGGAGAAGCAGGCTCCCTGTGAAGCAGGAGTCCAATGTGGGACTAAATCCCAGGACCCCAGGATCACAACCTGAGCCAAAGCAAATGCCTAACCAACTGACCTGCCTAGGTGCCCCAGAATTCAGGAAAGTTTTAAAAAAACAGCAACAATAAAAAATGCTGGAAGGAGAAATCGGATATCCAGGGCTGCCATATTATATTATTTAAAGTATCCAGTTTTCAACAACTACAAAAGAAACAGAAAAAAAGTCAACCATACATACAAAGAAACCAGATAATGTGGCTTATACAGAGGAGGGAAGAAGTTGTCAATAGAAACTGTCCTTGAGAGAGCACAGACATTGGACTTAACAGGCAAAGATTTTAAATTAGCTATTTAAAATATATTCAATGAACTGGGGGCGGAGCAAGATGGTAGAGGAGTAGGAGACCTGGATTTCATCTCCTCTCAGGAATTCAGCTGGATAGGGATCAAAAACCATTCTGAACACCTACAAACTCAACAGGAGATCGAAGAAAGAAGAGCAACAACTCTCTCATCAGAAAAGCGACCACTTTCTGGAAGGTAGGACGTGCGGAGAAATGAATCTGAGGCGATATTCGGGAGGATAGACGGCGGGGGAGGGGCCTCCGTCAGCCGCTTCTGGCAAGTGATAGAACCACGGAGCACAAAACCGGAACTTTTAAAAGTCTGCTCTGGCGAGGGACGGCACTCTGGTGGCTAAGTGGGGGGTGGAACCCTCTGGGACAATGTGGTCTCAGGACCCTCGGGGTCACAGAAAGACCAGAGGTGCCTGAGTGTGGCAGAGCTCCCAGGTAACGGAGCAGGGAAGCCGGCTGCAGTGGCGGAGCCCAGGCGCGGGCTCTCAGCTCGGGATTGCCATAAACTGTGATCCGCGGCACAGTCGGGCCCCTGCTCCTCCAGCAGGGACCCAACAAGCAGCAGATCCGGGGAGACTCACCTTCCTCCCCTGAGAGGAGACGCACGGGAGTGCACCACGGGGATCTGCTAGGTTCGGAGGCTCCACGCGGTGTCGGGTGCCAGAGATAGAAACGCGTGGTCACAGGCCGGGTGAGCATGGAGTGCGGCCGGAGACCGGGGAGACGGGAGTGACTGACGGCTTTTCACTGGGGACTTGCTGAGGACCGGGGCCGCAAGTTCTCCACTCCTCTGGGTCGGAGATTGGGAGGCCACCATTTTCGCTCTCTGCCTCCAAAGCTGTATGGAAAGCTTGCAGGGAACAAAAGCTCCGGAGAGCAAACCCGAGCAGATTACTTAGCCGAGAGGGTGCAAGGGCGGGGCAATTCCGCCTCCGGCAGAGACATTTGGAAACCACAGCAACAGGCCCCTCCCCAGAAGATCAGCGAAAACAACCAGCCAAGACCAAGTTTACCGATCAATGACAACAGCAGAACTCCAGCGCTAGGGGAATACTGCACATAGAATTCATGGCTTTTTTCCTCACACCAGTCAGAATGGCTAAAATTAACAAGTCAGGAAACGACAGATGTTGGCGGGGATGCGGAGAAAGGGGAACCCTCCTACACTGTTGGTGGGAATGCAAGCTGGTGCAGCCACTCTGGAAAACTGTATGGAGGTTCCTCAAAAAGTTGAAAATAGAGCTACCATATGATCCAGCAATTGCACTACTGGGTATTTACCCCAAAGATACAAAAGTAGGGATCCGAAGGGCTACGTGCACCCCGATGTTTATAGCAGCAATGTCCACAATAGCCAAACTGTGGAAAGAGCCAAGATGTCCATCGACAGATGAATGGATAAAGAAGATGTGGTATATATATACAATGGAATATTATGCAGCCATCAAAAGGAATGAGATCTTGCCATTTGCAACGACGTGGATGGAACTGGAGGGTATTATGTTGAGTGAAATAAGTCAAACAGAGAAAGACATGTATCATATGATCTCACTGATATGAGGAATTCTTAATCGCAGGAAACAAACTGAGTGTTGTTGGAGTGGGGGGTGGGGTGGGAGGGATGGGGGGACTGGGTGATAGACACTGGGGAGTGTATGTGCTCTGGTAAGCGCTGTGAATTGTGCAAGACTGTTGAATCTCAGATCTGTACCTCTGAAACAAATAATGCAATATATGTTAAGAAAAAAAAAAAAAGAAGAAGAAGAAGAAGGTAGCGGGAGGGGAAGAATGAAGCGGGGGAAATCGGAGGGGTAGACGAACCATGAGAGACGATGGACTCTGAAAAACAAACAGGGTTCTAGAGGGGAGGGGGGTGGGAGGATGGGTTAGCATGGTGGTGGGTATTTAGGAGGGCACATTCTGCATGGAGCACTGGGTGTTGTGCACAAACAATGAATCATGGAACACTTCATCTAAAACTAATGTTGTAATGTAAGGGGATTAACATAAGAATAAAAAAAATTAAAAAAAAAAAAAAAAAAAAAAAAAAAGAATTCATGGCTTTTTTACCATGATTCTTTAGTCTTTCAAAGTTAATTTTTTTTAACTGGTTTTTTTTTTGAATTTTTCTTTTTCCCTTTTTCAACCAACATCTTATCAATCCCTTTTTTTAAAAAAACATTTTTATTTTTCATTTTTAGAGTCATATTCTATCCCTTCATAGTAGTTACCCGTATTTTTGGCATATATAATCACAAGAGGAAAGTCGCAAAGAACTCAAATACATGGAGGCTAAAGGGCATCCTACTGAAGAATGAATGGGTCAACCAGGAAATTAAAGAAGAATTAAAAAAATAAATGGAAACCAATGAAAATGAAAACACAACTATTCAAAATCTTTGGGATGCAGCAAAGGCAGTCCTAAGAGGAAAGTATATAGCAATACAAGCCTTTCTCAAGAAACAAGAAAGGTCTCAAGTACACAACCTAACCCTAAACCTAAAGGAGCTGGAGAAAGAACAGCAAATAAAGCCTAAACCCAGCAGGAGAAGAGAAATAATAAAGATCAGAGCAGAAATCAATGAACTAGAAACTAAAAGAACAGTAGAACAGATCAACGCAACTAGGAGCTCGTTCTTTGAAAGAATTAACAAGATTGATAAACCCCTGCCCAGACTTATCAAAAAGAGAAGAGAAATGACCCAAATCAACAAAATCATGAATGAAAGAGGAGAGATCACAACCAACACCAAAGAAATACAAACAATTATAAGAACATATTATGAGCAACTCTATGCCAGCAAATTAGATAACCTGGAAGAGACGGATGCATTCCTAGAGATGTATCAACTACCAAAACTGAACCAGGATGAAATAGAAAACCTGAACAGACCTATAACCACTAAGGAAATTGAAGCAGTCATCAAAAATCTCCCAAAAAACAAAAGCCCAGGGCCAGATGGCTTCCCAGGGGAATTCTACCAAACATTTCAAGAAGAATTAATACCTATTCTTCTGAAACTGTTCCAAAAATAGAAACGGAAGGAAAACTTCCAAACTCATTTTATGAGGCCACCATTACCTTGATCCCAAAACCAGACAAAGACCCCATCAAAAAGAATTACAGACCAATATCCCTGATGAACATGGATGCAAAAATTCTCACCAAAATACTAGCCAATAGGATCCAACAGTACATTAAAAGGATTATTCACCATGACCAAGTGGGATTTATGCCTGGGCTGCAAGGTTGGTTCAACATCTGCAAATCAATCAATGTGATACAATACATTAACAAAAGAAAGAACAAGAATCATATGATCCTCTCAATAGATGCAGAAAAAGCATTTGACAAAGTCCAGCATCCTTTCTTGATCAAAACTCTTCAGAGTATAGGGATAGAGGGTACATACTTCAATATCATAATAGCCATCTATGAAAAACCTACAGCAAATATTATTCTCAATGGCGAAAAACTGAGAGCTTTCCCCCTAAGGTCAGGAACGCGGCAGGGATGTCCACTATCACCACTGCTATTCAACATAGTATTGGAAGTCCTAGCCACAGCAATCAGACAACAAAAAGAAATCAAAGGCATCCAAATTGGCAAAGAAGAAGTCAAACTCTCACTCTTTGCAGATGATATGATACTTTATGTGGAAAACCCAAAAGACTCCACCCCAAAACTGCTAGAACTCATACAGGAATTCAGTAAAGTGGCAGGATATAAAATTAATGCACAGAAGTCAGTGGCATTCAAATACACCAACAACAAGACAGAAGAAAGAGAAATTAAGGAGTCGATCCCATTTACAATTGCACCCAAAGCCATAAGATACCTAGGAATAAATCTAACCAAAGAGACAAAGGATCTGTACTCAGAAAACTATAAAATACTCATGAAAGAAATTGAGGAAGACACAAACAAATGGAAAAACGTTCCATGCTCATGGATTGGAAGAACAAATATTGTGAAGATGTCAATGCTACCTAGAGCAATCTACACATTCAATGCAATCCCCATCAAAATACCATCCACTTTTTTCAAAGAAATGGAACAAATAATCCTAAAATTTGTATGGAACCAGAAAAGACCCCGCATAGCCAGAGGAATGTTGAAAAAGAAAAGCAAAGCCGGCGGCATCACAATTCCGGACTTCAAGCTCTATTACAAAGCTGTCATCATCAAGACAGCATGGTACTGGCACAAAAACAGACACATAGATCAATGGAATAGAATAGAGAGCCCAGAAATGGACCCTCAACTCTATGGTCAACTAATCTTCGACAAAGCAGGAAAGAATGTCCAATGGAACAAACACAGTCTCTTCAACAAATGGTGTTGGGAAAATTGGATAGCCACATGCAGAAAAATGAAACTGGACAATTTCCTTACACCACACACAAAAATAGACTCCAAATGGTTGAAAGACCTCAATGTGAGACAGGAGTCCATCAAAATCCTAAAGGAGAACACAGGCCGCAACCTCTTTGACCTCAGCCGAAGCAACTTCTTCCTAGAAACATCACCAAAGGCAAGGGAAGCAAGGGCAAAAATGAACTATTGGGACTTCATCAAGATAAAAAGCTTTTGCAAAGCAAAGGAAACAGTCAACAAAACCAAAAGACAACTGACGGAATGGGAGAAGATATTGGCAAATGACCTATCAGATAAAGGGCTAGTATCCAAAATCTGGTAAGAACTTCTTAAACTCAACACCCAAAGAACAAATGATCCAATCAAGAAATGGGCAGAAGACATGAGCAGACATTTTTCCAAAGAAGACATACAAATGGCCAACAGACACATGAAAAAGTGCTCAACATCGCTCAGCTCAGGGAAATCCAAATCAAAACCTCAATGAGATACCACCTCACACCAGTCAGATGGCTAAAATTAACAAGTCAGAAACAGATGTTGGCGGGGATGCGGAGAAAGGGGAACCCTCCTACACTGTTAATCATGCAGCCACTCTGGAAAACAGTATGGAGGTTCCTCAAAAATTGAAAATAGATCTACCATATGACCCAGCAATTGCACTACTAGGTATTTACCCCAAAGATACAAATGGAGGGATTCAAAGGGGTACGTGCACCCAGATGTTTATAGCAGCAATGTCCACAACAGCCAAACTGTGGAAAGAGCCAAGATGTCCATCGACAGATGAATGGACAAAGAAGATATGGTATATATACAATGGAATATTATGCGGCCATCAAAAGGAATGAGATCTTGCCATTTGCAGTGACGTGGTTGGAACTGGAGGGTATTATGGTGAGTGAAATAAGTCAAATAGAGAGAGACATGTATCATATGACCTCACTGATAAGAGGAATTCTTAGTCTCAGGAAACAAACTGAGGTTTCCTGGAGTGGTGGGGGGTGGGAGGGATGGGGTGGCTGGGTGATAGACATTGGGGAGTGCATGTGCTATGGTGAGCACTGTGAATTGTGCCAGACTCTTGAATCACAGATCTGTATCTCTGAAACAAATAATACATTATATGTTAAAAAAAAAAAAAGATAGCAGGAGGGGAAGAATGAAGGAGGGGAAATCGGAGGGGGAGATGAACCATGAGAGACCATGGACTCTGAGAAACAAACTGAGGGTTCTAGAGGGGAGGGGGGTGGGAGGATGGGTTAGCCTGGTGATGGGTATTAAAGAGGGCAGGTTTTGCATGGAGCACTGGGTGTTATACCCAAACAATGAATCATGGAAAACTGCATCAAAAACTAATGATGTAATATATGGTGATTAACATAACATAATAATAAAAAAAAGAAGAAAAAGAAGAAAAATTAGTAGGGGGACCCTGAGCTTGCCTCATCCCTCAAACACAGGTAGATCAACATCCAACTACTTTGAACAAGTAGGAATATGATCTGAGGATTAAGAAAACAATCTGCACAGTTGGAGGGAGAGAACGTAGTAGATGTGAGGTTTGGAGCTGTGAACTGGGGGAGAGGTAAGTCCTGCAGCCTCGAAGGGGAGGGAATCCTTTTCACATAGCAAAGTCAGGGAGAGGGAGAGAGCATAGTGGGTAGGGATCTCACAATAAGCCCTGGGTTGCACTGGGGGTGATCATTCCCCTTTCTGGAGTACATTTGGAAGAAGATATTTTGCTTCTCAAAGGACAAAAGGCCAGCTGGGAGCCATTGAGCAGTAACAGCAGGGACAGAGGTGTGCACAGACGGCAGAAAACCTCTTAGCAGCTTTTCACTGAGCCACAATAAGCTTAAACCTCTGTGCACCAAGAAGCCTGCTTTTCTGGACAGAACGGAGCATACAGCAGAGACATGGGCTGTCTGCTGATAACTTGGCTGCTTCTTTTTGCTGTCTGCCACAATAGATTCAAGCCTCTGGGAGATTGCTTTTCTGGGACAGAACGGAGTTAGGGACTGAGTTGCACACAGATGGCTCATAACCTGGTTGCAACTTTTCGCTGAGTGTTACAATAAACTCTAACCTATGAGTGCAAACTGTGCAACTGCTTTTTTGGAACAGGACAGTGCTGTGTGAACCACAAGGCTCTCCTCTGTGGGAGGTCCTTGCCAGACCCTTTAAAATTTGGAATTTTGAATCCCAACCACTGGCCAGAGATCTGTGGTGCTGGCACACCAATGGCCCAAGAACAGACAGGTTAAGGGCAGGGAACTGAGGAAAGCCTGGAACACAGGAGATTGTTTGCTTTTCTTTGAGGACCTCCTGAACAGCATTGACCAGGGGTTCCTCTCCCCAAGGACAAGAGAGTGGGGTGACACCATATTCTTCCTCCTCCACCATCCCTCCCCCCACTGCCCACCAGCGAAGAAGGACTTCAGAGAGAAATACAGTGCCTCCAGTGGAGGCTAGAGTCCCCTACACTAAACCTCAACCCCTTGCACCTGGTGGGAGCATCTATACAAGGGCAAGTCAGCTCGTGAACTAGCCCAATCAGCCTCACCCTCAGAAGACCAACACAGGCCCCCCACATGTACCAAGCCCACTGATTAAAGAATTCTCCAAAACATCAGCTTCTGGTGGAAAAATGAGGCTTGCTCCTGTTTTTTCTTTTTCTTAATTTTTTAAATGTTTTAATTTTTTATTTTTCTATTTCTTACTTTTTATTTTTTTAGTCTTTTATTTCTTTTTTCTTATTCTCTTTTCTCTTTATCTTTTTTTGGTATCAGGATTATAATTTTTTGTTCATTTGTTGATTTGTTTGTTTCATTCTCTTATTTTTCAAATCAGACTGTTTATATTTTTTTCTCTTTTCCTCTCTCCTTACTCTTTTTTCTTTCTTTCCTTCTTATTCTTTAGAAACAGGCTACAATTGCTTGTTTGTTTGCATTTCTATTCCTTCTCCTTTTCTCTTGTTTTGGATCTTTTTCTTTCCTTTTCTCTTTTCCAGTCTTATCTTAACAAACAAAGCACACCAGTTAAATATCCAAACACCCCCCACTACAAGTGAGGAGCAACTCTGTAGAGGACAACCACTGGGAAAGAGCAGCCAAAATGCAACAACAGAGTGTACACAGTGTACACCAGAAACACTTCCTGAAGTTGTTATTGTTGTTGTTGTTGTTGTTGTTTTCTTTTTCTTTCTTCCTTTCTTTTCTGGACAATATAATGAGACAGAAAAATTCACCCCGCCCCCGACAAAACAAAACAAAAACAGAAGATAGTACTCACTGCCAGGGATTTAATAAATACAGATATAAGCAAGATGTCTGAACTAGAATTTAAACTAATGATTATAAAGATACTACATGGACTTTAAAAAAAGCATAGATGACACTAGAGAATCCTCACTGTAGAGATAAAAGAACTAAATCAATCTAGTCAGGCCCAAATAAAATGTGTTATTACCAAGATGCAGTCCCAAGTGGAAGTCATAAAAATGAGGATGAATGAATCAGAAGTGCGAATCAGTGATACAGAAGATAAAATTATTGAAAATAAGGAAGCTGAGAAGAAGAGGAAAAGAAAACTATTAGATCACAAAGGTAGGCTTAGGGAACTCAGTGATGCCATAAAGAGAAATGGCATCTATATTATAGGAGTACAAGAAGATGAGGAGTTGGGGGAAAGGGGACAGAAGGTTTATTTGAACAAATTATAGCTGAGAATTTCCCTAATCTGGAGAAGGAAACAGGCATTCAAGTCCAGGAGGCATAGAGAACCCCCTTGAAATAAAAAAATAAAAAAATAGGTCAACACATCAACATATTATAGTGAAGCTTACAAATTACACAGATAAAGGGAAAATCCTGAGAGCAGCTCAGGGGAAGAGGTCCTTAATTTACAAGGGTAGATATATAAGGCTGGCAGCAGACCTGTCCACAGAGACCTGGCAGGCCAGAATGGACTGGCATGATATATTCAATGTGCTAAATGGGAAAAATATGCAGCCAAGAATACTTTTATCCAGCAAGGCTGTCATTTAGAATACAAGGAGAGATAAAGAGTTTCCAGGACAAACAAAAACTAAAGGAATTCATGAACACTAACATCACACCTGCAAGAAATATTAACGGGGATCCTGTGATCAGAAAGAGAGCTCCAAAGTAATGAAGACCAAAAGGAACAGAGACCATCTAAATACAACTTTACAGCTAATACAATGGCACTAAAATCATAAATATCTTTCAACGATTACTCTGAATGTAAATGGACTAAACGCTCCAATCAAAAGACATAGAATATCAGAATGGATTTTTTAAAAAAAAGACCCATTGATGTGCTGCTTACAAGAGGCTCATTTTAGACCCAAAGAAACCTCCAGATTGAAAGTGAGGGGATGGAGAACCATCTATCATGCTAATGGACATGTAAAAAAATCTGGAGTGGCCATCTTTATATCAGACAAACCAGATTTTAAACCAGAGTGTGATAAGAGATAAAAAAGGACACTACATCATAATAAAAGGGTCTATCCAACAAGAAGTTCTAACAATTGCAAATATTTATGCCCCTAACTTGGGAGCAACCAAATATATAAACCAATTAATAAAATTAAAGAAAATCATTGATAATAATACAATAATAGTAGGGGACATTAATATCCCACCACAGCAACAGACAGGTTATCGAAGCAGAGACTTACCAAGGAAACAAGGGCTTTGAATGACACACTGGACCAGATAGACATAACAAATATATTCAGAGCATTTCACCCTAAAGCAATAGAATATACATTCTTCTCAATAGTACATGGAACATTCTCCAGAATAGATCACATACTGGGTCATAAACCAGGTTTCAACTGGTACAAAAAGACTGAGATCATACCATGTATATTTTCAGACCACAATGCTATGAAATTTGTGGAGTAAACCACAAGAAGAAATTTGGAAGGACCACAAATACATGGAGGTTAAAGAACAACCTACTAAAGAATGAATGGGTCAACCAAGAAATTAAGGAAGAATTTTAAAAATACATGGAAACAAATGAAACAAATGAAAATGAAAACACAACTGTTCAAAATCTTTGGGATGTAGCAAAGGTGGCCCTAAAAGGGAAGTATATAGCAATACAAGCCTTCCTCAAGAAACCTTATATCTAAAGGAGCTGGAAAAAGAACAGCAAATAAAGTCTAAATCCAGCAGAAGGGAAATGATAAAGATTAGAGCAGAAATCAATGAAATAGAAAACAAAAGAGCAGAACAGATCAAAAAGCTAGAAGCTGATTCTTTGAAAGAATTAATAAAATTGATAAATCCCTGGCCAGACTTATCAAAAAAAAAAGTGAAAGGACCCAAATAAATAAAATCATGAATGAAAGAGGAGAGATCACAACCAACAACAAAGAAATACAAACAATTTTAAGAACATATTATGAGCAACTATATGCCAAAAATTGGGCCACCAGGAAGAAATAGATGCATTTCTAGAGTTGTATAAACCACCAAAACTGAAACAGGATGAAATAGAAAGCCTGAACAGACCCATAACTAGCAAGAAAAGTGAAGCAGTAATCAAAAATCTCCCAACAAACAAGAGCCCAGGGCCAGATGGCTTCCCAGGGGAATTCTACCAAACATTTAAAGAAGAATTAATACCTTTTCTTCTAAGGCTGTTTCAAAAAGTAGAAATGTAAGGAAAATTTCCAAACTCTTCCTATGAGGCCAGCATTACCTTGATTCCCAAACCAAAGACCCCATCAAAAAGGAGAATTACAGACCAATATCCCTGATGAACATGGATGCAAAAATTCTCACCAAAATAGCCAACAGGATCCAACAGTACATTAAAAGGATTATTCACCATGACCAAGTGATATTTATTCCTGGGCTGCAAGGGTGGTTCAACATCTGCAAATCAATCAGTGTGATACACAATATAAATAAAGGAAAGAACAAGAATCCTTTCATGGATGCAGTAAAAGCACTTGATAAAGTACAGCATGCTTTCTTGATTAAAACTTCACAGACTGCTTGGGAGGACCAGACACGGACTTGAGCCTGCAGAAAGGGGCCTGGAGGTGGCCGCCACCCACCACCTGCTGCTCAACACCGGAGAGGACCTGGCTTGGAACTGTGCTCATAGACCTGCAGGCCGACCACCACTCCTGCCACATCCCGGGCTGCCCAGTCCGGGATCACTCCCAGTTTTGGTGGCACAGGGGGCAGAGACAAGCAGGAGTCGGGGTCCACCGCTGAGGTGATAGCTGGTGGCATGCACTGTCTGTGCAAGGCTGCAGTTTTCAGCGGGGCGTACTGAGTAGGAGACTGTCCTGGAGGATTCAGAGGAGCAGACTGTGGCTTCTCTCCTCTGGGACCGAGGTCTGGGTGCAGACATTTTCCTTTTTTCTGACCCTCCAAAAAGGCATGAAAGGCTGCCAGAGAACAAAAGCCCAAAAAAGGGTTTCCCCAGAGACCAGGCCCTAGATAGGGGGCAGGGCAACTCCGCCCAAGCAGGACTGACTGAAAAACAAGGCAGCAGGCCCCTCCCCAGAAGACAAGCTGGAAGAACAAGAGGACAACAACCCCACGGTCCCCATAAAACTATAAAACCCCAACATCAGGGGAAAATTAGTATATTAAGCTTCTGGTGTTGCCTCACAGCATGTATATTTCTCAGATAACAACTATTCTCTCTTTTAGTTCTTTCTCATGCTTCCTGTTTCTTTTTCTTTTTTTTTTACCTGCTTATCATTTCAGCCAGATGTTTGATACAACATATTCCATAATAACGTTTTAACTTGAACTTTTTCACACATATACTTTTTTTCTTTTTCTTTTTTATACATATAGATATAATCTTCAAAGTAGTCCTTTTTCACTATTCAATACTACCTTTATATTTATATATCAGTTTTAATTTCCTTCTATGTCTGGGAAGGACTGTTCTCTAACAAAGAGAACAAAATACACCCTGGAAGAGCTGAAACACTCTACCATGCCCAGATAGAGGAATTATAGCCACCTTCCCTGCACCTCCCCTTTTTTTGTTCTTGTTTTTTGGGGGTTTTTAGTCGGTTTTTTGGGGGGGGGTTGTGGGTTGTTTGTTTGTTTGTTTGCTTTTTGTACTTTATAAATCTTATTCTTGGGTTTCATTTTGGCTGGTTTTTTTGGTGGTGGTTTCCAATTGCTCCAAACTTTCCCAGGGTGCACCTTGCCTGGATCGTGGTTGATATTTTTGACTGTACATCCCCTCAACCATAACTCAACAGAGTGACTAGGAGGAGGAACTCCCAACAAAGAATAGACGCAGAGACAATGGCCTGTCCTGCAGACAGGATGGATATCGATATAAGCATGATGTCAGAAACAGACTTCAGGGTAACAGTTATGAAGATGATAGCTAGAATGGAGAAATCGATTAATGGCAACACAGAGTCTCTAAGGGCAGAAATGAGAGCTGAACTGGCAGAACTTAAAAATGCTATCAGTGAGAGCCAATCTAATCTAGATACTCTAACAGCTAGAGTAAACGAGAAAGAAGATGAATTAGTGATCTAGAAGACAAACTGATAGAAAAGAAGGAAAATGAGGAGGCTTGGGAGAAACAGCTTAAAATCCATGAAAACAGAATTAAATAAGGGACGCCATGAAATGTTGCAATGTCAGAATTATTGGGATCCTGGAGAGGGTGGAGAGAGAGAGAGGACTAGAACACATATTTGAGCAAACCATAGCTGAGAACTTCCCTAATCTGGGGAATGAAACAAACATTCATGTCTTAGAGGCAGAGAGGACCACCCCCCCAGATCAAGGAGAACAGATCCACACCCCAGCATGTAGTAGTAAAACTCGCAAATCTTAGAACCAAGGAAACCATCTTAAGGGCAGTTAGGGGGAAGAGAATCCTTACGTACAGAGGGAGGAACATCAGAATAATGTCAGACCTATCCACAGAGACCTGGCAAGCCAGAAAGGCCTGGCAAGACATATTCAGGGTACTAAATGAGAAGAACATGCAGCCAAGAATACTTTATCCAGCAAAGCTGTCATTTAGAATGGATGAAGAGATGCAGAGCTTCCAAGACCCAGAGAAACTGAAAGAATATGTGACCACTAAGCCTGCCCTCCAAGAAATATTAAGGGGGGTTCTATAAAAGGAGAAAGACCCCAAGAGTGATATACAACAGAAATTTACAAGGACAATCTATAAAAACAAAGTCTTCACAGGCAACATGATGACATTAAATTCACATCTTTCAATAATCACTCTCAACGTGAATGGCCTAAACGCTCCCATAAAATGGCACAGGGTTGCAGATTGGATAAAAAGACAGGACCCATCCATTTGCTGTCTTCAAGAGACTAATTTTGAACCTAAAGATACATCCAGACTGAAAGTGAAGAGATGGAGATCCATCTTCCATGCCAGCGGACCTCAAAAGAAAGCTGGGGTAGCAATTCTTATAACAGACAAATTAGATTTTAAACTAAAGACTGTAGTTAGAGACACAGAAGGACACTATATCATTCTCAAAGGGTCTATCCAACAAGAATCTCTAACAATTTAAATATATATGCCCTGAACATGGGAGCAGCCATCTACATAAGTCAACTGTTAACCAAAATAAAGATTCATATTGATAACAATATGTCAATTGTAGGAGACCTCAATACTCCACTCTCCGCAACAGACAGATCATCTAAGCAGAAAATCAACAAAGAAGCAAGAGCTTTGAATGACACACTGGACCAGATGGACCTCATAGATATATACAGAACATTCCACCTAAAACAACAAAATACTCATTCTTCTTGAGAGCACACGGAACTTTCTCCCAGAAGACACCACATACTGGGTCATGAATCAGGTCTCAACTGATACTGAAAGATTATTCCCTGCAGATTCTCAGACTTTAATGCTTTAAAACTGGAACTCAATCACAAGAAAAAATTTGGAAGAAATTCAAACACTTGGAAGCTAATGATCACTCACTTAAGAATGTTTGGGTCAACGAGGAAATCAAAGAACTTAAACAATTCATGGAAACCAATGGGAATGAAAACACATCAGTCCAAAACCTATGGGATATTGTAAAGGCAGTCCTAAGGGGGAAATACATAGCCATCGAAGCCTCACTCAAAAAAAAAAAAAAAAAAAGAAAAATCCTGAATTCACCAACTACCTTTACACCTTAAAGGACTGGAGAAAAAACAACAACTGATGCCTAAGCCATGCATTAGAAGAGAAATAATTAAGATTAGAGAAGGGATCAATGAATTAGAAACCAGAAATAAGGTAGAGTAGATCAACGAAACTAGAAGTTGGTTCTTTGAAAGAATTAATAAGATCGATAAACCACTGGCCAGACTAATCCAAAAGAAAAGAGAAAGGACCCAAATTAATAAAATTATTAATGAAAGGGGAGAGATCATGACTAACACCAAGGAAATAGAAGCAATTATTAGAAATTGTTATCAATAATTATATGCCAATAAATTAAGCAACTTGGAAGAAATGAATGCCTCCTGGAAACCTATAAACTTCCAAGACTGAAACAGGAAGAAATTGACAACCTGAATAGACCAATAACGAGTAACAAGATTGAAGAGTGATCAAAAACAAAAAACAAGAGTCCAGTGCTTGATAGATTCCCTGGGGAATTCTACCAAACATTTAAAGAAGAAATAATACCTATTCTACTGAAGCTGTTTCAAAAAATAGAAACAGAAGGAAATCTTCCAGACTCATTCTATGAAGCCAGCATTACCTTGATCCACAAACCAAAGATCCCATCAAAAAGGAGAATTTCATACCAATATCCCTGATGGATATGGATTCCAAAATTCTCATCAAAATCCTAGCTAATAAGATCCAACAGTACATTCAAAGGATCATCCACCATGACCAAGTGGGATTTATCCCCGGGATGTAAGGGTGGTTCAATATTCACAAATCAATCAATGTGATAGAACACATTAATAAGAGGAGGGAGAAGAACCATATGGTCCTCTCAATTGATGCAGAAAAAGCATCTGACAAAATACAGCATCCTTTCCTGATTAAAACTCTTCAGAGTATAGGGATAGAGGGAACATTCCTCAACTTCATAAAATCTATCTATGGAAAACCCACAGTGAATATCATCCTCAGTGGGGAAAAGCTGAGAGTCTTTCCCTTAAGATCAGGAAAACAACAAGGATGCTCACTCTCACCACTATTGTTCAACATAATACTAGAAGTCCTAGCAACAGCAATCAGACAACAAAAAGAAATAAAAGGTATTCAAATTGGCAAAGAAGAAGTCAAACTCTCTTTTCACAGATGACATGATACTTTATGTGGAAAACCCAAAAGACTCCACCCCCAAATTACTAGAACTCATACAGCAATTCAGTAATGTGGCAGGATACAAAATCAATGCACAGAAATCAGTTGCTTTCTTATACACTAACAATGTAACTATAGAAAGAGAAATTAGAGAATCAATTCCATTTACAATAGCACCAAAACCCATAAGATACCTCAGAATAAATCTAACCAAAGAGGTAAAGGATCTATACTCTAGGAACTACAGAACACTCATGAAAGAAATTGAAGAAGACACAAAAAGATGGAAAAATATTCCATGCTCATGGATCAGAAGAGTAAACATTGTTAAAACATCTATGCTACCCAGAGCAATCTATACCTTCAATGCCATCCTGATCAAAACTCCAATGATGGAACTGGAAGTCCTGGAACAAACAATCTTAAAATTTGTATGGAATCATAAAAGACCCCAAATCGCCAAGGAAATGTTGAAAAAGAAAAACAAAATTGGGGGCATCACATTGCCTGATTTCAAGCTATATTACAAAGCTGTGATCACCAAGACAGCATGGTACTGGCACAAAAACAGACACGTAGGCCAATGGAACAGGATAGAGAGCCCAGAAATGGATCCTCAACTCTGGTCAACTAATCTTCGGCAAAGCAGGAAAGACTATCCAATGGAAACAAAGAGTCTCTTCAACAAATGGTGTTGGGAAAATTAGGCAGCCACATGCAGAAGAATGAAACTGGACCATTTCCTTGCACCATACACAATGATAAACTCAAAATGGATGGAAGACCTAAATGTGAGACAGGAATCTATCAAAATCCTAGAGAACACAGGCAGCAACCTCTGTGACCTCGGCCACAGCAACTTCTTGCTAGACACGTCTGCAAAGGCAAGGGAAACAAAGGCAAAAATGAACTATTGGGACTTCACCAAGATAAAAAGCTTTTGCAGAGCATAGGAAACAGTCGAATAAAACGAAGACAACTAACAGAATGGGAGAACATATTTGCAAATGACATATCAGATAAAGGACTAGTATCTAAAATCTATAAAGAACTTATCAATTCAACACCCAGAGAATAATCCAATCAAGAAATGGGCAGAAGACATGAACAAACTTTTCTGCAAAGAAGACATACGAATGGCCAACAGACACATGAAAAGTGCCCAATATCACCCAGCATCAGGGAAATATAAATCAAGACCACAATGAGATACCACCTCACACCAGTTAGAATGGCTAAAATTAACAACTCAGGAAACAACAGATGTTGGCAAGGGTGCATAAAAAGGGGAACCCTCCTACACTGTTGGTGGGAATGCAAGCTGGTGCAGCCACTCTGGAAAACAGTATGGAGGTTCCTCAAAAAGTTGAAAATAGAGCTACCCTATGACCCAGCAATTACACTACTGGGTATTTACCCCAAAGATAAAAATGTAGTGATCCAAAGGGGCACCTGTACCTCAATGTTCATAGCAGCAATGTCCACATTATCCAAACTCAGGAAGAGCCCAGATGTCCATCGACAGATGAATGGATAAAGAAGATATGGTATATATATATATATGAATATTACTCAGCCAACAGAAAGAATGAATACTTATCATTTTCATAGAAGTGGTTGGAACTGGAGGGTATTATGCTGAGTGAAATAAGTCAATCAGAGAAAGACAATTATCATATGGTTTCACTCATATGTGGAATACAAGAAACAGCACAGAGAAATATAGGGGAAGGGAGGGGAAACTGAATGGGAAATCATGAGAGAGGGAAAAAACCATGAGAGACTTTTAATCATAGGAAACAAACTGAGGGTTTTTGGAGGGGAGGGAAGTGGCGGATAGGGTAAGTGGGTGATAGACATTAAGGAGGGCACGTGACGTAATGAGCACTGGGTATTATATAAGACTGATGAATCATTGACCTCTACCTCTGAAACCAATAATACATTATATGTTAAGTAATTGAATTTTAATTAAAAAATGGGAAAATATTAATGAAAAATTTCCCAAATGTAATGAAAAACATCCAAGAAGCTCAGTGAAACCCCAATAAAATAAATTCAAAGAAATCTATACCTAGACCTATCTAAATCAAATAAAGCTGGAGTGGCTATTAATAACCAGTAAAAACAGATTTTAAGACAAAAAAAATTTCACTAGAGATATTTTATAATAATTAAAATTGTTTGTCAAGGAGACCTAACAATTTAAGTATATATGCACCTAAAAAGAGAGCCACAAAACACATGGAGGGTAACGTGACCAAATTGAAAGGATACTAGAAAATTCAATAAGAATAGTCAGAGAGTTCAGTACTTTACTTTCAATAATGGATAAACTAGAGAGAAGATCAACAAAGAAATGAAAGTCTTGAACAACACCGTAAAACTAGACCAAATAGACATCTACAGCATGCTCCACCTAATAATAGCAAAGTACACATTTTTCTTAAAAGCACATATGAAGCAGTCTGTAGAGTAGACCATATGTTAGTCTATGAAAAAGGCTAATTAAATATAAAAGGAATGAAATCACACTAAATATCGTCTCTGACCACAATTAAAAATCAATAACTAAAAAAATTGGAGAAATAACACAATATGTGGAAATTGAACAACAGAGTCTTCGTATTTTTTTAAAGATTTTATTTATTTGAGAGAGAGAATGAGAGCGAGAGAGCATGAGAGGGGGGAGGGTCAGAGGGAGAAGCAAACTCCCTGCTGAGCAGGGAGCCTGATGTGGGACTCGATCCTGGGACTCCATGATCATGACCTGAGAAAAATATGTGTTATTCAGGAGGCCAGCAACCTGGAGAGAAGATGGGCTCTGGTCCAAAAGCTAATTCTGAGATTTCTGCTGGCCCAGAGATTTTTAAGTTTTTATTTTAATTCCAGTTAGTTAACATACAGTGTTATATTAGTGTCAGGTGTAGAATATAGTAATTCAACACTTCCATACATCACCCTGTGCCTATCACCACAAGTTCACTCCTCAATCCCAATCACCTATTTAGTCCATCCCCCCACCCACCACCCCTCTGGTAACCATCAGTTTATCCTCTATAATTAAGAGTCTGTTTCTTGTTGTGCCTGGTGGCTCATTCAGATAAGCATCTGCCTTTAACCCGGGTCATGATCTCAGGGTCCTGGGATGGAGCCCAGCATCAGGCTCCCTCCTCAGCAGGGAGTCTGCTTCTCCTCTCCCTCTGCCCCCTCCGCTGCTCATGCTCTCTCTCTCTCTGAAATAAATAAATAAAATCTTAAATCTTTTTTTTTTAAAGAGTCTGTTTCTTGATTTCCTTCTCTCTCATTTTTTTCCACTTGCTTGTTTGTTTTGTTTCTTAAATTCTACATATGAGTGAAGTCAGATGGTATTTGTCTTTCTCTGACTTATTTCACTTAGTATAATACTCTCTAGCTCCATCCATGTTGTGGCAAAAGGCAAGATTTCATTCTTTTTTATGGTTGAATGACATACCAGTGTGTGTGTGTATCACTTTTTCTTTATACATTCATCAATTGATGGACACAGGCTGCTTCCATATCCTGACTATAGTAAATAATGCTGCTATAAACATAGGGGTGAATGTATCCCTTTGAATTATTGTTCTTGTATTCTTTGGGTAAATATCCAGTAGTACAACTTCTGGGTCATAAACTGGTTCTCTTTTTAACTTTCTGAGGAACCTCCATATGGTTTCCAGAGTGACTGCACCAGTTTGCATTCCTACCAACAGTGAAAGAAGTTCCTTTTCCTCCACATTCTCACCAACACCTATTGTTTCTTGCATTGTTATTTTTAACCATTCTGACAGGTGTGAGGTGATACCTCATTGTAGTTTTGATTTGCATTTCCCTGATGGTAAGTGATGATGTGCACCTTTTCATGTGTCTGTTGACCAGCTATATGTCTTTGGAATAATGTCTGTTCATGTCTTCTGCCCATATTTTATTTGGATTATTTATTTGGAGGGTACTAAATTTTGTAAGTTCTTTATATATTTTATCAGATATGTCATTTGCAAATATCTTCTTCCATTCCAAAAGTTGTCTTTTAGTTTTGTTGATTGTTTCCTTTGTTATGCAGAGGCCTTTTATATTGATGTAGCCTGAATAGTTTATTTTTGCTTTTGTTTCCCTTGCCTCAGGAGACATATCTAGAAAGAAGTTTTTATGACCAATGCCAAAGAAATTACTGCCTGTGTTCTTTTCTAGGATTTTGATGGTTTCAGGTCTCACATTTAGGTCTTTATTCCATTGTGAATTTATTTGGGAGGATGGTGTAAGAAAGTGGTCTACTTTCATTCTTCTGCATGTTGTCCGGTTTCCCCAACCCATTTGTTGAAGAGACTGTCTTTTCCCCTTTGGATATTCTTTCCTGCCTTCTTGAAGATTGATTGACTATGTAACTGTGGGTTTATTTCTGGGTTTTCTATTCTGTTCTGTTGATCTATGTGTCTATCTTTGTGCCAGTACCTTAATGTTTCAATTACTACAGCTTTGTAATATAACTTGAAATCTGGAATTGTGATGCCTCCAGCTTTACTTTCCTTTTTCAAGGTTGCTTTGGCTATTTCGTGTCTTTTGTGGTTCCATAAAAATTTTAGGATTCTTTGTTCTAGTTCTGTGAAAAATGCTGCTGGTATTTTGATAGGGATTGCATTAAATGTGTGGATTGCCTTGGGTAGTATAGAAATTGTAACAATGTTTGTTCTTCCAATCCATGAGCATGGAATATCTTTCTATTTGTGTCCTCTCCAATTCTTTCATCAGTGTTTTATAGTTTTCATAATACAAGTCTTTCACCTTTAGGTTAGGTTTATTCCTAGGTATCTTACGGTTTTGGGTGCAATTGTAAATGGGACTTATTCCTTGGTTTCTCTTTCTGCTGCTTCATTATTAGTGTAAAAAAGTGCAACAGAGTTCTGTACATCGATTTTTGTATCCTTCAACTTTACTGAATTTGTTAGTTCTAGTAGTTTTTTGGTGCAGTATTTTTGGTTTTCTATATATAGAATTATGTCATCTGCACATAGTGAAAGTCTTACTTGTCCTTACTGATTTGGATGCCTTTTATTTATTTTTGTTGTCTGCTATAGTTAGGACTCATAATATTATATTGAATAAAAGTGGTCAGAGTGGACATCCTTATGTTGTTCCTGATCATAAAGGAAAAGCTCTCAGTTTTTCCCCATGAAGGATGATGTTGGCTGTGGATGTTTCATATATGGCCTTTATTATGTTGGGTTATGCTCCCTCTAACCCTACTTTGTTGAGGGTTTTGGGTTTTTTTTATCATGTATGGATGCTGTACTTTTTCTGCATCTATTGAAATGATCATATGGTTATCCTTTCTCTTATTGACAAGATGTATCACGTTGATTGATCTGCAAATAATCAATTACTCTTGCAACTCAGGAATAAATCTCACTTAATCCTGGTGAAAGATTTTTTTTTTCATGTATTGTGAATTTGGTTTGCTAGTATTTTGTGGAGAGTTTTTGCATCTATGTTCATCATGGATATTGGCCAGTATTTCTCTTTTTTAGTGGTGTCTTTATGTTTTTGGTATCAGGATAATGCTGGCTTCAGAATAAATTTGGAAGTTTTCTTTTCTTTTGGAATAGGTATTAACTCTTCTTTAAATGTTTGGTAGAATTCATATATACAGCCATCTGGCCCTGGACTTTTGTTTGTTGGGAGTTTTGTTTTATTTTTTATTTATTTTTTTAATTACTGACTCAATTTCTTTGCTAGCTATTGGTCTGTTCAAATTTTCTATTTGTTCCTGTTCCAGGTTTGGTGGTTTGTATGTTTCTAGGAATTTATCCATTTCTTCAAGGTTGTCTAATTTGTTGGTATATAGTTTTTCATAATATTCACTTCTGATTATTTATATTTCTATGGTGTTAGTTGATATTTCTTCTCTCTCATTTGTGATTTTATTTGAGTCCTTTATATTTTTTCTTGATAAGTCTGGCTAGAGGTTTATAATTTTTATTGCTTTTTCATAGAATTAGCTCTTTTTAGTTTCTATATAATTTATTTCTACTCTAATCTTCATGATTTCCTTCCTTCTCCTGAATTTAGGTTTTATTTGTTGTTCTTTTTCTAGCTCCTTTAAGGGTAAGGTTAGGTTGTTTGTTTGATATTTTTCTTGCTTAGTGAGGTAGACCTGTATTGCTGTAAACTTCCCTCTTAGAACTGCTTTTGCTTCATCCCAGAAGTTTTGGACTGTTGTGTTTTCATTTTCATTTGTTTCCATGTACTTTTTTATTTCTTTGATTTCCTGGTTGACCCATTCATTGTTTAGTAGTATGTTATTTAACTTCCATGTATTTGTGGTCTTTCCAGGTTTTTCTTATGGTTGATTCTAGTTTCATAGCATTACGGTCAGAAAAGATGCATTGTATGGTTTTGATCTTCTTGAATTTGTTGAGGATTGTTTTGTGGGCTAATATGTGATCTATTCTGGAGAATATTCCATGTGCCCTTGAAAGGAATGTGTATTCTACTGTTTTAGGATGGAATGTTCTGACTATGTCTGTTAAATCCATCTGGTCAAGTGTGTCATTCAAAGCAATTGTTCCTTGCTGATTTTCTCTTTAGATGATCTGCCAATTGATGTAAGTGAGTTGCTAAAGTCCCCTACTATTATTTTATTATTATCAATTAGTTCCTTCATCTTTGTTATTAAATGTTTTATGTATTTGGGTGCTCCCATGTTGGGTGCATAAATATTTACAATTGTTATATCTTCTTGTTAGGTTGTTCCCTTTATTATTATATAGTGTCCTTCTTTGTCTCTTGTTTTTTGTTTTTTTTTTTAAGATTTTATTATTTGACAGAGAGAGACACAGTGAGAGAGGGAACACAAGCAGAGGGAGTGGGAGAGGGAGAAGCAGGCTTCCCACTGAGTAGGGAGCCCGATGCAGAGCTCAATCCCAGGACCCTGAGATCATGAACTGAGCTGAAGGCGGATGCTTTACGACTGAGCCACCCAGGCGCCCCTTTTGTCTCTTGTTTTTGTTTTAAATTCTACTTTGCCTGATATATGTATTGCTACTCCAGCTTCCTTTTGATATCCATTTACACAATAAATGTTTCTCCATCCTCTCACTTTCTATCTGCAGGTGTCTTTAGATCTAAAATGGGTCTCTTGTAGGCAGTATGTAGATGGGTCTTGTTTTTTTTATCCGTTCTCTCACCCTATGTCTTTTGATTGGAGCATTTAGTCCATTTACATTCAGAGTAATTACTAAAAGATATGCATTTAGTGCCATTTTGTTACTTGTATTGTGGTTATTTCTGAAGAGTTTCTCTTATTCTTTCTTGCCTTTCCCTTTTTCATGGTTTGTTGATTTTCTTTAGTGATATATTTGGATTTCTTTCCATATTTATTAGTGGTTTTTGATTTGTGGTTACCATTAGGTTTGTATATAACCTCTTCTACAAATAGCAGTCTACATTAAGTTGATGGTCATTTAAGTTTGAACCCACTGTTTACTCCTCTCCTCCCCACATTTTAGGTATATGTTATCATATTTTACATCCTTTCATCTTGTGAGTTCCTTGACTGATTTTTTACAGAAATGCTCATTTTTATTATTTTTGTGCTTCCTACCTTTATATTCCTACTTTTGATCTCTCCTTTCCACTCATAGTCCCCTTTAATATTTCTTGCAGGGCTGGTTTTATGGTCATGAACTCCTTTAGTTCTTGTTTGTCTGCAAGCCTATCTCTCCTTCTATTCTGAATGATAGCCTTGCTGGATAGAATAGTATTGACTAAAGACAACTGACAGAACGGGAGAAGATATTTGCAAATGACATATCAGATAAAGGGCTAATATCCAAATCTATAAAGAACTTATCAAACTCAACACCCAAAGAACAAAGAATCCAATCAAGAAATGGACAGAAGACATGAACAGACATTTTTCCAAAGAAGACATCCAAATGCCCAACAGACACATGAAAAAGTGCTCAACATCACTCGGCATCAGGGAAATCAAATCAAAACTTCAATGAGATATCACCTGACACCAGTCAGAATGGCTAAAATTAACAAGTCAGGAAACGACAGATGTTGGCAGGGATGCGGAGAAAGGGGAACCCTCCTAAACTGTTGGTGGGAATGCAAGTGGTGCAACCACTCTGGAAAACAGTATGGAGGTTCCTCAAAAAGTTGAAAATAGAGCTACCATATGATCCAGGAATTGCACTACTGGGTATTTACCCCAAAGATACAAATGTAGGGATCCGAAGGGGTACGTGCACCCCGATGTTTATAGCAGCAATGTCCACAATAGCCAAACTGTGGAAAGAGCCAAGATGTCCATGGACAGATGAATTGATAAAGAAGTTGTGGTATATATATATACAATGGAATATTATGCAGCCATCAAAAGGAATGAGATCTTGCCATTTGCAACGACATGGAGGGAACTGGAGGGTGACATGCTGAGCAAAATAAGTCAATCAGAGAAAGACATGTATCATATGACCTCACTAATATGAGGAATTCTTAATCTCAGGAAACAAACTGAGGGTTGCTGGAGTGGGGGGTGGGTGGGAGGGATGGGGTGGCTCGGTGATAGACACTGGGAAGGGTATGTGCTTGGTGAGCGCTGTGAATTTTGCAAGACTGTTGAATCACAGATCTGTACCTCTGAAACAAATAATGCAATATATGTTAAGAAAGAAAAAAAAAGATAACAGGAGGGGAAGAATGAAGGGGGAAATCGGAGGGGGAGACGAACCATGAGAGACGATGGACTCTGAAAAACAAACTGAGGGTTCTAGAGGGGAGGGGGGTGGGAGGATGGGTTAGCCTGGTGATGGGTATTAAAGAGGGCACGTTCTGCATGGAGCACTGGGTGTTGTGCACAAACAATGAATCACGGAACACTACATCAAAAACTAATGATATAATGTATGGTGATTAACATAACAATAAAAAAATTCTAAAAAAAAAGAATAGTATTGACTGCAGCTTTTTCACATTCAGCACTTTGAATATATCATGACACTATCTTCTGGCTTGCAATGTTTCTGGTAAAAAATCTCCTGCTAGTTTTATATGTTTTCCCTTGCAAGTCAATGACTTCTTTTGTCTTGGTGCTTTTAATATTTTTTCTTTATTATATTTTGTCAATTTAATTATAATATGTCTTGGTGTGGACCTGTTTGTGTTGATTTTGTTGGGGGTTCTCTGTGCCTCCTGGATCTGGATATCTGTTTCCTTCTCCAGATTAGGGAGGTTTTCAGCTATTATTTATTCAAATACATTTTCTGCCCACTTTTCTCTCTTTTCTGGGACTCCTATAATACAAATGCTATTACATTTGATGGAGTCACTGAGTACCCTAAGTCTATTCTCATTTTGCATAATTCTTATCTGTCTCCTTTGTTCAGCTTGACTACTTCCCATTACTCTATCGTCTAGGTCACTAATTTGTTCCTCTGCTACTTTCAGCCTGCTGTTTTTCCATCAAGTTTGATTCTTATTTTGTTTATTGTGCCCTTTATCTCTGCTATGTTATTCCTTATCTCTGTGTTAAGAGTCTGACTGATGTCTTCTGCTTTTTTCTCAAGTCCAGGGAGTATATTATCAATGCTTTAAATTCTCTCATGCATATCACTCAGATCTATTTTGCTTAGATCTGTAGCCATGGCCTTATGCTGTTCTTTCATTTGGGCTAAATTTCTCTGTCTCCTCATTTTGTCTAACTCTGTGTCTGCCTCTGTGTGTTAAGAAAATCAGCTGTGTCTTCTGCTCTGGAAAATGGTGATTTTATGAAGAAGAGGTCCTGGAGTCCCTATAGTGGTTTGTTGCCGGTTCACCAGAACTTGACACTTAAGGAGAGTATCCTATGTGTGTTACTTACCCCTGCTGTTGTGTCTGGAGTCACTTTTTCTTTCAATGCAGTCATCTGCACCGAATCTCTAACTTGTGGGCTGTGCTTGCTCTCTGTGGTGTTAGTGGTACCAGGCAGGCCAACTCTGAGGAGGTGTGCCTGCTAGAGAACTTGTAAACAGGACAGCAGTATAGCAAAATTTTTGCTGGTCCACTAGTCCTATAACTGTATCCCTTGAAGCACTATGGTGGTAGGGCTGCATGCCAGGGCTGCCAGGGACACAAGGCTAGGCACAGCTAGGCCTGGAATATGAGGGTGACTGGGAGTGTGCAATTGGGTGTGCAGTGTGGTGGCTAGGTGGTGGCAGCTGTGCACCCGGCGGCTGGATGCAGCACGCAAATGTGGCTGGGGCGTGTGACTGAGCAGTGTGCTATGGCTGCTATGGGTGAGCAGCTGGGTGCTGCATGTAAGGGTCCCTAGGCATGGCATGGATCAATGGCTGGAGCACATGGCTGAGTGTGGCATGTGAGGGCAGCTGGAGGTGCATGACTAGGTGCAGTGTAGGACAGTGGTGGGGGCACATGGCTAGGCACCATGGAGGATGTGCATGATACCCTGGAGTATCTATGCACCCAGTATCTGATTGGGGAGCATGTGCAGCTTTAACAAAATTTGCCCTGAGCTCAGGACCGAGGAGAGCAGACTTGGAGTAGGTTAGTCCTCAGGAGAACTATGCACATGGTACACTGCTAGTGGGTTAGGTAGCAAGTATCTATGCAGCCCAGCCTCTCACAGGTGGCTCTGTGTTAATGCTAGGGACTGGTGGAGGAAAATGGTGCCTGCCAGTTCCCTGGTTTTCAGAGAAGTTTTTATGTTGCCTCTCCACACAAGCTGCTGTCTCTTTAAGGGCAGCAACCCAGCTATCTCTCACCCTCCAGCTCACCCTGTGCTGACTCAGCAGCAGACTTTTTTTAAAATTTTATTTTATTATGTTATGTTAATCACCATATATTACATCAGTAGTTTTTGATGTAGTGTTCCATGATTCATTGTTTGTGTATAACACCCTGTGCTCCATTCAATATGTGCCCCCTTTAATACCCATCACCAGGCTACCCCATCTAACCATCCCCCTCCCCTCTAGAACTCTCAGTTTGTTTCTCAGAGTCCATAGTCTCTCATGGTTCATCTTCCCTTCCATTTTCCCCCCCTTCTTTTTTCCCTTCCTACTATCTTTTTTTTTTTTTTTTTTTACATATAATGTATTATTTCTTTCAGAGATACAGATCTGTAATTCATCAGTCTTACACAATTCACAGCACTCACCATAGCACATACCCTCCCCAATGTCTATCACCACGCCACCCCATCCTTCTCACTCCCCACCACTCCAGCAACCCTCAGTTTGTTTCCTGAGATCACCCTGTGCTGACTCAGCAGACTTTTAAAGCTCCAGCCTCCAAGTACCACCAGTTTTATATCTCACAGAATTCAGCCCCCCTGGTTTTTAAGCCAAACCTTATGGGGATTAATCTTCCCTGTGTAAACAACACACTCTTTAAACCAATGGATCAAAGAAGAAATCATAATAAAATTAGACAATACTTGAGATGAATGGAAATGAAAACACAAAACAAAAAGTTTGGATGCATCAACATAATGCTAAGAAGGAAATTTATAGCTGTAAATACCTTCATTCAAAAAGAGGAAAGGTCTCAGGTGGATAATCTTATCTTCTATGTTAAGACTAAAAAAAAAAGAGCAAACTATACCTAAAGCAAGCAGTAGAAAGGAACTAATAAAAATGAGAGTGGAAATAAATCAAACAAAGAACAGAAAAATAATAGAGATGATCAACAACCAAAAGAGCAACAAACTTGACAAACCTTTAGCTAGACTGAGCAAGAAAAGTAGGGACATTACCACAGTCCTTACTGAATTTAAAAAGATTATAACATACAGGCAAACCTCATTTTATTGCATTTCACTTTATTGCATTTTGCAGACACTGAATTTTTTACAAATTCTTTGTGGCAACCTGTATCCAGCAAGTCTATCAGCGCCATTTTCCCAACAGTATTTGCTCACTTCATGTCTCTGTGTCACATTATTGTAATTCTCACAATATTTCAAGGGTTTACATTATTATTTTTTTTGTTATGGTAATCTGTGACCAGTAATCATGGCCCATTGAAAGCTCAAATTATGGTTGACATTTTTTAGCAATATTTTTAAATTAAAGTATGTACACTTTCTTTTAGACATAATGCTATTGCACACTTAATAGACTACAGTGTAAACACAACTTTTATATGCACTAGGAAACCAAAAAATTCATTTAACTCAGTTTATTGTGATATTTGCTTTATTGCAGTGGTCTGGAACTGAACCCACAATATCTCTGAGGTATGCCTGTAATGCTATGAAAAAAATTTAATTTGATAACCTAGATAGAGTGGACAAATTCCTAGAAAGACAAAAACCACTGAAACTGACTGAAGAAGAAATAAAAAATCTGAATATATCTATTGGATTAAAGAGATTGAATTATTCACTAAAAGATAAATAAGTACTAGGGACATAATGTACAATATGAAGCTATAGCTAACTCTGCTGTATGATATATACAAAAATTGTTATTAGAGTAAATCCTGAGAGTTCTCATCACAGGAGGAAATTTTTCTTCCTTTATTATTTTCTTCTTTCTTTTGTTTTTATTTTATCTACATGAGAAAATAAATTTTACCTGAACCTATGTAGTAATCATTTCACAATACACATAAATCAAATTATTCTGTATACCTTAAACTCATACAGCAATGTGTCGATTATTTCTCAATAAAATGGTGGGAGAAAGCTTACAAAAAAGAAAAGATACCTCCCTCACACCATATATGAAAATAATGGATCATAGACCTAAATGGAAGATCGAAAATTATAAAACACTAGAAGCAGAGGGACATATCTTCACGACCTTGGATTAAGCAATGGTTTGTTAGACATAACCTCAAAAGCACAAGGAACAAAAAAACAGATAAATTGGACTTCATCAAAATAAAAACTTTTGTGCTTCAAAGGACACCATCAAGAAAGCAAAAAGAAAATCCATACAATAAAAGAAAATGTTTACTAATCATATATCTGATGAGGGACTAGTATCCAGACTATATGAAGAACTTTATAACTCAACAACAACAAAAACAAAAGCCAGTTTAAAAATGGGTAAAGTGCGGGAGTGGAGTAAGATGGCAGAGGAGTAGGAGACCTGGATTTCATCTGGTCTCAGGAATTCAGCTGCATAGGGATCAAACCATTCTGAATACCTATGAACTCAACAGGAAATAGAAGAAAAGAATAGCAACAACTCTCTGAACAGAAAAACGACCACCTTCTGGAAGGTCTTTTCTGATTGGTTTAGAGTATATTTTCTGGGGACGTTGTTACCCTGTTAGCATTTTGTTCTCTCATTCATCTATTCTTCTCTGGACAAAATGACAAACGGAAAAAATCACAACAGAAAAAACAAGAGGTGGTACCGACTGCCAGGGACCTACTCAATACGGACATTAGTACGATGTCGGACCTAGAGTTCAGAATCATGATTTTAAAGATACTAGCTGGGCTTGAAAAAAGCATGGAAGTTATTAGAGAAACCCTTTCTGGAGAAATAAAAGAATTAAAATCTAACCAAGTCGAAATCAAAAAGGCTATTAATGAGGTGCAATCAAAAATGGGGGCACTAACTGCTAGGATAAATGAAGCAGAAGAGAGAATCAGTGATATAGAAGACCAAATGATGGAAAATAAAGAAGCTGAGAAAAAGAGAAAAAACTATGGATCAAGCGGGCAAAATTCGAGAGATAACCGATACCACAAGACAAAACATCATTAGAATAATTGGGATCCCAGAAGAAGAAGAAAGACAGAGAGGGGCAGAAGGTATAATGGAGCAAATTATAGCAGAGACCTTCACTAATTTGGGAAAGGAAACAGGCATCAAAATCCAGCAGGCACAGAGAACCCCTCTCAAAATCAATAAAAATAGGTCAACACCCCAACATCTAATAGTAAAACTTACGAGTCTCAGAGACAAAGGGAAAATCCTGAAAGCAGCTCAGGAGAAGAGATATGTAACCTACAATGGTAGAAACATTAGATTGGCAATAGACCTATCCACAGAGACCTGGCAGGCCAGAAAGGACTGGCATGATATATTCAGAGCACTAAACGAGAAAAATATGCAGCCAAGAATACTATATCCAGCTAGGCTGTCATTGAAAATAGAAGGAGAGATAAAAAGCTTCCAGGACAAACAAAAACTAAAGGAATTTGCAAACACGAAACCAGCCCTACAAGAAATATTGAAAAGGGTCCTCTAAGCAAAGAGAGAGCCTAAAATGTTGGCAGGGATGCAGAGAAAGGGGAACCCTCCTACACTGTTGGTGGGAATGCAAGTGTTGCAACCACTCTGGAAAACAGTATGGAGGTTCCTCAAAAGTTGAACATAGAGGTACCATACAACTCAGCAATTGCACTACTGGGTATTTACCCCAAAGATACAAATGGAGGGATCTGAAGGGGTATGTGTACCCCAATGTTTATAGCAGCAATGTCCACAATAGCCAAACTGTGGAAAGAGCCAAGATGTCCATGGACAGATGAATACATAAAGATGATGTGGTATATATATATACAATGAAAAACTATGCAGCCATCAAAAGGAATGAAATCTTGCCATTTCAACCATGTGGATTGAAGTGGAGGGTATTATGCTGAGCGAGATAAGTAAATCAGAGAAAGACGTATCATAGGACCTCACTGATATGAGGAATTCTTAATCTCAGGAAACAAACTGAGGGTTGCTGGAGTGGTGGGGGGTACAAGGGATGGGGTGGCTGGGTGACAGACATTGGGGAGGGTATGTGCTATGTTGAGTGCTGTGAATTGTGTAAGACTGTTGAATCACCGACCTGTACCTCTGAAACAAGTAACACATCATATGTAAAAAAAGAAGAAGATAGTAGGAAGGGTAAAATGAAGGGGGAGAAATCAGAGGGGGAGATGAACCATGAGAGACCATGGACTCTGAGAAACAAACTGTATATATATACATACACATATATACACAATGGAATATTATGCAGCCATCAAAAGGAATGAGATCGTGCCATTTGCAACGGCGTGGATGGAACTGGAGGGTGTTATGCTGAGCGAAATAAGTCAATCAGAGAAAGACATATATCATATGATCTCACTGATATGAGCAATTCTTAATCTCAGGAAACAAACTGAGGGTTGCTGGAGGGGGGGTGGGAGGGATGGGGTGTCTGGGTGATAGACATTGGGGAGGGTATGTGCTATGGTGAGCGCTGTGAATTTTGCAAGACTGTTGAATCACAGATCTGTACCTCTGAAACAAATAATGCAATATATGTTAAGAAAGAAAAAAAAAAAGAAGATAGCAGGAGGGGAGGAATGAAGGGGGGAATCAGAGGGGGAGACGAACCATGAGAGATGATGGACTCTGAAAAACAGAGGGTTCTAGAGGGGAGGGGGGTGGGAGGATGGGTTAGCCTGGTGATGGGTATTAAAGAGGGTACATTCTGCATGGAGCACTGGGTGTTATGTACAAACAATGAATCATGGAACACTACGTCAAAAAGTAATGATGTAATGTATGGTGATTAACATAACAATAAAAAATTAAAAATAAAATAATAAAAAAAAATGGGTAAAATGCTGGGTGTTATATGCAAACAATGAACCATGGAACACTACATCAAAACTAATGATATAATGTATGATGACTAACATAACATAATAAAATAACATTTTAATTAAATAAATAAAAATGGGTAAAGTGTTTTAATAGACATTTCTCCAGAGAAGATACACAAATGGCCACAAGCACATGAAAAGATGCCCAACAACGTTAGCCATTAGCCATCTCATTAACATAATGTGATACTCCTTTGCACCCTGAAGAAAAGAGATAATCAAAAATATAGACAATGACAAGTGTTGGTGAGGACGTGGAGAAATTGGAACCCTCATCCAATGCTGTCGGGAATGTAAAATTAAAGGTGCTATGGAGAACAATCTATCAGTTCCTCAAAAAGTTATGCAGAATTGCCATGACCCAGCAATTCCATTCGTAGGCATATATCCAAGAGAACTGAAGACATATGTCCACACAAAAACTCATACACAAATATTCAAAGTGGCATCATTCATAATAACCAAAAAGTGGAAAAAAACAAAATGTCCATCAGTCAATTAATAGATAAATTATGGCATAGCTTAGAAAATGGAATATTATTCAGCCATAAAAAGTAATGAAGTAGTAAACCATCCTGCAACATGGATGAATCTTGAAATCATTATGCTAAGATACAAAAGACCCCATGTGGAATAATTCAATTTATGTGGGATGTCCATAATAGGCATGTCCATATAGGCAGAAAGTGGAATTATTGGAAGAAGGTGCAATGCAGGGTGTGAGGGGAAATGGTGACTGATAATAGGTGTGGGGTTATTTGAGGGTGAGAAAAATGTCCTGGAAGTGGCAATGGTTACACAACTTTGTGAATATACAAAAGAACACTGAACTATACACATTCAAAGGATGAAATTTATGGTATGTGAATTCTAGATCTCAATTAAAAAATCTAATCCATTCTCTCTCTCTCTCTCTGTCTGTCCTTATCTCACCTGCTCCCTTTCTCTCTTCTTCCTTCCTCTCCCTCACCTCTCTCTCTCTTGATTTCATTTCTTCGGTGTCATGGGGAATATGGTAATTTTACCCATGGTAAGATTAGTAAGGAAAACAAGCACTTTACTCTAGTTGATTCTTAAAAGCCAAGACCTTTTTGTTATATTTATTGTCATTCCAAAATAATCACGTGGATGTTTACATTCATTTAAGATGAATACTTGATAAAAACTAGGAAGGAACTATCTAAGGATTTAAATGTTTCTATTATCAGGTTGACACTAACTTCATGTAACAATTGCTGTGTGTGTGTGTGTGTGTGTGTGTGTGTGCGTATCCTTACAACTCAGGTGACTGCCACCATTCCTTTAGGTCTACTTTGAGGCCATAGGAAAAAGCCTTTCTTTGAGGCAGTGGAGTCTTGAGAAGACCCTCAAAACTAGATCATCTCAGCCCTCACTGACATGGTAGCCATGTGATTTAATTGAAGATTCAGTTCCTCATCTGTCACTCACAGGCACTCACAGCATGATGCTATGAAACACTCAAACCCTTTGACTAACCCCAAGATCCAAACATACTGTCCCCTCCACAGTTATAACACTTATTTCAAACTAATGCATTGGTCTCCTTGTTAAAATGTAACATTTCACAATATCAGTCTAAGTTTATGTTTTGATAACACAAGAGCTAGAAGACAACGTGGTCCAATCCTCTCAGCCATAAAAGAACAGATCCATTTTATGGGCTGGTGAGTGTCTGAGCTTACTTGGAATAACATTTCTGAACCACCTGCCCTGAAGGGTGCTGCTGACCTACCTCTTGGGACACCATCATCCAGTTGCCAGGCATACACTATGGGTCACCATGGGCCAAATGTTTCTGGTTTTTTTACTGGAATTTCTACAAGGGTCACTTGCTGCCTTGTATTTGCTCAATTTTTTCCATCTGGGTGAAATCTTTAATCTCATCCCCAACCTTTGGAATCATATTCTTTTGTCAAAGTCCATGACAAATGCTGCCTCCTCCAAAAGGCATTTCCTTACCTTTTCAAATGGATGTGATCTCTTCCAACTCTTCCTCTTCCTGTTTCTCCCCTTCTCCTTCTTTTTCCTCCTCCTATTCCATTTCCTTCTCCCCTCCTATTTCTAACTCTTTAATTTTGACAGCAATAACAGTTCATCTGTCCTTGATTATGGAAGTTATCATATTTGGCTTTATAACTTGGTACCCTTGTCCTGCCTCTGCAACGAACTGTGAAAGTTCTGAAGATCTGTGTCTTAATTAGCTGTGTAGTTCTCATTGCACCTCATGTGAATCAATACAGACCTCCCCTCTATAATGGGAGACCAATGAGAGCACTGAAATAGTTTTTATGTTCACTACACTATACCCAGCCCCTACACCACCACTTGCATTTGTTGTACAAATGCATGAATGGATAACTGAATTAATAAATGAATGATGTAATTGAAATGAATTACTTACCAGAAATCAGAGTACCTGGGAAATATATTAGGAAGCTTTGGAGATGTCTGTCCAGCTCACAATGACCCCCTTCCTCTAAGAACTATACCTCCAGCCCCTCCATTATAAAACATGTGGCCCTTGTCTTGGTCATAATTTCTAGGTTAGAAAAGGAAGCTAATCCAATCTGGGCCAATCAGACTCTTCACCAGGGAATCTGGGATTCAAAATAACTTTTTCCCTCTGTGTTGCTGAAAGTGAGATTCTACAAATCAGGAAAGTAATGAGATCATCTCTGTTCTGCTGTGAACAGAAAAAAAGATGAGAAAATGGTGCATGGAGAAGCATGAGGCTATGAGAATAGAATGGAGAGTGTTTGGGAATCGGGAGCACGCTCTTTGTCTGGATGCCTTCCTTTTCCTGAGTCTGCCCCCTGCCCAGGACCAATCATCCCTTGCAGTCTGCCAGTGAGCCAGGTATCCTTCAATAATCTTTATTTTGCTTAAGACTGATCAAGTAAGTTGCTTTATTTGTTCAACAACAGGACACAAAGGGACAGTAAAAACACTAGCAATTTTGAAACCATAATCAGGGAAATAATCACAGAAAAACCTCCAAAACTGAAATCTAATCAAACATATTGTGAGAGAACTTAGGGGGACATTCTAAACTAATTATCAAAGAGGAGACCTAGAAAACTGCTGATCAAGGTTATAAATTGTAAGGCCAAAGACATTTTAAAGTTGGCTCACTGATTCTTACAGTTTCCTAATCAATTATCCACAATTCTGAAATCCTAAAGTTCAGATAAAGCAAAAATTTTTATAAGTTTTATGTCAAAATTCAATAAAACCTGACTTGAACTAAAATGAGGCATTTTATGGTCTTAATTTATCCCACCTTGTGTAAGTATTCATGTTTCACTGCAGCAATATTAATGCTTAGATGACAAGGTGCTGGCTCTGAACCTCTTGGGGGTGTTACATTATATACAATTCAGTATGTACATTGAATTCTCCTTATAAAATACAAACAAAGATATCAGAATTTTGAAACATATCTGGTAGCAAGAGTTTCCTGTAGGCACTATGGACCTGTGTGTACCAACTGAGCAGACTAGAGTTAATTCTAACATATGTTGCGAGATAAAGATCCTTGCACACTGGGGAACTATCTCTTTGCCAGATGCACATAAATTGTAACCAGGTCCCTTTTCTTTCTTCACTATTGTAGCACCTCTTGCACCTTTAGGTCCCTCAAAGTTCTCCTTTCTCTCACTTAAAGTCTGTGGCAGTAGCCAGCTCTATGTGGATGTGCCCTCATACAGATGTACCCTAACCAAATCTGTCCCTGAATCCATGCACCTACTTCCCAACTGTAGCCTTTCTGCTGCTTGACCTTCATGCATGTATCAGCTGTATACACGTGCAAGTTAGCATTCCATAGAACTTGAACCAATGGCTAATGGAGCCAATAGGTAAATGCACCCTCTCCCATGCAACCCCATGGACAGACCTGAGACATATTCTATACTTCTTCTCAGACAATCCTATGGGATGGAGCCACCAGTGGCCCACATCAGAGGCCATATGATGATGCTATCTTGTTTTGGCTTGCTCTCCTCACTATTGTGCTTCCATGTTTCCACAGTGTAGTGGTTATCACATTCACCTGACACTACTCTGCCTCCTTATCCTTCACTTCTCTTCCCTGGAATCATACTTCCCAATGAAAAACCCACACACAAGCCTTCGCCCAGGCTTTGCTCTCTAGAGAACCTAGGCTGAGTCAGCCACATCTAAAATTCTCATAATTAAGTTGGAATCTATAAGAATCAGTAAGAAGACCTCACACCACTCACAATGGCTAAAATCAACAAGTCAGGAAATGACAGATGTTGGCGAGGATGAGGAAAAGGGAAATCCTCCTACACTGTTGGTGGGAATGCAAGCTGGTGCAGCCACTCTGGAAAACAGTATGGAGGTTCCTCAAAAAGTTGAAAATAGAGCTACCCTATGACCCAGCAATTGCACTACTGGGTATTTACCCCAAAGATACAGATGTAGGGATCCAAAGGGACACGTGCACAGCAATGTTTATAGCAGCAATGTCCACAATAGCCAAACTATGGAAAGAGCTTAGATGTCCATCGACAGATGAATGGATAAAGAATATGTGGTATTACATACAATGGAATATTACGCAGCCATCAAAAAAAACCCCAAAATCTTGCCATTTGCAACAACATGGATGGAACTAGAGGATATTATGCTAAGCCAAATAAGTCAATCAGAGAAAGACAATTATCATATGATCTCACTGATATGCAGAATTTGAGAAACAAGACAGAGGTTCATAGGGAAGAGAGGAAAAAATGAAACAAGATGAGACCAGAAAGGGAGACAAACCATAAGAGACTCTTAATCTCAAGAAACAAACTGAGGGTTGCTGGAGTGGAGGGGGGTGGGAGGGATGGGGTGGCTGGGTGATGGACATTGGGGAGGGTATGTGCTATGGTGAGCACTGTGAATTGTGTAAGACTGATGAATCACAGACCTGTACCCCTGAAACAAATAATACATTATATGTTAATAAAAATAAATTAATTTTAGGGGCACCTGGGTGGCTCAGTCGGTTAAGCATCTGCCTTCAGCTCAGGTCATGATCCCTGGGTCCTGGAATCAAGCCCCACATTGGGATCACTGCTCAGCATGGAGCCTGCTTCCCCTCTCCCTCTACCTGCTGCTCTCCTTGCTTGTGCTTGCTCTCTCTCTCTCTCTGTGTCATAAATAAAAAATATTTTTAAAAAACTTAATTAATTTTAAAAAATAAAGTATCACTAAAGCCTAAAAAAAAAGAAAAAGAAAAAAATGACAAACAAATAGAGAACATAGCAAAATATGTTAAAAATTCAAAGTACAGATGGTCAGTCACATATGTACAAGGAAGTACATTGCAGTATCATGGTAATGGCATAAAAATTGAAAACAACTTAATTTTTAATAGGAGTCTCACTGAATTGTATATAGTGTATCCATACAATAGAGTACTGTGTAGTCATTAAAAGAGAATGAGGTAGGTCCCTACACTGATATGATCACATTTGTACGATACATAAATGGAAAAAAAGAGATGTAGTTCACTACAGACGATGTGACTATAGAAATCAGTGACATAGATACATAGGTGGCTGATAAATAATCTAGATAAATAAATAATGTAATATTACAAAATAGGGAAGAATATGGACAAAACTGTGAACATTGTTTTTCTCTGAAAAGTAGACAAGATGATATTCACTTTGGAAGTTACATAGTATTCTACTAGCAACTTTTATCTTTTTGATATTTTCTGCATTGCTTAAATTAAAAAACCCATCGATAATTTAAAAAGAATCATGCATCCTAGAACCCTATATCCTGTATCTATTAATGTGTGGGGCATTTATACAAGGCACTGGGGAGAGAAAAGTTTAGCAGACAAGGACCATGCCCTTGAGTCTAGCTAGGGCAAGGGGATATTAGGGGACAGAGACACAAACAAATGATTAGAATAACATGTGAGTTCTCGATCTAAGGTGCTTGGAACTCCAGGGGAGGGTGTCTGACCATGCCAAATGTTGGCTCTACTCACAATCATCAAAAACTGGAACCAGTCCAAATGTCCTTCAATGGGTGAATGGACAAACAAAATGTATCCATACCACGGAAGTCTACTGAGCAACAAAACAAATGAACCGTTGATACACACAGCAACTTGGATGAATCTGAAAGATGTTATGCTGTGTAAGAAAAGCCAATCCCAAAGGTTGCATAAAGTCTGATTACATGTGTTAGACATCGTCTAAAAGACAAAACTGTAGGGATAGAGAACAAATCAGGAGTTGCTGGGATTGAGGCAGGGGGTAACTACAAAGGGTAACACTGAAGTTTTTGGGGGCAATGGAATTGTTCTATATTCCAATTGTAGTGGTGGTTACATAAATTTACGTCTTTGTTAAAATTCATAAAATTTTGTACCAAAAGGAAAAGTCAATTTCTCTCTATGATAACTTAAAAAAATAAAATAAGAAAGAAGAAGAGGATGAGAGTTAATGCTGTGTTTAGGTTATGATGTTTAAATGAAGGAATGTGTTGGGGCGCCTGGGTGGCTCAGTCATTAAGCGTCTGCCTTCAGCTCAGGTCATGGTCCCAGGGTCCTGGGATCAAGCCCCACATCAGGCTTCCTGCCAAAGAAAGGAAGGAAGGAAGGAAGCCTGCTTCTCCCTCTCCCACTCCCCCTGCTTGTGTGCCCTCTCTCACTGTATCTCGCTCTGTCAAATAAATAAATAAAATCTTTAAAAAAAAAAATGAAGGAATGTGTTATATGACGCTATGTTTTGTTACATGGCATGATCTGATGTTATATGACACCACACTGTAATTATGTGATGTCACATTGTACACAGTGTTATATGACACGTTTATCATATGATATCATGCTGTTTTATATAATGTCATGTGTTTCATCATGTACATTGCGTGATGTGACATCACCTCATGTTATATGACATCATATTGTATTATGCTCAATTTACACAGCACATTGCATTCAAAACAGCAATTCACCAAAAATAAATGGTCACATCTACTGACTGAAGCCCTGGGGAGATCTTGTATCAGTTTTTTTCTTATTTTTTTTATTTATTTTATTTTTTTTATTCTTATGTTAATCCCCATACATTACATCATTAGCTTTAGATGAAGTGTTCCATGATTCATTGTTTGTGCATAACACCCAGTGCTCCATGCAGAATGTGCCCTCCTCAATACCCACCATCAGGCTAACCCAACCTCCCACCCCCCTCCCCTCCAGAACCCTGTTTGTTTTTCAGAGTCCATCGTCTCTCATGGTTCGTCTACCCCTCCGATTTCCCCCGCTTCATTCTTCCCCTCCCGCTACCTTCTTCTTCTTTTTTTTTTTCTTAACATATATTGCATTATTTGTTTCAGAAGTACAGATCTGAGATTCAACAGTCTTACACAATTCACAGCGCTTACCAGAGCACATACCCTCCCCAGTGTCTATCACCCAGTCACCCCATCCCTCCCACCCCACCCCCCACTCCAGCAACCCTCAGTTTGTTTCCTACAATTAAGAATTCCTCATATCAGTGAGATCATATGATACATATCTTTCTCTGTTTGACTTATTTCACTCAACATAATACCCTCCCGTTCCATCCACGTCGTTGCAAATGGCAAGATCTCATTCCTTTTGATGGCTGCATAATATTCCATTGTATATATATACCACATCTTCTTTAGCCATTCATCTTGTATCAGTTTTGTTCCTGTTCCCATCAGCAGGGTTACCATAACTCTAAGGAAACTGTACTCCATTTTTTTTTTTGAAAAATTTAAAACATATGCCAATTGAACTTTTCTCCTAGTCAATCTAACTCTTCCATTGTGATGAGTGCATATATCTGAGCTACGTATTCCAGGATCCCCAGATAAAATCATTTCTTCACAAACCCTAACTGAAAACATAAAATTAAGGGCAAAAAAGAAGCCCCTTGATCACACATGCAACAACCACACAAAAAGAGAGGTAACATCTTAGTAAAAAGTGTCGACTTCTCAGGCTAAAATAACATGTCTTGCGGTAATCAAGATTTTTTAAAGTCCATATAGTTAAAGATATGACTAAATTTTTAAAGTATTGTTATTTATACAGTGATCACTTGCCAAATGCTAAAAAAAATTGCATGCAAACTTCCATATATTTTTTAGTCTTTAAAATGCATGCTATGTTCATTTATTAGAAATAAAATATCCCGTAAATACCCAAAAGAATTATCTAATGGAACCCTTCTGCCCACAAAACACCAGTTTTACTGTATTTGCTTAATTACCAGTGGTGACCACCTCTTAAAGTTTTATAATGCTAAAATTATATTATGTCTGCAGTGTAATTCAAAATAATTACATTGCAATAATAATTTCTAGATGTAATACACCAAATAAAATTAAAATTCATGACATTTTTACCAGTCTAGCTTTGGCATTCTTTATTACATCAGGTTTCTATATGGATTGGCTTTCAGTTGTGGATAAAGAACACTTGTCAGCTTAGAACCCAGCCCAGGCTGCCTGGAAAATTGGATTTGAGATTATTTAAGGAAATAAATTATGAGAGGTTCTGAACACATGATATAAAGCTGGACACCCAGTCAAAAGCATGTACATCATGTACTATGTGTAAAGACTCTAGCAATGTGTCTTTCTACATATGACAGAAAAGGGAAATTAATCTACAATAAAGATTTCTGATGGTAGGCTAGATCCAAAGGAGCAATGCCATGGTGTGAATAACTGAAACTTGCTCATATTATCCATCATTTTACAAAGAGGCTTTGCTTTCTATAGAAGTTATATTCTTCAAATGTTGCAGTAAATCAAATTTTTATAAAAAGATATTTAACATATCTTAATAGAGCTTCCTTTTGAAGGAAAACCATAAAGCTTTTTGGTTATAAAGAAAAATATTCTTTGAAAGGCCTTCAAATTTATCTTTCTCAAAGATCTATACATTCATGTGAGGTGCATTTTGGAAGTGGTTTGGGTTTTGTTTTGTTTTAAGTAATAACACCAATAGAGATAACTGCTAAATCAGTAAGAAAAACCTAAGGAATGTGGAAAATACTGATGAAGAGTGGAAGGCTGTTGGGGTTAACAAGGTATGTGGTGAGCCCAATCTGCAAGACAGCACATCTCAGGTGGGGACAGGCCCTGCAACCTTGACACAGGGCTTGAGAAAGTGGAAAGTGAGAGCCATAGCACCAGGAAAGCAAGAGAAGATAAACCTATGGGAGAGGGTTGGAGAAGGGGTTCTGCTCTGTGGGGAAAATGGATGCACCATGGAGGGCAGGGGGGGTTGTAGACCTCTTGCACTCCTCTGGCCCTTTCAGTCCCTCATCGAATCCTCATGTCAAGTTGCACAAACTGCAAGACTATGACCTTGCTGATGGTACCTCCTGTCTCTTCTGGGGGTTCTTCTCAAGCAACAATTTACAGATCTGGTTATCAAGTATAATAGAGATGATAATATCTACTCTATATTTCTCCTAATGTTAAACCCTGGAGGGGCTGAGGACCCATGCACTGAGACACTAGGGGCTGGAGATGCATCTCCCTCTCTCTCTCTCCCTCCCTCCCTCTTTCTTTGCCTCTCCCTCTCTCCCAGAAAACAAAAAGAGAGGTAGTGGATAAAGGTTTCTTTCTTTCCATCAAAGGCTGGGCACACTCCACATCAGCCCTCCTCACCAATGTCTAGGAACAAGCTTTGAAATCTTCCCTTGCAGACTGTGATAGCAATTGCAAAGCCTATCAACAAAAGGTAACAAAAAATTAGACTCACCAAGATCAAGATGAACACCAGGGACAAACGAATTGAGAAAGAACATGAAGATAACAAATCCCAACACCATCAGGCATTTGGTGAGCAGAATCTTGTCTGATATCCTGTGCTGTGAGAGAAGAAAACACAACTCATTTACTGGGTACTATCTTCTGCTTCCTGCAATGTGTCCATCATCCTGCATGACTCGAATCACTACAAATTCTCCTTAAGATGAAAAATATAACATCTTGAACTCGAAAGAAGATTATAAGGTAATGCATTATAAAGAAGACTGTACAGACTTGGGATTACAGCATTCAAAAATCTTTATAAAAAATAAACTCAATAAATTTAAAATATAGTACATGGGGTGCCTGGATGGTTCAGTCTGTTAAGGTCTGCCTTCAGCTCAGGGTCCTGGGATCGAGCCCCACATTGGACCCCCTGCTCAGGGGGGGAGTCTGCTTCTCCCTCTCCCTCTCCCCCTTCTCCCCACTCCTGCTCTCTCTCTCTCTCAAATAAGTGAATAAAATCTTTAAATATATATATAGCACAATCCTTTTATAGAACGCCTGACTAAATAGCTTCTTAATGTGATGAAGAAAGTCCTCCCAGTCCCACCACAAGCATTAGGTGAGATGTTGGCAAAATCACTGGAGAAACAACACATAACTTCCAGGGCCCTGGCCATGCATTTCCACAGGTGCTACATGCTTTTACCCTTTCTTTTTTTTTTTTTTTTTTTTTATGTCCAGTTAGCCACTGTGTAGTACATCATTAGTTTTTGATGTAGTGTTCAATGATTCATTAGTTACATATAACACCCAGTGCTCATTACAACATGTGCCCTCCTTAATACCCATCACCCTATTACTCCCTCCCCCCTTAGCCCCCTCCCCCCTGAAACCCTCAGTTCATATCCTGGGGTCCATAGTCTCTCATGGTTCATCTTCCTCTCTGATTTCTCCCCCTTCAGATTTCCCTCCATTCCCCTATCCTTTTAATTCAACTTTCCTCCTATTACACAAATCCCTGCTCATAGTGGTGCTGAGGTTAACATGTCCTTGCAATAACATGACTCCTGCTGAGGTTCTTACTATAACCTTTCATGTTCACAGGGATCCTGGAAGGCACCTGACAGTGCCCTAATCACCAAGATGACACCTGTGGGAGCCTGACAAGTTGTTCAGGGGTGAGGGGAGGTGCCAGAAGGCTCTATAGTACCTTCATTAACCTCAGAGGTGCAGACCTTCCAGTGGGCCTGAGCCACAGGGCAAGATGGGCAAGGTCCCCAGAGGGTGCTGTGCTCTGAGGGCCACGGCTGTGTGGAGCTGGGGAAGGGAGCAAAGTCCCAGAAAACCTGTGCGGATGGGCACTGAGTTGTCTTGCCCCACCCAACCAGGCTCCTGTGTGAATCATGCTCCACCATGTGAACTGACAACTGTGTCATGTCCTTTCTTAAGTGTGGTCCCACCAGCACATCTGTCTATCTGGCTATGTCTATGTCTATCTGGAATTAGATAAAGTATAGATATGGGTATAAATATGGATATATAGAGAGAGACAGATACTTATGGGTATGTACATGGATAGAGATAGAGACAGAGGTAGAGATAGATGGTACAGGTAGAGGTATAGAGATAGAGAGACAGATCTGCATACAGGTATAGATTTTCTCTCTGGATTTCTCTGGCCATGCACTTAGAGCTGTTGTCATAAAAACCACAAGCATATTCCTCCATGTTGCACTGGCTCTGGCTGCAGCCCTTGGCTCCCTGTTCACAGATCATGTGGGCCACCTCCCGAGCATCTGTCCTCCTTCCTCACCTACTGCCAAAGCCTGTGGCTGAGTTGGCCACAAGCCAACTCATCTTCCCCTTCCCACCTCCAAGAAAGGCCAGTTTTGCTGGATGAGTCTGTGATGGTGAATTAAGAGGAAAAGAGCATGGCACCCACCTGTTGTGAGGGGAGACACCACAAACCTTCTGTGCAGCCATGTTAACCATAGAAAGTAGGTATAACCGTGGGCATTTCCAGAATTGAAAATGGAGGGAGCAGGCAGGTAAAGAACATTCCCAGCATCACTTGGCTGGTACATGTGGAGATGATCCAGAGTTTGTGCTTATCTGTTATTTTTGGTGTCTATTAAATTTTCTTATTTTAAGTATCTGGAGATATCACAGTTGAGAACTCCTAGATTCAATACAAGCTCCTTGCTTGTCGCTTCCACCTCTCCTCAATCCTCATTCAACCCAGTACACAGAGAGGTACACAATCTCTTCCCTAACTCACAGCCAGCACTACATGGTCTAGCAAAGCAGTCAGGGTCTGCATAAACCTGGGGCCCAGAAAAGTGTCATAGCCACACCCTTCTTTCCTAACCCTAACCATCTCAGTGGGACAGAGACTGGGAAGAGAGACCCAAAGAACACATTACTCACCAGGATCCCCATGTCTAAATTTCCTTTAGAAAGAGATAAAATGTTCTGATCATAATAAGAAAGTGGGTACTCACCCTCCCCCCAGAAAAGAAACTACGGAGATTTGAAAGTTCACAAAGATACAGATGTCTCCAAGCAGGTCTGGAGAAGAGTTCTCTTGGCTAGGAGAGGGCACTAGGTGTGCCCACCAGAAGTGAGAGCCATATAACAGAAAGTACACACACACTCCATCTCTGTCCCTAACACTTCTCCATCTCACACAGCACACCTCACCTGTCTCTACCTCCACCTCCTCATCCACACTATGGGAACCACGACACTTGCCTTTTTAGGATCAAGAAGAGCTGCAAGAGCCAGAGGCACCCAGCCAACTTTCTCTGCAGCTACATTAACCATAGAAAGGGCCACCCTATCGCAAAGGAAATATAAAAATTTTAACTTTTCAATTTCTGGACAAAATAATGATTTTGGAAAATGACAGGAAAATGATTTTCCCCATTAACTCCTAGAAATAATTTATGTCTCTTGTGTACAGCTATAGGAATAAAAAGAGAAATCACTTTCAGTTTTAACCTTGTGAAGCAAGAGGTGAATCAGAAATCCCTGAGAGAAGAAACCACAATACCTTTTTTTGTAGTTCCTGGATATTGGTCTCCCAGTTTTTATCTTCCTGTGAGATTTGTCTAAAGGAGAAAAAGACAGACTCATTATTTTCCTGGTGACATTGAGCAGTGAGATCATCAAGGCAGCATGGACCTCTGGCCTGGATACCACCCACTGATATCTAATGTAGCCACATAACGGCACACACCTGGTCATGGAAGGTGACCGGTGGAGCTGGGTTTATGGATTGGGAAAAATGCTCCATCTATATTTCCAAAGAAAAGCAACATAGTGATAAGGAAACATCTGTGTCCTAAGATGGCTGACCAAAGCAGCAAGGGAGTCCCAGCCCCTGCCCCGGGGCTCTTTGGGGTTCTTCTCTCTGCTCTGCTTCCCATGCATGCGCCAAGAGTGCCCAGGATGCGGAAGTAGAAGTGCATAAATTACCCCCTCTGTTTGTGCTCAGGGCTCAGACCTTTGGAGACCACTCTCCTCTGAGCCTGCCGGCATTCCGCCAACATTAAATAAACCTCTTATCCTCCAAGATCTCTGGGTGCCACTGGGTTCTTCTGTCGGGCAGTCCAGTCCAGGTTCCATAACAATAGGACATGAATGGAATGTTAATGAGGTGTGTGCAAGCATGTATACGTGTGAGTGTGAGCATAGGGAACGTCAGAAGAACACTGACCAAAACTTGAACAAGGGGAATGACAGTATAAATTTGTTTACCTCTTTTCACTTTCTACTTGTCTATACTTTTTCCACAATAAGGTTATGTTATATTTACAACTAAACTAACTAATGGCTTGCTTTGGTGGTGACTTTTATCAATCAGAACAGTGGAGAATTTAGTTTTAATGAGCACTCATGTCTCCTAAGTATCAGAGGAGGCTGATCACGCAGCCAGAACATACTCTAAAGGAAATCAGAGCAGACCTAGGCAAATCCTGAGGACAATTTTTTTAAAGGCTATGTAAAAACAAGACCTGCAGAGCCAGGACTTGCCTTAGACCACCCTCATTCTAATCTGCTCCTCAGTGACTGTGTGGCCTTGCAAAGCCACTGCCCTCTCCAGGCCTCGGTTTTGCTATCTGTGAGCTGACAGAAACTTGGTGAACATCTGGGTCCATGTGGTTCTTCACATGTGTAACCCTGAGATACACTGAGTATATCTTTAACACCCCAGTGTCAATGGATTAAATACATTTAGGGAAATTTACTCCTGCATCTTTAATTTACAAAGTTTCTCTTTTAAGATTTATGCCTGCTGTCAAAACTGGGACCCAGCCTGCAATTCTGGGCCCTCCTGGAGCCGCAGGACCTGCTTCCCCAGCACCACCTCGTGGAGGTGGGTCCTGGGCTGGAATGGAGCTGAGACAGTGCTTCGCCCTGGGCTACCTGTCTGAAGAGAGTGAGTCCCCACAGGCTCACATGTGGCCTCCCCCCCTCCCCCGCACTAATAGAACAGGCTGCGAGACAGCCACGCTGGATTACCCTCAAGGTTCGGTGTTGGTCTTCAGCCTGGGAACACAGGGCTGGTTTCAGCAAACTACAACATGCAAGATCATTTACACTACATTCACAAGGACTCACATTTCCCTTGCCTTGACATTTCTCATCTCCACCTAGTTCCCAGCTCGTGGCAGTAATGCTTCAATGTCCCTAAGGGGTGGGCATGCTCCTGCTTTTCCCATCAGCACTCCCAAAGTGAAGACAGGTTGGAACTCAGCACCTCCAGAGTTGGGAGGAAATACTCACCACTCCATTGTTACCTTTTACATCTCAGCTTTGATTAGAAGCAAATGACAGGAAATGAATTGAGAAGGACTTAGGTATTCTTTGAGGTCCCTGGAAATCAACTACTGGGAGAGTATTTTGTTAGATTAATTTTTTATATTGTTTTTGATTCTTGCTATGCAACGTGTTATGTGTGGAAGTGTGACAGAAGTGGTTGAGTGTGGATTCAATCCCTGGTGTAATTCTTTCCTTGCTGTAGAATCCTGGATGATTTGGTCAAATTCTCTGAACCTCAGTTTTTTTCTTCCTTAAACTGGGGCTAGTACCAGCACACATTCCAAAGATCCAAGTAGGGGTTAGATAAAATAATGTTCCACAAGAGACTTACTACAGTGTATGGTGCCCAAAACCTGCTCACTGGCATGAAAATAGAGTTACAATTTTAGAGTACCGAAAATAGAGTTACAATTTTAGAGTACCATGAAGTATTCTGAAGACCCATCATTTTAACTTACTTGAATGGTACACTCTATGACATTTGGACACCATGGGGGTGGTAGTAAATAGGTTGTTGATACAATCCAACCACTGAGCACAACTTGTAAAGATGAAAACCAAGAGTAGCCTGAGCAGGGCCCTGGCTTGGTACCTGTGGAAGGTGTGCAGCCTTCGGGCCAGCAGATGCTCCAGTGCCCGCACCTTCCCCAGGAGCAGGCCCCGAACTGCTGTCTCCTCTCGGCTGGCTGGGCTGATGCGCTGTGCGGTCAGGCGCCAGACGTGGATCTCGTGCTTCAGTTCTGCAGGAAAGGAAAGCTGAGCCCTGAGTCTCCCACAACCTCGGACACCAGCAGGCATTCCACTTCCCTCACCACTTTCCAAGACCAGGAAACACATACCTGGTGATGCACAGATAACCAAGGGCCAAATCAAAGCAGTGGCTTCTTGGCATCATGTCATCATGCCCACGTTAAAAAATTACCATGGATGTGAAGTAATGTAATTTGGGTTAGGAATAAATTCTTGAATATACCTATCAGTGCTAGCCCCCAAGAAACTTTTCCCCTCCCAGGAAATTACTTCTTGCAGCCAGAAGTTTAGGTCTATTGGCAAAAATCCAGACATTGCCTAATCATTGAAATAGATCTAGTAAACATTGGAAATACAAGTGTAGTTCTCAGCAGGAGGGCATCTGGTAAGAGGCAGAGGTAGGGAATGTCTCCCCCTGACAAGAACACCAAGCTGAACTTGCGTCTATGAAAGAACACAGGTGAGAAAGATGTAGACAACCTTATGAAATGCTCTAATTAATAGAATGAGGCAAATTTCACCCATCAGTGAATTCAGACATCTTCTGGTATAGAATAGAGAGAAATGAATTGTCAATTCATTGGCTCTTTCAAAATCTTTTATGAAAATTTACATTTAACCTCTATTTTACGGTTAAAGATACTACATAAATTTCTCAAAATATCCACCAAAAATATATAAGGAAGCATGTATTTTCATGAATCACCTCTTATGTGCAATGTACTATACCACATATCACAAGAATTCCAGATGAAATTAAAAGACAGAACCCTTTCAAGCAGGACTAAAGCACTTGACAACTAGCTCAGAGCAGAGGCAAGGCAGGGCGATTATCCAAATACTGTGAAGCAGCCTGTACTTGTGGGTTTGATGACTAGGAAAATACCATCTTTTAAGACCCCTCAATTCAGTACACAAGTGTTGATCACCTACTAGGTGACAAACCTACTGCAAATGCTGAAAAAACAAGTATAAGCTAGGCATAGACACAGACTGCAAATAAAGTGTGTCAAGACCCAGAAAAGAGAATGGGTTGAGGACAGGGGCACTAACACCATTTCAGTTAACACATGGTTTTCTCCAAAGGCTCAGCCTTACAAAGAGGAAAACCCTTTAGAACTAAGATATGTAATGTGCTTTCATTCAGTACATATTGATACTTTGTAGCTTGCTAAAATAAAAAAAAATTAAATACTTAGGTATAATTCAAAAGTCTCTTCAGAGAAATAATTTATAATTTCTTTTCAGAGAGCCTCACACCTCATTAAACAACCTATGAGGTTATGATAGCATTAAAAGGAGGAACAAGAGGAGGAGGATAAAACTGAATAAACCAGCCTCCTGAAACACCGAGCACAAAAACGCCACGCAAGGATAGGAAAGGGGAGATGAGGCCATGCTGCCTCAGTGAAGGTCCACAGTGCCAGTGTTTCATCCAATGCTCTGAACCGCATTACAGAGAAGACATCATTCAAAGCCCATCCATAAAGTACAGAGACTTTCCAGCTAGTCTTTCAAGGCATGCTGATGATGGTCACTTTTTCTTTCCTTTTTTTTTTTAAAGACTTTATTTATTTGACAGAGAGAGAGACAGTGAGAGAGGGAACACAAGCAGGGGGAGTGGGAGAGGGAGAAGCAGGCTTCCCGCTGAGCAGGGAGCCCGATGCGGGGCTCAATCCCAGGACCCTGGGATCACGACCCGAGCCGAAGGCAGACGCTTAACAACTGAGCCACCCAGGCGCCCTGATGGTCACTTTTTCAAGTGGTTGATCAACTTTAAAGAGCTAAACAAGAGCATGGTTAGTCTCTGGGGCTAGCCCATCGGGTGCAGGCTGGGAGTCCTCTCTCCATCTGTGTGTGGAGAAGCAGAGCCTGGGAGTCACTGTTGCAACTGTACAGCTGCCCTTTCAGGTACCCCTGGCTCCTTTCTACAGGTGTCCTCTCCAGAGACAGCTTCAGCCCCCTCGTACATACCCAGAGCCTAGATGCCTTCTAACCCATCAAATCAAACAGGTGGAGCTATTCTCCCCAGCTAAACCCGTGCATTAATGCTCAGGTCGTACACTCCTGTTCTCCTAATTTTGGAATGAAATACATCATCAATTAGCAGGGAATTTAGTTGAGAGAGAGATTTTGCCCAGGGAAAGGAAGTTCACTGCCTGCACCCAGAACTCAGTTTGCCCAACTGAATGTGCTCCTCAGTTTGTTCCCAGACGTCCTCCACACCTCTGCCATTTCCCCACCCTGAATCCTCTGCTAAGCTCTAAGACCATGGTTTCAGTAGGTTACTTGATATTGCCCTCTGCATCTTGTGCTGCCAGATTCAAAGATAAACATTCCATCTTCTCCCCACAAAACTCTCTCCCCTCACTTTCTTCTTCTTTATATGCCATCCTTAATCTTCCAGGTTCATGAGCCTGAATGGTCATTTTGGTCTTCTCAGTGCCACTCTCCACTACTTCTGTGTTAACATTACTAGGCATGTAATAGGTGTCAGATACCATGCTAGATGCTAAAGGAGAAAAATTAGTAAGTTACAAGATGGGCCTCCAACAAGCTAGAAAGAGATATAAGCTATATCATAAGTAAACATGAGCCAGGACAGTACTGAGTCACAAAAGGAGATCAGGATATAGTGGTATGGTTCTTACAGGGTCTACTTGTTCCTACCCCAGGTCACAAGCTTCTCCAGGCCTCATCTCCTCATACTTGCTGATTCTGATTGCTCCTCAGTAACCCCTAACTGGAGTCATTCCCTACCAACCCACCCATGGTTAGTCATAGATCGATACGATTATATAGGTAGATATACAGAGAAGAAATCTATCTATCTATGTTCCTACTTACCTATCTTCTAGGATGATAAATCTATCTAGGCTGATCTATCTAGAAAGATAGATCAGTGTAGGTAGACAGATAGACAGACAGACAGATAGGTTCCTTCTTTCAAATAACCATTGGTTCCCCATGTCTTGCAGAATAAAGCCAAAGATCTTCAGGGAAGACAATATCCTCAAATGGCAAGCACCACTGTGAGCTCTGATCCTACTGTATCAGCTCTTACCTTTGCCACACTGGCCTCTGACCAGGAGATGTCATCAGATGTCTCATCTCCACTTCTCTGATTACCTCCAGCCCCTACCCCCCTGAGCTTCTCAACCAACCTCCTATAGCATTAGTTGGGGTTATTGTATACATGGTACAAACAGGGAAAGACATTACCATGTGGGATATGCTCACTCACAGGAGTTGGTGGCTGCCAGAAAGCCTAGAGGAGGGTCATCCAGCTCCAAGTGATGAATCTCAGGGGAAGATTCCCAGGTCAGGAGTTGAAAAATGGAATTCTACTATTATAAGATGCTTACAATTTGTGTTAAGCAGTACCATATCACTTGAAGTTAGTGGTAAAACTATCACTAAACTCATAAGACACAACTATAGCCAAAAATGTAACAGCAAAAAAAAAAAAAAAAAAGAAGAAGTAAAATGGAATTTTTGAGGGAAAAGGGGATAAAGAAGAGAAGGCACAAATAGAAAACAACATGATGAACACTTAAATTTAACAATATCATTAATCATGTTAAATATAAATAATCTAAATATATCAGTTAAAGGACAGAGATTAACAGATTGGATAAAAAAGCAAGACCCAAATGTTAGCTACTTGCAAGAAATGCACTTTAAATATAAAGACACAGTGATATCCAAAATCTATAAAGAACTTATCAAACCCAACACCCAAAGAACAAATAATCCAATCAAGAAATAGGCAGAAGATGTGAACAACCATGTTTCTCCAAAGAAGACATACAAGTGGCCAACAGACCCATGAAAAAATACTCCACATCACTTGGCATCAGGGAAATACAAATCAAAACCACAATGAGATACCACCTCACACCAGTCAGAAGAGCTAAAATTAACAAGTCAGGAAATGACAGATGTTGCAGGGATGCAGAGAAAGGGGAACCCTCCTACACTGTTAGAGGGAATGCAAGTTGGTGCAGCCACTCTGGAAAACAGTATGGAGGTTCTTCAAAAAGTTGAAAATAGAGCTACCATACAACCCAGCAATTCCACTACTGGGTATTTACCCCAAAGATACAGATGTAGTGATCCGAAGGGGCACATGCACCCCAGTGTTTATAGCAGCAATGTCCACAATAGCCAAACTATGGAAAGAGCCAAGATATCCATCAACAGATGAATGGATAAAGAAGAAGTGGTATATATACACAATGGAATATTATGCAGCCATCAAAAAATGAAATCTTGGGGCGCCTGAGTGGCTCAGTCGTTAAGCGTCTGCCTTCGGCTCAGGTCATGATCCCAGAGTCCTGGGATTGAGCCCCACATCGGGCTCCCTGCTCAGCCAGGAGCCTGCTTCTCCCTCTCCCGCTCCCCCTGCTTGTGTTCCCTCTCTAGCTGTCTCTCTCTCTCTCTCTGTCAAATAAATAAAATAAAATCTTTAAAAAAAAATGAAATCTTGCTGTTTGCAATGACGTGGTTGGAACTAGAGGGTATTATGCTAAGCAAAATAAGTCAATCAGAGAAAGACAATTATTATATGATCTCACTGATATGTGGAATTTAAGAAACAAAACAGAGGATCATAGGGGAAGAGAGGAAAAAATAAAACAAGACGGGGACACTGGATGGCTCAGTTGGTTAAGCATCTGCCTTTGGCTCAGGTCATGATCCCAGGGTCCTGGGATCAAGTCCCATATCGGGCTCTCTGCTCAGCAGGCAGTCTGCTTCTCCCTCTCCCTCTGCCTGCCACTCTCCCTGCTGTGCTCTCTTGCTCTCTCTCCCTCTCTCTGGCAAATAAATAAAATCTTAAAAAAAAAAAAAAAACAAGATGGAAACAGAGAGGGAGAGAAACCGTAAGAGACACTTGATCATGGGAAACAAACTGAGGGTTGCTGGAGGGGAGGTGGGTGTGGGGATGGGGTGCCTGGGTGATGGACACGTGATGTAATGAGCACTGGGTGTTAGATGTAACTGATGAATCACTGACTTCTACCTCTGAAACCAATAATACATTATATGTTAATTAATTGAATTTAAATTTAAAAAATAAATAAAACAAAAAGACATAGTGAAAGGATCGAAAAGATATACTATACTACCACTAGTGAAGAGAAAGCTGAAATTGCTACATTAACAACAAAATTGATTTCAGAGCAAGAACATGACTATGGATAGGGAAGGTCATTTTATAATGATAAAGGTGTTAATTCTTCAAGAGAAAATAACAACCTAAATGCTTACATACTCTAATAACAGAACTTTGAAATATATAAGGCAAAAATCACATAACTGCAAAGAGAAATAGACAAATCCACAATCATAATTAGAGATTCCTATTTCCATCTCTCAATAATTAATAGAACAAATGGACAGAAAATCAAATGCAGAAGACTTGAAAAACATTATCAGCCAACTTGACCTAACTGACTATACTATACTAGATATTCTAGCCATAAAACAGTCTTAATAACTTTAAAAGGATTCAAGTTTTACCAAGTATATTCTCTGATATAGGTAACTGCAAAATCTCCAACTGTTTGGTAAATAACCACATGTAAAATATCTAAGGATCAAGGATATCAAAGGGGAAATTAGAAGGTAATTTGAACTGAACAGAAACTAAAAAAAACATATGAAAATTGGTGGCAGGTCACTAAAGTACTTAGAAGGAAATTTAGAGCACTGAACACATGTCTTAGAAAAGAAGGTATATATAAAATCAATAACCTCAACCTCTACTTTAAGAAACCAGCAAAAGAAGAATAAATCAGCCCAAAGTAAGCAGAAGAAAATAAATACCAGAGTAGAAATCATTAAAAGATTAAAAAATAGAGAGAGAAAACATATATAATCAGAAGCTGGTTCCTTGATATCAATAAAATTAATAAAACTGTAACCAGACCAATCAGAAAAAAGCAAAGACACAAATTACCAATATCGGGAATGAGAGATTACATGATCAAACAATCCATTAAAAGGATAATGAAAGAATATTATGAACAACTTCAGAATAATTATTTCAACAACTGAGATACAATAGATAAATTCCTTGAAAGATATAAAGTACCAGTAATCACTCAAGAAGAGGTAACCAAAATTAAGTCAGGAAACGACAGATGTTGGCAGGGATGTGGAGAAAGGGGAACCCTCCTACACTGTTGGAGGGAATGCAAGCTGGTGCAACCACTCTGGAAAACAGTATGGAGGTTCCTCAAAAAGTTGAAAATAGAGCTACCATACGATCCAGCAATTGCACTACTGGGTATTTACCCCAAAGATACAAATGTAGGGATCCGAAGGGGTACATGCACCCCGATGTTTATAGCAGCAATGTTCACAATAGTCAAACTGTGGAAAGAGCCAAGATGTCCATCGACAGATGAATGGATAAAGAAGAAGTGGTGTATATATATACAATGGAATATTATGCAGCCATCAAAAGGAATGAAATCTTGCCATTTGCAATGACGTAGATGGAACTGGAGGGTGTTATGCTGAGCGAAATAAGTCAAACAGAGAAAGACATGTATCATATGACCTCACTGATATGAGGAATTCTTAATCTCAGGAAACAAACTGAGGGTTGCTGGAGTGGGGGGTGGGGTGGGAGGGATGGGGTGGCTGGGTGATAGGCATTGGGGAGGGTATGTGCTATGGTGAACACTGTGAATTGTGCAAGACTGTTGAATCACAGATCTGTACCTCTGAAACAAATAATGCGATATATGTTAAGAACAAAAATGAAGAAGAAGATAGCAGGAGGGGAAGAATGAAGGGGGGGGAAATCAGAAGGGGAGATAACCGTGAGAGACGATGGACTCTGAAAAACAAACTGAGGGTTCTAAAGGGAAGGAGGGTGAGAGGATGGGTTAGCCTGGTGATGGGTATTAAAGAGGGCACGTTCTGCATGGAGCACTGGGTGTTATGCGCAAACAATGAATCATGGAACACTACATCAAAAACTAATGATATAATGTATGGTGATTAACCTAACAATAAAATTTTTTTTAAAAAAAGAAGAAAGAGATAACCATAATAACCAGCCCTGTGTCTATGAAGGATTTTGAATTTGAATTTGTAGCGTACACACACACACACACACACACACACACACATCCAAGTCTGTAAATGTCCTAGCAAACATTTAAGGGGAGAGTACTAGCAATTCTACACCATCTCTTCCAAAAAAATTGAAGAGGAGAGTATGTTTCTGTACTTATTCTATGAGGATAGCAAAAAAGCCATTACAAGAAAGTAAACTCTACACCAATATCCGTAATGTACACAGACACAAAAATTCCATACAAAATATTAGCAAGAAGCAGTTTGAGCTGATATCTGATGATGAGGGCAAAATCTGGTGGTTATTTGTGCTTTTCACAAAATAAGTCATTTTCTTTTCCATTCTGGGCACTTGCTAGGCTAACTCATCCTGTCCCCTGTGACCAGTGGGGCCTTGTGACAATCAGGATGACAAGCTATGAACAGAGGCATCCTATGTCAGTCAATAATGGGGTGGAACAAGGGGTTCTCTCTGCTTTGATGACCAAGAGCTGAAGGCTCTGAGAACTGATGACATGCAGGGTACTGCCAGTACACAGTGGGAATGAAGCCAAAGACAGGAAAAGAACAGAGCAGGGTTACTTTTTCACTGCAGCATAACCAAGCCTATTCGGACAGATGCTCTGGATGCCACTACAGACCTAGTGAACCCAAATCTCTAGGGTAGGGCTTGAGAATCTGTAGTTATAATAAGCATTCTAAAATTGGAGAGCCCTATAACCCACAGTTGCCCAGAGCAATTGCCCTGACTCCACACAGTTCACTCTGTGCTGATTTATAGCTTGTCTTGGCATTGCCATAGGGTTTCAGAATCATCCAGGTCCCAGCCATCCCCTCCTTCTTCCCTCAGAGCTTTTTTCAGCTCCTTCCTCAGGAAGAGTGGAGGAGTTGATTATACAGATTTGTTTCATATCCTTCTAAATCTGTGTATCCTAAATTTATGTCAAGATATCATTCTCCAGAAGAGCTTATTAACAGCACAGAATTCCAGGGGGTGGGCCTGGTAACCTAAACATACAACAACTGTTCTCAGGTCATTCTGATCAACAGGGCGGTTAGGGAGAACCTGGCATAAATGGACAAGGCAACATTCTAACTCTCCACTGAGGTACAGCTACACCCACACAATCATCCATTGTGATCACAGTTTCCTTAGCACTCCAATCTGGTGCAATTCTTTCCATCAGAAAGTTAAACCTAAATATTACATTATCAAATTTTATGTATACTAGTTGAAGATAAAACATTCTGAATATCTCTAAATGGTTGTTATGGGTTGAATTGTGTCCTCCCCCCAACAAAATTCATGTGGTGAAGTCCTAATTCCCAGTACCTCAGAATGTGACCTAGTGTTGTTGGGGGAGGAGCAAGATGGCAGGAGTAGGAGACCTGGATTTTGTCTGGTCCCAGGAATTCAGCTAGATAAGGATCAAACCATTCTGAACACCTACAAACTCAACAGGAGGTCGAAGAAAATAATAGCAGCAATGCTCTGAATAGAAAAGCGACCACTTTCTGGAAGGTAGGACATGAGGAGAAGTGAATCTGAGGCGCTACTTGGGAAGATAGATGGTGGGGGAGGGGGCCTCCATCAGCCGCTATTGGCAAGTGATAGAACAACAGAGCACAAGATCGGAACTTTTAGAAGTCGGCTCCGCTGAGGGACGTCGCTCCAGTGGCTAAGCAGGGAGTGGAACCCTCGCTGGAACAGTGTGGTCTCAGGACCCTTGGGGTCACAGAAAGACCAGGGGCGCCTGAGTGCAGCAGAGTTCCCTAGTATCAGAACAGGGGAGCCTGCTGCAGAGATGGAGCCAAGGAGTGGGCTCTCAGCTCGGGTTTGCCATAAACCGTGATCCATAGCACAGTCGGGCCACTGCTCTTCCAGCAGGAATGCAACAAGTGGCAGATCTGGGGAGACTCTCCTTCCATCCCTGGGAGGAGCAGCGCAGGAGCGCATCGCAGGGATCTGCTAGGTTTGGAGATTCCACATGGGGTCGTGCGCCAGAGACAGAAACGTTGGGTCACAGGCCGGGTGAGCACGGAGTGTGGCTGGAGACCGGGGAGACAGGAGTGATTGACTGCTTTTCTCTGGGGGCTCACTAAAGAGTGGGACCCCGAGATCTCAGGTTCTCCAAGATGGAGATTGGGAGGCCGCCATTTTCACTCTCGGCCTCTGAAGCTGCACAGAAAGCTTGCAGGGAACAAAAGCTCCCGAGAGCAAATCCAAGCAGATTACTTAGCCCAGCCCAGGCAAGGGCAGGGCAATTCCGCCTCCAGCAAAGACATTTGAGAACCACGTCAACAGGCCCCTCCCCCAAAAGATCAGCAAGAACAGCCAGCCGAGACCAGGCTTACCGATCAACAAGAACAGCAGAACTCCAGTGCTAGGGGAATACTGCACATAGAATTCATGGTTTTTTCACCATGATTCTTTAGTCTTTCAAAATTAATTTTTTTAATTATCTTTTTTTTCTTTTTCTTTTGAGTTTTTCTTTTTCCCTTTTTCAACCAACATCTTTATCAATCCCTTTTTAAAAAAATCCTTTTTATTTTTCATTTTTAGAGTCATATTCTATCCCTTCATAGTACTTAACCTTATTTTTGGTATATATATATATATAAGTTGTTCTATCTTTAAAATTTTGGGATACAGTTTTTTCTAACAGACCAAAATATACCCTAAATCTCTAGTGTATGGCTTTATTCTAGTCTCCTGCCTGATCACATTCTCTCCCCCCACGTTTTTTTTTAAATCCTCTTCTTTCTTTTTCCAACCAACTTCTTATCTTATCAATTCCTTTTATAAAATCTTTCATAATTTTCATCTTCACAGTCATATTACATCCCTTCATCGTACCTACCCTTATTTTTGTACATATATAAGCTTTTCTTTCTTTAAAATTTTGGGAGGCACGTTCCTCTAACAGACCAAAATACACCCAAAATCTAGTGTGTGGCACTGATCTATGCACCAGCCTGATCATATCTGATCATATTCTGTTTTGTTCTGTTTTTTCTTTTTCTTTTTCTTCTTTTTTCTTTTATCTTTTTTCTTTCTTTCCCTTTCTTTTCCCCCGGTTTCAGGTCTCTCTCTTCTGATTTTTTTTAGTGTATATTTTTCTGGAGTCATTGTTAACCTGTTAGCATTTTGTTCTCTCAACATCTATTCTCCTCTGAACAAAATGACAAGAAGAAAAAAATCACCTCAAAAAAAAAAAAAAAAAAAAAAACAAGAGGCAGTACTGACTGCCAGGGACCTAATCAATATGGACATTAGTAAGATGTAGGAACTAGAGTTCAGCATGACAATTTTAAAGATACTACCTGGGCTTGAAAAAAGCATGGAAGACATTAGAGAAACCCTTTCTGGAGAAATAAAAGAACTAAAATCTAACAAAGTCAAAATCAAAAAGGCTATTAATGATATGCAATAAAAAATGGGGGCACTAACTGCTAGGATAAATGAGGCAGAAGAGAGAATCAGTAATATAGAAGACCAAATGATGGGAAATAAAGAAGCTGAAAAAAAGAGAGATAAACAACTACTGGATCACGAGGGCAGAATTCGAGAGATAAGTGATACCATAAGACAAAACAACATTAGAATAATTGTGATCCGAGAATAAGAAAGAGAGAGAGGGACAGAAGCTATATCGGAGCAAATTATAGCAGAGAACTTCCCTAGTTTGGGGAAGGAAACAGGCAACAAAATCCAACAGGCACAGAGAACCCCCACCCTCAAAATCAATAAAAATAGGTCAACACCCCAACATCTAATAGTAAAACTTACGAGTCTCAGAGACAAAGAGAAAATCCTGAAAGCAGCTTGGGACAAGAAGTCTGTAACCTACAATGGTAGAAACATTAGATTGGCAACAGACCTATCCACAGAGACCTGGCAGGCCAGAAAGGCCTGCCATGATATATTCAGAGCACTAAGTGAGAAAAATACGCAGCCAAGAATACTATATCCACCTAGGCTCTCATTGAAAATTGAAGGAGAGATAAAAAGCTTCCAGGACAAACAAAAACTAAAGGAATTTGCAAACACGAAACCAGCCCTACAAGAAATATTGAAAGGGGTTTTCTAAGCAAAGATAGAGCCTAAAAGTAACATAGAAACATAGAAAGGAACACAGACAATACACAGTAACAGTCACCTTACAGGCAATACAATGGCACTAAATTCCTATCTTTCAATAGTTACCCTGAATGTAAATGGGCTAAATGCCCCAATCAAAAGACACAGGCTATCAGACTGGATAAAAAAAACAAGACCCATCAATATGCTGTCTGCAAGAGACTCATTTTATACCCAAAGAAACACCCAGATTGAAAGTGAGGGGGTATAAACAATTTACCATGCTAATGGACATCAAAAGAAACCTGGGGTGGCAATCCTTGTATCAGACAAACCAGATTTTAAACCAAAGACTATAATAAGAGATGAGGAAGGACACTGTATCCTACTTAAAGGGTCTATCCAACAAGAAGATCTAACAATTGTAAGTATCTATGCCCCTAACATGGGAGCAGCCAATTATATAAGGCAATTAATAACAAAAGCAAAGAAACACATTGACAACAATATAATAATAGTGGGGGACGTTAGCACACCCCCCCAGATCATCTAAGCAAAAGATCAACAAGGAAATAAAGATTTTAAATGACACACTGGACCAAATGGACTTCATAGACATATTCAGAACATTCCATCCCAAAGCAACAGAATACACATTCTTCTCTAGTGCCCATGGAACATTCTCCACAACAGATCACATCATAGGTCACAAATCAGGTCTCAACCGGTACCAAAAGATTGGAAACATGCCCTGCATATTTTCAGACCACAATGCATTGAAACTAGAACTCAATCACAAGAGAAAAGTGAGAAAGAACTCAAATACATGGAGGCTAAAGAGCATCCTACTAAAGAATGAATGGGTCAACCAGGAAATTAAAGAAGAATAAAAAAAAATCATGGAAGGAAAACTTCCAAACTCGTTTTATGAGGGCACCATTACCTTGATCCCCAAACCAGACAAAGACCCCATCAGAAAGGAGAATTACAGACCAATATCCTTGATGAACATGGATGCAAAAATTCTCACCAAAATAATAGCCAACAGGATCCAACAGTACATTAACAGGATTATTCACCACGACCAAGTGGGATTTATCCCTGGTCTGCAAGTTTGGTTCAGCATGCAGAAATCAATCAGTGCGATACAATACCTTAATAAAAGAAAGAAGAAGAACCATATGACCTTCTCAGTAGATGCAGAAAAAGCATTTGACAAAGTACAGCATCCTTTCTTGATCAAAACTCTTCAGAATATAGGGATAGAGGGTACATACCTCAATATCATAAAAGCCATCTATGAAAAACCCACAGCGAATATCATTCTAAAGGGGGAAAAATGAGAGCTTTCCCCCTAACTTCAGGAATGCAGCAGGGATGTCCACTATCACCACTGCTATCCAACATAGTACTAGAAGTCCTAGCCACAGCAATCAGACAACAAAAAGAAATCAAAAGAATCGAAATCAGCAAAGAAGAATTCAAACTCTCACTCTTTGCAGATGATATGATACTTTATGTGGAAAACCCAAAAGACTCCACCCCAAAACTGCTAGAACTCATACAGGAATTCAGTCAAGTGGCAGGATATAAAATCAATGCACAGAAATCAGTGGCATTCCTATACACCAACAACAAAACAGCAGAAAGAGAAATTAAGGAGTCAATCCCATTTATAATTGCATCCAAAGCCATAAGATACCTAGGAATAAATCTAACCAAAGAGGCAAAGAATCTCTACTCAGAAAACTATAAAATACTCATGAAAGAAATTGAGGAAGACACAAAGAAATGGAAAAACGTTCCATGCTCATGGATTGGAAGAACAAATATTGTGAAGGTGTCAGTGCTACCTAGAGCAATCTACACATTTAATGCAATCCCTATCAAAATACCATCCACTTTTTTCAAATAAATGGAACAAATAATCCTAAAATTTGTATGGAACCAAAGAAGACCCCGAATAGCCAGAGGATTGTTGAAAAAGAAAAGCAAAGCTGGTGGCATCACAATTCCGGACTTCCAGCTGTATTACAAAGCTGTCATCATCAAGACAGTATGGTACTGGCACAAAAACAGACACATAGATCAATGGAACAGAACAGAGAGCCCAGAAATGGACCCTCAACTCTATGGTCAACTAATGCTCGACAAAGCAGGAAAGAATGTCCAATGGAACAAAGACAGTCTCTTCAACAAATGGTGTTGGGAAAATTGGACAGCCACATGCAGAAGAATGAAACTGGACCATTTCCTTACAGCACACACAAAAATTACTCCAAATGGTTGAAAGACCTAAATGTGAGACAGGAGTCCATCCAAATCCTAAAGGAGAACACAGGCGGCAACTTCTTTGACCTCAGCTACAGCAACTTCTTCCTAGAAACATCACCAAAGGCAAGGGAAGCAAGGGCAAAAATTAACTATTGGGAGTTCATCAAGATAAAAAGCTTTTGCACAGCAAAAGATAGAGTCAACAAAACCAAAAGACAACTGACAGGATGGGAGAAGATATTTGCAAGTGGCATATCAGATAAAGGCTAGTATCCAAAATCTATAAAGAACTTATCAGGGGAGGGGGGAAAGATGGCGGAGGACTAGTGGACCCTATTTCAACTGGTCCCCAGAATTGAGCTGGATATCTACCAGACCACTGTGAGCACCCACGAAACCAGCCTGAGATGTAAGAAGATCTGGATCTACAAACAGAATATCGCAGGCGGTTGGTTTTGAGGTACGAAGCGGGGAGCCGTGATTCCGCGGGCAGATATCAGAGGATAAATGGCAGCAGGAGGGTGCCTGGCTGTGGGGACGCTACACCGCCGGTGAGTGACAGGCTCACATGCTGCGGACAGGGCACAGACTCGCAGAGCGGTAGCGGCGGGGAAAGGACTTTAGGGCAGCCCCGAGGACGGAAACCCGGAGCGGCAGGGTCTTGCCTGCGAACTGCAAACCCCCCCCACCCAGGATGGAAACCCAGAGCGGCGGGGTCACGCGCACGTGAACTGGGAGCAACTGGCAGTTTTAGAAGCACAAAGGGCAGAGACATGCCCCGACCTGGAGGCAGGACTGGGAGCGCTGCAGAGGGGCGCACAACCCAGGACGCTGCAGTTTATAGCAGCATGGACAGAAATGGAGATGGTGTAGCCTGGAGAGCTCACTGAAGAACAGACTGCAATCTCTCTGCTCTGAGGCAGAGGGGTGGAAATGGTCTCTTCTCTGAGTTGCAGAAGAGACGAGGAAAGCCACCAGGGAAAGCCGCCAGAGAACAAAACCCCAAAAACTGATTCCCACTGAGCCCATCCCCCACCACAGGGGGGCAGGGCAACTCTTCCCGAACAGGGTTGCCTGAGTAACAGTGCAGCAGACCCCTCCCACAGAAGACAGGCTGGGAAAACAAGAGGCCAGCAACCCTAAGGTCCCAAGAAAACAGGTGCATCTTGCTTGGGTTCTGGTCAATAATTTGGACTCTATACATTCCCTCAAACACCCATCAACAGAATGACTAGGAAGAGGAGCCCCCAAAATAGAAAAGACTCAGAGATTATGACTTATGCTGCAGATTTACAAATGGATGCAGATATAACCAAGATGTCGGAAATGGAATTCAGGCTAGCAATTGTGAAGACAATGGCTAGAATGGAGAAATCAATTAATGGCAACATAGAGTCTCTAAGGGCAGAAATAAAAGGTGAATTGGCAGAACTTAAAAATGCTATCAATGAGAGCCAATAAAATCTAGATAATCTAACAGCTAGGGTAACTGAGGCAGAAGAGCGAATAAGCGACCTGGAAGACAATATAATAGATAAAAAGGGAAAAGAGGAGGCCAGGGAAAAACAACTCAGAATCCATGAAAATAGAATCAGAGAAATAAGTGACACGATGAAGCGTTCCAATGTCAGAATAATTGGAATTCCAGAGGGAGTGGAGAGAGAGAGAGGACTAGAAGATGTATTTGAGCAAATTGTACCTGAGAACTTCCCTAATCTGGGGAATGAAACAAACAATCGTGTCCTAGAGGCAGAGAGGACGCCTCCTAAGATCAAGGAAAACAGGCGAACAACCCAGCATGTAATAGTAAAACTTGCAAATCTTAGAACCAAGGAAACCATCTTAACGGCAGTTAGGGGGAAGAGAGTCCTTACATACAGAGGGAGGAACATCAGAATAATGTCAGACCTATTCACAGAGACCTGGCAAGCCAGAAAGGCTGGCAAGACATATTCAGGGTACTAAGTAAGAATAACATGCAGCCAAGAATACTTTATCTGGCAAGGCTTTCATTTAGAATGGATGGAGAGATGCAGAGCTTCCATGACTGGCAGAAGTTGACCACTAAGCCGGCCCTGCAAGAAATATTAAGAGGGGTTCTATAAAAGGAGAAAGACCCCAAGAGAAATCTACAACAGAAATTTATAGAGACAATCTATAAAAACAACGTCTTCACAGGCAACATGATGACAATTAATTCATATCTTTCAATAATCACTCTCAACGTGAATGGCCTAAACGCTCCCATAAAACGGCACAGGGTTGCAGATTGGATAAAAAGACAGGACCCATCCATATGCTGCCTATAAGAGAGTCATTTTGAACCTAAAGATACATCCAGACTGAAAGTGAAGGGATGGAGATCCATTTTCCATGCCAGCGGACCTCAAAAGAAAGCTGGGGTAGCAATTCTTATATCAGACAAATTAGATTTTAAACTAAAGTCTGTAATAAGAGACACAGAAGGACACTATATCATTCTTAAAGGGTCTATCCAACAAGAAGATCTAACAAGTGTAAATATCTATGCCCCCAACATGGGAACAGCCATCTACATAAGCCAACTGTTAACCAAAATAAAGAGTCATATTGATAACAATATGTCAATTGTAGGAGACCTCAATACTCCACTCTCAGCAATGGACAGATCATCTAAGCAGAAAATCAACAAGGAAACAAGAGCTTTGAATGATACATTGGACCAGATGGACCTCACAGATATTTACAGAACATTCCACCCTAAAACAACAGAATACTCATTCTTCTCAAGAGCACATGGAACTTTCTCCAGAATAGACCATATACTGGGTCACAAATCAGGTCTCAACTGATACCAAAAGATTGAGATGATTCCCTGCATATTCTCAGACCACAATGCTCTAAAACTGGAACTCAATCATAAGAAAAAATTTGGAAGAAATTCAAACACTTGGAAGCTAAAGACCACTCCACTCAAGGAGGTTTGGATCAACGAGGAAATCAAAGAAGAACTTAAACAATTCATGGAAATCAATGAGAACAAAAACACACCCATCCAAAACCTATGGGATACTGCAAAGGCAGTTCTAAGGGGGAAATACATAGCCATCCAAGCCTCACTCAAAAAAATAGAAAAATTCCAAATTCACCAACTAACTCCACACCTTAAAGAACTAGAGAAAAAGCAACAAATGATGCCTAAGCCATGCATTAGAAGGGAAGTAATTAAAATTAGAGCAGAAATGAATGAATTAGAAACCAGAAACACAGTAGATCAGACCAAGGAAACTAAAAGTTTGTTCTTTGAAAGAATTAATAAGATTGATAAACCACTGCCCAGACTTATCCAAAAGAAAAGAGAAAGGATCCAAATTAATAAAATTATGAATGAAAGGAGAGAGATCACGACTAACACCAAGGAAATGGAAACAATTACTAGAAATTATTATCAACAACTATATGCCAATAAACTGAGGAATCTGGATGAAATGGAGACCTTCCTGGAAACCTATAAGCTGCCAAGACTGAAACAGGAAGAAATTGACAACCTGAATAGGCCAATAACCAGTAACGAGTTTGAAGCAGTGATCAAAAACCTCTCAAAAATAAGAGTCCAAGGCCTGATGCATTCCCTGGGGAATTCTACCAAACATTCAAAGAAGAAAGAATACCTATTCTACTGAAGCTGTTTCAAAAAATAGAAAGAGAAGGAAAACTTCCAAACTCATTCTATGAAGCCAGCATTACCTTAATCCCCAAACCAGGCAAAGACCTCATCAAAAAAGAGAATTTCAGACCGATATCCCTGATGAATATGGATTCCAAAATCCTCAACAAAATCCTAGCTAATAGGATCCAAAATACATTAAAAGGATCATCCACCACGCCCAAGTGGGATTTATCCCCGGGATGCAAAGGTGGTTCAACATTCGCAAATCAATCAATGTGATAGAACACATTAATAAGAGGAGGGAGAAGAACCATATGGTCCTCTCAATGGATGCAGAAAAAGCATTCAACAAAATACAACATCCTTTCCTGATTAAAAGTCTCCAGAGTATAGGGATAGAGGGAACATTCCTCAAGTTCATAAAATCCATCTATGAAAAACCCACAGTGAATATCATCTTCAATGGGGAAAAGCTGTGAGCCTTTCCCTTGAGATCAGGAACACGTCAAGGATGCCCACTCTCGCCACTGTTGTTTCAACCTAGTACTAGAAGTCCTAGCAACAGCAATCAGACAACAAAAAGAAATAAAATGTATTCAAATTGGCAAAGAAGTCAAACTCTCTCTTTTCGCAGACGACATGATACTTTATGTGGAAAACCCAAAAGACTCCACCCCCAAATCACTAGAACTCATACAGCAATTCAGTAATGTGGCAGGATACAAAATCAATGCACAGAAATCAGTTGCTTTCTTATATACTAACAACACAACTGTAGAAAGAGAAATTAGAGAAATGATTCCATTTACAATAGCACCAAAAACCATAAGATACCTCGGAATAAACCTAACCAAAGAGGTAAAGGATCTATACTCTAGGAAATACAAAACACTCCTGAAAGAAATTGAAGAAGACACAAAAAGATGGGAAAATATTCCATGCTCATGGATCGGAAGAATAAACATTGTTAAAATGTCTATGCTACCCAGAGCAATCTATACCTTCAATGCCATCCCGATCAAAATTCCAATGACATTTTTCAAAGTGCTGGAACAAACAATCCTAAAATTTGTATGGAATCAGAAAAGACCCCGAATCACCAAGGAAATGTTGAAAAAGAAAAACAAAGCTGGGGGCATCATGTTGCCCGATTTCAAGCTATATTACAAAGCTGTGATCACCAAGACAGCATGGTACTGGCACAAAAAACAGACATACAGACCAATGGAACAGGATAGAGAACCCAGATATGGACCCTCAACTCTATGGTCAAATAATCTTTGACAAAGCAGGAAAAAACATGCAATGGAAAAAAGACAGTCTCTTCAATAAATGGTGCTGGGAAAATTGGACAGCCCCCTGCAGAAGAATGAAACTCAACCATTCTCTAACACCATTCACAAAGATAAACTCAAAGTGGATGAAAGACTTCAATGTGAGACAGGAATCCATCAAAATCCTAGAGGAGAACATAGGCAGTAACCTCTTTGACATCACCCACAGCAACTTCTTTCAAGATACATCTCCAAAAGCTAGTGAAACAAAAGCAAACATGAACTTTTGGGACTTCATCAAGATAAAAAGCTTCTGCACAGCAAAGGAAACAGTCAACAAAACAAAGAGGCAACCCACAGAATGGGAGAAGACATTTGCAAATGACACTACAGATAAAGGGCTGGTATCCAAGATCTATAAAGAACTTCTCAAACTCAACACCCAAAAAACAAATAATCAAGTCAAAAAGTGGGCAGAAGAGATGAAAAGACATTTCTCTGAAGAAGACATACAAATGGCTAACAGACACATGAAAAAATGTTCGTCATCATTAGCCATCAGGGAAATCCAAATCAAAACCACATTGAAATACCACTTTACACCAGTTAGAATGGCAAAAATGGACAGGGAAAGAAACAACAAATGTTGGAGAGGTTGTGGAGAAAGGGGTACCCTCTTCCACTGTTGGTGGGAATGCAAGTTGGTACAGCCACTTTGGAAAACAGTGTGGAGGTGCCTCAAAAAATTAAAAATAGAGCTAACCTATGACCCAGCAATTGCACTCCTGGGTATTTACCCCAAAGACACAGATGTAGTGAAAAGAAGGGCCATATGCACCCCAATGTTCATAGCAGCAATGTCCACAATAGCCAAACTGTGGAAAGAGCCGAGATGCCCTTCAACAGATGAATGGATAAAGAAGATGTGGTCCATATATACAATGGAATATTACTCAGCCATCAGAAAGGATGAATACCCAACTTTTACATCAACATGGATGGGACTGGAGGAGATTACGCTAAGTGAAATAAGTCAAGCAGAGAAAGTCAATTATCATATGGTTTCACTTATTTGTGGAACATAAGGAATAGAATGGAGGACATTAGGAGAAGGAAGGGAAAAATGGCGGGGGGGAATTGGAGGGAGAGATGAGCCATGAGATACTATGGACTCTGAGAAACAAACAGGGTTTTTAGAGGGGAGGGTGGCGGGGGGATTGGTTAGCCTGGTGATGGGTATTAAGGAGGGCACGTAATGCATGGAGCACTGGGTGTTATACGAAAACAATGGATCATGGATCACCACATCAAAAACCAATGATGTATTGTATGGTGACTAACATAACATAATAAAATTTAAAAAAAATAAAAATTAAATTAAAAAAATAAAATAATTAAAATAAATTTTAAAAATTAAAAAAATAAAGCACTTATCAAACTCAACACCCAAAGAACAAATGATCCAATCAAGAAATGGGCAGAAGACATGAACAGACATTTTTCCAGAGAAGACATCCAAATGGCCAACAGACACATGAAAAAGTGCTCAACATCACTTGGCATCAGGGAAATCCAAATCAAAACCTCAATGAGCTACCACCTCACACCAGTCAGAATGGCTAAAATTAACAAGTCAGGAAATGACAGATGTTGGCGGGGATGCGGAGAAAGGGGAACCCTCCTTCACTGTTGGTGGGAATGCAAGCTGTTGCAGCCACTCTGGAAAATAGTATGGAGGTTCCTCAAAATGTTGAAAACAGAGCTACCGTATGATCCAGTAATTTCACTTCTGGGTATTTACCCCAAAGATACAAATGTCGGGATCTGAAGGGGTACATGCACCCCAATGTTGATAGCAGCATTGTCCACAATAGCCAAACTATGGAAAGTGCCAAGATATCCATCAACAGATGAATGGATAAAGAAGATGTGAGATAGATAGATAGATAGATAGATAGATAGATAGATAGATAGATATATCCAATGGAATATTATACAGCCATCAAAAGGAATGAAATCTTGCCATTTGCAATGATGTGGATGTAACTGGAGGGTATTTTGCTGAGCGAAATAAGTCAATCAGAGAAAGACATGTATCATATGACCTCACTGATATGAGGAGTTCTTAATCTCAGGAAACAAACTGAGGGTTGCTGGAGTGGTGGGGGGTGGGAATGATGGGGTGGCTGGGTGATAGACATTGGGGAGGGTATGTGCTATGGTGAACACTGTGAATTGTGTAAGACTGTTGAATCACAGACCTGTACCTCTGAAACAAATAATAAATTATATGTTAAAAAAAAAAGAAAAAGAGGGCGCCTGGGTGGCTCAGTTGGTTAAGCTACTGCCTTCAGCTCAGGTCATGATCCTGGAGTCCTGGGATTGAGTCCCGTTTCAGGCTCCCTGCTTGGCAGGGAGTCTGCTTCTCCCTCTCTTGCTCCCCCCTCTTGTGCTCTTTCTCTCTCTCACTCTCTCTCAAATAAATAAATAAAATCTTTAAAAAAAAAAAAGAAAGAAAGAAAAAGAAAGAAGAAGAAGATAGCAGGAAGGGAAAAATGAAGCAGGGGAAGTCGGAGGAGGAGACGAACCATGACAGACTATGGACTCTGAGAAACGGACTGAGGGTTCTGGAGGGGAGAAGTGTGGGGGGATGGGTTAGCCTGGTGATGGGTATTAAAGAGGGCACAGTACTGAATGGAGTAGTGTGTGTTATACGCAAACAATGAATCATGGAACACTACATCAAAAACTAATGATGTAATGTATGGTGATTAACATAACATAATAAAATAAAATTTAAAAAAATAGGGTTGTTGTAGGTGTAATTAGTTAAGTTGAGGTCATTAGGGTGGCCTCAAATCCAAGATGACTGGTGTCCTTATAAATGGGGGAAATGTGGACACAGACACACACAAGGAGAAAGCCGCATAAACACGAATATGGCCATCTAAAAGCCAAGTAGAGAGGCCTGGAACAGATCCTTCCTCAGAGCCAACCAACCTTGCAAGCAATTTGATTTTGGACTTCAAGCCTCCACAACTGTGAAGAAATAAGCCACCTGTTCTGGTTTATAAGTCCTCTTAGCATCTGTAGAAATAAGCCATCTGTTGTTTAAGCCACTCAGTCTATGGTACTTTGTTACTGCAGTCCTAGAAAACTAATATATTCATCAGTGGCAAAAGTGGATCAAGGCATCTCACTGCCAGAAATATCATTGTTTTTAAAGCCAATATTGATTAAAGTTTTCTTCAAAACAGGGAAGTAATGGGATCATGTATAGTTGTTTCCCCCATTATAAAGCTGTAAGAGGACAGCAGGATCTGGGACTCTATTTTCTCAAGAAAGGCACATGGCCTGCTCTGTAGACTGCCAGAGATGAGGAATTATCAATGCTATCAAGAAAATACAGTCTTTCTCCAAAAGAAGTAAACTATGCTATATCAGCAGGAAGCTATCACAACCTTGCAGCCAAAAGGACTATTCTATTTGTCCCCCAACACCTGTGCCTGCACCCCCTCTTCCTTCCAGTCCCCCACCCTGGGCTTACCCCCCACATGCAGGTCCTGTCGGGTGGTACCCATGCCAATCCTTCTGCCCCTTGAGCAGCTGAAGCACAGGGAATGTACCCACTTGTCCTGCACCTACATCATCTTCACTTGGAGCTAGGCTGAGAGCACCCTTGAGCATGTTTAAAGTACCATTTCTATAGCCACAAGGACACTCCTGTGTTTTGTGCATGTGGTCAATAAGTATTGCCTAAAATAGAAATTTCTGCTTATCATTCCATTCCTCTGGGAGAGCTGGGTGGCTAAATTTTACTAAGAACAAGCTTATTTTACATAGATGACTCTTGAGAGGGTATATAAGACAATGTTTTCCAAACTAGAACAAAAACAGTCAAATTCTGAATACAAAAATCACTCATGAAAAAATGCCGATCTGCCTTGTACAGTCACCATCTGATGAGCAGGAGGACCGATAAGAATACACTTAGATCCTCAGCTTTTCATACAGAAATGGTATTTGTTTATCTTACTAAATATAAAGAAAACCTGAAGTCCTGTACAACACAAGGACAAGAATAACAGGATGAGCTCTGTGAGGGCACCACGCCATCTGAAGCCACAAAGAAATGCACCTTTGTCACTCTGCTCCTGTCACCCAGATACGCTCTGTTACCCAGGCAACCTGCATGGTTCTGTGCTCTACAGGAGGACGGGCTGGCTGTTTCCCAAATAAATTATTGCTCCTGATATATCCTGATGGTAATGTTCTCAATAAAAATTTACTAAAATTTTTAAGGAAAATGCAAAGTCATAAGATTGTCATGAGCCCTCTTTCTGCTGGCTGGTGCCTCATCAATACATTCTTGATTGACATAGTACAGTGTCCTCTGTGCTGGATTATGTTGCTATTTTTGTAACCACATTTAATCTCAAAGTATGATTGAACACTACAGTCTCCATGCTACACTACTAGTGTTGTATACACGTGGTTTAATGATGTCATGACATGCAAACTATATACAGTGGCCACTGCTTCCCGCATTTCACCCTAAAGAAAATTAAAGAGGAAAGGCCCATGAATTTAAAGCCCCTGAAAGCACAGAGCATACGAGGAGGCAGACGGGAACATACTGAGCATGCAGCATCCCAGTGACCGACACTTCCCTGATGTTTTGGGGTTTTTTAGACCAATATATTTTTTTAATTTTATTTTATTATGTTATGTTAATCACCATACATTACATCATTAGTTTTTGATGCAGTATTCCATGATTCATTGTTTGCGCATAACACCCAGTGCTCCATGCAGAACGTGACCTCTTTAATACCCATCACCAGGCTAACCCATCCTCCCACCCCCCTCCCCTCTAGAACCCTCAGTTTGTTTTTCAGAGTCCTGTGACAGTCTCTCATGGTTTCTCCCCTCTCCAATTTCTGCCCCCCTTCATTTTTCCCTTTCTACTATCTTTTTTTTAAAACATATAATGTATTATTTGTTTCAGAGGTACAGGTCTGTGATTCATCAGTCTTACACAATTCACAGCGCTCTGATGTTCTACATGTAAGAAACCTCCTGCCTTTCTGTGGCAACTTCCTCTAGAAAATAATAATATGATAGTATACTCTGAGGCTACACGAGGAGGTGCTTATACTCACCAACAATCTCACTGGGTTCCTTGTTATAAAGCTTTTTGTTCCAGAAAAGGAGTCTGAAGAGTGGAAAGGAGAACAGGAGAATGAAGCAAATCCCAACGAACATGTGTGCAGTAAATCCTGCGAAGTCCAGGCCCTGGAAACAGGAAAGGTGAAATGAAATAACAGATGAGATTCTCCTCTGCATAGGCATAGCTCCCAATTTAGGACCCCCCCAAATGACGGATCCAGGGAGGGCTGAGCTCTGAGACCCAGCAGGGGCAGGCACATCAGGGTGGTGGGTGTTAGCTCAAGGGTCACAGGGCCCCGCACAAAACCCACAGAACAGGTGCTCTTCTCTACAATTTTGAAAATGTTTAAGGTTTGTTTCTTTCATGTCAATAAACCAATCCCTACCGAATAACAAGCAACCTTAGGAGAAAACAAAAACAGTTATCACAGACAATCTCAACATTAACTGGGTCTACCTTCACCACTGGACTGACACATTCGTCCAGGGTGAAAAAAGACACAATGGGGGCAAAACATAAAACTATGTGGCAAATTTGCAACGACGTGGATGGAACTGGAGGGTATTATGTTGAGTGAAATAAGTCAAACAGAGAAAGACATGTATCATATGATCTCACTGATATGAGGAATTCTTAATCGCAGGAATCAAACTGAGTGTTGGAGTGGGGGGTGGGGTGGGAGGGATGGGGGGACTGGGTGATAGACACTGGGGAGGGTATGTGCTCTGGTAAGTGCTGTGAATTGTGCAAGACTGTTGAATCTCAGATCTGTACCTCTGAAACAAATAATGCAATATATGTTAAGAAAAAAAAAAGAAGAAGAAGAAGAGGGTAGCGGGAGGGGAAGAGTGAAGCGGGGGAAATCGGAGGGGTAGACAAACCATGAGAGACGGTGGACTCTGAAAAACAAACGGGGTTCTAGAGGGGAGGGGGGTGGGAGGATGGGTTAGCCTGGCGGTAGGTGTTGAGGAGGGCACATTCTGCATGGAGCACTGGGTGTTGTGCACAGGCAGTGAATCATGGAACACTTCATCTAAAACTAATGATGTAATGTATGGGGATTAACATAAGAATAAAAACAAACAAACAAACAAACAAAACTATGTGGCAATATTTGTCCATTTCAAGGTAAGTTGGGTTTTTTAAATATTTCATTTAAGTCCCTGCTATCAATGTGAAAGAACTTCCTTGGCTGGAGAGCACAGCCCTCTGCAGGGCAGCCAATGGCCATCAGGACTGAGGTGGCACAGAGCGTCCCTACTGGCCATAAGGGGCCCATGCAGGAGCTTCTCCCTCCCCTCACACTTCCTTTGCCTCTCTGCAGAACTATTTGCCATGGTCAGCTGCTGAGGATGTTTTGGGGTAAAATCCCCCACTAGGTTAATCTGTCACGGAATAAGTTAGCAGCCTCATTAGCTGGTTTTGTCTGTCTTTTACTCTGTGCTTATACATTCAGCAGATATATACAGATGATCCCTGAAGGTAATTAATATTTTTTGAAGGAAGGTGCCCACTAAAGCAGAGGTACTTGTATCCTGAGTAATTCTGGATCCTCTTTTGCACATATTAACTATAAATTTTTGTCCTGTTAGAAATGATGGGACAATTGGGAAAAAAGGTGAGCGGTAAATTAAAGAAAGAAAAGGACTAAGGAGTTCCTGGAAGGGGCTCCACAACAAAACAACACAGCTTTGATGGAAGTATTTGGTTGCTACTAGAGTTGTAATGGGTGGATTTATCAAGTGAGAACAAAGCAGAGCGGGAGAATCCCAGGTGAAAAATTTAAGAAATAATATAGGCAGATGCAATATATCATGGAATATAAATATTTTCACTAAGCTTATTAGGTGCATGTATCTGGGCTTCCCTGCTGCTTTACACGCCTCTGTAATTTCCAACACTCTTCTCCTTAATGTCCTCAGTAACAAAACCACCCACTATTATACTTGCATCAATACAATGCTTAAATGCAGCCCTTTCTTATAGGGTGCTGGTTCTGTTTTGCCCCTTTCAGTCTTGTTTTGTACTGTTTTGGTTTTGGCTCCACTCAGCTACTTTCTTCTTAGTTTTCCACAAAGTCTTCACTCAACAGTGGAAGTGGCCAAAATTTGAGGCATGTAAAACTATGAAAAGAGGATCTCCCCAGAATCAGATTAGAACATCCACAGCCTCTTACACTACATATATTCAAGGAGGATCCAGCTGAGTAACTTTGGCCCACCGGTATTTCTAGGATGCTTTCAGGCTAACTCTGGGACAAGTCAAAACAGTCAGTTGAGTTGTAAGGCTTAGCTGAATCTGCTGTCTTAGTAAATATCATGGTGTAATTTGAAGATAGAATCATGTCTGGAGACTCAACAAGAAGACTCCTAGTGCTATAGGAGAGGGTATGATGACAGGATCTGGTGTGGGACATCCTGCATGTGAGGATACATCGAGTATGTAGAGGAGAAGTCATGACATACACATACATGGATCTGAGGGAGGTAAGAACCTTCCATGTTCTGCAGACATGTGGAAGTGGGTGATCCCAGTACATGGAAAACAGAGCAGACCATGAGGGCATGAGCTCTGCTACAGAATGCTGACCCAAGAGGAAAGATGGTCAAAAAAGCAGAACCCCAAGGTCCACAGAAATTGAAGAGCCATGTGGAAGCAGAAAACCCACAAAGGAGACAAAGAGGAAGTGACCAGAAAGGCAGAGCAGGAAGCAGCAGAGAGTGACACCATCTAAGCTATCAGTTGATGGAGTGGAAGAAATTGGTGGTGGAAGAGCAGCAAAAGAACACCCCAGCATGCACAGCGCATGGTGGGAAAGCCCAGAGGACCATCCCAGTGTACACATCTCTGGGGCACCATGAAGAAGGCCTTCTTCTGACCTGTGAGATGTCATTCAGAAGCACAGGGGATACAGCTCCTTTATACAGATTTTTCAACTGTTATTTAAAAGATAGTTAAGGGGCGCCTGGGTGGCTCAGTCAGTTAAGTGTCCAACTCTTGATTTCAGCTCAGGTCATGATCTCAGGGTTGTAAGATCGAGCCCCATATGGGCTCCATGCTGGGCGTGGAGCCTGCTTAAGATTTTCTCTCCCTCTCCCTCTGCCCCTCCCCCCTCTTAAAAAAAATAGCCATGTTCACCACTGGTGAGTCTCCATAGAACAGGCATAAAGGAGTAAATGTAACCAGTGAAGGAGGATTATATCCCCATCAGCCTGTTGGGAGATAAAGGGACAACACACTGTTGCTCATGGAATCCTACAGTGTAGGAGGACCCTGGAAGTCTTCCCTACCTAACTATTCAGCACTGGAAATCCCACCAACAGAGAGCCATCCCAAGAAATGGGGTAGGAGTGAACAGTGTGTGGAAAGGGTATGGTAGAAGAATTTTCCTCATAACTTCCTGTAACTTCTTCCTAATTCTCAGAGAATGTGGAAGAATTTTCTCATGTGTTTCAAAGTCCAGTACTTTTTTTTATTACTCCCCTAAGAGTTTTTTTTATTACTCCCCTAAACTTCATATTGAGTATTAACTTTCTTCATGAGTATTAAATAATGCAGAATAAATGTGCACACAAATGTATGGCTGTGCTGTCATTGATAATGAGTCTTTATAAATTAATCTCTGCTGAAGACACTATCCCTGAAACTATGAGTTCATTTGCATTCTCTATACAAATAAGTATTCCCTTATCTCTAAGCTTCTATAAAATAAATTGAAACCACTCTTGGTTATCCACAAAAGGACATTCGTTAGATACCTTTTCTGTGAAATACAGTTTAACCCCAAAATTCAAGTCATTAAGTGGAAGACAAGGAACTCCATCTTCAATAAAACAAGGAGAGCCCTAAGGCCATGTCTCCAGAGGATGTCACTTTGGCACAAAGCTGTGTGAGGATCCTAGGCTGAGCCTCAGTGCAGAGAGGGAGCTCACCTCCAGGGCCTGCTGTGTATTTTTGCAAAAACCTGACCTTTCTCCTTTACTGTTATATTTAAATTCTGGATATTTACAACAGCATGTCAGCATGTCATGGAGGAATGTGGGAATAGTCTGACAGACCACTCTTTCCATTTAGCTTTCTATATGACTTGGTAGAGGCCCAGGACTCAGAGCCCGTCTTGGGTCACATTCTACTGTTTAGTTCAGAGCATTCAGACCTAGGACTCTAAGGGAGTGCTTAAAATGTTGCAGAGTTAACTCAGTTTATGTCCAAGAAAGACATCATGCTCGGGATTTTACATTAATACTAATGTGATGCTGGCCAGGGGCAGCTAAGCCGTTGCATTAACTCATTAATATGTTGTCTTAAGAAGAAGAAAAAAAGAAGAGACAAATAACAGACACTGAAAGCCAAGTTCTAAAAAACAGTCTAATGAAATAAAGTAGCCATTTTCTCACTTGAACTATTTCTATACCCATTCTACTACAAATTGTTTTCTATTTGAACTTTTAAGGTTTTAGGGTTTACATTTGTGTATGTAAACTTTTTGTTTACATTTTGTGTATGTAACTTTTGAGTTAATTTTTGGGCAAAGTGGGAAGTGTGGGTTGATGTTCATTTTTCCTACATATGGATGTCCTTTTGTTCCAGGACCATTTGTGGGGAAAAAAAAACAAACAAACAATAATCCTTTCTTCACTGAATTGGCTTTCCTCCTTTGTCAAAAGCAATTATTCATTGATGTGGGGGTCTGTATCCAGACTCTCTACTTTTTACCTATTTACCTATTTACCGGTAATGATGCCAATACCACGATGTTTTGGTTATTGTGGTTTTATAGTAAGTCTTGGAGTTAGGTAGCATTAGCCCTCCCATTTTGTTCTTCCCATTAAGAGTTATTTTTGGCCATTCTGAACACTTTGAATTTCCATATAAATTTTAGAGTCAGTTTATCAGTTTCTACCAAAGACAACAACCCTGCTATGGTTTTGACAGAGATTGCATAAATCTGTGGATCAATCTGTGAAGAATTGATATATTAACAATATTGGGTCTTCTGATCCATGAACAAAGTATCTCTCTCCATTTAATTAGATCTTCTTTAATTATTCTGCAATATTTTATAGTTTTCAGTATACAGGTCTTGCATATGTTTGGTCAGATTTACCCTAAAGTATTTTATGTATTGATGCTAATTTCCAATTGTTTATTGCTAGAATATAGAAAACCACTAATTTTTCTATATTGATCTTATATTGCACACTTGTCAAATTTACTTATTATTTCTAGAATCTATGTTGCAGTCCTTCAGTCCTTCAGACTGCAACATAGATTCTAGAAATGTCCGTAACTAACATGGACAGTTATGTCATATGAAGATAAAGACTTTTAATTCCTCCTTTCTGATATGGATGCCTTGTATTTCTTTTCTTGCCTTATTGTATCAGCTCGAGCCTCCAGTAAAATGATACACTGAAGTGGTGAGAACAGACATCTTTTGTCTTACTTCTGATCTAAGAAAGAAGGCATTCGGGGTGCCTGGGTGGCTCAGTCGTTAAGCGTCTGCCTTTGGCTCAGGTCATGATCCCAGAGTCCTGGGATCGAGCCCCATGTCGGCCTCCCCGCTCAGCGGGAAGCCTGCTTCTTCCTCTCCCACTCCCCCTGCTTGTGTTCCCTCTCTCGCTGTGTCTCTCTCTGTCAAATAAATAAAATCTTTAAAAAAAAAGAAAGAAAGAAAGAAAGAAGGCATTCAATTTTCACATTTAAGTAAGATGTATTTTCATAGGTGCTCCTTATTAGGCTGATGAAGTTCTCTTATTTTTCTAGTTATTGAGAGATTTTAATCAGTAATGAATGTTCTATTTTGCCAGTTATTTTTCCATTGAGATGATCATATGAATTTTCTCATTTAGTTTGTTAGTAAATTGCATTAATTGGCTTTTCAAATATTATAAATTCTACTTGGTTATGACATATTATCCATTTTATGTATTATTAAGTTGGATATGCTAATTTTTAAAAATTTACTTTTAAAAATTAAAAATCTATGTTCATAAGAAATACTTATTAATAGTTTTCTCATACTGGTTTTGTCCAGTTTAGGTATCAGGGCCTCATAGAATGAGTTGGAAAGTATTCTCTTTTCTTCAATTTGCTGTAAAGCTTTATGTATAATTGGTATTATAGCATTATTTCTTCCTTAAATATATGTAGATTTCACCAAAGAAGCCATCTTAGCTTTGGTCGCTCCAGATTCTCAGTTCTATCCCCTCAATTCAGGGAGTCTGAAGGGCTCCACATGGGTTTTCCATCCCTGTACTACATCCTAGAAACTCTCCCAAGGCAGCAAACTGGGGCAATCATAGGGCTCACCTCATTTGTTTCCCCATTCTCAGGGATCACTGTCCTTTTTTTTTTTTTTTTTTTTGCCTGCTATCCAGTTTCTTGCTTATCACTGTCTGGTTTTGCTTTGTTTGGGGTTTTGTTTTTTGGATTTTCGTTAATTTTCTTTTGGGATATCTCAAGCAAGAGGGCAAATCCAGTCCGTTACTCTATCTTGGCCAGAGCAGAAGCTGTGTTATCTTTTTTTATCCATGTGTATCCACATACAAATGTTCTGGGAGACTAGATGCACCAAAACATTAAGAGGATTTATCTCTGAGTGGTGAGATTATGGCAATTTTTAAATTTTGTATGTATGATTTATATTTTCTATAATAAAGGTATTACTGCAAAATAAAAATAAAACAGTATTTTTCTCTAAAAATAGTTCTCTCCAATGTGTATGAGGCCCACCCTGGATGATAGGTGCCCCTAGAACAGATTATAGGGCTCTGCCAACTTCTGATGTGCTCCAGGGTAACATGATAATGGGCATACTGCTCAGTTCATGAAGCAAGCCTGGTAAAGTGTTGCCAGCCAATTTCCCATGGTAACTAGGAAGTATTACAGTTCAGACAAAGCATCTAAATTATACCCTGAATCTCTAGAATATGGTGGGTCTACAAAACGTCCATCAACATCTCAGAGCCATGAGCTCCCAAAAGTTTAAATATTTTTACAGAAGACAGCACGCATGCACAAACACACTGACACACTTCACAGACACCCACACATAAACACATCATCTACAATAAATGATACCAATTTGGAAGCATTTTTGCTAATACTTCACAGAAGAAATATTGAGAAAATTCTAATGACCAAAGAATGTTAATTGGAAATTATATAATTTTAATTTTAATTCTTTTAATATAAATAAAATATCATTTTCACTCTCTAGTACTTTGTTTTTACTTTAGTGTACAAAGAAATTATATATTAATATTTATAAGAGCTTTCAAAAAATTCCCAAAGACCTTCATTTTATGATCCTTTTTAAAAAAAATCTTAAATTCTTCAGTAAATTCATCCACCACAGTTGAAAAATGCAAGGGGACAGATCATTTTATTCTTAATATTAGTTGGAAGAAACCTCAGTTCCCATTAATATAATATACTATGACTAAGTAGATAATGTTATCCATCATCAGACCACCTCACTCTACACTGCAGGATCAGTCACTTAACCTCTCCTCTCAAGATAACCAATAGCACTTAATATGAAGAAGTGATATGGAAGAGCTTAGTTTCTAATAAAAGCTTCCACATTGGGTAGAATGCTAAATGGGCAAGTAAGTTGGGATCTATATTTATTAAAAGCAACCCTGTTACACTGGTACATACATACCATCTTCCTCAACTCCTGGTTGGAAACAATAATGACATTTGGTGGGTCCCCAATGGCAGTGGCAGCTCCTCCAATATTTGTGAAGATCACTTCTGCAATCAGGACTTGTCTTGGATCAAGGTTGAGCACCTCACATAACCTGTCACAAATGGACGAAAATAAAAGTAGCCATGCTATTCAATTGTGACAGGCCCATGTGCAACCTAAATATTTTCAAAGCACTTGCTTAATCAAGACAGGTGTGCACATGCATGCGCGCACACACACACCCCTATAAGAAATGCAATGCTGAGGAATAAACAAAGACAACAATGTTTACAGAGCTACAGTTGACCCTCAGCATTGCATTTCTCTGAAAGTTAACTGACTACCCATCTGAACTATCAGTGTGAAAATGTACCCCCATCAGAAACCCCCCCCCCCCCGGCCCAGATCTGGAGGGAGCACAGTTCCCTGTGTGCAGGCCCTGGCACATGTAAATTGGTGCTGACCACCAGACTCCTTGGAGTCAGGGGTGGGGCAGCACACAAAGCACCAACACTCAGTAGCTCACATCAAGCCTACCAGCCTAATTCCTTACCCACCTTCCCTTTCTCAGATGCTGAGGCCCTAATGTGTCTCCTAGCCCCTTCCCTCTAACTACTACCTGTGGACCTCTTCCAGAGAGAAGGAGCACACACTCTACAGCTGTGGGTCCCTGCCTTGGCTGAACACTAGATTTGTCTGGGAACCTTTGCAAGTCCTGCTGTCCGCCCATGACAGACCAATCCCTGGGAGTAGGCTTGAGAAGCAGCATTCTACAGCTCCTTAGGTGGATCCAGCGAGCATGAAGTTGAAAAATGTTGCCTTAAAGAAGGTTTAGGAAACACATCATGGCTCACCACACCTGTCCATTTGTAGCACCCACTTCCATATAGAAACCAGGCCTTGGGTCTCCAGGCTGCTGCAGTCAGGGGTCCTTCCCACCACCTCCCAGCTCAGAGCATAACCAATAGCACATCTGAGGGGGGTCAGCCTACAGAGCCATGCATGGAAGCTGAGGAGGGAATGGTATCCAGGGACCAGGGACAGGAATGAATCCAAAAAGAGGATCAGACCCCAAACAGCAGCAGCAGCAGCAGCTCTCAGCTGAGGGAGCTCCCAGGATCCGGCTCCAGCAAGAAAATAATTAGTGTACACTAATCAATAATGCTGGAGCAAGCATAGAGATGGCATCCTATGTAAATGGGTCTAACTCTTTAACTGTAAAGACTAATGCTACTCCAGACAAAGGCAGAAAAATGTGATTAAGCTCATAAAGTCATGAAGAATATGGTAATATAAATAGTGAATCTGAGCACACTAATGCTTGAATCTTGAAAGATGCAGTTTTTAGACTAGTAAATGGAATTGCTACTCTCACAGAAAATTACAAAGTTGGTTCCTGGAACAGTGAGGATATAAACAAATCCCAGCAAGGCTTGGGGATGCCAGGAATATGGATGCTCCCCTGGAAGCCCGCTTTCATTGGAGCTGCCATCAGAGAGTACAACGATACACTGGGACCTGGTATCTGTGGGTGATACCACTGTTTTCAAACCAGTGACAGCAGCAGAGTCGCCTTGGTAGGAGGGGGTGAGTATGGCCTGCCTCTTGCCCCCTGAGGTCTCCTCGAGGCAGAGTTTGGTATCTGCCATTAGTAGTACATGGTACAGTTTACAGCACCCTTGAAACACGTTCGTTCCAGCCTTCATTTGCCCTCAGAAGAACCCCACATACTAGGAGGTGTTACACTTCCCTCACAGGAAGCCTGAGTCCAGTGTCCCTCACCCCAAATCCCTGCCTACATGCAGGGAGTGAAAAGGCAACCAAGTTTGCAGGAGCTTGGCCAAGAGACCAACTCTCCACACTGTAGGCTGCACCCATGGGGATGCTGCCTGCTCGCTGCTCCTCTCCCCAAACCCCTCCCCTCTGCTCCAATTCACTCCACCTCAGAGAGTCGCCATTCTTCAAATGCCAAAGGCATCACCTAAAATTAGTCCTGAGCCCTGGAAGTAGCCCCTTATTGATCACTTTGAACTTGCTATGTCTTATGTCTCGTGTCCAGGAGGGTCTCTTGTCCAGCAGAATCCTCAAAACACTAGCTTGGGTTAGTCCCTTTGATGGTACAACCCAGATCAGTGTAGCTAAAGTGACTTGTCTGGGGCCCTTCATTATGTAGCTTGGTCCCCTGAACCCCCAGGGGGTACCTGTTTCCCTAGGACCAGCCGAATACCAGGACATGAGAGGCCTAAGCAGGGAAGGACCATGATATTCTGGGGAACCATCTTCAAAATAAAGAACATCAAGTATGGATAAAAGGGGACACCCGGGTGGCTCATTGGTTGAGTGTCCAACTCTTGATTTCAGCTCAGGTCATGATCTCAGGGTTGTGAGATCGAGCCCCAAATCAGGCTCCATGCTCAGCATGGAGTCTGCTTGAGATTCTCTCTCTCCCTCTGCCCCTCTCCCCACTTGTGCTCTCTCTCAAATAAATAAATAAAATCTTTAAAAAAAAAAAGTATGGATAAAAGTATAGGCCCATGGCCTTGCAAGGAACCTGCATGACTGGGTCTGAAGCTCAAGCTTCAGAAGATTCAGGGCAAATGGCCTCTGATGCTCAATAAATGTCTAATTAATAAAGTGGATGGAATTCAAAGGAATGAAATGGGGAATCAAAATGAATCTCTCTCTCCCAAAGTTACCTTGCAAAGCCTTGTCAGGCCAGGTCCTGCAACCCTCCAAGGAGCCTGGTGAGAGCAAGATGGCTGCCCCGCTTTCCCCAGCCCCTGGCTACATGCTCCTCCCCACATGGCAGGAGCTCCCACACTGCTCTGTCACACCTGTGACCATCCCAATGGACAAGAACTTCTGGCACCTAACAGTCTGTCCCCCACCCCTGGACAGCAAAGCCTGAGTCTTCTGACTCCCACAGGTGTTTCTGTGGCCACCACCACTGCTGTCATAGCCACAGCCACAGCTGAAACCATAGCCTTAGCCAAGAGCACTGAGCACCACAGTCCCAAGGGATGCACAGGCTAGACCAGGGCACACCAGCAAAGGGAAAGTGGGGACTAGATTGAGCAGCAAGAATACACCACCATGAGCCTGGCCTAATGCCCATGCAGGGCCACTCTGCATACCTTATGGTCACAGGAGTAAAAAGCAGCAATGTGGTGACATTGTCCAGGAAGGCAGACAGGACAGCAGCAATGAGACACAACATGATGATCATGGCCCACACTCTTCCCCTAGACAGTCGGTACGTCTGAGATGCACACACACAGAAAGGAACAAGCCAGGATCAGTGGAGTTGAAGAATAAATGTGACTTTTCATTAGGGATTCTAAGAACTAGGGGTCCAAAAAAAAACACTGCATGGTGGATTAAAACTTAGACCCATGAATTCCTAAATTTGCTAAGATGAGGAAGTGATATCTTGTACCTGAACATTCTGAACCCACATTGACCTACGTTCCTTCCTTCTGATTCTCCTTCTCACAGTGCCCTGTGATGGTTCACTGATTACAGTGTTATAGCCCTCTATCCCTTTAACATTACCCAGTATTTTACAATCTCCTTTTGGTTAGACAGACTGGGCTGCGACCCTGAAGCCTAATGATTGTTGGCAACTTAGATTTACGGACTTTTAGTACCAATATTGAGAGGAGACCAGATATTTGAAGGTGCAAGAGGGTACACAAAGATGGCAAAAATCATAGCATAGTTCTATCATCCAGAGTTTGCAAAAGAGTTTGATGAGTAAATAATCTTTTAAAAGAACTTTCCAGTTCAAAAAAAAAAAAATCAAGCATAACATTAGCCTTTGCATTAGGAGAGCATGGCAAGATCTCCTCTCACCAACCCTGAGTGACAGCACTAGTGCAGAGCCTGGCTATCAGTACTTGCTGGTGGATTCCTCAGGATTCCAGGTACAAAAGTGAATGTTTATATGTTCAATGATTAGAAAGTGATCATTGAAATTATTTCACCAAAAAGCAAGTAATCAGAAACTGATGACTTGAAATATTTAGATGGTCTAAAATGCAAAACAATATTTGATATGTAGCTTTCAACTTGCCAATTTAACTAATGTTACACAAACATTCAACTCAAATATTCTTTTCTTTGATCTCCTTCTTCAGTTTACTGAGAAGAAAGTGTTGCTCAGAGCCACCAACTCTGCACAGCAACTGTACCCGGGCTTACATCTGTGATTTTGAAAATGAGAATGAACTTTAAAATATTTGCTTTAAATGGTAGTTTTATTAACTGAATATGTCATGGCAAAAAAATTAATTAATTAATTAATACATAAATATTAAATGTCACATCAAACCTACCTTTACAGCACAATAATCAAAAAATCCAGTTTCTGAAAATATGGCTACTAAGATCATCTGTGGGGAAAACAGAAAAAGGAGATAAGGAGAATCTTTTAGCAGTGCACCATCCTGAAAGGATATCAGAGTGATCAGTTACAGATCTCAGCTCTGCCCTCTGCATGACATCAAGCTTCTTGCTCTCTTTTTTTTTTATTCTTATGTTAATCCCCATACATTACATCATTAGTTTTAGATGAAGTGTTCCATGATTCATTGTTTGTGCATAACACCCAGTGCTCCATGCAGAATGTGCCCTCCTCAATACCCACCATGAGGCTAACCCATCCTCCCAACCCCTCCCCTCTAGAACCCTGTTTGTTTTTCAGAGTCCATCGTCTCTCATGGTTCGTCTACCCCTCCGATTTCCCCCGCTTCACTCTTCCCCTCCCGCTACCTTCTTCTTCTTTTTTTTTTTCTTAACATATATTGCATTATTTGTTTAAGAGGTACAGATCTGAGATTCAACAGTCTTGCACAATTCACAGCGCTTACCAGAGCACATACCCTCCCCAGTGTCCATCACCCAGTCACCCCATCCCTCCCACCCCACCCCCCACTCCAACAACACTGTTTGTTTCCTGCGATTAAGAACTCCTCATATCAGTGAGATCATATGATACATGTCTTTCTCTGTTTGACTTATTTCACTCAACATAATACCCTCCAGTTCCATCCACGTCGTTGCAAATGGCAAGATCTCATTCCTTTTGATGGCTGCATAATATTCCATTGTATATATATACCACCTCTTCTTTATCCAGTCATCTGTCGATGGACATCTTGGCTCTTTCCACAGTTTGGCTATTGTGGACATTGCTACTATAAACATCGGGGTGCACGTACCCCTTCGGATCCCTACTTTTGTATCTTTGGGGTAAATACCCAGTAGTGCAATTGCTGGATCGTATGGTAGCTCTATTTTCAACTTTTTGAGGAACCTCCATACAGTTTTCCAGAGTGGCTGCAACAGTTTGCATTCCCACCAACAGTGTAGGAGGGTTCCCCTTTCTCCGCATCCCCGCCAACATCTGTCGTTTCCTGACTTGTTAATTTTAGCCATTCTGACTGGTGTGAGGTGGTATCTCATTGAGGTTGTGATTTGGATTTCCCTGATGCCGAGCAATATTGAGCACTTTTTCATGTGTCTCTTGGCCATTTGGATGTCTTTGGAAAAATGTCTGTTCATGTCTTCTGCCCATTTCTTGATTGGATTCTTTGTTCTTTGGGTGTTGAGTTTGATGAGTTCTTTATAGATTTTGGATACTAGCCCTTTATCTGATATGTCATTTGCAAATATCTTCTCCCCTTCTGTCGGTTGTCTTTTGGTTTTGTTGACTGTTTCCTTGGCTTTGCAAAAGCTTTTTATCTTGATGAAGTCCCAATAGTTCATTTTTGCCCTTGCTTCCCTTGCCTTTGGCAATGTTTCTAGGAAGAAGTTGCTTCGGCTGAGGTCAAAGAGGTTGCTGCCTGTGTTCTCCTTTAGGATTTGGATGGACTCCTGTCTCACATTGAGGTCTTTCAACCATTTGGAGTCTATTTTTGTGTGTGGTGTAAGGAAATGGTCCAGTTCCATTCTTCTGCATGTGGCTATCCAATTTTCCCAACACCATTTGTTGAAGAGACTGTCTTTGTTCCATTGGACATTCTTTCCTGCTTTGTCAAAGATGAGTTGACCATAGAGTTGAGGGTCCATTTCTGGGCTCTCTGTTCTGTTCCATTGATCTATGTGTCTGTTTTTGTGCCAGTACCATGCTGTCTTGATGATGACAGCTTTGTAATAGAGCTGGAAGTCCGGAATTGTGATGCCGCCGGCTTTGCTTTTCTTTTTCAATGTTCCTCTGGCTATGCGGGGTCTTTTCTGGTTCCATACAAGTTTTAGGATTATTTGTTCCATTTCTTTGAAAAAAGTGGATGGTATTTTGATGGGGATTGCATTGAATGTGTAGATTGCTCTAGGTAGCATTGACATCTTCACAATATTTGTTCTTCCAATCCATGAGCATGGAACGTTTTTCCATTTCTTTGTGTCTTCCTCCATTTCTTTCATGAGTATTTTATAGTTTTCTGAGTACAGATCCTCTGTCTCTTTGGTTAGATTTCTTCCTAGGTATCTTATGGCTTTGGGTGCAATTGTAAATGGGATCGACTCCTTAATTTATCTTCCTTCTGTCTTGTTGTTGGTGTATAGGAATGCCACTGACTTCTGTGCATTGATTTTTTATCCTGCCACTTGACTGAATTCCTGTATGAGTTCTAGCAGTTTTGGGGTGGAGTCTCTTGGGTTTTCCACAAAGTATCATATCATCTGCAAAGAGTGAGAGTTTGACTTCTTCTTTGCCAATTTGGATGCCTTTGATTTCTTTTTGTTGTCTGATTGCTGTGGCTAGGACTTCCAAAACTATGTTGAATAGCAGTGGTGATAGTGGACATCACTGCCGCCTTCCTGACCTTAGGGGGAAAGCTCTCAGTTTTTCCCCATTGGAAATGATATTCGCTGTAGGTTTTTCATAGATGGCTTTTATGATATTGAGGTATGTACCCTCTATCCCTATACTCTGAAGAGTTTTGATCAAGAAAGGATGCTGGACTTTGTCAAAAGCTTTTTCTGCATCTATTGAGAGGATCATATGATTCTTGTTCTTTCTTTTGTTAATGTATTGTATCACATTGATTGATTTGCAGATGTTGAACCAACCTTGCAGCCCAGGCATAAATCCCACTTGGTCATGGTGAATAATCCTTTTAATGTACTGTTGGATCCTATTGGCTAGTATTTTGGTGAGAATTTTTGCATCCATGTTCATCAGGGATATTGGTCTGTAATTCTTTTTGATGGGGTCTTTGTCTGGTTTTGGGATCAAGGTAATGCTGGCCTCATAAAATGAGTTTGGAAGTTTTCCTTCCATTTCTATTTTTGGAACAGTTTCAGAAGAATAGGTATTAATTCTTCTTGAAATGTTTGGTAGAATTCCCCGGGGAAGCCATCTGGCCCTGGGCTTTTGTTTTTTGGGAGATTTTTGATGACTGCTTCAATTTCCTTAGTGGTTATAGGTCTGTACAGTTTTTCTATTCATCCTGGTTCAGTTTTGGTAGTTGATACATCTCTAGGAATGCATCCATCTCTTCCAGGTTATCTAATTTGCTGGCATAGAGTTGCTCATAATATGTTCTTATAATTGTATTTCTTTGGTGTTGGTTGTGATCTCTCCTCTTTCATTCATGATTTTGTTGATTTGGGTCATTTCTCTTCTCTTTTTGATAAGTCTGGCCAGGGGTTTATCAATCTTGTTAATTCTTTCAAAGAACCAGCTCCTAGTTTCGTTGATCTGTTCTACTGTTCTTTTAGTTTCTATTTCATTGATTTCTGCTCTGATCTTTATTATTTCTCTTCTCCTGCTGGGTTTAGGCTTTATTTGTTGTCTTTCTCCAGCTCCTTTAGGTGGAGGGTTAGGTTGTGTACTTGAGACCTTTCTTGTTTCTTGAGAAAGGCTTGTATTGCTATATACTTTCCTCTTAGGACTGCCTTTGCTGCATCCCAAAGATTTTGAACAGTTGTGTTTTCATTTTCATTGGTTTCCATGTATTTTTTTAATTCTTCTTTAATTTCCTGGTTGACCCATTCATTCTTCAGTAGGATGCTCTTTAGCCTCCATGTATTTGAGTTCTTTCCGACTTTCCTCTTGTGATTGAGTTCTAGTTTCAAAGCATTGTGGTCTGAAAATAGGCAGGGAATGATCCCAATCTTTTGGTACCGGTTGAGACCTGATTTATGACCTAGGATGTGATCTATTCTGGAGAATGTTCCATGGGCACTAGAGAAGAATGTGTATTCCGTTGCTTTGGGGTAGAATGTTCTGAATATGTCTGTGAAGTCCATTTGGTCCAGTGTGTCATTTAAAGTCTTTATTTCCTTGTTGATCTTTTGCTTAGACGATCTGTCCATTTCAGTGAGGGGGGTGTTAAAGTCTCCCACTATTATTGTATTGTTGTTGATGTGTTTCTTTGCTTTTGTTATTAATTGCCTTATATAATTGGCTGCTCCCATGTTAGGGGCATAGATATTTACAATTGTTAGATCTTCTTGTTGGATAGATCCTTTAAGTAGGATATAGTGTCCTTCCTCATCTCTTATACAGTCTTTGGTTTAAAATCTAATTTGTCTGATATAAGGATTGCCACCCCAGCTTTCTTTTGGTGTCCATTAGCATGGTAAATGGTTTTCCACCCCCTCACTTTCAATCTGGGGGTGTCTTTGGGTCTAAAATGAGTCTCTTGCACACAGCATATCGATGGGTCTTGTTTTTTAATCTAGTCTGTTAGCCTGTGTCTTTTTATTGGGGCATTGAGCCCATTTACATTCAGGGTAACTATTGAAAGATAGGAATTTAGTGCCATTGTATTGCCTGTAAGGTGACTGTTACTGTGTATTGTCTGTGTTCCTTTCTGGTCTATGTTGCTTTTAGGCTCTCTCTTTGCTTAGAGGACCCCTTTCAAGATTTCCTGTAGGGCTGGTTTTGTGTTTGCAAATTCCTTTAGCTTTTGTTTGTCCTGGAAGCTTTTTATCTCTCCTTCAATTTTCTATGACAGCCTAGCTGGATAGAGTATTCTTGGCTGCATATTTTTCTCATTTAGTGCTCTGAATATATCCTGTCAGTCCTTTCTGGCCTGCCAGGTCTCTGTAGATAGGTCTGTTGCCAATCTAATGTTTCTACCCTTGTAGGTTACATATCTCTTCTCCCGAGCTGCTTTCAGGATTTTCTCTTTGTCTATGAGACTCGTAAGTTTTACTATTAGATGTCAGGGAGTTGACCTATTTTTATTGATTTTGAGAGGGGTTCTCTGTGCTTCCTGGATTTTCATGCCTGTTTCCTTCCCCAAATTAGGGAAGTTCTCTGCTATAATTTGCTCCATTATACCTTCTGCCCCTCTCTCTCTTTCTTCTTCTTCTGGGATCCCAATTATTCTAATGTTGTTTCCTCTTATGGTATCTCTTATCTCTCGAATTCTGCCCTCGTGATCCAGTAGTTGTTTATCTCTCTTTTTCTCAGCTTCTTTATTTTCCATCATTTCATCTTCTATATTACTGATTCTGTCTTCTGCCTCATTTATTCTAGCACTTAGCGCCCCCATTTTTTATTGCACCTCATTAATAGCCTTTTTGAATTCTACTTGGTTGGATTTTAGCTCTTTTACTTCTCCAGAAAGGGTTTCTCTAATAACTTCCATATTTTTTTCAAGCCCAGCTAGTATCTTTAAAGTGATGATTCTGAACTCTAGATCTGACATCGTACTAATGTCCATATTGAGTAGGTCCCTGGCATTTGGTACTACCTCTTGTTCTTTTTGTTGAGGTGATTTTTTCCGTCTTGTCATTTTGTGCAAAGGAGAATAGATTAATGAGAGAACAAAATGCTAGCAGAGTAACCACGTCCCCAGAAAATATACTCTAAACAAATCAGAAAAGACCTGAAGCAGTGGGATAAGAAAGGGAAAGAGAGAAAAAGAAAAAGAAAAAAAAGAAAAAGAAAAAGATAAAGATAAAAACAAAAAGAAACAAAACAAAACAACAACAACAACAACAAAAACCAGAATGTGATCAAATATGATCTATATGGTATATAGATCAGTGCCACACACTAGATTTGGGGTGTATTTTGGTCTTTTAGAAGAAAGTGCCTCCCAAAATTTTAAAGAAAGAAAAACTTATATATGTACAAAAATAAGGGTTGATATGATGAAGGGATGGAATATGACTGTAAAAATGGAAATTATAAAAAATTTTATAAAAGGAATTGATAAGAAGTTGTTTGAAAAAAGAAAGAAGAGGATTTAAAAAAAGAAAAAAGAAAAAGAAAAAAAAAGGGAGAGGATGTGATCAGGCAGGGGAATAGAAAACACCATATACTAGAGATTTAGGGTATATTTTAATCTGTTAGAAGAAACTATCTCAAAATTTTAAAGAGAGAACAACTTATATATATAAGCCAAAAATATGGGTAACTACTATGAAGGGATAGAATATGACTCTAAAAATGAAAAATAAAAATGTTTTTTTTTAAAAAAGGGATTGATAAGATGTTGGTTGAAAAAGGGAAAAAGAAAAATTCAAAAAGAAATAAAAAGACAAAAAGACAGTTAAAAAAAATTAACTTTAAAAGACTAAAGAATCATGGTAAAAAAGCCGTGAATTCTATGTGCAGTAGTCCCCTAGCGCTGGAGTTCTGCCGTTCTCATTGATCGGTAAACTTGGTCTTGGCTGGCTGTTCTCACTCATCTTCTGGGGAGGGGCCTGTTGCCGTGGTTTCCAAATGTCTCTGCTGGAGGCGGAATTGCCCCACCTTTGCCCCCTCCCGGCTAAGTAATCTGCTTGGGTTTGCTCTCCGGGGCTTTTGTTCCCTGCGAGCTTTCCGTACAGCTTTGGAGGCGGAGAGTGAAAATGGCGGCCTCCCAATCTCCGCCCCGGAGGAGTTGACAACTCGGGGCCCCGCTCCTCAGTGAACCCCCAGAGAAAAGCCGCCAGTCACTCCTGTCTCCCCGGTCTCCGGCCGCACTCCGTGCTCGCCCGGCCTGTGACCGCGCATTTCTATCTCTGGCACCTGACCCGGTCTGGAGTCTCCAAATCCAGCAGATCCCTGCAGTGCACTCCCGCGCGGCTCCTCCTGGGGGAGGAAGGTGAGTCTCCCTGGATCTGCCGCTTGTGGGGTCCCTGCTGGAGGAGCAGGGGCCCGACTGTGCCACGGATCACGGTTTATGGCAACCCCGAGCTGAGAGCCCGCGCCTGGGCTCCGCCTCTGCAGCCGGCTTCCCTGCTCCGACGCCTGGGAGCTCTGCCACACTCAGGCACCCCCGGTCTTTCTGTGACCCCGAGGGTCCTGAGACCACACTGTCCCGGAGGGTTCCACCTCCTGCTTAGCCACCAGAGTGACATCCCTCAGAGGAGCAGACTTTTAAAAGTTCCGATTTTGTGCTCCGTGGTTCTATCACTTGCCAGAAGCGGCCGACAGAGGCCCCTCCCCCACCGTCTATCCTCCCAAATATCACCTCGGATTCACTTCTCCGCACGTCCTACCTTCCAGAAAGTGGTCGGTTTTCTGATGAGAGAGTTGTTGCTCTTCTTTTCTTCAATCTCCTGTTGAGTTTGTAGGTGTTCAGAATGGTTTGATCCCTATCCAGCTGAATTCCTGAGAGGAGATGAAATCCAGGTCTCCTACTCCTCCGCCATCTTGCTCCGCCCCCCCAAGCTTCTTGCTCTCTTGCTGAGTGTAATCCACTTATGAACTTCCTGAATGGAGCCTCTTGTTAACAGGTTTGTACCTCTATATTTTTGTCCAGGGATATATGTACCCAAGGTACATTATCATTCCACCTAATCTTCACAACAAACATCAGATATTATCATTACCCTCTGTTTTTTTTTTTTTTAAGATTTTATTTATTTATGTTAAACAGAAAGAGAGAGCACGCATGAGCAGGGAGAGGGCCAGAGGGGAGGGACAAGCAGACTCTGCTGAGCTTGGAGCCTGACGGAGGCCCAATCCCATGATCCTGAGACCATGACCCAAGCTAAAACCAAGAGTTGGACGTTCAACCAACTGAGCCACCTGGGTGCCCGTCATTACTCTGTTATACCAGGAAACCAGGGGGCAGATTTGGGAGACGACTTGCTAACAGTCACAAAGCTAGAAGCAGGAAAGGAAATGAGCCAGAATATGGCCTTCTGTACCTACATGTCCACACATGCAACAATTAAACATTTTAACATTTTTAAACTGGGTTAAATTTTGTTTTCTAAAATAATGAAACAGATTTTCATCACCAGTTTGATCAAGACATGCAAATAAGAGCAGTTACATTGAAATGATTATTCTCTGGGTTCTATATGAACCCAGAACTTGTGCTTCTTTCTAGTGATGACATAAGAGACAGTAACAAAAAGTAATGTCCCATTTACTCCAAATCTAATCAACCAGATATTTCAACCAGCCAGAACTTTCTGGATGATTATGTATTATACCTCCTAAGATGGCAATATACCAATGCATTGAACTTGGAGCAAGAAGATGCAGGTTCAAGTACTAATTCTGCCACTTAGAAGTAGTTTAACCTTGTGCAAACAAAATTATTTAATCCTCTGTATTTCAGCTTTTTCCCCTCAACTTTAAATGTTTTATTCCTTGTAAGACTATTGTAGAAATTCAATAAAATTATGTAAATTAAAGTACTTAGAAAATAGTAGGCCCAATACTGTCTTTCAAATATACTGCATAAAATGAAAATTTCCAAAAATCAGTTTAGACTCAATAAAAATATCTATCTCATCTATAGTGACCATTGATGTTTATCCTAACCCAAATAGCCACCTCCACCTGTTGCTGTCTGTAGAATGTGGTGCTTCACTCACCAGTAGATGCTTCACATGAACTGAATTGAATGGGTAGGTCCTGTGTGGTCTTCCATTGTTGTGGGGAAGCTGGCCCACATATTTGCTGCCAAAACTACGCAGAAGAGACTGAGACTCAGGGATTGGGGTAAGTAGCCCCATAGGTGGCTGACTGCCATGAAATAAAGAAGAAAAGGCAGGGGCCTGGATATATGAACTATCTTTCCACATCCAAAGTTTTAGAATCTTGCTGAACTGACATCAACTGAGAAAAAAACTAAACCATTTGTTATGGGCTCAATTGTGCTACTTTCCCCCACAAATTCCTATGGTGAAATCTTAACCCCAGTACCTCAGAATAAGTTAAAGTGAGGCCCTAATCCAGTATGACTGGTATCCTTATAAGAAGAGGAGATAGCACACAGACACACACAGAGGGAAGACCAGGTGACAATACAGGGGAAAGATGTCATCCACAAGTCAAGCAGAGGCCTCAGAAGGAACCAACCCTGCTAACACCTTGGTCTCAGAAATCCAGCCTCCAGAAGTGTGAGGAAATAAATTTATGCTTTTGAAGCCACCAATCTGTGGTACTTTATTATGGCAGCCCCAGCAAACTAATACACCATCCATTTAAGGTGTTTTTTTACAAACCATTTCAAATACTAACAAAATGGTAAACACACACTTGCCTAAGGTTTTTTTTAAACTTATTTTATGAGACGTCTGTTATATCTTCTTTCTTCTTTCCAGATGTGCAGGCCCCACTATATACTTTTCAGGACCAACAGGATTATGAGTTTCTCTTTAAAGCCTAAGTTCAGAGAATTGCCCTGTCTCCTTACACTCTACTCAGAAAGGAGGCAGCTAGTTTGGATCACATTAAAGCCTAGAGTAGCATGGCCGTCTGTTATGACTACCCAGGAGGAATAAACATTACCAAGAAAAATGAGGAAATATAGTAACCTGCTTTATGCAAAGTAGGTCTTTTGTCCAGAAAGGGAAAACCCTCCTTCAGACCACGTAGCTGTTGTGGGTCTGTTCAAGAACACATGCAGCATTCCCACTGCCATCCAGGCCCTTATCAATTTTCACTTATTCTAGTTAAATCAGTTTATGACACATAAACTATTCCTTAGGGACAATTTCTTCCATTTTCCATGTAATTACAGGTGTTTTTCTAATCACCAAAACTTACATGGTTCACTTATTTAGAATATTCCATTTTATATTTTAAGAGCAGTAATTTTATACTTTAAGGCCATTTTAAAAATTTGCTAAATTTTTTAAATGGCAATATGATTTAACTACCAGACAGGCCTATGGCTGCAATTCTCCACCTAACTAACCAGAGCACCAATCATTCCATTCCTCCACAGGAGAAATTTTCTAGACCTGTACTAACATTTCTTAATCAAGCCCTAATTGTCAAGCAGTACAATGTCTTTAATATAATGAAAGATTATTAGCAGTAGCAACAAAAGAGAAGGTGCTGGGTTACAGCAGGCTGGGAGCCCTGTCCCACTGGGAGGACTGTAATTACCATGCCAAATAGCAGGGCCAAAGTCTCAAAATCAATCCACTCCACCACATGGGTCAGGCTGGGTCTCTGCAATCAAAGCACAAATTTCCCAATTAATCTTGGGCATCATCTTCTTGGTGACAGGCTGTAAAAAAAAAATGTGCTATTCTTTATGGCAAGCCCACTCATTGGGCCAGAGTCAAAAATCACACCATCCCCTTGCCTTTGAAATTAAGAGTATACCATCAATGAAAACCACTTGTGACCCAAGGCATAATAATGTCAAGCCTATGCATTTAGTTATAAGAAAAGCAAATTGCTTAAATCCTGTCCCTGGCAACTCCATGAAGAACTATATCCTGAATTGCAGGATTGACCCTTGAGGTTGTGAGGTCCCCACATGCCTTCCTTGGTGTTGGAGCATGAGGCCAGGATGGCAATAACTGAAGGACACCCTTGTCCTACTCGCCAGTTGTCCGTCCACTCTCACTTCATCTTCTAACAACCCTGCAGAGTAGGGAATCCTGGAGTCATGGGTAAATGGGAACATGGAGTGTAAAGCAAGGGCACTTTGAGACTCTAGTTGTTGGGAAAGGACTGCACAGTGGCCCAGGATGCTAACCACAGCACAGGCTGTGTGCCACATTAACATTTTCTAAAATAAAATAACTACTACTATACTACTACTTAAGAGTTAATAAAAGTAACAGTGGCTTATGTATAAGTTTTAGGACTCTGGGACATTTTACCCTAGAGTTAGCATTTGTTTATACCAACTCTAGCCAAGAAAAATTAAATAAATAAATAAATAAATAAATAATAACTGAACATAGCTCCACATAGTTTTTTAAACCAGTTATTATTCTTTGGTTGACTGGATGGCCTATAGTAGCGCTTTGCAGAACGCTCCTCTGAATTCTATAGAGTCATTTACAAATCCACTTCTGTGTGCTGCCACCTTGTTCGGTTCCAGTACTGCTCCTCAAACAATGGCAGGCCTCCATCTTCAGTGGGTGCTTGGCCTCTCCTGCCTCCCTACATTCACTCCTATGTTCCTGCCAGACAAGCCACACACATTATGTGCCATCAACCCCCAGACACACATCTCTAGGGACCTCCTGGTGTCTGCAAGACAGTGCCAACCTCACCATTTATCACCTCTGCTCCAGGCAGGATGACCCCCTCTAGTTCCCAAGGGCTGACAGCACCAAGTCAACTCTAACACCACTCAGCTATATAGCCTGGGGCAAATGAGTGACCATGATGAGCCTTTCCTCAACCAAAATGGGGAATAAAAAATGTGTGTGTGATAAAGTCAAATGAAAAATAGTCATCAGTGTTGAAAGGTTTATTAGTTCATGCTTCTAGCATGGTTCCTGAGGGAGAAATGTGGAAAGAGTATATGAAAGAATGAAAATCACCAGCTAACACCTAATTTCTAGACTGTCTTTAAATCTTATACCCTATGGAGTGGTAAGCCATTGATTCAAAATGTTACAACTTACATCTCCAATCACAGCCAGCGCTGCTAATGCCGCAAGGGAACCCAACATGGCTGCCAGGGTTCTGTGAACAATCTGGAAAAGAACGCAGGAAATTATTTTATTCTGGTCCACAGGGGTTTAAAATGCACAAAAGCCTATATTGCTATTTGTATCCATTAATGTCAGCCATTCTGTACCATATCTATTAAGAAAATAAATAAATCATGGGTCTTACTGTTTCAGTCACACACAAATAGCACAGTCTGCCTTCTAAAGAAAGCTGATTTCACTTCCTGAATAATTAGATGACCCAGAAGTAGAAGCAGAAGGCTACAGTATGTTCTATAAAGAAGCCTGCAGTAAATTGTCATTAATTATTTACCATATGATCCCTAGGCAACCAGACCATTAGTTCCACAACATAAATCAATTCTGCCCCATTACTGAGACTGTTATTAAACCAAAGGTATATTGTCAAATACTTAATCTAATTGAGACTTCAGTGTTATCACTGAATCATGAAAGTACTTTTTCTGTTTATAATTCAAATGGACATGGAATTTCTGAGACAAAATATGAAGAAAGGCAAGGATGCAGAGAAATTGGAACCCTCCAACATTGCTGGTGGGAATGTAAAATGGTGCAGCCATCATGGAAAAACTTGGCAGTTTCTCAGTAAGTTAAATAATAATTTACCATATAATCAGAAATTCAACCCCTAGGAATTTACTCCAGAGAAATGAACACATATGTCCTATTAAATTAATTAAATGAGGCCATTAAACTGAAGTGGCTCTAACACCTTAGCAGCCTACTAAGCAAACCAAAATCTAAGCCTATAATAAATGCCTCAAGGTTAAGAAATCAAAATCTAAGGACAACTCATCATAAACAGCCAACTAGACTTCCCAAATATGGCAAACACTTAGGCTATAGCTAAACAAATTATTTCCTTGCTACGCTTTCCCCTTTTCCCTGTAGAAGTCTTTCCCATACCTCCTGTTGGTAGAGCACTCCTAAGCACTCCCAGTTTGGCATTGCCCAATTCAAACAAATTTTTGCTCAAATAAACTCTTAAAAATTTACTATGCCTTGATCTTTTAATAATTCACATAAAGCATAAATGTTCATAGCAATATTATTCAAAATAGACAAAAACTGGAAACATTCCAAATGTCTATCCATGGTAAGTGGATAAAGAAAAAGTAGTATATGTTACAACCTAGAACTACTGATACATGCTATGTTATGAATGAACCCAAAATACATTATGCAAAGTGAGAGAAGTCAAACACAAAAGACTGCATATTATGTCATTCCATTTATATGAACTGTCCAGAAAAGGTTAATTTAGAGAGACAGAAAGATCAGGGTTGCCTAAGGCTGGAGGTAACAATAGAGACTGATTGCAAATGGGCCCTAGGGGTCTTTATGGGGTGATGGAACATTCTAAAACTGTATCATGCTAATAGTTGCTGCTGTGGTCTGAATGTTTGTGTCCTCCCAAAATTCATATGTTGAAATTCTGATCCCTAAAATGATAGTATTAGAAGGTGGGCTTTTGGGAGATCATGAGGTCATGAGGGCAGATTCCTCATGAATGTGATTCGTGACCTTATAAAAGAGGATCCAGAGAGATCTCTTGCTTCTTCTACCACGTGAGGATACAATGGAAAGTCTGCAACCCATAAGAAGGCCCTCACCTAACACCTCCAGAACTGTTATTTATAAGCCACTCAGTTTGTGGCATTTTGCTATAGCAGCCCTAAGAAACTAGTACTGAGAAGTGAAGACACTGCTATAATCTCTAAAAATATTGAAGCAGCTTTGGAACTGGGTAATGGGTAGAAGGTGGAAGAGTCTGGAGGGGCACACCAAGAAAAGTCTACATTGCTACTAATAGACCATTAAAAGCAATTCTGGTTAGGGCCCAGAAGGAGAGCTGTCTGAGGAGAAGCCTCAGTCTTCATAGAGAATACCTAAGTGGTTGTGAACACAAAATGTTGGTAAAATGTCAATGGTAAAGGCCATTCTGAGGAGGTCTCACACAGAATGAGGAACATGTTATTGAACAATGGAGAATAGGTGATCCTTGTTATAAGGTGGCAAAGGACTTGGTTGAATTGTGTTTGTATCTTAGTTTGTGCAAGGTAGAACTTGTAAGGGATGAAATTGGTTAACTGGCTGAGGAGATTTTTAAGCAAAGAGATGAAAGTGCTGCCTGATTACTCCTCAGTGCTTGGAGTAAAATGAGAGAAGTGAGAAATTACTTAAAGATGGAATTGTTAATCAAAAAGGAAGCCAGGGCGCCTGGGTGGCTCAGTTGGTTAAGCGACTGCCTTCGGCTCAGGTCATGATCTCAGGGTCCTGGGATCGAGTCCCGCATCGGGCTTCCTGCTCCTTGGGAGCCTGCTTCTCCCTCTGCCTCTCTCTCTCTGTCTCTGTCTCTCATGAATAAATAAATAAAATCTTTAAAAAAAAAAAAAAAAGGAAGCCAAACTTTAAAATTTGGAATTCTCAGCCTATCCAAACTGAAAGAAATGAGAAAGTTTATTTAGGAGAGAACACAAAGGGCATGGCCAAATTTGGTAAGGTTACCAGTTTGGATCTGACATCTCAACAGAAGCTAGGAGCTAGTCACCAAGACAATGGGGAGAATAGTCAGCTTCTAAACAGAAGCCAAGACCTGCCATCCAACACAGTGAAAGAATAGCCCAGAAGGTATTTCAGAGATCATCAGGGCTGCCCCTCCCATTCTAGGACCAGAGTGCAAAGGCCTACATGGCAGAAAGATTTCAAAGGGTGAGCCAATGCTGCTTGGCACTGCTTCACATTGTGGGCTCCAGTGGACCTAGGGCACCCAACAAAGCACAGGGGGCATGGCTTTCTCCACCTAGATTTTGAAGAATGGACCCCCTGGAACCCTAGGCTTTGGACCCAGGCATAGGACCACCAAGAGCATAAGATCACAGCAGAAAGCCGCTACTAGGGCAATGCCCAGTACAGCAGTAGACCAGTAGAGCCATGGGCCTTTGATTCCAGCCTGCAGAATGGGGTGTGTCCAGCAAAGTCATGAGGGCAGGGCTACCTAAAGCAGTGAAGGCAGGACCCTCACTGGTTTTGAACTTGCCAGGGACCCATCAATCCTTTCATCTTTCCTATTTCTCCCTTCTGTAATGGGAATATCTCTCCTATGCCTGTTCAACCATTGCATTTTGGAAGCACATCTGAGTCCACACATTCAACATCTTTGGTTCAGAGCTGGGAGAAATTTGTCTCCAGATATATATTCACTCTCATCCATATCTGATTTAGATGCTATTTAGATGAGCCTGAGGACTTCAGACTTTTAAGTTAATGCTAGAATGAGTTAGGACTTCTAGGGTTATCGAAATGGAATGAATGTATTTTGCATTTAAGAAGGACATAAATTTTGGGAAGCGAGGGGTAGAATATTATAGTCTGAATGTTTCTGTGTCCCCAAAACTGTGAGAAATAAATTTGTTGTTGATGAGGCACCCAGTCAGTGGTACTGCATTACAGCAGCCAAAACAGACTGAGATAGGTGTTAAGGGTTGGTGAACACAGAATGGAGTGCCCTCAGCACAGATGGACACTCCAGGCCCCAGGACATAGAAGGGAGCACCTCTGCCCAACAGTCAGGGACTCCTGAGATAAGAACCACCCCATCCCCTCACAGGACCCCTGGAGGAGTCTGGTGCCTCCAAAATGAAATTCAAGTAAGGCTGCTTCCTATTCACATAACAGTCAAGGCACAATGTCCAGGCAGTGGCAGACAACTGTGCTCAGGGAATGGCCAGAACAAGCTGGAGGGAGAACAGTGGGACAGATGTTTCTCCCACAGAGTCCCGAAGGGGCTTTGGGGCTAGAAACAATGAGATTTCCCAGCACATCTAGGAGAATGGCTAAAATAAAAAGTAGAAACAACACCAAATGTGGGCAAGGATGCAGACTGGCTCGCTCACATGTTCTTGTGGGAATGAAAATGGTCCAAAAAACTAAACGAGCAACTACTTTACAACCCATCAATTCCATCCCAGACATTTTATTCCAGAGAAATAAAAACCCACGTTCACAGAAAACCTGTACATGAATAATCATAGCAGCTTTATTTGTAACTGCCCCAAACTAGAAATAATCAGATGTTCTTCAAGAGGTGAGTGGTTAAACATCTATGTCATGGTGAAAAGGTACAAACCACTGATAGAAGCAACATTCTTGAAATGATAAAATTATAGAAATAGTGGGCAAATTAGTAATTGTCAGTGGGAAGGGGATTATAAGGAATGGAAGGAATTGGGTGTGGATACAAAAGGGTAACATGAGGGGTCCTTGTGGGAATGGAAATGTTCTGTATCTCAAATGTGGTTACATTAATATGATGATTGTGATTTTCTACTATAGTTTTGTAAAGAGGAGCTGAATATGCCAGACCCAAAATACACCACTTTGGCATATTGATTTTTTTTTGCATAGTTTGTTTTATTATGTTGTGTTAATCACCATACATTACATCATTAGTTTTTGATGCAGTGTTCCATGATTCATTGTTTGCGTATAACACCCAGTGCTCCATTCAATACGTGCCCTCTTTAATACCAATCACCAGGCTAACGCATCCTCCCACCCCCCTCCCCTCTAGAACCCTCAGTTTGTTTCTCAGAGTCCATAGTCTCTCATGGTTTGTCTCCCCCTCCAATTTCCCCCCCTTCATTTCTCCCTTCCTACTATCTTCTTCTTTTTTTCACATATATTATTTGTTTCAGAGGTACAGATCTGTGATTCAACAGTCTTACACAATTCACAGTGCTCACCATAGCACATACCCTCCCCAATGTCTGTCACCCAGCCACCCCATGCCTCCTACCCCCCACCACTCCAGCAACCCTCAGTTTGTTTCCTGAGATTAAGAATTGCTCATATCGGGCGCCTGGGTGGCTCAGTTGGTTAAGCGACTGCCTTTGGCTCAGGTCATGATCCTGGAGTCCCTGGATCGAGTCCCGCATTGGGCTCCCTGCTTGGCAGGGAGTCTGCTTCTCCCTCTGACCCTCCCAACCCTCCCCCCTCTCATGTGCTCTCTCTCTCAGTCTCTCTCTCTCAAATAAATAAATAAAATCTTTAAAAAATAAAAAAAATAATTGCTCATATCAGTGAGATCATATGATACATGTCTTTCTCTGATTGACTTATTTCACTCAGCATAATACCCTCCAGTTCCATCCACATTGTTGCAAATGGCAAGATTTCATTCCTTTTGATGGCTGCATAATATTCCATTGTACATATATACCACATCTTTATCCATTCATCTGTTGATGGGCATCTTGGTTCTTTCCATAGTTTGGCTATTGTGGACACTGCTGCTATAAACATCAGGGTGCACGTACCCATTCGGATCCCTACATTTGTATCTTTGGGGTAAATACCCAGTAGTGCAATTGAAGGGTCATATGGTAGCTCTATTTTCAACTTTATGAGGAACCTCCATACTGTTTTCCAGAGTGGCTGCACCAGCTTGCATTCCCACCAACAGTGTAGGAGGGTTCCCCTTTCTCTGCATCCCCACCAAAATCTGTCATTTCCTGACTTGTTAATTTTAGCCCTTCTGACTGGTGTGAGGTGATATCTCATTGAGGTTTTGATTTGGATTTCCCTGATGGCATATTGATTATTTTTAATTAAAGTTACTTGAGAGGGGCGCCTGGGTGGCTCAGTCATTAAGTGTCTGCCTTCAGCTCAGGTCATGATCCTGGGGTCCTAGGATCAAGCCCTGCACCAGGCTCCCTGCTCAGCGGGAATCCTGCTTCTCCCTCTCCCACTCCCCCTGCTCGTGTTCCCTCTCTCACTGTGTCTCTCCCTGTCAAATAAATAAATAAAATATTTTTTAAAAATTAAAAAAATAAAGTTACTTGAGAAACAGCTGTTACAAAAAAGACACTCTAAACCTTTTTTGTCCCCCTGAAAAGAAAAAATAAATAAATCTCCCATGTGAAAGGTATTCTCCCTGGACTAATAGGGTAGATGCCATCCTCATCACCAGAAATAGGGAAGTCAGGGCTGAGACAAGTCTTGTTACTTCACTAATTTACTACCCAAGCCCAAACCCCTTTGTCTTGTCAATTCTTCACAAATGTGTTGTTTTCTTATCTAGAAGATATAAAAGCTGCTTACTTTGGTCATTTCTTTGAGGCTCATATTTGGGGGGGCTCCTATATGTACAAAATTAGTTTTTGTTTTCTCCCAGTAATCTATCTTCTGCCAACTTAATTATCAAATCAACTGTGATATAATGATAAAAAATATATCTTTTGTCATTCAGATGACCAATATTTGTTTCTCAGATATACCTAATCTTCATCCACAGTTCCTGAAAACACTTCAGAGCTATAAAAGTGAAATGAGATTAAAGAGTGCATTTGTGTTGATGAGCACCAGGTGTTGTATGGAAGTGTTGAATCACTAAATTGTACACCTGAAACTAATATGACACTATATGTTAACTAACTAGAATTTCAATAAAAACTTTAAGGAGTGCACTTGTCATGATAAGCACCAGGTGTTGTATGGAAGTGTTGAATCACTATATGGTACACCTGAAACTAATATTACATTATATGTTAGCTAACTGGAATTTAAATTAAAAATTTAAATAAGTAAGTAAATAAATATAAATAAATAAATAAATAAATAAATGAAATGGGTGTCTTTCATTAATGAAGGTGACTTTTGGACCCTACTCAAGGGCAGTGGCTGGTTGCCAGGAGGACCAACCATGTGATTAGAGGATTAAAACTGTTAATTTCACTCCCCAACCTCCAGAGAGAGTAGAGGGGCTGCATCGACCAATAGCCAATGATTTATTTAATTACTATGTAATGAAGTCTCCATAAAAACAAACAAGGATAGCTTTTGGTCCTTATTTTCAGAGAGCTTCCATGCTTGAGGAACCAGAACACTTCCGCATGCCATCAAGCTGGGCCCCAAGCTCCATGACAACAGAAGCTCTTTTCTTGGGGACCTTGCCCTATGTATCTCTTCACATTCTTTAATAAACTGATAAACATAAGTAAGTGTTTCCCTGAGTTCCATGAGTCACTATAGCAAATTAATCAAACCTAAGGAGGAAGTTGTTGGAACCTCTAATCTGTTGCCAGTTGGTCAGAAGCCTGGGGCTTATGACTGGTTTCTGAAGTCAGGAGTGGGCACTGAATGCCTACCCTGTGGAATCTGATGCTATCACTGAGTAGTGTCATAATTGAGTTAAATTCTCAGGTGTCTGAGAATTGCTTGGTGTTGGTGGGGACTCCCATGCTGGAATTGACTCTGGGAACCCTAAACGACCAGCCAAAGAATGTAGGCAAGAAAGAGGAAAATTTCTCCCATCCCCACAGTATTACCATTGGAGGAAAGTAGATAAAGAGTACAGGGAATCACTGTATGTCTTTCAACTACATGTGAATATGCAGCTATGTCAAAATTAAAACTTTAATTTAAAAAAAGGCATGCTTCTCTCCTCTAAGACATTGCTAAACTTAAATCAAGGACAGACCGTAGGATCCTATTCAGCATACAATTTACAATAAAAAAGCAAAAAAAAAAACTTTTTTAAAGAAAAAGAACATATGGGTTCAAATCAGATGACCCCAAGGATACTTTTCATTCCAGAATTCCATGGCAATATCTTCCTAAATTTGGAAAGCTGAAATTAATGCCATCAAAATATAAGCAGCTTTCACAACACGATGCTTACTTTAATTAAAAAATAGCAACAACAGTGCACTGGCACTGCTCCCAGCATTGAGGACTCAGCAATAAAGAGACAGGAATGCCCTGGCTGTGTGCAGCCCAGTCCCTGTAAACAAGAAATGAGTGTTTGGTAAACAGAGTGAGGGATGTCATGGGACAGAGAGGCCTGAAGGTATGACACAGTCAGGACACAGGACACCTAGAGAAGGAGAGGAGACTCAGGTCCAAATAGGTGTCAGGGCCAAGAGGGGCTTCAGTGTCAGTGGCAGAAGGGAAGGAGAGGAGAGGCCAGCAGTCAGGACAGGCAATTGGGCCATGGTCAGGAGAGGTTTGGGTTTAATTTCATCATTTCTCATTCAAAAACAAACCAACTACTTGCCAAAAAAATTGCACATCTTCCCTGCTTTGTATGTGTGTATATGAGAAAGAATAAAGAACAGTGAGAAAGAATTAAAGGAAAATGTTGCGGATCAACAAACTTCAAGAAGGCACGGAGCCTTGAGTGAGTTCTAAGCAGTCTGAGTGTGTGTTAATTTTCCCTGCTTTTGTTTAATCCAATGAGGCAGGTTGCCAAGAAGCAGTTCTTTTCCTTCTCACCATGGTTCCAAGGCAGGTTACACTTGTCTTATTTTTTTCTATTTTTGAAAGCATTACATAGAACATTTTTCTAATTGGTCAAAAGTGGTTTTTAATGCACTTGACATTAAAATCACTGAAAACTTCATGAAAGATTATAAATTAAAGCACTGTACATAATTTCATGAGTCTGCACATAAATGCATTCTGCTCAGAGGTTTCAAATCATTTTAGAAACAACTTTCATGAACAACAATGTACCTCTATATTTTGCCTGCTATGTGTGATATACTACAGAAACCTAAAATTAAGTTCACAATCTACATTGAATTGCAACTTTTCTCAACAGTGCTCACAGAGACCACTTTTATGTGATGCAATGCCTTTTTAACTATTATTTTTACAAATAACACAGGCAAAGCTGTTTCAAAATGTCAATAAATTATTCTGAGCAATGTAGGTTCCAACAACCTTGACAGGTGTCATACTAATTGCAGAGCCTCTATTAATAAAGGCAACCACTTTCAAAGTATTATGCAGTAGATTGCAAAGGTGGTGATAAAGTTCCACTTTAACTGCATTCCTTATGATTTCATTAAGGGCTTAAATCAGTTATATTCAGTTATGTCAGTTATTCTATTACATAAAAAAATACATATTCTACTATTATGACAATGTAGCCTTATACTAGTGCAAGAAGAAAGAAAAGAGGAAGGAGAAGAATGAGAAGAAGGTAAGAGAGGAGGAGGGAAGAGGTGAAGGAGAGACAGAGAAAGTGACACTATCAAAGGACACCACAGTGATCCAGGTCTTCATTAGAACCAGTGCCTTGAAACCTAAACATTATCCTCATTTTGAATCAGTGTTCTTTGCCTTCTCCCTCACCCTGTCCCGAGACTAACCACACTGGGCTTGAATGATCCTTGGGTGCTTGGAACCAGCCATGACCTCTCACCCTGTACACCACTTGTCAGGCCCCCTTCTAACTAGCAGCACCTTCAGCCATTGCTCTGCTAAGTCTCACATAACATGGAAGATGGATGGAACATTAAGTGCGTTCCAAAGATCTTGAATTCCTTGAAGTGTTGATAATCTTAGCTCAACAGAAGACCCTGTGGGCCAACAGGCATGGGAGATGCTGGTTAAACATAGATTCACATATGCCTCTCTGCAATGTTTCCAAAACCATAATTGCTACTGGGATTCTCCTCCCAAGATGCATCCAGAAGGAAGAAATGAAAGAACATACACCCTGGGAGGGGCCACAGGTTATCTGGGAGTCAATGCATAGCCCCACTAGTCCACTGAGGCCACACAAGCAGGCATGACAAATACCAGTCTGAGCAGAGCCGCAGAGGTGCTGTTCAGACAACAGTCCTGCCATCAAGTCCCAGCAGAGCAGAAAGCAGTGGGTTGTAAGTCACTGGGATATTTCAGTGAGCTGTGGACACAGAAAATGTTGACTAAGGAGGAGGAGCAAGATGGAGGCAGAGTAGGAGACCTAAATTTCGTCTAGTCCCAGGAATTCAGCTAGATAGGTATCAAACCATTCTGAACACCTGCGATACGAACTCAACAGGAGATCAAAGAAAAGAATGGCAGCAATGCTCTACACAGGAAAGTGACCACTTTCTGGAAGGTAGGATGTGAAGAAAGGTGAATCCGAGGCGATATACGGGAAGATAGACCACAGGGGGAGGGAGCCTGTCAGCCAGCTACCAGCAGATAGAGCAGCAGAGCACAAAATCGGAACTTTTAGAAGTTGGCTCTGCTGAGGGATGTTGCTCCAGTGGCTAAGTGGGGGGTGGAACCCCCACTGGGACAGTGTAGTCTCAGGACCCTTGGGGTAACAGGAAGACCGGGGGTGCCTGAGTGCGGCAGAACTCCCAGGTATCAGAGCAGGGAAGCTGGCAGCAAAGACAGAGCCAAGGAGTGGGCTCTCAGCTCGGGGTTGCCATAAACCATGATCCGTGGCACAGTTGGGCCACTGCTCTTCCAGCAGAGACCCAAAAAGCGGCAGATCCAGGGAGGCTCCCCTTCCTCTCCTGGGAGGAGCGGTGCATTTGGGACTCCACACGGGGTCATGTGCCAGAGATAGAAATGCTTGGTCACAGTCTGGGTGAGCATGGAGTGCAGCTGGAGACCAGGGAGACAGGAGTGACTGACTGCTTTTCTCTGGGGCCGCACTGAGGAGTGGGGCCCCGAGTTCTTGGCTCCTCTGGGGTGGAGATTGGGAGGCCGCCATTTCCAATCTCATCCTCCAAAGCTGTACGGAAAGCTTGCAGGGAACAAAAGCTCCCAAGAGCAAACCCAACCAGATTACTTAGCCCGGACCCGGCAAGGGTGGGGCAATTCTGCCTCCAGCAAAGACACTTGGGAACCACAGGAACAGGCCCTTCCCCCAGAAGATCAGCAAGAACGGCCAGCCAAGACCAAGTTTACTGATCAATGAGAATGGCAGAACTCCAGCACTAGGGGGATACAGCACATAGAATTCATGGCTTTTTCCCCCTGATTCTTTAGTCTTTGAAAGTTAATTTTTTTTCTTTTTCTATTTTTTGAAAAATTTTTCTTTTTCCCTTTTTCAACCAAAATCTTATAAATCCCTTTTTAAAAAATCCTTTTTATTTTTCATTTTTTGAGTCATATTCTATCCCTTCATAGCAGTTAACCTTATTTTTGGTATATATATATATATATATAAATTGTTCTCTCTTTAAAATTTTGGGATACAGTTTCTTCTAACAGACCAAAATATACACTAAATCCCTAGTGTATGGCTTTGTTCTAATCTCCTGCCTGATCATTCTCTCCCTTTCTTATTTTTTTTTAAATTTTTCGTCTTTCTTTCTTCAACCAACTTCTTACTTATTAATTCCTTTTATAAAATCTTTTATAATTTTCAACTTTACAGTCATGTTCTATCACTTCATCATATTTACCCTTATTTTTGTACATATATAAGTTTTCTTTGTTTAAAATTCTGGGAGGCACTTTCTTCTAACAGACCAAAATACACCCAAAATCTAGTGTGTGGCACTGATCTATTCACAAGCCTGATTATATCTGATCATATTCTTTTTTCTCTCTCTCTTTTTTCTTTCTTTCCCTTTCTTTTTCCCCCATTTCAGGTCTCTTCTGATTTGTTTAGTGTATATCTTTTTGGGGTCATTGTTACCCTGTTAGCATTTTGTTCTCTCATTCATCTGTTCTCCTCTGTACAAAATGACAAGAAGGAAAAAATCACCTCAAAAAAAAGAACAAGAGGCAGTACCGACTGACAGGAACCTACTCAATATGGACATTAGTAAGATGTCGGAACTAGAGTTCAGAATGACAATTATAAAGATACGAGGGGGCCTTGAAAAAAGCATGGAAGTTATTACAGAAACCCTTTCTGGAGAAGTAAAAGAACTAAAATCTAACCAAGTCAAAATCAAAAAGGCTATTAATGAGGTGCAATAAAAAATGGAGGCTATAACTGCTAGGATAAATGAGACAGAAGAGAGAATTAGTGCTATACAACACAAAATGACGGAAAATAAAGAAGCTGAGAAAAAGAAAGCTAAACAACTACGGGATCACGAGGGCAGAATTCGAGAGATAAGTAATACCATAAGACAAAACAATATTAGAATAATTGGGATCCCAGAAGAAGAAGAAAGAGAGGGGCAGAAGATATATTGGAGCAAATTATAGCAGAGACCTTCCCTAATTTGGGGAAGAAAACAGGCATGAAAATCCAGGAGGCACAGAGAACCCCTCTCAAAATCAATAAAAATAGATTAACACCCAGATATCTAATAGTAAAACTTACAAGTCTCAGAGACAAAGAGAAATCCTGAAAGCAGCTTGGGACAAGAGGTCTGTAACGTACAATGGTAGAAATATTAGATTGGCAACAGACCTATCCACAGAGACCTGGCAGGCCAGAAAGGACTGGCAGGATATATTCAGAGTACTAAATGAGAAAAATAGGCAGCCAAGAATACTATATCCAGATAGGCTGTCATTGAAAATAGAAGGAGGGATAAAAAGCTTCCAGGACAAACAAAAACTAAAGGAATTTGTAAACACAAAACCAGCCCTACAAGAAATATTGAAAGGGGTTCTCTAAGCAAAGAGAGAGCCTAAACGTAACATAGATCAGAAAGGAACACAGACAATACACAATAACAGTCACCTTACAGGAAGTACAATGGCCCTAAATTCCTATCTTTCAATAGTTACCCTGAATGTAAATGGGCTCAATGCCCCAATCAAAAGACACAGGCTATCAGATTAAAAAACAAGACCCATCCATATGCTGTCTGCAAGAGACTCATTTTAGACCCAAAGACACCCCCAGATTGAAAGTGACGGGGTGTAAACCATTTACCATGCTAATGGACACCAAAAGAAAGCTGGGGTGGCAATCCTTAGACAAATTAGATTTTAAACCAAAGACTGTAATAAGAGATGAGGAAGGACACTATATCCTACTTAAAGGGTCTATCCAACAAGAAGATCTAACAATTGTAAATATCTATGCCCCTAACATGGGAGCAGCCAATTATATAAGGCAACTAATAACAAAAGCAAAGAAACACATTGACAATAATACAATAATAGTGGGAGACATTAACACCCCCCTCACTGAAATGGACAGATCATCTAAGCAAAAGATCAACAAGGAAATAAAGACTTCAAATGGCACACTGGACCAAATGGACTTCACAGATATATTCAGAACATTTCATCCTAAAGCAACAGAATACACATTCTTCTCTAGTGTCCATGGAACATTCTCCATAATAGATCACATCCTAGGTCACAAATCAGGTCTCAACTGGTACGAAAAGATTGGGATTATTCCCTGCCTATTTTCAGACCACAATGCCTTGAAATTAGAACTCAATCACAAGAGGAAAGTCGGAAAGGACTCAAATACATGGAGGCTAAAGAAAATCCTACTAAAGAATGAATGGGTCAACCAGGAAACTAAAGAAGAATTAACAATATTCATGGAAACAAATGAAAATGAAAACACAACTGTTCAAAATCTTTGGGATGCCACAAAGGCTGTCCTAAGAGGAAAGTATATAGCAATACAAGCCTTCCTCAAGAAACAAGAAAGTTCTCAAATACAGAACCTAGCCCCACACCTAAAGGAGCTGGAGAAAGAACAGCAAATAAAGCTTAAACCCAGCAGGAGAAGAGAAATAATAAAGATCAGAGCAGAAATTAACGAAATAGAAACCAAAAGAACAGTAGGACAGATCAACGAAACTAGGAGCTGGTTCTTTGAAAGAATTAACAAGATTGATAAACCCCTGGCCAGACTTATCAAAAAGAGAAGAGAAATGACCCAAATTAATAAAATCATGAATGAAAGGAGAGAGATCACAACAAACACCAAGAAATAAAATCAATTATAAGAACATATTATGAGCAACTCTATGCCAGCAAATTAGATAATCTGGAAGAAATGGATGCATTCCTGAGATGTATAAACCACCAAAACTGAACCAGGATGAAATAGAAAACCTGAACAGACCTATAACCACTAAGGAAATTGAAGCAGTCATCAAAAATCTCCCAAAAAACAAAAGCCCAGGGCCAGATGGCTTCCCCGGGGAATTCTACCAACATTTCAAGAATTAATACCTATTCTTCTGAAACTGTTCCAAAAAATAGAAATGGAAGGAAACCTTCCAAACTCGTTTTATGAGGCCACCATTACCTTGATCCCCAAACTAGACAAAGACCCCATCAAAAAGGAGAATTACAGACCAATATCCCTGATGAACATGGATGCAAAAACTCTCACCAAAATACTAGCCAATAGGATCCAACAGTACATTAAAAGGATGATTCACCACGACCAAGTGGGATTTATCCCTGGGCTGCAAGGTTGGTTCAACATCCACAAATCAATCAATGTGATACAATACCTTAATAAAAGAAAGAACAAGAACCATATGACCCTCTCAATAGATGCAGAAAAAGCATTTGACAAAGTACAGCATCCTTTCTTGATTAAAACTCTTCAGAGTGTAGGGGTAGAGGGTACATACCTCAATATCATAAAAGCCATCTATGAAAAACCCACAGCAGATATCATTCTCAATGGAGAAAAACTGAGAGCTTTCACCCTAAGACCAGGAACATGGCAGGGATGTCCACTATTACCACTGCTATTCAACATAGTACTAGAAGTCCTAGCCACAGCAATCAGACAACAAAAAGAAATCAAAGGCATCCAAATCGCAATGAAGAAGTCAAACTCTCACTCTTTGCAGATGATATGATACTTTATGTGGAAAACCCAAAAGACTCCACCCCCAAACTGCTAGAACTCATACAGGAATTCAGTCAAGTGGCAGGATATAAAATCAATGCACAGAAGTCAGTGGCATACCTATACACCAACAACAAGACAGAAGAAAGAGAAATTAAGGAGTCAATCCCATTTACAATTGCACCCAGAATCATAAATACCTAGGAATAAATCTAACCAAAGAGGCAAAGAATCTGTACTCAGAAAACTATAAAATACTCATGAAAGAAATTGAGGAAGACACAAAGAAGTGGAAAAACGTTCCATGCTCATGGATTGGAAGTACAAATATGTGAAGATGTCAATGCTACCTAGAGCAATCTACACATTCAATGCCATCCCCATCAAAATACAATCCACTTTTTTCAAAGAAACGGAACAAAGAATCCTGACATTTGTATGGAACCAGAAAAGACCCCAAATGTTGAAAAAGAAAAGCAAGTCTGGTGGCATCACAATTCTGGACTTCAAGCTCTATTACAAAGCTGTCATCATCAAGACAGTATGGTACTGGCACAAAAACAGACACATAGATCAATGGAACAGAATAGAGAGCCCAGAAATGGACCCTCAACTCTATGGTCAACTCATCTTCGACAAAGCAGGAAACAATGTCCAATGGAAAAAAGACAGTCTCTTCAACAAATGGTGTTGGGAAAATTGGACAGCCACATGCAGAAGAATGATACTGGACCATTTCCTTACACCACAAACAAAAATAAACTCAAAATGGATGAAAAACCTAAATGTGAGACAGGAAACCATCAAAATCCTAGAGGAGAACATGGGCAGCAACCTCTTCGACCTCAGCTGCAGCAACTTCTTCTTAGAAACTTCGCCAAAGGCAAGGGAAGCAAGGGCAAAAATGAACTATTGGGACTTCATCAAGATAAAAAGCTTTTGCACAGCAAAAGAAACAGTCAACAAAACCAAAAGACAAGTGACAGAATAGGAGAAAATATTTGCAAATGACATATCAGATAAAGGGCTAGTATCCAAAATCTATAAAGAACTTACCAAACTCAACACCCAAAGAACAAATGATCCAATCAAGAAATGGGCATAAGACATGAACAGACATTTTTCCAAAGAAGACATCCAAATGGCCAACAGACCCATGAAAAAGTGCTCAATATCGCTCGGCATCAGGGAAATCCAAATCAAAACCTCAATGAGATACCACCTCACACCAGTCAGAATGGCTAAAATTAACAAGTCAGGAAATGACAGATGTTGGCGGGGATGCGGAGAAAGGGGAACCCTCCTACACTGTTGGTGGGAATGCAAGCTGGTGCAGCCACTCTGGAAAACAGTGTGGAGGTTCCTCAAAAAGTAGAATATAGAGCTACCATACGACCCTTCAATTGCACTACTGGGTATTTACCCCAAAGATACAAATGTAGTGTTCTGAAGGGGTACATGCACCCCAGTGTTTATAGCAGCAATGTCCACAATAGCCAAACTATGGAAAGAGCCAAGATATCCATCAACAGATGAATGGATAAAGAAGATGTGGTATATATATACACAATGGAATATTATGCAGCCATCAAAACAAAACAAAACAAAACAAAACACGAAATCTTGCCATTTGCAACGATGTGGATGGAATTGGAGGGTATTATGCTGAGCGAAATAAGTCAGTCAGAGAAAGACATGTATCATATGATCTCACTGATATGAGGAATTCTTAATCTCAGGAAACAAACTGAGGGTTGCTGGAGTGGTGGGGTGGGACGGATGGAATGGCTGTGTGATAGACACTGGGGAGGGTATGTGCTATGGTGAGTGCTCTGAATTGTGTAAGACTGATGAATCACAGACCTGTACCTCTGAAACAAATAATACATTATATGTTAACAAAAAAAAAGAGAGAGAGAGAGAGAAGATAGTCGGAAGGGTAAAATGAAGGGGGTAAATCTGAGGGGTAGATGAACCATGAGAGACTATGGACTATGAAAAACAGAGGGTTCTAGAGGGGAGGGAGGTTGGGGGATGAGTTAGTCTGGTGATGGGTATTAAAGAGGGCATGTACTGAATGGAGCACTGGGTGTTATATGCAAACAATGAATCATGGAACACTATATCAAAAACTAATGATGTAATGTATGGAGATTAACATAGCATAATAAAATAAAATTTAAAGGTTGGCGGAGCAAGATGGCAGAGGAGTCGGAGACCAGGATTTCGTCCCCTCTCAGGAATTCAGCTGGATAGGGATCAAACCATTCTGAACACCTACAAACTCAACAGGAGATCGAAGAAAAGAAGAGCAACAACTCTCTCATCAGAAAAGCGTCCACTTTCTGGAAGGTCTTTTCTGATTTGTTTAGAGTATATTTTCTGGGGACGTTGTTACTCTGCTAGCATTTTGTTCTCTCATTAATCTATTCTCCTCTGCACAAAATGACAAGATGGAAAAAATCACCTCAACAAAAAGAACAAGAGGTAGTACCAACTGCCAGGGACTTACTCAATACGGACATTAGTACAATGTCAGATCTAGAGTTCAGAATCATCACTTTAAAGATACTAGCTGGGCTTGAAAAAAGCATGGAAGTTATTAGAGAAACCCTTTTTGGAGGAGTAAAAGAACTAAAACCCAACCAAGTAGAAATCAAAAAGGCTATTAATGAGGTGCAATCAAACATGGGGGCGCTAACTGCTAGGATAAATGAGGCAGAAGAGAGAATCAGTAATATAGAAGATGAAATGATGGAAAATAAAGAAGCTGAGAAAAAGAGAGATAAACAACTACTGGATCACGAGGGCAGAATTCGAGAGATAAGCGATATCATAAGATGAAACAACATTAGAATAATTGTGATCCCAGAAGAAGAAGAAGAGAGAGAGGGGCAGAAGGTATAATGGGGCAAATTATAGCAGAGAACTTCCCTAATTTGGGGAAGGAAACAGGCATGAAAATCCAGGAAGCACAGAGAACCCCTCTCAAAATTAGTAAAAATTGGTCAACACTCCGACATCTAATAGTAAAACTTACGAGTCTCATAGACAAAGAGAAAATCGTGAAAGCAGCTCGGGAGAAGAGATATATAACCTACAAGGGTAGAAACATTAGATTGGCAACAGACCTATCCACAGAGACCTGGCAGGCCAGAAAGGACTGGCAGGATATATTCAGAGCACTAAATGAGAAAAATAGGCAGCCAAGAATACTCTATCCAGCTAGGCTGTCATTGAAAATTGAAGGAGAGATCAAAAGCTTCCAGGACAAACAAAAGCTAAAGGAATTTGCAGACACAAAACCAGCCCTACAGGAAATCTTGAAAGGGGTCCTCTAAGCAAAGAGAGAGCCTAAAAGCAACATACACCACAAAGGAACACAGACAATATACAATAACAGTCACCTTACAGGCAATAAAATGGCACTAAATTCCTATCTTTCAATAGTTACCCTGAATGTAAATGGGCTCAATGCCCCAATAAAAAGACACAGGCTATCAGACTGGATTAAAAAACAAGACCCATCAATATGCTGTGTGCAAGAGATTCATTTTAGACCCAAAGACACCCCCAGATTGAAAGTGAGGGGGTGGAAAACAATTTACCATGATAATGGACACCAAAAGAAAGCTGGGGTGGCAATCCTTATATCAGACAAATTAGATTTTAAACCAAAGACTGTAATAAGAGATGAGGAAGGACACTATATCCTACTTAAAGGATCTATCCAACAAGAAGATCTAACAATTGTAAATATCTATGCCCCTAACATGGGAGCAGCCAATTATATAAGGCAACTAATAACAAAAGCAAAGAAACACATCGACAACAATACAATAATAGTGGGAGACTTTAACACCCCCCTCACTGAAATGGACAGATCGTCTAAGCAAAAGATCAACAAGGAAATAAAGACTTTAAATGACACATTGGACCAAATGGACTTTACAGACATATTCAGAACATTCCACCCCAAAGCAACAGAATACACATTCTTCTCTAGTGCCCATGGAACATTCTCCAGAATAGATCACATCCTAGGTCATAAATCAGGTCTCAACCGGTACCAAAAGATTGGGATCATTCCCTGCCTATTTTCAGACCACAATGCTTTGAAACTAGAACTCAATCACAAGAGGAAAGTCAGAAAGAACTCAAACACATGGAGGCTAAAGAGCATCCTACTGAAGAATGAATGGGTCAACCAGGAAATTAAAGAAGAATTAAAAAAATACATGGAAACCAATGAAAATGAAAACACAACTATTCAAAATCTTTGGGATGCAGCAAAGGCAGTCCTAAGAGGAAAGTATATAGCAATACAAGCCTTCCTCAAGAAGCAAGAAAGGTCTCAAGTATACAACCTAACCCTCCACCTAAAGGAGCTGGAGAAAGAACAGCAAATAAAGCCTAAACCCAGCAGGAGAAGAGAAATAATAAAGATCAGAGCAGAAATCAATGAAATAGAAACTAAAAGAACAGTAGAACAGATCAACGAAACTAGGAGCTGGTTCTTTGAAAGAATTAACAAGATTGATAAACCCCTGGCCAGACTTATCAAAAAGAGAAGAGAAATGACCCATCAACAAAATCATGAATGAAAGAGGAGAGATCACAACCAACACCAAAGAAATACAAACAATTATAAGAACATATTATGAGTAACTCTATGCCAGCAAATTAGATAACCTGGAAGAGATAGATGCATTCCTAGAGATGTATCAACTACCAAAACTGAACCAGGATGAAATAGAAAACCTGAACAGACCTATAACCACTAAGGAAATTGAAGCAGTCATCAAAAATCTCCCAAAAAACAAAAGCCCAGGGCCAGATGGCTTCCCCGGGGAATTCTACCAAACATTTCAAGAAGAATTAATACCTATTCTTCTGAAACTGTTCCAAAAAATAGAAATGGAAGGAAAACTTCCAAACTCATTTTATGAGGCCAGCATTACCTTGATCCCAAAACCAGACAAAGACCCCATCAAAAAGGAGAATTACAGACCAATATCCCTGATGAACATGGATGCAAAAATTCTCACCAAAATACTAGCCAATAGGATCCAACAGTACATTAAAAGGATGATTCACCACGACCAAGTGGAATTTATCCCTGGGCTGCAAGGTTGGTTCAACATCCACAAATCAATCAATGTGATACAATACATTAACAAAAGAAAGAACAAGAATCATATGATCCTCTCAATAAATGCAGAAAAAGCTTTTGACAAAGTACAGCATCCTTTCTTGATTAAAACTCTTCAGAGTGTAGGGGTAGAGGGTACATACCTCAATATCATAAAAGCCATCTATGAAAAACCTACAGCGAATATCATTCTCAATGGTGAAGGCGGCAGTGATGTCCACTATCACCACTGCTATTCAACATAGTTTTGGAAGTCCTAGCCACAGCAATCAGACAACAAAAAGAAATCAAAGGCATCCAAATTGGCAAAGAAGAAGTCAAACTCTCACTCTTTGCAGATGATATGATACTTTATGTGGAAAACCCAAAAGACTCCACCCCAAAACTGCTAGAACTCATACAGGAATTCAGTCAAGTGGCAGGATATAAAATCAATGCACAGAAGTCAGTGGCATACCTATATACCAACAACAAGACAGAAGAAAGAGAAATTAAGGAGTCAATCCCATTTACAATTGCACCCAAAACCATAAGATACCTAGGAAGAAATCTAACCAAAGAGACAAAGGATCTGTACTGAGAAAACTATAAAATACTCATGAAAGAAATGGAGGAAGACACAAAGAAATGGAAAAACGTTCCATGCTCATGGATTGGAAGAACAAATATTGTGAAGATGTCAATGCTACCTAGAGCAATCGACACATTCAATGCAATCCCCATCTAAATACCATCCACTTTTTTCAAAGAAATGGAACAAATAATCCTAAAATTTGTATGGAACCAGAAAAGACCCCGCATAGCCAGAGAAATGTTGAAAAAGAAAAGCAAAGCCGGCGGCATCACAATTCCGGACTTCCAGCTCTATTACAAAGCTGTCATCATCAAGACAGCATGGTACTGGCACATAAACAGACACATAGATCAATGGAACAGAACAGAGAGCCCAGAAATGGACCCTCAACTCTATGGTCAACTCATCTTTGACAAAGCAGGAAAGAATGTCCAATGGAACAAAGACAGTCTCTTCAACAAATGGTGTTGGGAAAATTGGATAGCCACATGCAGAAGAATGGAACTGGACCATTTCCTTACACCACACACAAAAATAGACTCCAAATGGTTGAAAGACCTCAATGTGAGACAGGAGTCCATCCAAATCCTAAAGGAGAACACAGGCAGCAACCTCTTTGACCTCAGCCGAAGCAACTTCTTCCTAGAAACATCGCCAAAGGCAAGGGAAGCAAGGGCAAAAATGAACTATTGGGACTTCATCAAGATAAAAAGCTTTTGCAAAGCCAAGGAAACAGTCAACAAAACCAAAAGACAACCGACAGAAGGGGAGAAGATATTTGCAAATGACATATCAGATAAAGGGCTAGTATCCAAAATCTATAAAGAACTCATCAAACTCAACACCCAAAGAACAAAGAATCCAATCAAGAAATGGGCAGAAGACATGAACAGACATTTTTCCAAAGACATCCAAATGGCCAAGAGACACATGAAAAAGTGCTCAATATCGCTCGGCATCAGGGAAATCCAAATCAAAACCTCAATGAGATACCACCTCACACCAGTCAGAATGGCTAAAATTAACAAGTCAGGAAACGACAGATGTTGGCGGGGATGTGGAGAAAGGGGAACCCTCCTACACTGTTGGTGAGAATGCAAGCTGGTGCAGCCACTCTGGAAAACTGTATGGAGGTTCCTCAAAAAGTTGAAAATAGAGCTACCATACGATCTAGCAATTGCACTAGTGGGTATTTACCCCAAAGATACAAAAGTAGGGATCCGAAGGGGTACGTGCACCCCGATGTTTACAGCAGCAATGTCCACAATAGCCAAACTGTGGAAAGAGTCAAGATGTCCATCGACAGATGAATGGCTAAAGAAGATGTGGTATATATATACAATGGAATATTATGCAGCCATCAAAAGGAATGAGATCTTTCCATTTGCAACGACGTGGATGGAACTGGAGGGTATTATGTTGAGTGAAATAAGTCAAACAGAGAAAGACATGTATCATATGATCTCACTGATATGAGGAATTCTTAATTGCAGGAAACAAACTGAGGGTTGCTGGAGTAGGGGGTGGGGTGGGAGGGATGGGGTGACTGGGTGATAGACACTGGGGAGGGTATGGGCTCTGGTAAGCGCTGTGAAGTGTGCAAGACTGTTGAATCTCAGATCTGTACCTCTGAAACAAATAATGCAATATATGTTAAGAAAAAAAAAAAGAAGAAGGAGAAGGTAGCGGGAGGGGAAGAGTGAAGCGGGGGAAATCGGAGGGGTAGACGAACCATGAGAGACGATGGACTCTGAAAAACAAACAGTGTTCTAGAGGGGAGGGGGGTGGGAGGTTGGGTTAGCCTGGTGGTGGGTACTGAGGAGGGCACATTCTGCATGGAGCACTGGGTGTTATGCACAAACAATGAATCATGGAACACTTCATCTAAAACTAATGATGTAATGTATGGGGATTAACATAAGAATAAAAAAAAAGAAATTTCAAAAAAAATAAATAAATAAAATTTAAATAAAAAAGAAAAAATAGAAGAAAAGAAAATGTTGACTAATTTTGAAATAGGTCCAGAAGTAGGACACTACAGATACAAAAACCTAAAATACATAGCAAGTCTATCATGGCTGGAAAGTAGTCCATAAAACACCTGACATAAAATTTGAGGGAAAATGGCAACTCAACTTATTTGGTAGAAAATATTTAATAAGAGGGTCACCAGTCATAAGATGCCAAAAATGTACCTGATGATTTTGGAGGTTTGGGCACATGCCTGAGGTAGATGCTAAAACACAGAAGCTGTGAGGTATGAGGTGAATGCTGGAACAAGGGGCTGTGTGGTGTGAGGTGGATGCTTGAAAGGGGGGCTGTGAGGTGAGAGGTAGATGCTGAAACATGGGGTTGGAGGTGGATGCTTGAAAGGGGGGCTGTGAGGTGTGAGGTAGATGCTGAAACATGGGGTTGTGAGGTGTGAGGTGGGTGCTGGAACATGGGACTGTGAGGTGAGAGGTAGATGTTGGAACATGGGGCTGTGAAGTGTGAGGTGGATGCTGGAACATGGGGCTGTGAGGTGGATACTGGAACATGGGGCTGTGAGGTGTGATGGGGGTGTGAGGTGGATGCTGGAACACAGGGGTTTGTGAGGTGGATGCTAGAACATGGGGCTGTGAGGTGGATGCTGGAACACAGGGCTGTGAGGTGTGATGGGGGTGTGAGGTGGATGCTGAAACACAGGGGTTTGTGAGGTGGATGCTAGAACATGGGGCTGTGAGGTGGATGCTGGAACACAGGGCTGTGAGGTGTGATGGGGGTGTGAGGTGGATGCTGAAACACAGGGCTGTGAGGTGTGGTGAGGTGGATGCTGCAACATGGGGCTGTGAGGTGAGAGGTAGATGCTGGAACATGGGGCTGTGAAGTGTGAGGTGGATGCTGGAACATGGGTTGTGATGTGTGAGGGAGACGCTGTGGAATGGGGGCTTTTAAGCAATGCCACCCTGCGTAGGATCCCTGTAGGCCTGTGGGCTTCCTCACAGTGCCCTCCCAAGGTGAGAGGTGTTGTGTTGGTCCCCATCTCACACTGCTTCACAATGTGAATGAGGGACAGAGAATTCCCACTCAAAGGTTGTAGCTCCTGGATTGGACCAGGAGGCTGAAAAGGGTGAGAACTTTAGGGCATCTTGGGAGAAGGTAGTATATTTGGGTGCAGAGGCAAACACTATGGCTGGTGGGTGAACTGGGGTGGATTGTGTTATATGCTTCCGGTCATCACCCCTGACCCCAGGCCCTCACCCTGCTTTGGCAGATAGCATGTGAGCAGATGGAAGCAATCTACTGCCTAGCACCCTGTCTCCAATACTTACTTTTTTCTGCCCTTATGTGTATGTTGTCAGTCCTGGCTGTTTGTTCTTGCTGATATTTTACCATTATTGTTAGGTATATGATGTATTCCCTTTGCAAGGCCCATCATGCATTATGTGATCCAAGGAGAATGTATATGTACAAATCATATATTTTCTCTTTAGGTATTACCCAAATAGTACTGAGTTAATTTTCTGGCATGGCTTATTTTACACAAAATTATAGATCCTGGAGTTTAAAGGCACCTCAAGATGTCATCTGGCACAGTCTTCAAGCATATAAAACATATTGATTCTGATTTTAGAACTTAAACAAGGTCCCAGAGCTATGGGCTGTGAACATGTGGTCATGCCAAGGTCAGCCCAATCACCAATTGATCCTGTGTTGCCTAGGAAGACAGACTTTCTCCTCAAAAAGGAAAAAAAGAATAATTTCACTGAATTTTCAGTGCTAAGTTCATAAGGTACAAATTCCTATTGCATATTCCAAACATTTCTGCTAAGAAACTACAGAAGCTTGGCTACCACAGTGAAAGAAAATATGCCAGTTGTTAACTCTTCTAGCTTTGGAGAATCACAATAGGTAGCCACAACTCCACAAATCCATTTAGAGAATTAGGATGTTACCGAAAACTTTTTTCATGTGACTATACCTTAAAGGTTGAAATAAAGATTAGAAAAATACATTCTGTTTGAAGTTTCCCACAACTTCCTTGCAACATTCTTCCAAAATGACTGCTCTTTGGCCACACATCACCAAATGGACATTACTCCCAGGGCAGGATGAAAATACCATGTTAGGTATGTCCATTTCCTTTTTCCCAACTCTAAAAGAAGCCAGGTGTACACAGGTGATCTCAATTGTTCACACCATCTTCCCATCCTGTCCCCTTGTCTTGGAGGACAGGCAGTGCTACAGAGTTGATCTGGAATCAGAAATGCCAACACAGCCCAACTGGGGTGGGGCCTGCACCCTGTTCTGCCTCAGAGATGCATGAACACACCTGAGCGAGGTGGCAGCCCCCTGAACAAGGGGCAACAAAAAGTGTCTTGATGATTCCAGCCAGCTCCATGCTTCAGACACAACTATCTGCCTCTTCTGTACACGGGAGACTCTGGAAAGGAGGAAAAGTCATGAGGGCATCAAGTAGCATGTGGGATGAGTGGGAAGAAGAGCAGACACCCTCATTGTCAGGCCCACCCAAGCCTATGAGGATGGTTCTGTCACCCTGAGAAGCTCTGAAATCACACATCCTTCCTGGCTCACTCTGGCCCAGGAACACCAGGTAAGGCCCAAAGGACCCAGGCCATCACCCCCTTCACCCCACACTGCCCAGCAAGCACACCCCCTTCCATTCTTTTCAGAATTTCTTAAGCAACCTTCTCCCTTTGACAAAAAGAAATGGTTCACATGGACATTTGCAGAACAGCATGCATGAGCTTGGAGAAAACTCTAGAACAGTGATGGATGCTGGAAATTCCCTCTGATGGCAGTGCCAATACATAAGAACTGGGAACAGCCAGTGTTTCCCCAAGGAAGGGCCCCAGCTCAGCAAGAGTCATGAGATTCTCTCTAGTTATGAGAGAATCAGACTCAACAGGCTCTGGCACTGAGGGTAGATTGCACCACCCCTTCCAGTAGGGGCCTGACTGCTCTACATCTTCAGCTGGCCTCTTAATGCCTGCACAGCCACAATGCTAGCAGGCCTCTCCTCACTGTGGTTCCTCAATAACCCAGGCTTCTTCACACATGCTATCACTGAGGCAAGAAGCGGGTGTTGCTCTGCTGATAAACCAACAGCCAGGCACAAGGCAAGACCACACCTAACCACAGAGGGGAGGGGAGTCAGCCCACCATGCACTGAAGGACCGGAGTACCTTCACATCATGGGACAGAAGGATGCAGGCCCACCACCTATATAAAATGGCCACATCCTCTTCCTAAGAGACAAGGGAGGGTGGAAAGAAGACCCACCTGGCAGGCAGTGCCACTGATAACAATATCAGAACAAACATAGATGCAAGCCTGGCCCTGGCCTAGCAGGGGAGCTGTTATGACCTGAGTTACAAGGAAACACAGAAATATAATTCAGTGGAACCAGGAAAATATCACATGAACAAAATAAGAAATTTAACAAATGAATAAGAAATCATAAAAAAGAACCAAACAAATTCTGGAGCTGAAGAATTTAATGAATGAAATGAAAAATGCAACAAGAGAGCATCAGCAGCAAAGTAGATCAGGTGAAAGATAAAATAAGTGACCTAGAGAACAGAAACTTTGAAATGACCCAGTCAGAGAAGAACACAGAGAAAAGAATGAAAAAGAGCAAAGAGGGCGCCTGGGTGGCTCAGATGGTTAAGCGTCTGCCTTCAGCTCAGGTCATGATCCCAGGGTCCTGGGATCGAGTCCCACATCAGGCTCTCTGCTCCTTGGGAGCCTGTTTCTCCCTCTGCCTCTCTCTCTCTCTGTCTCTCATGAATAAATAAATAAAATCTTTAAAAAAAAAAAAGAGCAAAGAAAGCCTACATGATCTATGAACCTCCCCCAAATGTTCATAACTGGGGGTTCCAGAAGAAGAAAGAGAAGGGGGAGAAAAAGTTTATTTAAAGAAATAATAGCTGAAAGCATCCCAAACCTGGGGAGACATGGACATCTCAATGCAAAAGAACTCCAAGCACATTATAATGAAACTGTCAAAATTCAAAGATTTAAAGAGAATCCTAAAAGCTGTGAGAGAAAAAAAAGATTGTAATTACAAAGGATCCCCCTTAGGCTTTCAGAGGGTCTCTCAGCAGAAACCCTGAAGGCCCGGAGAGAGTATAATGACATATTTAAAGTGTTAAAAAATATGAAAGAGAAACAAAAGCCAAAACAAAAGCTGAAGGAGTTCATCACTACTAGACCTGCCTTGCAAGAAATGCTGAAAACAGTTCAATAACAACAAAAAACAACCTGATTTTATATGCAACTAAGGAATCATTGAACACTACATTCAAAACTAATGATGTACTACATATGTTGGCTAATTGAACATTTAAAAAAAAAAACTGATTTTAAAATGGGCAGAGGAGCTGAACAGACATTTCTCCAAAGAAGACATACAAATGGCCAAGAGGTACCTGGAAAAGTATGTTCAATATCACTAATCATTTGTGAAATGCAAATCAAAACCACCTTACAGGGGCGCCTGGGTGGCTCAGTTGGTTAAGCGACTGCCTTCGGCTCAGGTCGTGATCCTGGAGTCCCGGGATCGAGTCCCGCATCGGGCTCCCTGCTTGGCAGGGAGTCTGCTTCCCCCTCTGACCCTCCTCCCTCTCATGCTCTCTGTCTCTCATTCTTTCTCTCTCAAATAAATAAATAAAATCTTTAAAAAAAAAAAAAAACACCTTACACATTTTAGGGAACTCCTGTGCACTGTTGGTGGGAATGTAAATTGGTTCAGTCACTGTGGAAAAATAGTACGGAAGATCCACAAAAAATACAAATAGAACTATTACAGGATCCAGCAACTCCACTTCTGAGTATATATCTAAAAGAAATAAAAGTAGGATCTCAAAAAGATATTTGCACCCCCATGTTTATTGCAGCATTATTCACAATGGCAAAATAAGGAAACAACCTAACCATCCATTAAAGAATAAATAGATAAAGAAGATGTGGGGTGTGTGTGTGTGTGTGTGTGTATGTGTGATGGAATATTATCCAGCCATGATAAAAATGGAAATCCTGCCATTTATGACAACATGGATGGACCCTGAGGACATTATGCTAATGAGATAAGTCAGGCAGAGAAAGACAAATTACTGTATGATCTCACTTATACGTGGAATCTAAAAAAGCAAAACTTGTAGAAAAAGAGTAAAATGGTGGTTACCAAGGCCTGGGGGGTGGGGAACTTGGGGAGATGTTTGAGGGTACAATCTTGGATCTAGAGGATAAATACGTTTTGGAGACCTAATTAATGCATAGCATAGTGATTATAGTCAACAATAATGTATTATAAACTTCAAAGTTGCTAAGAGACTAGATCTTAATTGTTCTCACCACATAAAATAATTGATAATTATGTAACTGTGATAGAGTGTTGGTTAAAGCTACAGTGGTAATCATATTACAATATATAAATGTATCAAGTCAACATGTTATACACTTTAAACTTACACAATGATGAATGTCAATTAAATCTCAATTTAAAAAAAAAATCTGTGCATTCTAGACCTTGGGTGCTCTAAAAATGGCAAAAATAAAAAAGAAAGAAAAAAGTATTCTGTAAAATACCAAAGCAGAATCTTTTACACATTGTCAGCAAATAAAATAACTTTCAAGAAAAACAACAAAAATGTACCATATTATCAAGAGACTTGCTCAAACTAGACCATAAAAGCAGACCTGATGGGGGAGAGAAACACCCCACCACTCCCATCACTCTCTCTACCCCCAACAGATCTGCCCTGATGCCACCTGCCCCTTGAGGCTCCCATCTCTCCCCAGGGTGGGATCAGGTCCCAAAGCACCAGAGAGAAGGTCCAGGCCACTCCATATCCTCAGGTGGTAAAGGAAAGGAGATAAGCCAGTTCCTGTCCTCAGTATGATGGCATGGCACGGCAGTGGCTCCTGCACCCTGACTCTGGGCTCCTTCTCCTAGAGGAGGTCACGTGGGATAGGAATGGAACTCCAGCAAGGACTTGGGTGTGCACACTCCCTATGTGGTCAGGATTTGTCTGCTCCCAATCCTGGGGGGTACCTAGGCCTCTGGGGAACCAAATCTCCAAACTGCCAGACTCTCCAACCCCTGCCTCAGCACAGCCCAGTCATGGCGCCAGAGGTGAGCCAGTGACATGAAGACAAAGTAGCACTGGGACCTATCTTGTGCATACACTCAACACACATTCAGTCTCACATTCATGTACCACACACATAATCACACACCCTCACTAACTCAAACACACACACACACAGTCTTATACACTCAAACACATCCACTCACAGTCTCACACTCACTTCTAGTCTCGCACACTCACACAGCATCAACAGTCTCACATACCCACACTTGTACACACAGACACACTCCACAGCCTCCTCACACTCTCACTCACACATAGTCTCACACATGCACACACACTCACCCCAAATGTCCTTCCAGTTGATCCCTCCAGCTCACAGCAGCCAGGTCTTTTGATTACAGACAAAGTCCTGACTGATCAAACTGGGCGATAAGGCAAGCCCCTGCCTATGAACTTCAGCTTTCTTCCCGTATATATACAAGGGCAGTCCACCCCCTGCATCACCCACATGTGCAAGACGTTAGGGTCAAGAGGCAGCTGGGCTGGGACACCTACTCTCAGCTGTGTACTAAAGCTCAGCAACCTCCACTCACCCTCCTCAGAGGAGGAGCTTGGCCATGGAAGAACATGGGTTCAGTCCTGCCTCTCCCACTTACCACGGCTGAGACCGGCATCAAGTTGTCCTCTCCATGGTTTCTCTAGCTATAAAACAGGAATGTTACACCTCCCTCATGGAGACCTACTATGTTAGTTTCCTAGGGCTGCTGTCACAATGTAGGTGGCTGAAAATAGCACAGATCTATTCTCTTATACTTTGATAGGTCAGAAACCCAACCTAGTCAGCAGGGCAGCGTTCCTTCTAGTGCTCTATGGAAGAATCCATCTCCTCACCTATTCCAGCTTCTAAAGGCTGCCCATATTCCATTACCAGTGCCTGTCTTTTCCATTCTCAAACCCATCAACAGTGGGTCAAAGTCCTCACATCACCTTTCTATTACCCTTATTCCATAGTTATGGCTCCCTCTAACCACAGCTGGGAAAGGTTCTCCACTTTCAGGCAATTGGGCCCACCTGGATAATCCAGGATAATCTCCCAAAGTCTAATTTAATCACATCTGCAAAGTTTCTTCTGCCTTACAAGGTCACATAGTCACAGGTTCTAGAAATTAGGACATGAATGTCTGGAGTGGGGGTGGGGGAGCTATTCAACCTACCATATCTTTTTGTAATTAAATAATATAACATTTGCAAACACAAAACAGGACAATGATGGGTGCATAATATATATTCATTCACCCTTTATGTAGCTTTTCCTGCTCTGGCTGCAAATGTTTCCCTGCTCCTTGACAAGCAATGCAGCCTAGGGAGAAGCATGGATTCCAAAGACAGTCCCCTACTTCATCTTTACCAGCTCAGGGACTTTGAGCAAGCAATTTAACTTGAGCTTCAATTTCCTTACCTATAAAATGGGGATAATAATAAAGCCCACCTTGTGGGATTATGGTGGGAGTCCTATTAATACACACAAAATTTTCAGAACTGTGCCTGTCTCTCCACTATTGCTGAGTACCAAAAGCATCATTATTTTCTTTTAAGTCAAAACCCTCAGGTTATGCCCTGGCTCCTTTGTCTCAACACCACCCCCCCCACACACCGCCCCGAACACTTCCAACACTAGATTACTAAATTACTAGATTTGTAGACAAATCTACATAATACTGGAATTTTTTGTAAGGAATTGCTCTAAGAAACCTTGAAATAGCAAGTTTTGAGCTTGTCAGAAGAAATGTAGGCAGCATGGCCAAGTGTGTTTGGAAGAACTATGCCCCATCCCAACTCCTTCCATTATAAAAATGTCTTTGCAATTCAGCATTTTTGCCTGTTAAGTAAAGGGCTTGTATTACATAATCCACCAGCTCTCTTACAGTTCTGAAGTTTTGATTTCAAAGAAGAAAAAGCACCTCTGTAACAAGGTAATGGAGCCTGCTAGACAAAGTCTGCCAGATGCTACTAAAAGCAATATGTTCTGTGAATCACAATACTAACTTCTCAGCAATAAGAAAAAAGTTGCAGACAAAGGGAAATGAATTACAGGGCAGAGCAATTGGCCACAGCTATAATTTAAATTTCAGCCTTGCAAAATACAATAACCAAAATTAGGAAGGCTTGACTTGGAGGTTTCCATTGAAAAATGGCACTGTGGTATGTACATTGCATTGTGAAATACAGCATCTTGCCTCTCTCCAAATGCACTTCCCATTTCTGGAAATTAGAGACCCCCTGGAAGAGTAAAGGTGTTCTCTATTCATCTGTTTTGAATTTCATTTCACAGTTAATTTTTAAACCAAATGCTTTATGAGCTCCTAGATTAAATATGAAAGGACCCAGGGCAATGACACATGACCTTACACAAAGGCTGCATCATTTTGTTTCAATTAGATAAAGTGAGTGAAAAGGAAAGAAAAGCCTGCTTGTTTCCAGAAGAAAGGAACCTGTGGTGGCAATCCTTCCTAAAACATAATTCCAGGCATTGAATGGAGGGCACATGGGGGAAAAGTATTATTTCCTTTATATTGTGAAATATTTGTCATTAAGTTTGCATCACACTGTTTTACTATGATTTTATACAGTATAAGGGCATAAAAGCCTTAGCTGTGATAATAGAATTTTTAGAATGCTGCTTTGGGAAATCTCCTAAAGCCCTATTAGAGATGCAAAGTTCAAGAATTAGGAAGATTGGTCCAATTTTGTTCTTTGGGGCTTTCAACAAGAGCTACTTTACAAGCATGAGAAATACAACTCCAAATCTTCAGGTAAGAAAGTGCCAATCAGGATTATCTATAGGAAAAGAAGTTTAAATAACCTAAGGAATTTCCTGAAATGATTTCATCCCATCAAGCTATTAAAAAGCTGAAGAAAACCTTGGCCAATGCTTCATTCCCACACAGTCACTCAGGGGTCAAAGGTGGATGGTGCCCTGTTCCCAGGAGCCAGGTTAGACAAGACCCAGGTGGGACCTTGGTACCTAGTCATATACCTAAAGACACTCTGGAAACATTTTTGTTTAATAAATATTTATTGAGCACTTACTCTGTGCAAGGTGCTGTATGAGGCACCAGGAACCAACACAGAACAAAACTGCAGACAACATACAGCTCACATAATGAGTGAATGGCACAATAGAAAGTGATAAGTATGACACAGCTACAGCAGAGCAGGCCTAGAGGGATCAAGAAGGGTACAGCATGCAAGGAGAGTAGCTGGCAGCAGCAGAGAGAGGGCAGATGGGCAGATCTGCTGGCCACCCCAAGACTCACTGTCCCTGAATGAGGATGCAGATGGCAGAAGCATGGCCTGAGCATGCCTGTCTACAGAGTCTAGAGACCTTAGGTTCTAGGAAAACAGCTCTACCCCAAGACTTAAGACAACTTCTGAGTCCTCACCTAAGGCAAATTCTACCCATAGAGTAGACTCCTACAGTAGATCCTAGGAATGCTACAATGTTGACTCTGCTTCCAGAAAGCCCACAGGGCTGGGTATGCATCCAGCTCTCTGCTCATACTGTGCAAATGCCCCAGTGGGATTCTGGAAGCACAAGAGTTTCAGAAACACAGGTCAAGCATACCATTTTCCTAACACCTCTGTAACATCCTCTACCTTCCTTTTTTTTTTTTTTTAGTAGCACATGTTTTATTTTTTATTTAAGTTCAATTAGCCAAGATATAGTACATCATTGGTTTTATTTTTAAGATTTTATTTATTTATTTGAGAGAGAGAGAACAAGGGGGGGAGGGGTAGAGGGAGAGGAAGAAGGAGGCTCCACGCTGAGCAGGGGGTCCGATGCAGGGCTCAATCCCAGGACCCTGGGATTATGATCTGAGCTGAAGGCAGCCACCTAACCAACTAAGCCACCCAGGTGCCCCCCATTGGTTTTTTATGTGATGTTCAATGATTCATCAGTTCAGTATAATACCCAATGCTCATCACATCACATGATCCTCCACCTTCTATATCAAATTACAGACAGAACAAAACTGCAGTTTTGGAGTTTCACAAGTTATTGCTTGGCCTAAGAATATACAGTGTCTATTTACAAGTTACATTAGTGTTAGAAAACAGGGGGATAATCTTATTACTTCAAGCCCATGGAATATTCACCAAAATAGACCATAAACCTGGGGCATAAATAATTTTTTTCATAAGGAACTGTAGTCATATTGAGTAAGTTCTCTGACCATAAGTGAATCAAACTATAATTCAGTAACAGAAAAACAAGAAAATCTCCAAGCATTTGGAAATTAAAGAACACACTTCTAAATAATCTATGGGTCGAAGAGGGAGTTTCAAAGGGAGATATTTTAGAAATAAAATAAAAAATAGAACTAAATGAAATTGAAAATACAACCTATCAGAATTTGTAGGATGCAGCCAAAGAAGTGCTGAGAAAGAAGGTTATACCAATAAATACTCATATTAGAAAAGAAAGATTTTTTTCTGGTATTCAAGGCTGTTCCAAAATTCTAAAATAAGTGAGTGTAATCTACCATATCAAACAGCTAAGGAAGAAAATCAATTGACACAAAAAAAAGTCACTGCAAAAATTCAATACCCAATTATGGCAAAAACTCTCAGTATACCAGGAAAAGAAAGCAATTTTCTCAATCTCATAAACACCATCTACAAAACCTATAGCTAACATCATACTTAATGGTGAAGGACTGAATGCTTTCCCTTTAGCATCAGAAACAGACAAGGCTATCCACTCTCACTACTCTTGTTTCTGCTGCTGCAATAAAGCAAGAAAATTAAGCCATACAGATTTGAAAAGAAAAAAAAAACTGTTCCTATTGCAAATGACATGATTATATACATAGAAGATACCACAGAATCTATAAAACACCTCCAAGAACTAATAAGTAAAAATATTATTAGTATTATTATTAACAATAAAGTAACAGGACACAAGATCAACATACAAAAATCAATTGCATTTATATATGTTAACCATGAAAAAAATAGAAATTAAAATAAAAACACAATGCCATTTATAACTGCCCCCCAAAATAGAGGAAATACTTTGGTGTAAATTTAACAAAATATGTACACAATCTGTACAATGAAAAATTATAAAAGAAATCAGAGACCTAAATACATGAAGAAACATAGAATGTTCACGGACTAGAAGGCCTTTCTAAAATATATATGGAGAGACAAAGGCCATAGAATAGTCAATACAATTTTGAAAATAAAAGTGAGAGGAATCATTAACCTCAGTGTCAGGATTTATGATATATCTGTAGTAATCAAGGTACCATGGTATTGGTGGAAGAATACACACATAAATCAATGAAACAGAATAGAGAATTTAAAAATATGTCCACAAAAATATGTCCAATTAATTTTTAACAAAGGAGCAAAAGCAATTCAAAAAACAGTGCTGGAGGTCCATACGCTTAAAAAATGGTCCACAGATTAAAAAATTAATCTCCCCTAAACTTCTCACCTTAAACAGTGGCTAACTCAAAATGGATCATAGACTCAAATGTAAAAAGTAAGACAATACAAATTTTAGAAAAAGATCTTTGGGATCTAGGTCTAGGCAAAGAGTTCTTAAACTTGACATCAAAATCACAATCTATGAAAGAAAACATTTGTAAATTGAACTAAGAGAAAATATTTGAAAACTACATAAGCAACAAAGCCCTTATATCTAGAATACATAAAGAATATTTAAGTAAGCTCCACTCCACACCCAGCATGAAGCCTATCACAGGGCTTGAACTCATGACCCTGAGATCCAGACCTGAGGGGAGATCAAGAGTCCGAAGGCACTGAGCCATCCAGTTGCCCCCTAGAATACATAAAGAATATTTAAAACTTAATATTAAAACACCACTAAAAATGTTTTTAAAAAATATTTTTTAAAGTTCATAGCAGCTTTATTTATGATAGCCTAACACTGACAAAAAAATATTTTAGCCTTTCAAAGGATGAATGCTTAAACACACTATTCATTCATATCACAGAATATTATTCAGTAATAAAAAGGAACAAGCTAGTGATATATGCAACACTTTGAATGAGCCTCAAGGAAATCATGCTGAGTTGAAAAAAGCCTATCTCAAAAGGATACAGGGCGCCTGGGTGGCTCAGATGGTTAAGCGTCTGCTTTCGGCTCAGGTCATGATCCCAGGGTCCTGGGATCGAGTCCCGCGTTGGGCTCCCTGCTTAGCAGGGAGCCTGCTTCTCCCTCTGCCTCTGCCTCTCTCTCTCTCCCTGTCTCTCATGAATAAATAAATAAAATCTTTAAAAAAAAAAAAGGATACATACTACATTATCCCATTACAAAGCATTGGTGAAATAACCAAATTATAGTTGCCAGGCCTTAGGGATGATGGGGAAGGGGATGACTGTGGCTACAGAGGGCTATCACACGGACTCTGTGGTAATGGTACAGTTTGAGTATCTTTACTGCAGTGGTGGTTACAGAAGGCTATACACATAAGATTGCATACAGCCATACATGCAAATACACACACACACACACACACATGAAATCTAAATAAGCTCTATGGATTGTACCAATGCCAACTGCTTGGTCTTGATATTATTAAATCGTAGTTGCATAGCATGTTAATATTGAGGAAGGCTGGGGAAGTATGCACAGGACTTCCCTGTACGTTTCTTTGTAACCCCCTGTGAATCTGTAATTATTTCAAAACAATAACAAAAAAAAAAAAAGGTTTTTAACAGATAATGTAGCCAGTACATTATAATATTGAGCAGCAGAGGAGTAATGCCTTATGCTGAGGGGCACCAGTTCACCTGACTGACTTTTACAGAGTCTGAGGGTGGAAGGTGGAGTTAAGATGGTGGAGGAGTAGGGGACCCTAAGTTTGGTCCCTTGAATATAGCTAGATAGTTATCAAATCATTCTGAACATCTGCAAAATCAATCAGAGATATGAGAAAAGAAAGCCTGCAATTCTACAAGTAGAAAAGGTACCACTTTTTGGAAGGTAGGAGGTGCAGAGACTTGAATCCAGGGTAATATATCTAAGGATACAGTGGAGGGAAGGGAGCCTGCTTAAGGAGGCTACTGCAAAGTATTATTATAAGCAGCAGGATGCAAAATTGGAACTTTTAGAAGTCTGCTACAGTGGGGGACATCCCTTTTTTAAAGGTGCTCAGGTGGCAAAGTGGGATGGAATCCTGGGTGGGAAAACATGGTCTCAGGATCCCCAGGGGTCACAAAAAGAATAGGGGGTCATGAGTGCAGCAGAGTCCCCAGGCACAAGAGGGGAGAAGCCTGCTGAAAACAGTGAGCCTAGGTGCAGGCTTTCTGCTCTGTGTTGCCATAAACTGCGAAATCCTGCACGGTTGTGTGACTGCTTTCCTGGCAGGGGTCCACCAAAAGGCAGAAGCCTGGCAAGACCCCTGCCTCCCTCCTCTGGGAGGAACATCGTGGGGTCTGCGAGGCAGGAGTCCATAAAATTTGGAGTTTTGAAACTCAGTCGCCTGCCTGAGGTAAAAACAGTAGGTCACAGGCTGGGTGCACACAGAGTTTGGACATAACCACAGAGACAAGAGTAATTGACTGCCTTTCTGCCAAGGATCATTGAAGAGTAGGGGGTGTGAACTTTTACCTCCCAGTCTAGAAAGTGGGGTGCCACCATATTCATCCCACCCATCGGTGCGGAGAGCCTTCAGGGAGCAAAACAGCACCACCTAGTGGAATCCAGAGCTGCTTACACTGAGCCCACCCTCCTGGCAAAGGAGGCACAATTACAATAGTTCAAGTGCACCTGAGAATCAGTGCAACAAGACCCTCCCCCAGAAGACCAGCACGAACAACTGGATAGCACCAAGTTTACAGATCATAGAGGGCTCCAAAGCTTCAGTTCTTGGGGAAAACAGTATATAGCATATGTTGTTGTTTTTTTTCTTTAGTCATTCAGTATTAAATATTCAGTTATTTTCTTATTTTTTCAACTCATTTTTATTCTTTTTTAATTTTATTTTTATATATATTACATATTTTTATATTTTGGTTTTTGTTTCCTTTCCTTGTATTTTATTTTAATTCATTTTATTTTTGTGTATATATATAGATATGTTTTATACATATCTATGTATATATATAAGCTTTCTTTCTTTCCTATTTTGGGAATCTAGTTTATTTATTTATTTATTTTTATTCTTATGTTAATCCCCATACATTACAACATTAGTTTTAGATGAAGTGTTCCATGATTCATTGTTTGTGCACAACACCCAGTGCTCCATGCAGAATGTGCCCTCCTCAATACCCACCACCAGGCTAACCCATCCTCCCACCCCCCTCCCCTCTAGAACCCTGTTTGTTTTTCAGAGTCCATTGTCTCTCATGGTTCGTCTACCCCTCCGATTTCCCCCGCTTCATTCTTCCCCTCCCGCTACCTTCTTCTTCTTCTTTTTTTTTTTTTTGTTTCTTAACATATTGCATTATTTGTTTCAGAGGTACAGATCTGAGATTCAACAGTCTTGCACAATTCACAGCGCTTACCAGAGCACATACCCTCCCCAGTGTCTATCACCCAGTCACCCCATCCCTCCCACCCCACCCCCCACTCCAACAACACTCAGTTTGTTTCCTGCGATTAAGAATTCCTCATATCAGTGAGATCATATGATACATGTCTTTCTCTGTTTGACTTATTTCACTCAACATAATACCCTCCAGTTCCATCCACGTCGTTGCAAATGGCAAGATCTCATTCCTTTTGATGGCTGCATAATATTCCATTGTATATATATACCACTTCTTCTTTATCCATTCATCTGTCGATGGACATCTTGGCTCTTTCCACAGTTTGGCTATTGTGGACATTGCTGCTATAAACATCGGGGTGCACGTACCCCTTCGGATCCCTACTTTTGTATCTTTGGGGTAAATACCCACTAGTGCAATTGCTGGATCGTATGGTAGCTCTATTTTCAACTTTTTGAGGAACCTCCATACAGTTTTCCAGAGTGGCTGCACCAGTTTGCATTCCCACCAACAGTGTAGGAGGGTTCCCCTTTCTCCGCATCCCCGCCAACATCTGTCGTTTCCTGACTTGTTAATTTTAGCCATTCTGACTGGTGTGAGGTGGTATCTCATTGAGGTTTTGATTTGGATTTCCCTGATGCCGAGCGATATTGAGCACTTTTTCATGGGTCTGTTGGCCATTTGGACGTCTTCTCTGGAAAAATGTCTGTTCATGTCTTCTGCCCATTTCTTGGGGAATCTAGTTTATTTTAACAAGTACACCAAAACACACCCAGGATGTAGTTTTCTGTTTTGTTCTGTTTTGTTTCTTATTTACTTTTTCCTTCTTTGTTTTGGGGGTTTTTTTTTCTGATTTTGGTTTGTTTTGTTGTGGTGGTGGTGGTGGTGGTGATTTTCTCTTTCTAGCTTCTATTCTTTTCTGGACAAAATGACAGGACAGAGAAAGTCACCCCAAAAGAAAGAACAGGAGGTAGTACTCACTGCCAGGGATTCAATCAATATGGATATAAGTAAGATGTCTAAACTAGAATTTAAAATGATTATAAAGATACTAGCTGGAATTGAAAAAAAAAAAACATGGAAGACACTAGAGAATCTCTTATTGTAGAAATTAAAGAACTAAAATCTAGTCAGGCCTAAATTAAAAATTATATTACCAAGTTACAGTCCCAAATAGAGGCTCTAAAAAGTGAGGGTGAATGAGGCAGAAGAGTCAGTGATATAGAAGATAAAATGATGGAAAATAAGGAAGCTGAAAAGAAAAGAGAAAGAAAGCTATTGGATCACAAAGGAAGCCTTAGAAAACTCAGTGATTCCATAAAGTAAAATAATATCTGGATAATGGGGCCCCAGAATATGAGGAGAGGGAAAGAGGGACAGAGGTTTATTTGAATGAATTATAGCTGAGAATTTCCTTAATCTGGGGAAGGAAACAGGCATTCAAGTCCAGGAGGCACAGAGACCCCCCTCAATTTCAATAAAAATAGGTCAATACCTCAACATACTACAGTGAAGCCTGCAAATTTCAAAGATAAAGAGAAAATCCTGAAAGCAGCTCAGGACAAGAGGCCCTTATCCTACAAGGGTAGAATCATAAGGCTGGCAGCAGACCTGTCCACAGAGACCTTGAAGGCCAGGAAGGGCTGATATGATATATTAAAGGTGCTAAATGGGAAAAATACGCAGCCAAGAATACTTTACCTAGCAAGGTTGTCATTCAAAATACAAGGAGATAATGATGTATTATATGGTGACTAACATAATGTAATAAAATAAAATTAAAAAAAAATACAAGGAGAGATAAAGAGTTTCCAACAAACAAAAACAAGGAATTCGTGAACACTAACCCAGCCCTGCAAGAAATATTAATGGGGACCCTGTGAGCAGAGAAAGAACCCAAAAGTAACAAATACTGGAAAGGAACAGAGACAATCTAGAGGAACAGCAACTTTACAAGTAATAAAATGGCACTAGATGCATATATTTCAATAATTACTCTGAACGTAAATGGACTAAATGCTCCAATCAAAAGACATACAGTACTAGAATGGATTAAAAAAAAAAAGACCCATCAATATGCTGCTTACAAGAGACTCATTTTAAACCCAAAGACACCTCCAGATTGAAAGTGAGGGGGTGGAGAAGCACTGATCATGTAAATGGACATCAAAAGAAAGCTGGAGTCCTTATATCACATAAACTAGATTTCAACCAAAGACTGTAATAAGAGATGAAGAAAGACACTACATCAAACTTAAAGAATCTATACAACAAGAAGATCTAACAATTGTAAATATGTATGCCCTCAATTTTGGAGCAGTCAAATATATAAACCAACTAATAAAAAAATTAAAGAAACTCATTGATAATTATACAATAATAGTAGGGGACTTTAACACCCCACTCACTGCAAGGGACAGATCATCTAAGCAGAATTGCAACAAGGAACAAGGGCTTTGAATGATACACTGGACCAGATGAACTTCAAAGATATATTCAGAGCATTTTATCCTAAAGCAACAGAATACACATTCTTCTCAAGTGCACATGGAACATTCTCCAGAATAGATCACATGCTGGGTCATAAATCAGGCCTCAACCAGTACAAAAAGACTGACATGCATATTTTCAGACCACAGTGCTTCAAAAGTTGAAGTCAACCACAAGAAAAAATTTGAAAGGACTAAAAATACACAGAAGTTATAACCTCCTATTAAAGAATGAAAGGGTCAATGAGGAAATCAAAGAAGAATTTTAAAAATACATAGAAACAAATGAAAATGAAAACACGATAGTTCAGAACCTTTGGGATGCAGCAAAGGCAGTCCTAAGAGGGAAGCAGCAACATAGGCCTTCCTCAAGAAACAAGAAAGTCTCATATACACAACCTAACCCTACACCTAAAGGAGCTGGAGAAAAAAACAGCAAATAAAGCCTAAATCCAGCAGGAGAAAAGAAATAATAAAGATTAGAGGAAAAATCAATGATATAGAAATTTTAAAAAAAACAACAGTAGAATAGATCAACGAAGCTAGGAGCTGGTTCTTTGAAAGAATTAATAAGATCAAAAAACCCCTAGCCAGACCTATCAAAAAGAAGAGAGAAAGGATCCAAATAAATAAAATCATGAATGAAAGAGGAGAGGTCCACAACCAACACCAAGGAAATATAATCAATTGAAGAGAATATTATGAGCAATTATATGCCACCAAATTAGTCAATCTGGAAAAAATGGATACAGTCCTGGAACATAAAACCTACCAAAACTGAAACAGGAAGAAATAGAAACCCTGAACAGACCCATAACCAGCAAGGAAATTGAAGCAGTAATCAAAAATCTCCCAACAAACAGGAGTCCAGGGCCAGATGGCCTCCCAGAGGAATTCTACCAAACATTTAAAGAAGAATTAATACCTATTCTTCTGAAAAAGTTCCAAAAAATAGAAATGGAAAACTTCCAAACTCATTCTATGAGGCCAGCATTACCTTGATCCCAAAACCAAAGACTCCACCAAAAAGGAGAATTACAGATCAATATCCCTGTTCAACATAGACGCAAAAATTCTCACCAAGATACTAGCTAATAGTATCCAACAGTACATTAAAAGCATCATTCACCATGCCCAAGTGGTATTTATTCCTGGGCTGCAAGGGCGGTTCAACATCCACAAATCAATCAATTTGATATACCACATTAATAAAAGAATGGACAAGAACCATATGATTGTCTCAATAGATGGAGAAAAAGGCATTTGACAAAAAAACAGCATCCTTTCTTGATAAAAACTCTCTGCAGTGTTGGGAAAGAGGAAAAATACCTCAATAACATAAAAGCCATATATGAAAGACCCACAGCAAATATCATCCTCAATGAGGAAAAACCAAGAGCTTTTCCCCTAAGCTCAGGAAAATGACAGGGATGTCCACTCTCACCACTGTTGTTCAACATAGTACTGGAACTCCTAGGCTCAGCTGTCAGACAACAAAAAGAAACAAAAAGCATCCAAATTGGCAAAGAAGTCAAACTTTCACTCTCCACAGAAGACATAATACCCTATGTAGAAAAGCTGAATAACTCCACCCAAAAATTACTAGAACTGATACAGGAATTCAGCAAAGTTGAATGATATATCAATGCACAGAAGTCACTTGCATTTCTATACACTGACAGTGAAGCAAAAGAAAGGGAAATCAAGGAATTGATCCAATTTACAACTGCACCAAAAACCATAAGGTACCTAGGCATAAACATAACCAAAGAGGTAAAGGATCTGTACTCTGAAAACTATAAAACACTTAGGAAAGAAATTGAAGAAGACATAAGAAGATGGAAGAACATTCCATGCTCATGAATTGGTAGAACAAATGTTCTTAAAATGTCTATGCTACCCAGAGCAATCTACACATTCAATGCAATTCCTATCAAAATACCATTGGCATTTTTCACAGAGCTGAAGAAAACAATCCTAAAATTTGTATGGATCTAAGGAAGAACCCCCCCCCCCCGCAAATAGCCAAAGGAATGTTGAAAAAGAAAAGCAAAGCTGGCGGCACCACAAGTGTGGACTTCAAGCTCTATTACAAAGTTGTCATCATCAAGACAGTATGGTACCGGCACAAAAACAGACACATAGATCAATGGAACAGAATAGAGAACCCAGAAATGGAACCTCAACCCTATGACCAACTAATCTTCAACAAGGCAGGAAAGAATATCTGATGGAAAAAAGACAGCCTCTTCAACAAATGATGTTGGGAAAATTGGACAACCACATGCAAAAGAATGAAAATAGACCACTTTCTTACACCATACACAAAAATAACCTCAAAATGGAGGAAAGACCTAAATGTGAGATAGAAATCCATCAAAATCTTAGAGGAGAACACAGGGAGCAACATCTTTGACCTCAGCCACAGCAACTTCTTTCTAGACACATCTCCAAAGAGAAGGGAAAAAAAGCAAAAATGAACTATTGGGACTTTATCAAGATAAAAAGCTTTTTTTTTTATGCTAAGTGAAATAAGTCAAGCAGAGAAAGTCAATTATCATATGGTTTCACTTACTTGTGGAATATAAGGAATAGCATGGAGGATATTAGGAGAAGGAAGGGAAAAATGAAGGGGGGGAAATCAGAGGGGGAGACAAACCATGAGAGACTATGGACTCCAGGAAACAAACTGAGGTTTTAGAGGGGAGGTGGGGGGGATCAGTTAGCCCAGTGATGGATATTAAGTAGGGCACATATTGCATGGAGCACTGCATGTTATACACAAACAACGAATCATGGAACACTACATCAAAAACTAAAGATGTAGTATGGTAACTAACATAACATAATAAAAAAATTTTTTTTTAATTTTTTAAGATAAAAAGCTTTTTCACAACAAGGGAAATAGTCAACAAAACTAAAAGGCAACCTATGGAATGGGAGAAGATATTTGCAAATGAATTATCAGATAAAAGACTAGTACCCAAAATCTATAAAGAACTTCTCAAACTCAACACAGAAAAAACAAATAATCCAGTCAAGAAACAGACAGAAGACATGAACAGACATTTCTCCAAAGAAGACATACAAATGGCCAACAGAGTGATGACTGGGTGGCTCAGTTGGTTAAATGTCTGCCTTAGACTCAGGTCATGATCCCAGGATCCTGGGATTGATCCCTGAGTCAGGCTCCCTGCTCAATGAGGAGTCTGCTTCTCTTGCTGCCCTTCCTCCTGCTTGTGTTCTCTTTCTCTCTCAAATAACTCTTACTCTCTCTCTCAAATAAATAAAATCTAAAAAACAAACAAACAAACAAATGGCCAACAGACCCATGAAAAAATACTCCACATCACTTGGCATCAGGGAAATACAAATCAAAACCTCAGTGAGATACCACCTCACACCAGTCAGAATGGCTAAAATTAACAACTCAGGAAACAACAGATGTTGGTGAGGATGCAGAGAAAGGGGAACCCTCTTACATTGTTGGTGGGAATGCAAGCTGGTGCAGTCATTCTGTAAAACAGTATGGAGTTTCCTCAAAAAGTTAAAAATAGAGCTACCCTACAACCCAGCAATTGCACTACTAGGTATTTATTCAAAGGACACAAACATAGTGATTCAGAGGGGCACATGCACCCCAATGTTTATAGCAGCAATGTCCACAACTGCCAAACTATGGAAAGAGCCCAGATGTCCATCGACAAATGAATGGAGAAAGAAGTGGTATATATAGACAATGGAATATTATTTGGCTGTCAAAAAGAATGAAATCTTGCCATTTGCAATGATGTGGATGGAACTAGAGGGTATTATGCTAAGCAAAGTAACTCAGAGAAAGACAAGTATCAGATGATTTCACTCATATGTGGAATTTAAGAAACAAAACAGATGAACATATGGGAAGGGAAGGAAAAGTAAAATAAGATAAAAACAGAGAGGGAGACAGACCATAAGAGACTCTTAACTATAGGGAACAAACTGAGGGTTGCTGGAGGGGAGGTGGAAGGGGGGGAGGGATAACTGGGTGATGGGCATTAAGGAGGGCACTTGAAGTAATGAGCACTAGATGTTATATGCAACTGATGAATCACTAAATTCTACCTCTGAAACTAATAATGCAGTAAATGTTAATTAAATTTAAATAAATTTTTTAAATTTTATTTTATTATGTTATGTTAGTCACCAAACAATATATCATTAGCTTTTGATGCAGTGATCCATGATTCATTATTTTCGTATAACACCCAGTGCTCCATGCAGTACGTGCGCTCCTTAATATCCATCACCGGGCTAACCCATCCCCCACCCCAACCCCTCCAGAACCCTCAGTTCCTTTCTCAGAGTCCATAGTCTCTCATGGTTCATCTCTCCTGATAAGTCTGGCTGGTGGTTTATTGTTCTTATTAATTCTGTCAAAGAACCAGCTTCTAGTTTCATTGATCTGATCTACCTTGTTTCTGGTTTCTAATTCATTGATCTCTGCTCTAATCTTAATTATTTCTCTTCTAATACATGGCTTAGGCATCGTTTGTTGCTTTTTCTCTAGCTCTTTAAGGTGTAGAGTTGGGATTTTTCTATTTTTTTGAGTGAGGCTTGAATGGCTATGTATTTCCCCCTTAGGATCGCCTTTGCAGTATCCCATAGGTTTTGGACCACTGTGTTTTCATTCTCATTGGTTTCCATGAATTGTTTAAGTTCTTCTTTGATTTCTCGGTTGACCCAAACATTCTTGAGCAGAGTGGTCTTTAGCTTCCAAGTGTTTGAATTTCTGCCAAATTTTTTCTTGTGACTGAGTTCCAGTTTTAAAGCATTATGGTCTGAGAATATGCAGGGGAATAATCTCAGTCTTTTGGTATCAGCTGAGGCCTGATTTGTGACCCAGTATGTGGTCTATTCTGGAGAAAGTTCCATGTGCTCTCAAGAAGAATGAGTATTCTGTTGTTTTAGGGTGGAATGTTCTATATATATCTATGAGGTCCATCTGGCCCAGTGTGTTATTCAAAGCTCTTGTTTCTTTGTTGATTTTCTGTTTAGATGATTTGTCTATTGCTGAGAGTGGAGTATTGAGGTCTTCTACAATTAACGTATTGCTATCAGTATGACTCTTTATTTGGGTTAACAGTTGGCTTGTGTAGATGGCTGCTTCCATGTTGGGGGCATAGATATTTAAAATTGTTAGATCTTCTTGTTGGACAGACCCTTTAAGAATGATATAGTGTCCTTCTGTGTCTCTAACTACAGTCTTTAGTTTAAAATCTAATTTGTCTGATATAAGAATTGCTACCCCAGTTTTCTTTTGAGGTCCGCTGGCGTGGAAGATGGGTCTCCATCCCTTCACTTTCAGTCTGGATCTATCTTTAGGTTCAAAATGAGTCTCTTGTACATAGCATATGGATGGGTTCTGTCTTTTTATCCAATCTGCAACCCTGTGCCATTTTATGGGAGCGTTTAGGCCATTCACGTTGAGAGTGATTATTGAAAGATATGAATTAATTGTCATCATATTGCCTGTGAAGAACTTGTTTTTATAGATTGTCCCTGTAAACTTCTGTTGTAGATCACTCTTGGGATCTTTCTTCTTTTATAGACCCCCCCCTTAATATTTCTTGCAGGGCTGGCTTAGTGGTCACATATTCTTTCAGTTTCTCTGGGTCTTGGAAGCTCTGCATCTCTCCATCCATTCTAAATGAAAGCCTTGCTGGATAAAGTATTCTTGGATGCATGTTCTTCTCATTTAGTACCCTGAATATGTCTTGCCAGGCCTTTCTGGCTTGCCAGGTCTCTGTGAATAGGTCTGACATTATTCTGATGTTCCTCCCTCTGTACGTAAGGAATCTCTTCCCCTAACTGCCCTTAAGATGGTTTCCTTGGTTCTAAGATTTGCGAGTTTTACTACTATGTGCTGGGGTGTTGATCTGTTCTCCTTGATCTGGGGGGCGTGGTCCTCTCTGCCTCAAGGACACGAATGTTTGTTTCATTCCCCAGATTAGGGAAGTTCTCAGCTATGATTTGCTCAAATATATGTTCTAGTCCTCTCTCTCTCTCTCTCCACCCCCTCCAGGATCCCAATAATTCTGACATTGCAACATTTCATGGCATCCCTTATTTAATTCTGTCTTCATGGATTTTAAGCTGTTTCTCCCAAGCCTCCTCATTTTCCTTCTTTTCTATCAGTTTGTCTTCTAGATCACTAATCCATTCTTCTTTCTCGTTTACTCTAGCTGTTAGATTATCTAGATTAGATTGGCTCTCATTGATAGCATTTTTAAGTTCTGCCAATTCACCTTTTATTTCTGCCCTTAGAGACTCTATGTTGCCATTAATTGATTTCTCCATTCTAGCCATTGTCTTCACAACTGCCCCTCAGCAGTGCTCCCAGTCCTATGTTCCCATTGATTGACTTCTCCATTCTAGCTATTGTCTTCACAATTGCTAGCCTGAATTCCATCTCTGACATCTTGGTTATATCTGAATCCATTTGTAAATCTGTGGCATAAGTCACAGTCTCTGAGTCTTTCCTATTTTGGGAGTTCCTCTTCCTAGTCATTCTGTTGAGGAGTGGTTGAGGGAATGTATAGAGTCCAAATTATTGACCACAACCCAAGCAAGATGCATGCACCTGTTTTCTAGGGACTTTAGGGTTGCTGGCCTCTTGTTTTCCCAGCCTATCTTCTGGGGGAGGGGCCTGCCATGCTGTTACTCAGGGCAACCCTGTTTGGGCAGAGTTTCCCTGCCTCCGGTGGCAGGGGATGGGCTCAGTGAAAACCAGTTTTGGGGGGCTTTTGTTCTCTGGCAGCTTTCCCTGGTGGCTTTCCGCGTCTCTTCCAAGAGTCAGAGCAGAAGAGACTGTTTCCAACCCTCTGCCTCAGAGCAGAGAGATTGCAGTCTGTTCTTCAGTGAACTCTCCAGGCCACACTATCTCCATTTTTGTCTGTGCTGCTATAAACTGCAGCGTCCTATGTTGTGTGCCCCTCAGCAGTGCTCCCAGTCCTCGTCTCCAGGTCAGGGCATGTCTCTGCCCTTTGTGCTTCTAAAACTGCCAGCTGCCCCCAGTTCACTCGCGTGGCCCTGCCACTCCAGGTTTTAACCCAGAGGGCTGCCCTGATATCCTCTCCCTGCCACTACTGGTCTGAGAGTCTGTGCCCCATCCCCAGCGCAGGAGGTTATCACTCACTGGCAGTGTAGGATCCCCACAGCCAGGCTCCCTCCACATTCCATTTATCCTCCGATATCTGTCCATGGAATTACGGCTCCCTACTTCATACTTTGAAACCAACTGCCTGCGATATTCTGTTTGTAGAGATCCAGATCTATCTTCTTACATCTCATGCTGATTTCATGGGTGTTCAGAGTGGTCTGGTAGATATCCAGCTCAATTCCAGGGACCAGTTGGAATAGGGTCCCATACTCCTCTGCCATCTTTTCCCCCCAGCTAAATAAAAAAAATTTTTTAAAAGAATCTGAGGGTACCCTCAATGAGCCATATCAATGAACTAATTTTCTGGTTTCTTCTCAATTGTTCGCTTTTTGTTTCTCCATAATGTTGAATTAACTTCTTTACAGGAATTTATCACCTCCACAGCTGCTGAGAGGAAGGGAAAAGTTTTTTCTGAATGGCTATTAATAACTGCTATTAATTAATGAAAGATTAATAAATATTTACAAATTATATAATTTTGAAAGTTTGGACAATTATACAAGAAAGACAGATTCTAGAATAATAGAGAAGTCTCCTCAAAAATAAGTTGGCATTGGGCTGTAATTTTTTAAATTACTAATGACTGCAACTGATTTAAGTACATTGACTTTATTAAACCCATAAGTTCATAATCATAAGTTCAAAATGATATTCAGAAAATGGGAGACAGGCACAAAATAAACTCAGTTGATATCACTGGAAGTTGCTAAGGGAACAACTCATTCCTATGAAAATTGATAACCAAAGAAAAATAATGTATCTTGTGTTTCTGGCATTAAGTGTGTTTCCCATTAATGAAATTGGGTGGGAGAAAATTCTTCAATACACAATGAATCATTTATAAATGCGGATAGAATGACAGAATTAGAAAATTTATTGCAAATGCTAATGGTTCCTGGTGGATATTATAACCATTAGGAGCAAAGGTCACAGGGAACTTGATAATCACTGGGCCAAACTGCCCCCATCTAAACTCACTAAGCAATCTCAGCATCCCTGAAAGGGGGACACCTAGACATCACAGTCCTCCTTGTTGCAATCCAAACTTGCAGAATACCTGTGACATACGTACATGGGTCCCAAAATAAAACCTGAAGGCTTCAGATATAAGTTGTAGTTCATAGGAAATAGAGGGACTAGAATAAGAAATTAATCCCATGAAAAGCCCATTAGCCCATTACAGGATACAGGATATTCTACAGAACCCCAGAATGGGATTTTTCTTTTTTTTTTTTTTTAATTTAAAATCAATTAATTAAATATAGCATATTATTAGTTTCAGAGGTAGAATTTAGTGATTCATCAGTTGCATATAACATCTAGTGCTCATTACTTCAAGTGCCCTCCTTAATGCCCATCACCCAGTTATCCCTCCCCCCCTTCCACCTCCCCTCCAGCAACCCTCAGTTTGTTCCCTATAGTTAAGAGTCTCTTATGGTCTGTCTCCCTCTCTGTTTTTATCTTATTTTACTTTTCCTTCCCTTCCCATATGTTCATCTGTTTTGTTTCTTAAATTCCACATATGAGTGAAATCATCTGATACTTGTCTTTCTCTGAGTTACTTTGCTTAGCATAATACCCTCTAGTTCCATCCACATTATTGCAAATGGCAAGATTTCATTCTTTTTGACAGCCAAATAATATTCCATTGTCTATATATACCACTTCTTTCTCCATTCATTTGTCGATGGACATCTGGGCTCTTTCCATAGTTTGGCAGTTGTGGACATTGCTGCTATAAACATTGGGGTGCATGTGCCCCTCTGAATCACTATGTTTGTGTCCTTTGAATAAATACCTAGTAGTGCAATTGCTGGGTTGTAGGGTAGCTCTATTTTTAACTTTTTGAGGAACCTCCATACTGTTTTACAGAATGACTGCACCAGCTTGCATTCCCACCAACAATGTAAGAGGGTTCCCCTTTCTCTGCATCTTCACCAACATCTGTTGTTTCCTGAGTTGTTAATTTTAGCCATTCTGACTGGTGTGAGGTGGTATCTCACTGAGGTTTTGATTTGTATTTCCCTGATGCCAAGTGATGTGGAGTATTTTTTCATGGGTCTATTTGCTATTTGTATGTCTTCTTCGGAGAAATGTCTGTTCATGTCTTCTGTCCATTTCTTGACTGGATTATTTGTTTTTCTGTGTTGAGTTTGATAATTCTTTATAGATTTTGGATACTAGCCCTTTATCTGATAAGTCATTTGCAAATATCTTCTCCCAGAGAATGGAATTTTTCATCTAGATGGTGGTACAGTAAAGACTTAACCTGGCAGGCCTGAAATTGCCATCATTAGAAGGGCCTTTAGAAGATCTTGCTCTGGGGCTGGCCCTTGGCTGGCATCTGGGTACTGGCTTTTGGAATGTTCCTTATGTTACAGAGAGATATGATTGTTCTGTAGGCTTAGGGCATTGCATTAAGCCATACTAACATGCCTAAACTCTTTGTATAAAAATGTGATTTACTGTTAACACCTGTTTTCTTTCTGGGAGGTTGGGACTTTGGTGGGCTGAGGGCACCTATATGACAAGCCCCCATCAAAAACCTTGGCTGAGTCTCAAGCAAGCTGCCATGGGCAGAAACACTACTATTGGAGGAAGAAGCATTTTCGATATGGCCCCCTTCTTGGAAAGGAGATCTTTCAGAACCCTGCTCCTGGACTGCTCCAGACTGCCTGATACGGCTTTCCCCACTGCTGGTCATGGTAATAAACCACAGCCCACACAGGGCACAGCTGCCTCTGAGTCTGTAAGTTCTTCTAGAAAATCACAGTGTGTAGGTAATCCAAGGAACCCTGAAACATGATAATATTGATTGAGAGGAAAACAGAAAAAGAATGGAGAGAATAGAGCTACTCTGGAATAAAGAAGACATAAGAGATATAACAACTAAATCAATGATTGGATCTTGTTGGAACTTGGGGCTCAACTTACTGGAGCAAACATTCCTCACCAGGTAGACTAGACAACCACGGGCAAACTTCTGGAACTTTCCTGGCCACTTCTGCTGCAGGCCATTTCCTTGACAACTCCAAGGTATTTCTCATACCTATCCTACACTCAAGAAGAAATACCTCTTCAGAATCACATCCTCTACTGACATCCCATCAATGTGTTGCTGTATATCTGGTTTCATGATTAAATTAATAATGGACCAACCCATCCAGGCAGTGTCTGCATTTTGCTCCATGCTATTAAAGGCAGAGCCGAACTTAGTTTCCCAGAAACATGGAATTTATAAGACATGAGATCAATTGTGAAAAGGCTCATTAGCTGAGTTGATAAACATAACAGATAATAATCCCTCCCCCCACATAGCCCAAGGTCTCTCAAGTCCCTGAATATACACAATCCTATGAAGCAAATGGGGGCATTCTAATATGCATCTCAGAGAGATTCAACACTTACCGCCCCAGCATCACACTTCAAGTAAGCAGCAGAGTAAGGGTGAGAAACTCATGTACATATTCAATTTTCTCAGGTAAACTTTTGCTGGGGCCTGCTAAAACTCATCTTGCATGTGTCAGTTGCCAAGATTCAGCAAATATTCCAGTACAGATCAATTTCTACCTAGAATGATGGAATCTTCCTTTTTAGGAAAGATGCCATTGCAGTTTGATTAAGAAGCAGAACTGAGCCCATCCAGAGCACCTTCATGTTGAAAGACACTTACTTGTGAGCACAGATAAATCTTAGAAAGCTGGCATGAAAGTTACCTCAAATATAATCAGCATGTAGACCCCAGCAAGGATGACCACAGCAATGGTCACTTGTGCTTCTATGCTTGCACGGAGGTATTGATGAGCCATCAAAAGAGGAACTGCCTGTGTCTGCTGGAGGGAGGCTCGAATGCTGATAGAAACAGTATCTCTGCAGAATGAAGCAAAAATATTACCACTAGTAAGGGAAACCACACTCTATGTCAACAATTAGTGCCTGCTTCCTTGGTGTCCTTCCCAACACAAGTCATCCATGGCCATAACCAGAGCCCAAACTGACCTCACAGTGATTTAGCCCAATGTCTGACTTGGCAGATGAGGTGCTCTGAGTGCATATGAGCAGTGTAAGATGCAGACACAGCCTCCCTATGGCCAGGTCCATATGATGTAGGCCCCCTCATCTGGCAGTGTCTGCCTCGTGGCAGGTGCCACTCCAACAATTAACAGGGAGCAAGGACTTTCACATTGGTTCTAGCCATTTAATTTTCTCTCTCCTCATTACACACTGACTGCTTTACCTGCTAACAAATAGCAAAGCCAACCATTCTCACATGTGGGAGATTCAAAAAAGGGCCATGTGCAACCTGAGAACACGTAGACAGGCTGTCACAGATGGTGGGGAAAAGAACCTGGAACAAGAGGCATCCAAGTAATCAACAGTATGTGGCATGGTGAAATTAAAGCACTTTTCTAAAAGTTTAGTCAGTAACTATTCTGAGCTGAACTGTGTCCCCAAAATATAGATGTTGACACCCTAACCCTCAAAACTTCAGAATGTGACTATATTTAGAGATAGAGTCTTTACAGAGGTGATTAAGTTAAAATGAGGTCACTGATGTGGTCCCTAATACAGTATGACTAGTGTCCTTACAAGAAGGGATTGGGACAGACACACACACACAGAAAAGTCCACAGAAAAACACAGGGAGACGAAGCCAAGGAGAGAGTACTCTGAAGAGACAAATCCTGCTGAACCCCTGAGGAAATAAATTTCTACTGTTTAAGTCATACACTCTGTGGTATTTGTTATGGCAGGCCTAGCAAACTCATATAGACATAATATGGAGCGGCATTAAAGAAAAAGAGAAATAATCCTAAAATTTCCTGGAATTCCCCATTGTGGAGCTTCATAATATTAATGAAATTAAAGCATCAACTAAAAATATCATTTGCTTCAAAATGGACCCTGCAATCAATCCTCATTTCCTGACACTCACAGAGAGTGAGTGTTATGATGCCCTCCTACATCCTTCATGTTCCTAGTCTATACAGTTAGAGCATCCCATCCAAACCACATAACTGATCTGGCTATTTGTGCCAAAAATTGGAGTCCCACAGGTCAAACTTTTTAAGTGAAAATGTCCAGAGGAGACCTTCCCCCAAGATCCTTGATCACTTGAGACCCACCTGCTCAGTATCTCAAAGGTCCTGCTCACCACCAAGTGCTCACTTCTTCTCGGATTTAAAAATACTGTCCAATTCTGAGTGACCTATAAAAGTTGAAACGTAATATCAGAGTAAGGCTTTGAACCTGAACCATCACCTGGGATTCAGTGCTATTCACTGTAGGTGTTAGTTTAGAATAAGAAAAGAAGAAAAAGAGGAACAGCAAGGACTTTGTATACAGCTCCCACATCCCTGACACTAGAGCATATCCAAGCTGTGCAGAACTGGAAATTTCCACAACATAGAGGGCTTTAAGAAAAAAAAAAAAAAGAATACGGAAGTACAAATACAGAATTAGTATAAAGGGTACAAAGATATAGAAGTAAATATGATTTATTATGAGAAAAAGAAATCACTGCACTTTATACGAGACTTGGGATCTTCTGAGCCCTCTGAGGCAATTCACAAGAAATGCTTGCTTAGAACTGCTTCCTGCTTGCAAATTGGAGGCAGAAAACCTTCACACCCATGTTACAGGAGTCCATGGGAGGTAGGACCCAAGGATGAAGCTTCCTTTGCTGCAGGCAAATCCACCCCACATGTTCCTGTCCTAAGCAGGGCAGTGGAGAAACCAGCTGAGGGGGACCAGATGTGAGCATAGAGGGAGGGGCTAGCTGGGGGAGCGAAAGGGCCAGGGAAACTTCAATGGGAGGACAGGAGTTTTGCTGCCCACAAATCATAAAGTAAATGAAAATAGGAACTCTGAAATTGGTCAAAGCATAAATGAGAGTTCATAAGTTCTCTTAAAACACTTCAGTATTTGGAAAGAGTATATCAGAAAAAATCCATTAGTAAAGATCTCTTGTGTTCTTCGTGTTTCTGAGCTGGATTTGTGTGTGACACTAGAGCGGAGTAGAGCCCCATGGGCAGGCAGCTGTGTCAGCAGGCTGCAAAAGGTCACATCTTCCCCCACACAAGGCCCACAGACAGAGCAGGCAGATGTGTGCCTACCCCGCCTTTAATGAGAAGGCCTTGCCAGCCGGTTGTACACCACACACGAGGAAGTGAAGTTTACATCCTAAGACCAAGGCCAAGGCAACTGGTTCAGAACACTGGTGCTGCACAGACCATCACCCATGAAACTGCAGCCTCATTCATTATGAGGCTTTTGCTCTGTGGACCCTGCTTTGCATGGCAGGAAAATGCGAGGGGTGCAGTAACCCATCAGATGCTCATTTTGGATGACATAGCATTGTGCACCAGCAGGGTTTCCTCCTATTGATTATAATAGGGAAAACCCATGAACTTCATAGACAAGTCACCATGATAATCCCAGGGGGTCATCAGGCCAGGACTTGGGGTACAGGTCAGGATGCACAGAGAGGGGCCAGGCCTTGTCTGGGCTCTGGGCCATGGTGACAACACCAATGTTGGCTCTCCTTGCCTTCGAAGGACAGGAGCTAAAGGTTTTGTCTAGGAGACACTAAGCACAAGAGCCTATCACTTTAGAAGCAGAAGCTTTGGGAAACTATGCAAGTCTTAGGCAAGTGTCCCCAAACCCAAGAGAACTGTGGTGTTGAAATACCTTCCGTACCATGGGGTAAAGCCCAGGTTTAATTGTGCTTTAACAACAAAACTGCTTTCAAATATATAATGTTTTCCTGAATTGCCCAGTAAAATCATGTGAATTAAATAACTTGCAAGCCTCATTTTACTGAAATGGCAAGAGTTTTATAACTGTCTTAAACAAAAGGAAAAAAGAGTCAAAGACAAAGCAAAAGATAGGTTTTGCCTAATAATGGTGCCATTGCCTTATGGCTTCCCATCAAATCCATTCAAAAGGAAACTCAATTTATAAAGAGATGAAATGAGTTTTTACAATTCCTTTCAAATAACTTATAAGTGTAACCTGCTGTGGCCGCCACCGCCTGGAGCCTGGAACGTCAGCCTGGGTCACCTCCACCATGATATGTTCTTCTCTCCCGGTATGACTTGGGCCACCGGCCACCAGGGCCCCTGCCAGATCCACCTGGAGCAGTGTGGAGTCCATGTGGCTGGTGAGATTCGAAGCTGAGGCAAAGTCAAGGTGAACCACAAAGCAAGGAAGAGAGGCCTGAAGTCCCCTCACCACCCACCCAGTGAGCACCCTCCTTAGAAGGTGCACAGAGAAATACCTATCCAGGCTGTTTCTGACAACTGTACTGCAGACTTTGACCACTCCTTATCTCCTTAGCACTTCACTCCTGACATGCAGTTGGTTTTGCAATGTCTGATCGCATGCATTTCAAATCCTCTGTTTTAACCTTTAAGTGGTATCTCCCCATTCTACCATGATCTCTGCTTCCACATTTTGCAGCCAGCATAAAACTCCTGCCCAAGTTCCTGGACCCACCATGAGCTAGTAGACAGGACGGCTGCATTAATGAACAGATAAACTGATCCACATCCATGTCCAAATCCTTAGGTGCCAGGTCTCTATTTTTAGAATGAGAAATCACAAAGAGAATTGAAAATAAGAATTCTGAAGCCAGCTAAATAAATGACATGCACTGTAGTGAAAGGAGAGAAATTTCTTCAAAGCGTGTGAAGGACTCTTGATCAGGGAAAAATTATCAGGTAAAGAGGCTTTCCCCCCACAAAATATAATTTCCATGGCACTTAAGCCCCACTGTAGGCTTCCCCTTAGCACCAACATCCTGCATTTGGGTGTTGCACAAATGTAGGAGCCCATGCTACTCAACCCTTCTCTCTCTGCTCTGGGCCAAGTCTTGCCTCTGCTGCAAGGTTCTGGGGGTCATGACATGGATTCTACACAGCGGCTAGCCTAGTTATTTTGATCCAGAGGAGAAAACTGTTGTAGGTGGAAAAATGAATCTCAAAATAGTCTAAGCTTTGTATGAGGTCTCAAAAGTCTTAGCAGCAGCTCACTGACTGTAGGAGGATTCAGTAGCCAATTCCTTTACTCTTCCTTAAAACCCTAGAAGAAACAGGCGGTTTATGGAACAGACTTAGGGAAAAGGCACAACCTCACTGTTGCCAGAGTGTACACAAGATTTACTGTGAGTATCAAGGGCCAGTGAATGGTTAATCTTTTTTCATTACCTATTTCCTCCAGCAAAATGCACTGGTTTAAAAAAACCAGTTGTACAAAAAACATCCTGGTAAAGAAAGGGTTTTATCAGCACTGTTGCCCATATGAGAGCCCAGACTGAGCAGCAGTCCCCCGCACTTAGTTGGAAAGCCTCTCCACATACTTATGCTACTACTTGGGCTCCATCAAGGACAAATGGAAAACAGAAGTCACGCATGAGGCACGATGTACCAAGAAAAGGCCCAAAGAGACACTGCTGCTTCTGCCAAAATTACTCGTGTCTTGGTCTTTCCCCAGGGCAAACACAAGATACACGGTGGGGAGAAATATTTCAGTTCAGAAAGGATTCCAAGAGACCTTGCAGAAACCCGGAAGGAACAGCACCACCTAGAGGCTAACATTAGAAAAGCAGTGCCTTCACCCTCAGATTTAAAGAATGTTTGTGGAGCATTTATTGCATTCCAAGAAATGAATGAATAAAACAAGACCTTTGTCCTGGGGGCCGGGGGACATCTCATGCCCTGTTGGGGAGACAACCACGTAACAAAGCACCCTATTATTAACCAACCAAATTGAGTGCATACAAAATCACATAGACACAGGACCACGTGTACTTCCACCCTTCCTTTTCTCTTTCTAGATGCCCACCATGCACTTAGGATTCAAAGCCCACTGGGGTGCTCTGACTGTGTCAGAGTGACTGTGCTCAGACTGTGTCAGCTGTAACTTCCAGATCCCAGCAAACAGGAACCTCTAATTGGGCCTCACCCCTGCAGGTAGCTTCAATCCTTGCCTCCCAGCCATGTTGAACTGTCCACCATGCTCCTAACACATAGTCCCCTGCCTTTGCCTCAAATGCCTCCCCAAATCTGCAGAACTTCTACCATCTTTCAAGTTCTCACTCAAACTCTCCTCTCCTTAAATCTTTCCTTGTCATCCATGACTCCAGCGGATCCTCTGGCTTCCTCCAGTGTTCCTCTGTAGATTGGGCTCATGCCATACTGCAGTTTGTTTTAGACTTTTCTCCCCAACTGGTCTCACTCCTCAAGAGGAATAACTGCATCTTATTCATTTTGTTACTTCTTTAGAAACTAATGTGGTTCTCACTACATTAGATGCCCCAACAAATATACTTGTTTCACCAATAATATTTGTTTACAGCAACATCCTTGAGGTCCTCCAAACTTAGACCAAAGTCCCTGCCAGATGGGGCATGAAGAAGTCAGAGGGAAATCGCCTCCTTCTTCTAGCTGCATCAAAGTAGTCTCCTGCCTTTACCACTACCCCAGTCAAAGCCATCTTTCAAGATCTAACTTGACATGCCTTCCATGAACCTTCTTCCCACTCTGTGAGCCCCCTAGACATCCCTCCTCTGAGTTCCTAGTTAATTATATTCCTGTTGTATCTCTAATGAGTGTGACCATTGACTTTCTCTGGCTGTCCCAGTGTGGGCAGCTGTCTTGGCAGCCTATGCATGGTGGGGAGAAAGACACATGAACAAAGCACTTCTGAAGAGCGGGCAGTGTGCTGCTACAGGTCATGGAACAAATCCATGAGAGCCTGAAAGGGGCCTTCATTTCCACCTAAAATGTACAGTCCTCTTGGGCTTACCTTTCAGTTTGCTACAGAGCCTATCAAATGCCAGGTTCAGTTAACACTGGCCAGGACTCCCTCCTGGACCAAACTTAAGTCCTCTGAGCCCTCTTCTTGGTTAAGTTTCAACCTTGGCCTGGTGAGCCCAGTTTATCGAGAATCCCTTCACTCTTTTTCTTTTTCTTTCTTTCTTTTCTTTTCTTTCTTTCTTTCTTTTTTTTTTTTTTTTTTTAAGAATGCCTTCACTTCACTCTTGATCCCCAGCCAAGTTCCCTTTGGTAATTTTCCATCCTCCCCCTCACCCTTCTGTAGATTCCCAGCTTAACCTGTTGTATTTCGAGTTGAGTTCAATCTCTTGCCTATTGCAATAGTCTTGGATAAAGTCTTCCTTACCTGTTTAACTGATACAATTTTTCTTTGACACAACTTTTGCTTAGTTGAATGGAGGTAAGAAAGTGGGGTTCCTTTAGACCAAACTTCTTGATAAAAATGGGAGCAATGTCATTTGATAAAGTATGAAACTTTTAAGACTGATCAATTCATAAAAATAATCTATCTAGTGCTAATGTATTTTCTCCAGCATTTGGGACCAAATGGTTGAATGATTGTCCTTAATTTCTAGAGTGGTGCTGGCCAATAGAATTTTCTGTGGTGATAGAAATGTTTTTATCTGTGCTGTCTGATATGGTAGCCACTAATCACATGTGGCTATTAAGCACTTGAAATGTGGCTGGTGTGAATGGGGAAGTGAAACTTTAATGTTATTTACTTCATTAATATAAATTTAAATGTCAAGAGCCACAAGTAACTAGTTGCTATCATAATGGACATCACAATGATGAGGAGCTTAGGATGTAAGAGAGGAAGAACAGGAGGGGACAAAATCCTTTAATATGTATAGTGTTTTCTTTATGTACTTTGAAAGCCCAGGACTACTATGAAGGGTGTGATGGAAAATGGACCATATGTCAAGAAACAAGGAAAAAAGATTGGAAGAGAGGGAGGGAGAGAAAGGAAAGGAGGGAAGGGAGGAAGGTCAGTGAGCAAGCCTAATTACCCTGCCTATATATAACCTGGCTTGCTGACCATTATTCACCTGTTTAATGACCTAGGAGCCTTGAACAGGTCTCCCCCATAATAAGCACAGAGAACAATTCAGGGACAAAGAACTTCACATGCCTGCAATCACAGCCACTTCCTGTTTCACAAAGCTTCTAAAATAAACTCTGCAATTACTGAGGTGACAAAGCCCAACTATTACAGAGAAAACATCATAGGGGAAAAGGTAGCTTTGTTATTCTCCAGTTAAAGGATAGTGAGGCTTTCTCCAAAAGCACTTCTCACCAAAACACACACCCCTGGGGTCTGGCCAGAAGTCAAGAAGGAATAACAGTGGGGCTCCTCACTCATGAGGACAACAATGAGAACACCACTACTGGCCTTTCAAAACCAGGCCTGCCTGAATCACTTCTTGCCCCAGACCGGCACAATAACACCTTTTTGCTGAGAATCACCTTCAAAGTTCCAAACTCTGGTGCACAGTCTAGCCTGCCCTGACTCTGTCCCCATTTTTGTAGATACCAGCAGCAGTTGGCTCTCTGGGCGCATCTGAGGGGGACTTCTGACCTCTGATCTGTCCTTTCACAAACCACCACAGCAAGTTCTCAGCCTAAGGTCCTGGGAGAGGGTCTGTGAGCTTCCAGAAATGTATGGAAAATCTACTGAGAAAAATGTACATTTTTGGGGCGCCTGGGTAGCTCAGTTGGTTAAGCGACTGCCTTCGGCTTGGGTCATGATCCCAGGGTCCTGGGATCGAGCCCCACGTCAGGCTCCCTGCTCGGCGGGAAGCCTGCTTCTCCCTCTCCCACTCCCCCTGCTTGTGTTACCTCTCTCACTATCTCTCTCTCTCTGTCAATTAAATAAATAAAATCTTAAAAAAAAAAAAAGAAAAGAAAAGAAAAATGTACATTTTCTAAGGAGCCCATGGGAAGCTTAAATCTGCCTTAATAATGGTTAATGATTGACAGAGTCTCTCTTTGGCCAAACCTTAGGTATGCTCCTCTGAACTCTCTTCTCTAAGACTAAGCCCTGACTTTGGGGCTTCTGTGTCCAGTTTTAGCAAGAATCCTGCTAGGTTAATTTAGGCAGAATCTTCATTCTCCATATCTAATCACACTCAATATCTGATCAGGTTCCTCATCCACCTCCATCCCCCAGGTGATATCTGGTCACTCTGGCCTGTCTTCAACAAGGATCCTGTGAGGTCAGTTTGGCCAGAATCTCCTCTTATCCATGATGTTTCCTCTTAGTAGTTTTTCATCCACTGCCCCCCACCCTGCTCCTTGGCTTTAAAGTCCCACTTTTCAAGTTCAATCTTTCTCCCCCACTGCAAGACCTCAGTGCAGTGGTCTCTACAACTATCACTAAGTTCCCGAATAAAGTGTGACTTGTCATCTTTAACAAGTGTCACTGAAGACTTTTTTTTTTCTTTAACAGATCCATAGACATGTAAGAACCATTCTGCAGCATGCCTATCATCCCACACAGCTCTCTTCATCTCTTCCACTTCTCTTTCTCTCTTCATCCAAATACACACATGGCTCAGAGAACAGGAGAGAGACCTCCCAGTTACCCTTACTGCTGAGAAAAACCATTTGTCTGCCAGTCACTAGGATGGGTCTGGGTTCATTCAAGTCCCAGGAAAGGGCTAGTGTACTTGAGCTGCTCTAGAAGGAAGACTGCACAATGCTGTGGAGCAAAAGTGACATGGTACAGTTCTCGGTGGGATGAACAGAAGACTCTTATTTGTCATTATCTGATTTTATCCTGTTATGATCTTTACTTATTATACTTATTTAGGATTTCTGCTGACTGATAAGGTTCATACAGGAGTTGCCACAGTACAGTAATCACTCAGCAACCTGCAAATATTTCCGCCTCCCTGTCTGGTTCTGGATAGGATCTCTCCGAGTTCTTGGCTCAGCCTGGGCAGTAGGTTATGATCATTTACAGTGAGGTCACATGAAGGGAAGGCAGGATCCCTCTCCTAGGGGCATGATGAAGTCAGGCCTCCACACTGACACTTGCTTTGAGAAGGCCCCAGGGGAAGCTGAGGAAAGCAGGAAGATGTCTTAGTGTTTTTTTTTTTTTAAAGATTTATTTATTCATTTGAGAGAGCGAGAATGAGAGAGAGTACATGAGAGGGGGCAGGGTCAGAGGGAGAAGCAGGCTCCTCGCAGAGCAGGGAGCCCGATGTGGGACTCGATCCTGGGACTCCAGGATCATGACCTGAGCCGAAGGCAGTCGCTTAACCAACTGAGCCACCCAGGCGCCCGATGTCTTAGTGTTTTTAACCCATAGAGATGATATAGAGGTAAGGCATAAGAATGGGAAACAAAGCTCATTAAAATCACAGAGCTCTCCAGTTCTCTCACAGGGAGATACATCTTCACCTAAAACTGAGACACAATTTTAAAGTGGTGAAGCAAATACCAAGACTTTAGCAAGCTTTCAGATAGACTTCAGAGCTACCCTGTCCTGAGAGCAGGTACAGATGAGTGCTCTCATTCATTTAAGAGCAGGGATGCACCATGCACTGCCCACCAGAGCCATCTCATGAGCCCACCTGAAGACCTTGAGTGCCAGGTCTTTCTGGAATGTTGAGTGGCTCAGCTGAGTGAGAGGATGTTCTGGAAAGACACAGAGGGACTCCCCAAAAGAACCAGAGGAAATAAGAATATGCAAAAACTACTGGTGACTGCAAGGGAAACTACCCAATTTTCTAAAATTTCAGTTCACCCAAGCTTATCAGTTGAAGATACTGAAGAAAAAAAATCTGTGAATGATTTAACTCCTTTTTAAAAGGCAATGATCAGAAAAAAAGGTAATAATCAGAAATACTTGAGCTGGACACAGTTGCCTCCTTTTCTCCCTCCTCCTCCATGAGCCTCCTCCTCCATTTGCTTCCTCTTCCTCCCCACTCCTTTCTCCTCCTTGCCCTCCTCTCCTCCCCAGCTTGCTTTCCAAGATGCTCCCTCTCCCAGGCTTGGGAGCTTTAGGGACTTTCATGCTTGACTATCCTCATCCAAATGTCTATTCAAGAGAGACTTTGGGCTCTGGACTTTCAGTTTCAGCTGGGATAAGTAGAGAGCTAGAAACACACCACTCCTACTCTCACAACCTGAAAAGCCTGGACAGATGTTAAGTTAATGACTTATTCTGTCAAGAATGAGGTTGCATCATAAACATCTAACTTGAAATCTAGAGTGAGACAGGTGACCGAGGGGAGGAATAGGGCCCAGCATTTGCTTCCCTGAGACAGGTGCTACCATTACACACAGAAGCAGGCAAGATTAAATCAGAAAATTTTTAAACTGCTCAAGGTCAAGTGTGGGCTAGCGTGATAGCAGGGAGATCCTGGGAGCCACAGAATTGGGGTGTTCACATCTTCTAATAGGATTTTGCTTCAGGAACCCTAGCAGGTACTCACAAGGAAGATGGAGAAATTGAGGAGATTCATGAAAAAGTGTTAATTTGCTGGGGAAACATATCAAATCTGGTAGTCTAAGGGCACAGTGGAACCCCAGCAGCTGGGAGTGGTGGGTAAGAGGGGAAAGTAACTCTCCCCTGTGGAAGGAATAGGAATAGTGCACAGTCTGGCAGACAGCAGGAGAGAAGCCAAGCAATTCCAAGTGTGTGGGATGCTAGAGGTTACCATAGCAACCACACACTGCCACACAGCCAACCTCTGACTAGATTTACCCAGACCCCCAACTAAAACCCACAGTGCTATGGAATAAATGTTTATGTCCCCCACAAAATTCATATGTTGAAGCCCGGCCGCCCAGTGTGGCTGTGTCTGGAGATGGGGCCTCTAAGGAAGTAACTGAGGTTAAATGAAGTCATAGGGTGGGGCCCTGATCTGAGAGGATTGTATCCTTATTAAGAACAGCCACTAGAGAATGCTCTCTCTCTCCACATACACACAGGCACACTGAGGAAAGGTCCTGTGAGGACATGGCAAGAAAGGCAGCCATCTGCAAGCCAGAAAGAGAGCTCTCACCAGATATCAAATTGGCAAGCACCTTGACTTTGGACGTCCAACCTCTAGCACTGTGAGTAATAAATATCTGTTAACCCCCAGGCTGCGGTATTTTGTTACAGCATTCCGAGCTGACTAACACACTCAATATCTACTATCCTATACAACACATCTGGCTTTTAGTGACAAACTATGAGGCCTACAAAAAGGCAAGAGAAAACACAGTATGAAGAAACCAAGCAATCATCATGCCCAGATGACACAGCCAAGGAAAAGAAGCAATGAACTTAAAAATAGGTCAGTAGAAACCACCCAGGCTGAAATGCAAAAGGAAGTGGGGATGGGGTACAAAACAGAGTATGCAAGAGCCCAGGGGAGCCAGGCCCTAACTGGAATGTGCCACCTGGTTGTCATCACCCCAGGGGGAACCTTACCACCAACCACCCATCATAGTTTCACTAGTGCTCCCCTCCCCTTCTGCTCTGGCCTCATCTTTCATCAAATGTCCTGAAGGAACAAAATAGGTATGGGAGGAACAGTGATCACCTACACTGCGGCCTTCAGCAACAGTTGTAATAGTTCTCTGGTGTCTCTTTGTGAATCTCAGCCATGCGCAACTATCCATCTCTGTATAGACTGGATACAGTAGCTTTGCAGGGGTGACACAGCCAACAACTGCCAGAACTTTCCTTGATCTGGATACAGGCTGAATAAAATCTGTAACAATCAGAAACATTTAATGATAGATTTGTGGCAGGAGAACAATAGGATTTAAATAATTTTGACAAAAGGTAAAAATATGGGTATAATAATGGTGTTGACTGATGTATCGAACATTCACCAGCTCACTCTAGTTTTTCTTAGATATTTAGAGATAAAATTCTGATTCATTATACTATTCTCCACTACAATGGGTCTTGATTACTGATATTTGTTTGTTTTAAAGATTAACCACTCAGCTATAAAATTAAATCATCAGAGGAAGGTAAACATGGTTTTCCCATACTGGAGAAAAGGGGATACAACCCATGTGATGGTTAAAGTATGTGTTTGTGGAATTTGCACAATTTGCACCTTATACCTCATCAGAAAGTACATTGAAGTGGTTATAAGCGGTTATAAGATGACAGGTTATAGAAGTTCAAAACAAATTCCCCAAATCACCAAAACTTCAAATCCCAGAAGAAGGCTGAAGACTAGATACAAAGCTCAGGTCAGTCCTCAGGAGATCAGGTAAGCGCTGGCCCACCCTGACCTTCTCCTTGGAAACCCCAGTGTACCCACCTACCAGGCCCTGTGAAGCAGCCAGAGCTTCAGAGCCACACAGTTGTGAGAATAGGAGGTAGAGAAGCAAACTGGCAGCTAAAAAAGTAAAAGCATGAAGTTTTCAGAGTTCAATGTATTTGTCTCTTGTTTCACGCATAATTTCCTTTCTCTGGGCCACTGCTCCCCTCCCTTGTGGGCTTTCATAGAGTTGCAGGTATTCAATTCAGCCAGTATTGACTTCATGAACCACCCTCGGTGCTCAAGATGCAATAGTGCTCTCTATTCGCCACCCTGAGAAGAGGAGCCTCTTCTCATGCATAACCCCACATGCACACACACAGAGCCCCGAAATGTATGCCCACCTATGCAGATAATGAAAACCAAGTACTCACAGCCACATGTGGTCATGTGCAGTTTCCAGTCATGCAGGGTTCAGCCTGGCCGTAACGTCAGGCTGCATAGAAGAGGCACAGCCACACATGTCCTGGAGTCCACACTGCCCAGGCATGAAAACACCACCCACACACCCCATCCTTCCTCACAATCTCACATGCAGTCACAGCAGCAGGCACCAGGCACCCACTGGAATCTCCCAACAATGGTGCAGACAAATTCTCTTATGCCAATGCTGAAAATTGGTACACACCCAGAAACAAGACCCCAAGCACAGACACAACCTCAAAACGATCACAGACCACAAGTGACCCACATGTCCCACACAGGCATGCAGACACACAAACACGCAGCAGGCACAGAGGACCTCACATCCACATGTGCACACACAGACACACACAGCCAGGCATGTACACACACATTTGTACACACACAGATATGCACACCTGAGCACAAAGAATCTCACACTCATTCATTTGGCAAAATATTGAGCACCTGCACTGTGATTCCAGCTAGGCTACATCAGGATACACACCACACAAATGCTGGCAGCGGGACACATTCTTGGGGCCACCCATGATGCTGAACATGCCCAAGACAAATAAAGAGTTTTATTGCATGTGGTTGAAAACAGAATTGGTAAGCCGCTTTTCAGTGGAAAGTTAGACCCAAGGATGAAGCTAACTGCCTTCTACAGAGCAAAGCCAAGTCCCCAGGGCTTCTGTTGTATCACAGCAGAGGAGCATTGCTAAGGGGAGGCCTCCCTCACCAACCTCAGCCCACAGTCCCACATGCCTTTAGCATCTCCTCCAAAGAAAGGTGTGAGCCCCATACCTTAGGTGCCTTGCTACCCAGCCCAAGGCACCCTGGGGCTCTGCTGACCCAACAGCAGAGCTCTGTGATACTCACAGAGCACACCACCACAAAAATAAACAGGCTTGCGACTTTCAGCCACCGTACACAGCGCCTGCAAGAGAAAAGGTAGGACCCAAGTCACACCAAAGCAGTCCTGTTTGCATGTGCCCAGACTACCAAACCTCAGACACATTTCTGAAGCTTTGGGTAATATCAATCACAAAGCACATGTTAGGAATTCTTTCCATAATATGGTATAAAGGAAGACACTGCTGACCTATAAATATATGGCCTCGTGAAAAGCAGCTTGGTGAAGTTTACAGAGGAGAGCAAAGTTAACCTAGTGTTTGCACATGTTTCATGCTGGACATGCTAAAATTCAAATTTGGAGGCTCTTCCCTAGCATTTTGAAGGCTGAATTTCCTGGAAACAGGCCTTATATGGGCTCTCAGATTCATATTTATCAATTATATTCCCCTAAGTTTTCTGGAAAGTGGGAATATGGATTTGTTCATCAAATATAAAAACACTGAACTGAGATATAATCAAGCAATTCAAAAAAGAAATTACAGTGCTGTCACTGGTTGTACTAGCAAAGTCTTTTAAGAATTCCTTCAGAGATAATTAACAATCAGGCCATGCTCTTGGCCCACTCTGCAGTCTCCTGATGGTGTCCTGACCCAGTCACCATTATACCTTTCTTAACTGTGGCTCTCAGGGCCCAGGTAAGTCTGAGTCTACCCAACCCTTTGCAGTCTTTCCAGTCCCATCTCTGCTCCGTCCCTGTATGTGAAGGGTGCTGGTCCATAGCCTGTGCTTGACATATGTTTGTGGAATGCAGAAGGTCTATGTTAGGACATCTTTTTCAATACCTTTCTGATCTTTTCAAAATGGTAAAGTCTTATTTTGCATTCCCTTAGATTTAATGAATTTGGTGGATAACCATTTCACACTTCCAAATTATGACTCAACAGCCCCTATTTAAATGGGAATCAAAGCTGGAGATATCAGAATCCCAGATTTCAAGATAGACTACAAAACTATAGTAATCAAAACAGTAATCAAATTTTGTGTCTGGCACAAAAACAGACACATAGATTAATGGAACAGAATAGAGACTCCAGAAATAAACCCATGCTTATATGGTCAATTAATCTACAACAAAGGAGGCAAGAATACACAATAGGGAAAAGACAGTCTCTTCAATAAATGGTGCTGGGAAAACTGGACAGCTACAGGCAGAAGAATAAGCCTGGACTACTCTTCTGACACAATACATAAAGATAAGCTCAAAATGGATTAAAGATCTAAATGTGAGACTTGAAACCCTAAAACTCCTAGGCAGTAATTTCTTTGACATTGGCCATAGTATTTTTCTAGATATGTCTCCTAAGGCAAGTGAAACAGAAGCCAAAATAAACTACTGGGACTACATCAAACTAAAAAGCTTCTGCACAGTGAAGGAAACAATCAACAAAACAAAAGGCAACATACTGAAAGGGAAAAGACATTTGCAGACAATACATCTGATAAAGGGTTAATATCCAAAATATAGGAAGAGCTTACATAACACACACACACACACAATTAGAAAATGGGCAGAAGACCTGAATAGATGTCCTCCAAAGAAGACATACAGATGGCCAACAGACACATGAAAAGATGCTCAACATCGTTCATCATCAGGGAAACACAAATCAAAACCACAATGAGATACTACCTATCAGAATGGCTAAAATCAAAAAGACAAGAAATAAGAAGTGTTGGTAAGGATGTGGAGAAAAATGAACCCTCATGCACTAATGGTAGAAAGGTAAATTAGTGCAGCCATTGTGGAAGACAGTATGGAGATCCCCCCAAAAAATTAAAAATAGAAATACCATATGATCCAATAATTCCAAATACTGGGTATTTACCAAAAGAAAACAAAAGCATTAATTCAAAAAGATATATGCACCCTGGGCGCCTGGGTGGCTCAGTTGGTTAAGCGACTGCCTTCCGCTCAGGTCATGATCCTGGAGTCCCGGGATCGAGTCCCGCATCCGGCTCCCTGCTCAGCGGGGAGTCTGCTTCTCCCTCTGACCCTCTTCCCTCTCTTGCTATCTGTCTCTCATTCTCTCTCTCTCAAATAAATAAATAAAATCTTTAAAAAAAAAAAAAGATATATGCACCCTTATGTTTACTGTAGCATTATTCACAATAGCCAAGATATGGAAGCAGCCCAAGTGTCCATCAACAGAGGAATGGATAAAGAATGTGTGCATATGTGCGTGTGTGTGTGTGTGTTTATATTTACATTTACATATAATGGAATATTACTCAGCCAAAAAAAGGACAAGGTCTTGCCATCTGTGACAACATGGATGGACCTAGAAGGTATTATGCTAAGTGAAATAAGTCAAACAGAGAAAGACAAGTACCATATGATTTCACTCATATATGAAATCTAAAAAACAAAACAAATGAATAAACAAACAAAAATCAGACTCAGACCTATAAATACAGAGAATAAACTAATGGTTGCCAGAGGGGAGGGAGATAGAGGGATGGGCAAAATGGGTGAAGGGGAGTGGAAGATAGTCTTCTATTTATTAAATGTACAAAACATAGGAATAAAAGGTACAGCATAGGTAATATAGTCAGTGGTATTTTAAGAGCATTGCATGGTGACAAATGGTAGCTACACTTGAAGATAGCATAACATATACATTTGTTGAAAAACTGTGTTGTATATCTGAAATTAATGTAACATTATATGTCAACTATACTCAAATTAAAAAATAGTAATAAATAAATGGGAATCAAAATGATACTTCTTTTTTAAAGCATGAGGCATTGATTTAACTATTCCAAATACAATTTTTTTTTCTACATAACAGACATATACAGCAGAGATGACAATCCAAAATATGTTTTACAAGTTTCCCAATGATCATACATGGTACATTTTAGACCTGTTAAAAAGAATGGCACTAAGTCTTTTAGTTCAGTGGCAAGCTCAATGCAACTATTCCATGAATCCTAGAAGATAAAGCAACTACAGAATGTAAAGTCTCAAATATACTTGTTTAAATTTTTCTATGGTGTGGGACAGTTGAAGAACCTGGCATCCTCTCGAGCTGTGAACCAACCAGTTGAGGATGGGTGTTAACAGTGTCAGAGCTCACCAACCTGGTGGTCTTTAGGGCCAGATCCCTATTCACACACTTTCACACAATTCACTTAATTTCATAGCAGATTCTGTGGCCAAATATTTGTCATATATATGCTGGCAGCTGAGACCAGTAATCATGAAAAAGCAACACAGGGCTGGGAAACATGTTGGGAAACATAATCTCCATGGTCAAGCACAGGTGGGGGATATGGAGGTCACATCCCTGCCGACCCCCCTCAGCTTATAAGCTGCATGACCCCAGGCAAAATCCTTATCCTCCCTGAAGTCCCTTCCTTCATCTACCTCTCAAGATTCCTAGAAGTGTCAATAGAACAATGCAAGTGGGCCTCTCTGCACACAAACAGGTGCACTTTGGGCATGCAGATAGGTACATTTCTAATCAGGCCTTCAAACAGCTTCAGAAAAGACAGGTACCCTAATGTAGACAAACAATAATACAATTATTTTATAGCTACATAGTGTCTTCTCACCTATCCATGAGCTTTCCCACAGACCATCTTAGCAGGAGCCCTTGCAAGGCTGTGTAGTGAGGGAGATACAAGGTGACCAGGAAACAGCTTAGCGGATGTGTCTGCCTCTGCTGGTCCCTCAGCTACCTCAGAGCATATCTGGAATGAGGACCTGGTGGTCCTGGTCCCCAAGCCTTATTCTGTACTTAGAGATGCCACTTCCAAACATGTCGCTCTCAACAAAACCTTTCTTTTAAATAAATGTGCCTATGGAAGCACAGCAGACAAAGTAGGGAGAGCAAAAGTACTCCAGCTCTGGCTGGCCAGTTCGCATGGTCCAACATAATGCCCTCAGCTTTCCCACACACATGCATGCCGAAGTCCTCCTCTGCATGTGCAAGCATAGCTTTTCCACCACCACTACCACCAACCCCCTTCCTCACAGCCTTGGGGTCCCAGCTCACACCAGGCTGGACAGCACAGTTTCCTGAAGGATGAGCCCTGGCGCAAGAGCCAACCCTTCTAATAACATGCTTCATCGCCAACTACAAGGGATAATATCAGTATTAATATCAATAATAATATCATTTTAAAACATCACAGGGGGGACACCTGGGTGGCTCAGTTAGTTTAAGCGTCTGCCTTCAGTTCAGGTCATGATCCCAGGGTCCTGGGATCGAGCCCCACATCCGGCTCTCTGCTCAGCAGGGAGTCTGCTTCTCCCTCTGCCTGCCACTTCCCCTGCTTGTGCTTTCTCTCTGTGTCAAATAAATAAATAAAATCTTGTCATAAATAAATAAAACACAACACTATACCACAGGGACTGCTGAAGTGAACTGATTCTATCTGCAAACTGAGGTCATGCCATGAAGACCCCCACAACACAAACAAGGAGTGTAGGATGTCAGTCATTTATGTTTGTAACTGGGCTTTTCTTACAGGCTCCACACTGGTGGCTCCACAGTGCCACCTTACATATATTCCAGGGCCTGGAGAAAAGGTAGATAACCCATATGACCTCACTGATATGAGGAATTCTTAATCGCAGGAAACAAACTGAGGGTTGCTGGAGTGGGGGGTGGGGTGGGAGGGATGGGGTGACTGGGTGATAGACACTGGGGAAGTTATGTGCTCTGGTAAGCACTGTGAATTGTGCAAGACTGTTGAATCTCAGATCTGTACCTCTGAAACAAATAATGCAATATATGTTAAGAAAAAAAAAGAAGAAGAAGGTAGCAGGAGGGGAAGAATAAAGCAGGGGAAATTGGAGGGGTAGACGAACCATGAGAGATGATGGACTCTGAAAAACAAACTGAGGGTTCTGGGGAGGAGGGGGTGGGAGGATGGGTTAGCCTGGTGATGGGTATTAAAGAGGGCACGTTCTGCATGGAGCACTGGGTGTTATGCACAAACAATGAATCATGGAACACTTCATCTAAAACTAATGATGTAATGTATGGGGATTAACATAAGAATAAAAAAAGAAATAAAGAAATAAAGAAATGAAAATTCTCAAAAAAAAAAAAAGAAAGAAAGAAAAGGTAGATAACCTTCCAGGAAAAGTGCAGCCTGGCCAAATGTGAAAACCCTTCTTCCTCACCTTCACTCTGTTGGTTGGGAAGGATGCAGTGAGGGTGAGAACCGCCCCCAGCCTAGTCCCAGGCAAGAGGGATGCTCTGTGCAACCGTCACCCTGTGCCAGTGCTAGCACTCCCAGTCCTCCTACCTCAGCTTCAAAAGACGGAACCTGATATGAGCGCTGTCCAGATGCTCCCCCTTCTCTTGGGAGGCAGATCCAGAGGAACCAGCCAAGTCTTTGCTCAACAGGGATCCTGCCTCCCACTCAGCTGAGCTCTTGCCCCAAGATTCTTCAGCAGTGATGAACTCTGGATGGCAAATAGGCATGCACCATGACCTGGAAAGCAAGGCTTTGTGGTTATTTTCACAGAAATAGTAGCATCTCCAAAATAAGATTTCATTTCAGTGGTAAGTATGAAATGTGGAATCAATTCTGGTTTTTAAATGGACCACAGACATTTTAGTGCTGTCAAACTGGTCGGAATGGGTCTTTCTTGACATCACAGAACACTTAGCTTAAGGAAAATCATTTGGGGTCATGCATATGATTTGTGGACCTTCAAGAAACATCAGCTTGTTCTGAGTTTGGAACTTTCCAATAAAGCTGTTTCTGGCTCAGACCCACTCCAGTCCATTTCAGTATTTGCTTTCTCCTTGATTGTGCTAGAGTTCTCAGTACCTAGTTGTTACACCTGTCCTGAAGCAGAATGAGGGGTGTAGGCCTACAATTATCTTTCTGTAATAGAGCTATAGGGAAGATGGTCTACCTGGCTTTTCCACCCAGCCTATACATGAGCATGAGCAGGAGTGGAGAACATCAGTGCTGGACTAGATGGGCCCAAGAATGGAACCTCTATCTAGAAGGATGATTCAAAAGAAATCATAAACTTTTCTCAAAATTACATGTGGACTTCTTAATGAGGAATTCTTAATCTTGGGAAACAAACTGAGGGTGGTGGAGTGGGAGGGGGTGAGAGGGATGGAGTGGCTGGGTGATAGACATTGGGGAGGGTATGTGCTATGGTGACCGCTGTGAATTGTGTAAGACTGTTGAATCACAGATCTGTACCTCTGAAACAAATAATACAATATATGTTTAAAAAAAGAAGAAGAAGAAGAAGATAGCAGGAAGGGGGGAAATCGGAGGGAGAGACAAACCATGAGAAACTACGGACTCTGAGAAACAAACTGAGGGTTCTAGAGGGGAGGGCGATGGGGGGATGGGTTAGCCTGGTGATGGGTATTAAGGAGGGCACGTACTGAGGGGCACCTGGGTGGCTCAGATGGTTAAGCGTCTGCCTTCGGCTCAGGTCATGATCTCAGGGTCCTGGGATCGAGTCCCGCATTGGGCTCCCTACTCCTTGGGAGCCTGCTTCTCCCTCTGCCTTTCTCTCTCACTCTGTCTCTCATGAATAAAAAAAAAAAAAATCTTTAAGGAGGGCACGTACTAGGTGTTATATGAAAACAATGGATCGTGGATCACTACATCAAAAACTAATGATGTAATGTATGGTGATTAACATAACATAATAATAAAAAAGGGAAAAAAACTAATAATGTATGGTGATTAACATAACATAATAAAATAAAATTTAAAAAAACAAAATTACATGTGGACACATCCATTTACTTTTGGCTGAATCTCTGGGCTTCTGAACAAACCCTCAGTTCAGATGCATTTGACTCTAGTGAGGTTGCACCAAGCCCAGTATTTTCATGTATTGCTTGGAATATTCATGGGATCACCCTACTGACATAACGGGCCATGATCTTAGAGACCAATTTTGCCTCTCAAGCCCAACTAGCTCAACAGGGCATTGTGATTCACCTGAAAACCTATAATTGCTTTCAAACTGGTTTACAACAAGAAAAAAAAAGTCTTATTCGTAAAGAGAAACCCAAAGATGCAAATTAGGCTGTATGAAACAAATATGTAACAATAGCAATTGATGCTGACAGTGCTGCAAACTAATCAATACTGAAAACAAAGAGTTCTGTGACTGGGAAATATTTATGTGTAAGGAATGATATCACGACCCCCTCCACTGGTGAACAAATACGACCGTAACAAAAACTGGAACTAAGTAAACTTCTTTTAGAAGTGGCAAGAAGAAAGCTAATGTCAGTATATCTAGAACAGTGCTGTGCAATAGAATTTTCTGTGGTGATGGGCGTGTTCTCTCTCCTATCCAGTATGGTAGTCACACATGCTCATGGGCCACTCGAAGTGTGTAACTGAAGACTGAATTTTTAATTTTAATTAATTTTAATTAATTTAGCTTTGAATAATCTGTGACAAGTAGCTACTAGGCTGGTCAGTGCAGATGCACAGCATGCTCTGCTCCTAATACCATCAGTTGCATATTCCTGCCCTCAACACCTTGAAAAGAAGGAAAACGTTTTATAAGCAAACCTGACCCATGTTCTGCTCCTCTGTAGGTATGTAGCTTTTGACTTGAGGCACAGCTTGGCATCCCGGGGCATGTTTCTGTGCTCCTTGTGCCCAGGACAAATGCCTACACATTATGCTTTTCCAATGAAACATGAGTTCTAAAATAACCTTCATGATTTACCAAGTAATTCAAAGGAAAGCATTAAAGGAATTGATATTTGAAGTGTCTGTTTTCAAAGTTATTTATTAGGAGAAATGGAGAAAAATTAAGTTATCCTCCTGGCTGCAGGGACTGTGCTGGACACTAGGATGTGAGATGAAGAAGAGGCAGGCTGGCAGGCACAACCATGGAACATAAGGCATGTTCTAAAGTATGGGCATGAATGTGTATTTGAGAGCACAGAAGAAGCATTGACTCTTGAGGGAGTTGTGGGGGACCAATGTTTCACAAAGGAGGTGACATTTGAGCCCCTTTGAAGTTGAGTGAGAGTGCCCTGGAGAGCCAGAACAGGAGGAAGTTCGTCTAGTCAAAGGGCTCAGTGGGGACTTTTGCAGGAAGACACACCTTGTCATCAGAATCTCCTGGAGGGAGCCAGATTGTCCCTGCACCAGGAGGTGATTAAATCCACATTCTTACACCCTATCTAAATGGGGTGAGTCTTTGGCAAGTGAGGCTAGGAATCCACATGGCATACAAGTACCCCAAAGAATTCTGATACATTCTATAAAGTATGAAGTCCCATCCACATGGTTGCAGACAGGGCTGGAAAGAGGGTGGGCAGCTCCTCAGAGGATGGGAGGGAGGTAAGGACAGGTAACACGGTGGCCTGCCTGCCAATGCAGGTGCGTGGGGTCAGAGGGTAGAAAAGGAAGAGTCCACGACAATGCCACCAAGTTTGTAATGTGCAGGGAGTCAGTCAGGGGATACTGAGCAAGTGGTTCAGGCTTCCGGAAGTTTGTCTGCAAAAAGAAGAGATGAGCTTGGAAACCGGGGCAGGGCCCTTCATCCTAGGGGACAGAGTTATCCTCCAGATCAGCTCTGCTCAGAGATTCCAGGACCATCCTGTTTGTACCCAAAAGGACCTCAAAGTTGCAGGAAGTGGAGGTTCCTCTTAAATCATACATTTTTAAACCTTACCACTAATGACATTTGAGCCAGATAATTCTTTGTTGGGGGGAAGTGTCCCTTAACATCTGCAGGATGTTAAGCAGCATCCCTGGCCTTTACCCTTAAATGCCAGTAGTACCCCTGCCCCAGCTATGACAACAAAAAAATATCTCTGGATGAATCCTTCCTTACCCCTGGTTCAGAAGCTCTGGCCTGGTAAGACAGCCCATCAGAGCTGTGTATATGCGTGAATGTGCACATGTGTTATTTAATTACTGCAGGGGTATGATCAAGGTTATTTGGAAATTCATAAGCCACAGACTACAACTACTAGAATCATGAATATATCCTACACTGAACTGACAGGAATCTGGCAGAGACCAAACAACGTGTCAGAGAAAAATTCACCTCTCGGGAAGAAATTCTCCAGTATAAGTGCCAAGGGCAATGTTCAGAGCTTTCTTAATTTTATAAGAAGTGGGTGGGGGGAAACTCACCCTTTATCTTGTGAGGAATTTCTCAGCAAAGGAGTGTTTTCTGTAAAGCAGAGGTCTTTTGACCTGGAGTTGAAGAACTGAGGTAAAGAAGAGTGAGACCTGAAAGACACAATGAAGGAAAAAGGATCACCAACACAATGGTGGAGGTGTTCACTGGTAATTGGGGCTATATCCAAGAACATGCCTGAGATTCAGTGATAAATTTTACACTGAATTTTATATCTGAATTGTAAAAAGCTGGAGTTTTAGGAAAGACAATTAGAAACAGCTCTCCTCCCCAGCATAACCATGTTGGCAGTACAAAACAAAAACTCACGTAGGAGACCAGATGCTGTAGGATTGATACTTTTAGGCTTTACCATTCCATGCAGAACTTTTCATGGAGAAAACCATTCAGAGTCTGACGGGCCTTTCTATACTCAGAAAATTCTACTTCCTAATATCACAGTATCTAAATATCACACATTGAAAATATCCTACTGACAGGCACCTGGGTGGCTCAGTTGGTTAAGCGACTGCCTTCGGCTCGGGTCATGATCCTGGAGTCCCAGGATCGAGTCCCGCATCGGACTCCCTGCTCGGCGGGGAGCCTGCTTCTCCCTCTGACCCTCCCCCCTCTCATGTACTCTCTCTCATTCTCGCTCTCTCAAATAAATAAATCTTTAAAAAAAAATATCTTACTGGCTTCCCATCAAAGACCAAGCAGCAGAAGTCAGGGCCCACAGGGTGAAAATGAAATGATAAAATGGCAAGGAGGGGTCTCTCAGGGGGATGGGAGCCACAAGTGAAGCAAAGCAAAGGCTCACACTGTGTGGGACCCCCTTCCACTGTGCTGGCCTGCACTAGAGGAAGGGCCACCATAAACTTATCCAAATCAGGAGCCTTTAAGATGGAAGTAATTGCACAGGCACAAGAGAACCCACAAGCATATATGGGCACCTCATTCAAGGACATATGACGTTTAAAAGCAACCAGCTCTTCGTGGAAAGCTGCAGAAATCATTTTCATTCCTGTTGGGAATATGTCATTTTATACGCAAATACACTGCCTTTCCTTAAGGAGCCCAGGCCACACAGAGCTGCTGTGGATGCCATGAAACACTCACCTGGGCAATAATAGTACTTCAAATCATAAATACAGAGAAAGGAAAGAAAAATATTCCCACCCCCTTTTCTCCTTCTCATTACAACATGCACCTGTGACAACAGTCAATAAGACCCTGGTTTCATGGGTGAATGAAACCAGGGCCCTGAGCTGTGTCCAACAATACCCACCACTCCACACTGAAGCCAGGAAGAGAGTCTGTCTTGGGCCAGCAATGTGTCCTCTGAGTAGCACCTCTGGGCAGCCCTGTGTATTTATAGGGGAACACAGATGTGAGAGGACTCTGTCCTCAGGAGCTTTAATAGCCAGGGAGACAAGCACAGCAGAGAACAAGGTGTAGAACAGATGCCCTAACTAGCATGCATGAGAGCAGAGGTAGAAGATGAGTTCCACTTGAGGGATTTAATAGTTTCATGCACTTTAGCTGTTAGCTGTTCAAACTGGCTTAAACAATTAGTTGGGTTTTTAAATTTTTCATGTCTCATAACTGTAAATAAAGAAGGGCCTCAGGCAGATTTAGATAAACGTCTCAATGAGTCAACTAATATCCAGTGTTTTCTGTTACTCCCTGGCATGGTCTGTTACATAGCATTTCTGGGAAAGGTGACTGTTACCATGCCTCATTCACATTATTTAACCACTCTGAGCTTCCATTTTCTCATCTGTATAGTGTGGATTTAAAGGAAAAACTCAGTAAAGTGAGTCACACTAAATTAGGAGATGTAAATGGTAAGCATAGTTCGGCTTCAATTCAATTCAATTATTTCTATTACACTGTGAGCCTCTTATGAATGGCTGCCATGTTATTTCCATCTTGTTTTATCTGGTACCTTAACTGGTACCCAGTTAAATGTAGGTGCTTAAATACTTAATGAATTAGTTAAATCCCAGTAATCATAGCTTGTTTGCATGACGTGTCTTTTTGACTCACTGGAACAGTTTTCTAAAGCATTATTAGATCAATAATGTGCTCAGAATCACCACTGACCCTCTGAAGAGCAGAAAATGTTCAAGAGAGTGGAGGTGCTGTTGCTCCTTAGAAAGCACTCCCCACAGGTTCTCAGCACAGCTCACAGCAGCACCACATTGTGCAATGCTGAGAATTCACCTTATGGCCATGAAGGAGGAAAATTGGAAAGGGGGAAATGTCAAGAGTACATTTTATTTTCCCTGAGGTGTGCACATCTGGCTCATTTCATTATTTAACATTTCTAATTGCACTTTGTGTACACACAGTGTTTTATAATTGTAGATAAGTGTACAGGGAGTAGTTTCTAAGCTTTTTAATATTTAGTTGTGATTCTAAAGAGCCAGAAATTAAATTAAGTTTTGCTAGGAAATTACCCAGAGACTTCAGGCTATTCCAAATTTAAACTTAATCTGACACTGTCCAGACATTATTTTCGATTGTTCCAAGTCCATTTCTTTTTTGCAAAGAAGAGAAGCTCAGAGAGGGCTTTAGACCCTGTTACTTCACAGGATCCCTGATCTGCTGTCCTGGAAGATAGAAAACTCAGAAACTACATATAGAGAAGATTCAGGATTGCCCAAGAAACACATATTTCGGAGTCATTTTTCTTTCTGACTTAATTAAGGTAGAATATATTGATGAGATCTATATTATTCCTGACCTTTTCTCCTCCTGAAAAAAGAAATCTCATTGACATTTTTCTGACTTCACATCTAAGCCCAGGTGTTTTCAAAATTCACGAAATTCAACAGTATCTATTTTCCCTAGTGTCTCAACAACTCTGTATACATGTGCAAATTTCGTATATGCCTGTAAACTTATAAGCGGGCAATACTTTATTTGAATAATTTGGAAACTACAGAAGAAGATAACAGATAAAATGATTGTATATAATTCTGTACTTCAAAGATACCAGCTGTTAACATTTAAAGACTCTTAACTATAGAGAACAAACTGATGGTTACCAGAGGGGAGGTGGATGGGGGGATGGGTTAAATGGATGATGGGGATTAAGGAGTGCACTTGTTGTGATGAGCACTGGGTGTTGTGTGGAAGTGTTGAATCACTATATTGTACACCTGAAACTAACATTACACTGTATGTTAACTAACTGGAATTTAAATACTTTAAAAAATAAAAAATAAAGAACTTCCTTTCGGGGTTTTTTTTTTCCTACATATAAATGAACAGTTTTAAAGTCAGCACTGGGTGTTATATGCAATAAATGAATCATTGAACACTACATCAAAAACTAATGATGTACTATATGTTGGCTAATTGAACATAATAAAAAAATAATAATAAAGTCAGCTTCAAATATATACATGTCCAGACATACATTCAAACAAATAAATGGCTTCATCCTCTAATTGTTTAACTTAGATATGTCATTAGCATTTCTGTGTTATTAAATGTTCTTCTACAATCTGATTTACATGTTGGCATCATATTCCATTACATGGATCACCACATTAGGCTTAACCATCCACCTGTTGTTGGAAATTTAGGGAACTTCTAGTTCTTTACTAATATAAGTAACAAACATTATGAGAGTCCTAGTAGATAAGTCTTTGTGTGTGCCTCCAATAGTTTCCTAGAACAGATTCCTAGAAGTGGAGTCACTGGGCAAAAAGCGTCTTGGTGTTTATGGTCCACAGAGAGCCTTACTATGCCTTTCAGTTATGGAAGGGAACAAATCCCTGTCCCCAAAGCCCTGGGTATTAGCCACATTTTAGATCCTTAAGCAGTAATTTTAAACAGCTAGAATTGATTCAAATTCACCATTGTCAAGAAATCTTGCTGCCGTGATTGTAAATAAGCCAACCTGCAAGATGGTATAGTGTGTTGGCTATAGTGTATACCTCCCAGCCCTCCCCTGTCTATAGCAGTTTTCTTAGCTCCAGACACCCTAGTTCTTTCTAGATCCAAACAGTAGTCTTATGGTGCTTATGTCATTTTATTAAGAAAAAAGTATCTTAAAAAAAAGAAAAAAGTATCTAAGAATGTTGAAAAATACTGAATACCTAATATATTAACACTTATGAGAAGATTCACATTTCTAAAGGCCAGACAAGAGACAATGATTAGTGCAAAGGACATGCTGGAGAGGTAGTGGTTTGGTTATCAGTGGTAGAGGAAGAAGTTTGCTCTCATTCTTTCTCAAGCTCTGTATGATGTAGAGACCATCAATGCAGGACAGAAGCCAGCTCTGCTTGGCAGGGAACCCAGAGCCAGTAACAAGGAGTGCAAAATGATTCCACTGCCTTCCTCCCTCTCTCCCTCTCTCTCTCTGACTCTTGTTTCTGGCCTGTTTTCATACTAGATTCACTGGTCCAAAGTACCTTTCCAGAAGGAAAAAAGCAAACCAGCAGGCTGGGAAAAGTGGGGCTTGCCCCAAAAGTGATCACACAGAAAAGAGTCAAGTGTGTCCATTGAGAGAAAGCAGATCTGAGGAAGGAAAGTGAACAGGGAAGCTGCCACCCACTCATGTGCCATTTTTTAGAAGAGTTGGGAGGAGACTGTAATTCCTCACCCAAATATAGTCAGAACTTCAGAGAGTCTATCATTGTTCTGTCCAAGCATAGCCAGGCTTTTAAGTTTAATTAAGTGCAAAAAAGGGAGCCTATAGTCCAGGCTGCTCAGGGGCAATGTTTGTAATCAGTTGTGAGTGAAGAAGTAGAAAACATGATGACAGTTTCCCACTTCTTCAACCTAACACCCCCACTAGTTATTTTCTGCAGGATTTAAAAAATAAATGCATAAAAATAATGATAAATCTATGCTAATAGGTACATAACATACAAAAATGTAATTTGTGATATCAATAACAAAGAGGGGTAAAACTATATAGAAGTAAAGTTTTTGTATGCAGTTGAAGTTAAGTTGGTATCAATTCAAATTTGGTTGTTATAACTTTAGAATGTCATATCTAATTGCCACTGTAAACACAAAGAAAATATAATAAAATGTACACCAAAAAAATGAGAAGAGAATCAAAACATGTCACTACAAAAAGTCAACTAAACACAAAGGAAGGCAGTAAAGGAGGAAGGCAATAATGAAGGAAATGAGGGGCAAAAAGCCATAAAACATACAGAAAACATAAAACAAAATGCCAAAAGTAATTCTTTCTGTATGAATGATAACCTTAAATATCAATATACGAAACTCAATCAAAAGGCAGAGTTTGGGGGCACCTGGGTGGCTCAGTCATTAAGCGTCTGCCTTTGGCTCAGGTCATGATCCATGATCAGGTCCTGGGATCGAGTCCTGCATTGGACTCCCTGCTCAGCAGGAAGCCTGCTTCTCCCTCTTCTACTCTCCCTGCTTGTGTTCCTTCTCTCACTTTGTCTCTCTCTGTCAAATAAATAAATAAAATCTTTTTTTTAAAAAAGGCAGAGTTTGGCAGAGGGATTAAAACAGAAACAAAACAAAACAAAAAACATGATTCAACTATATTCTACCAATAACAATTATAAATAATATGCACCAAACATCAGAGCTCCAAAAGATATGAGGCAGACACTGACATAATTGAAGGGATAGATAGTTCTACAATAATGGCTAGAGACTTCAATGCCCCACTCTCAATAATAGTTAGAAATCAAACAAAAGATACATATGGAACTAGAGGCCTTACACAACACTATAAACCAACTGGACTTAAAAGGCCTACAGAGAACAATCTACCCAACCAGAGCGAAATTACACATTTCTTTCAAGTACACACGTAACGTTCTCCAGGATAGACCATATGTTATACCATAAAACAAGTTTTAATAAATTTTGAAAGTTTGAAATCATATAACATATCTTTTCCAATCACAATAGAATTAACTAGAAATCAATAACAAAAGGGAAATTGAAAAATTCACACATATGTGGAAATTAAACAAAACACTCAACCAACCAATGAGTCAAAGAAGAAATCACAAGGGAAATTAGAAAATATCTTCTCTGAGCTGAATTGTGTGCACCTCCAACCAAAAAAAAAAAAAAAACAAACCAAAAAACCTCTCATCTGTTGAAGCCCTAACCCCCAGTACCTTATAATATGACTGTATTTGGAGATATCTTTAAAATAGGTGATTAAGTTAAATGAGGCCATTAGGGTGGGTTCTAATCCAATTTGACTGGTATCCTTATAAGAAGAGAAACACCAAAGATTCATGTACAATGACAGTGTAAAGGGGCAGTAGGAAGGTAGCCATCTAGGAAGGCAAGCATCTGCATGCCAAGGAGAGAGGCATTCGAGGTAACCAACCCTGCCAGCCCCTTGATCTTGGACTTATAGCCTCCAAAACTATGAGGAAATAAATTTCTGTTGTTTAAAACACCCTGTCTGTGCTATTTTGTTATGGCAGCCCTAGCAAACTAATACAGTTTGAGACAAATGCCCTGAGAAAAATGACAATGAAAACACAACATACCAAAATTTATGGGATGAACGAAAAGCAGTACTAAGAGGGAAATCTATAGCTGTATTTACATTTAAACAGAAGAAAGATCTCAAATCAACAATCTAACTTTATACCTTAACAAATTAGATAACGAAGAATAAACTAAACCCAAAAGCTAACAGAAGTAAGAAAATCAAGATTAAAGAGGTGACTAATAAAACAGAGATGAGAAAAACTATAGAGAAAATCAATGAAATCAAAAGTTGGTTCTTTGCAAAGATCAATAAAATTGATACATCTTTAGCTAGATTGACTAAGAAAAAAGAGAAACTCAAATTACTAAAATCAGAAATGAAAGCAGGAACATTACTATCAATTTTACAGAAATAAAAAGGATTATACAAGCATACTATGAATGATTATATGCTAATAAATTGGATAACCTATATAAAATGGGCAAATTCCTAGCTATACACAACCTACCAACACTGATAATGAAGAAAAAGAAAATCTGAATAGACCTGCAACTATTAAGGAAATTGAATCAGTAATCAAAAACTTCCCAACAACAATAAAAAAAGCCCTGAACCAGATTGCTTAGCTGATGTACTCTACCAAATGTTTAAAGAAGAATTAACATCACCTCCTCAAACTCTCCTAAAAAACTGAAAAAGAGGGGACACTCATTCAATGAGATCAGCATTACCTTGATACCAAAACACTACAAGAGGAGAAAACCACAGACCAATATCCCTGATGAATACTGATGCAAAAAATCCTCAACAAAATACTAGCAAGTCAGTTCAGCAGCATATTAAAAGGATTATACACTATGACCAAGGTGAATCTATTCCTGTAATTCAAGGATGGTTCAAAATATGAAAATCAATCAATGAAACACCACATTAACAGAGCGAAGGAAAAAAACCACATGATCATCTATTGATGCAGAAAAGTATATGACAAAGTTCAACACACTTTCATTATAAAAATATTCAGCAATTAGGAATAAAAGGAAACTACAACATAGTAAAGGCCATATGAAAAACAGCTAACATCATACTCAAAGGTAAATAATGAAAGCTTTTCCTTTAAGATGAAGAACAATTTGAGGATACCTGTTTTGCTTCTAATCAATATAGTACTGGAAGCTCTAGCCAGATCAATTACGCAAGAAAAAGAAATAAAATGCATTCAAATTGGAAAGAAACACAAAAATTATCCCTGTTCACAGATGACATGAGCTAATATGTGGAATATTCTGAAGATTACACACACACATGAATGCACACACACACAATTGTTAAAACTAATAAAATCAAATTCAGTGAAGTTGAAAGATACAAAATCAACATGCACCAGGATATTCACACAAATAAAATTTTACACAGCAGTGAAACTGGAGGAACTACAGTTAAACAAAGCAATATGGGTAAGTGTTAGAAACATAATGTTGAGTGAAGAAAGGAATTCATGGAAGAATACATACAAGATATAACTTTTATAAAGCTTAAAAACAAGCAACACTAAACAATACATTGTTTAGAATCCATTTACTTGGTTTTAGATAGAATAAATAGAGAGATGGGGAGAGAGAGAGAGAGATACACAAGCACACACATACAGGAATTATAAATACAAAATTCCAGAAAGTGGTCCCATATTAGAAAGCAAAGGGATAGAGCAAAACAGGTGCCAACTGGTTTATGAAAATTAAACTTCATAACTTACTGATATTCACTGATATGTGGAATATAAGAAATAGTGCAGATGATCATAGGGAATTAAAAAAAAATCTTACCGGGAGGAGCAAGATTGGCAGAGGATAGGAGACCTAAATTTCGTCTGGTACCAGCAACTCAGCTAGATATCAAACCATTCTGAACACCTACAAATTCAACAGGAGATCAAAGAAAAGAATAGCAACAATTCTCTGAAAAGAAAAGTGACCAATTTCTGGAAGGTAGGACGTTCGGAGAAGTGAATCTGAGGCGATATTTGGGAAGATAGACCGTGGGGGGAGGGAACCTCCATCAGCCAGCTACCAGCAAGTGATAGAGCAGTGGAGCACAAAATCGGAACATTTCTTCAAAGTCTGCTCTGCTGAGGGACATCACTCCAGTGGCTAAGCAGTGGGTGGAACCCTCCCTGGGACGGTATGGTCTCAGGACCCTCAGGGTCACAGAAAGACCAGGGGTGACTGAGTGCGGCAGAGCTCCCAGGTATTGGAGTGGGGAAGCCAGCTGCAAAGAAAAAGTCAAGGAGTGGGCTCTCAGCTTGGGCTTGCCATAAACCATGATCTACAGCACAGTCAGGCCACTACTCTTCTTTGAGCAGGGGTCCAACAAGCAGCAGATACAGGGAGACTCCCCTTCCGCCCCCTGGGGGAGCGGCGCGGACAGCACCACAGGGATCTGCTGGGTTTGGAAACTTCACATGGGGTCGTGTGCCAGAGATAGAAACACTGGGTCACAGGCCAGGTGAGCACAGAGTGTGGCGGAGACCAGGGAGATGGGAGTGATTGACTGCTTTTCTCTGAGGGCTCACTGAGGAGCAGGGCCCTGAGATCTTGGCTCCTCGAGGGCCAGAGATTGGGAGGCTGCCATTTTCATTCTCGTCCTCCAAAGCTGTATGGAAAGTTTGCAGGGAACAAAAGCTACCTAGAGCAAACCCAAGCATATTACTCAACCTGGCCCCTGGCAAGGGCGATGCAATTCCAACTCAGGCAAAGACATTTGAGAACCACTGCAACAGGCCCCTCCCCCAGAAGATCAGCAAGAACAGCCAGCGAAGACCAAGTTCACCATCAATGAGAACTGCAAAACTCCAGCACTAGGGGAATACAGCACATAGAATTCATGGGTTTTTTCCCCATGATTCTTTAGTCTTTCAAAGTTAATTTTTTTAATTTTCTTTATGTTTTCTTTTTCTATTTCTTTTTTTTTAATTTTGCTTCTTTCCCTTTTCAACCAATATCTTACCAATTCCTTTTTAAAAATCTTTTTTAATTTTAATTTTTACAGTCATATTATATCCCTTCATTGTATTTAACCTTAATTTTTGTATATATATGTTTTTCTTTCTTTAAAATTTTGGGATACAGTTTCTTCTAACAGACCAAAATATACCCTAAATCTAGTGTATGGCTTTGTTCTAGTCTCCTGCCTGATCACACTGTCTCCTTTTTTTAAAAATTTTTCTTCATTCTTTTTGCAACCAAATTCTTATCAAATCCTTTTTAAAAATCTTTAATTTTCATCTTTACATTCATATTCCATCCCTTCATTGTATTTACCCTTATTTTTGTATATATATAAGTTATTCTTTCTTTAAAATTTTGGGAGGCAGTTTCTTCTAACAGATCAAAACACACCCAAAATCTAGTGTGTGGCTCTGTTCTATTCACCAGCCTGATCATATTTTTTTTCTGCCTTTCTTTTCTCCCCGGGTTCAGGTTTCTTCCGATTTGCTTAGTGTACATTTTCCTGGGGTTATTGTTACACTTTTAGCATTTTGTTCTCTCATTCATCTATTCTCCTCTGGACAAAATGACAAGATGGAAAAAATCACCTCAAAATAAAGAACAAGAAGCAGTACCGACAACCTAATCAATATGAACATTAGTAAGATGTCGGAACTAGAGTTCAGAATGACAATTATAAAGATACTAGCTGGGCTTGAAAAAAGCAAAGATACTAGAGAATCCCTGTTTGTATAAATAAAAGAACTAAAATCTAACCAAGTTGAAATCAAAAAGGCTATTAATGAGGTGCAATAAAAAATGGAGGCTCTAATTACTAGGACAAATGAGTCAGAAGAGAAAATTAGTGATAAAGAAGACCAAATGATGGAGAATAAATAAACTGAGAAACAGGAAACAGAGAGTTGCTGGAGTGGGGGGTGAGGTGGGAGGGATGGGTGGCTGGGTGATAGACATTGGGGAGGGTATGTGCTATGGTGAGCACTGTGAATTGTGCAAGACTGTTGAAACAGATCTGTACCTCTAAAACAAATAATGCAATATATGTTAAGAAGAAAAAAAAAGAAGAAGAAGATAGGAGGAGGGGAAGAATGAAGGCGGGGAAATCAGAGGGGGAGAAGAACCATGAGAGATGATGGACTCTGAAAAACAAACTGAGGGTTCTAGAGGGAAGGGGGGGTGGGAGGATGGGTTAGGCTGGTCATGGGTATTAAAGAGGGCACGTTCTGCATGGAGCACTGGGTGTTATGCACAAACAATGAATCATGGAACACTACATCAAAAACTAATGATGTAATGTATGGTGATTAACATAACAATAAACAATTAAAAATAAAATAAATAAATAAATAAAATCTTTTAAAAATATAAAATAAACTGAGAAAAAGTGAGATAAACAACGACTGGATTACAAGGGCAGAATTCGAGAGGTAAGTGATACCATAAGATGAAACAATATTAGAATAATTGGGATCCCAGAAGAAGAAGAAAGAGAGAGAGGGGAAGAAGCTATATTGGAGCAAATTATAGAAGAGAACTTCCCTAATTTGGGGAAAGAAACAGGCATCAAAATCCAGGAAGCACAGAGAACACCCCTCAAAATCAATAAAAACAGGTCAACACCCTGACATCTAATAGTAACACTTACAAGTATCAGAGACAAAGAGAAAATCCTGAAAGCAGCTTGGGACAAGAGGTCTGTAACCTACAATGGTAGAAACATTAGATTGGCAGCAGACCTATCCATGGAGACCTGGCAGGCCAGAAAGGACTGGCATAACATATTCAGGGCACTAAACGAGAAAAATATGCAGCCAAGAATACTATAACCAGCTAGTCTGTCATTGAAAATTGAAGGAGAGATAAAAAACTTCCAGGACAAACAAAAACTAAAAGAATGTGCAAACACAAAACCAGCCCTACAAGAAATATTGAAAGGGGTCCTCTAAGCAAAGAGAGAGCCTAAAAGTAACATGGACCAGAAAGGAACACAGACAATATACAATAACAGTCACCTTCCAGATAATACAATGGCACTAAATTCCTATCTTTCAATAGTTACCCTGAATGTAAATGGGCTAAATGCCCCAATCAAAAGACACAGGGTATCAGAATGGATAAAAAAACAAGACCCATCCAAATGCTGTCTAGATATGGCTCCATCCATGTTAGACCCAAAGACACACCTAGACTGAAAGTTAGGGGGTGGAAAACCATTTACTAGGCTAATGGACACCAAAAGAAAGCTGGAGTGGCAATCCTTATAAGAGACAAAGTAGGGGCACCTGGTGGCTCAGTCGTTAAGAATCTGCCTTCGGCTAAGGTCATGATCCCAGGGTCCTGGGATTGAGCCCTGCACCAGGATCCCTGCTCCATGGGAAAGCCTGCTTCTCCCTCTCCTACTCCCCCTGCTTGTGTTCCCTCTCTCATTGTGTCTCTCTGTCAAATAAATAAAATCTTAAAAACCAAAACAAAACAGACAAATTAGATTTTAAACCAAATATTATAATAAGAGATGAGGAAGAACAGTACATCATACTTAAAGGGTCTATCCAACAAGAAGATCTAACAGTTTTAAATATCTATGCCCCTAACATGGGAACACCCAATTATATAAGCCACTTAATAAGAAAATAAAAGAAACACATATACAACAATACAATAATAGTGGGGGATTTTAACAACCCCCCTCACTGTAATGGACAGATCATCTAAGCAAAAGATCAACAAGGAAATAAAGACTCTAAATGACACACTGGACCAGATGGACGTCACAGATATATTCAGAACACTCTATCCAAAACCAACAGAATACACATTCTTCTCTAGTGCCCATGGAACATTCTCCAGAAGAGATCACATCCTGGGTCACATATTAGGTCTCAACTGGTACCAAAAGATTGGGATCATTCCCTGCCTATTTTCAGACCACAATGCTTTGAAACTAGAACTCAATCACAAGAGGAAAATCAGAAAGAACTCAAATACATGGAGACTAAAGAGCATCCTACTAAAGAATGAATGGATCAACCAGGAAATTAAAAAAAGAATTAAAAAAATTCATGGAAACAAATGAAAATGAAAACACAAGTGTTCAAAATCTTTGGGATGCAGCAAAGGCAGTCCTAAGAGGAAAGTATATAGTAATACAAGCCTTTCTCAAGAAACAGGAGAGATCTCAAATACACAACTTAACCCTCACCTAAAGGAGCTGGACAAAGAACAGGAAATAAAGCCTAAACCCAGGAGGAGAAGAGAAACAATAAAGATCAGAACAGAAATCAATGAAATAGAAACCAAAAGAACAGTAGAACACATCAACGAAACTAGGAGCTGGTTCTTTGAAAGAATTAATAAGATTGATAAACCCCTGGCCAGACTTAACAAAAAGAAAAGAGAAAGGTCCCAAATAAATTAAATCATGAATGAAAGAGGAGAGATCACAACCAACACCAAAGAAATACAAACAATTATAAGAACATATTATGAGCAACTCTATGCCAGCAAATTAGACAATCTGGAAGAAATGGATGCATTCCTAGAGATGTATAAGCTACCAAAACTGAACCAAGAAGAAATAGGAAACCTGAACAGACCCATAACCACTAAGGAAATTGAAGCAGTAATCAAAAATCTCCTGAGAAATAAGATCCTAGGGCCAGGTGGCATCCCAGGGGAATTCTCCCAAACATTTCAAGAAGAATTAATACCTATTCTTCTGAAACTGTTCCAAAAAATAGAAATAGGGCGCCTGGGTGGCTCAGTTGGTTAAGCGACTGCCTTCGGGTCAGGTCATGATCCTGGAGTCCCTGGATTGAGTCCCACATTGGGCTCCCTGCTGGGCGAGGACCCTGCTTCTCCCTCTAACCCTCCCCCCTCTCATGTACTCTCTCTCTCTCTCATTCTCACTGTCTCAAATAAATAAATAAATCTTTAAAAAAAAAATAGAAATAGAAGGAAAACTTCCAAACTCATTTTATGAGGCCAGCATTACCTTGATCCCCAAACCAGACAAAGACCCCAACAAAAAGGAGAATTACAGACCAATGTCCCTGATGAACATGGCTACAAAAATTCTCACCAAAATACTAGCCAATAGGATCCAACAGTACATTAAAAGGATTATTCACCACGACCAAGTGAGATTTATTCCTGGGCTGCAAGTGTGGTTCAACATCCACAAATCAATCAGCGTGATACAATACATTAATAAAAGAAAGAATGAGACCCATATGACCCTCTCAATAGATGCAGAAAAGCATTTGACAAAATACAGCATCCTTTCTTGATTAAAACTCTTCAGAGTGTACAGATAGAGGATACCTACCTCAATATCAAAAAAGCCATCTATGAAAAACCCACAGTGAATATTCTCAAGGGGGAAAAACTGAGAGCTTAACCCCTAAGGTCAGAAACATGGCAGGTATGTCCACTATCACCACTGCTATTTAACATAGCATTAGAAGTCCTAGCCTCAGCAATCAGACAACAAAAAGAAATAAAAGACATACAAATCGGCAAAGAAGAAGTCAAACTCTCACTCTTTGCAGATGATATGATACTTTATGTGGAAAACCCAAAAGACTCCACCCCAAAACTGCTAGAACTCATACAGGAATTCAGTCAAGTGGCAGGATATAAAATCAATGCACAGAAATAATTTCTATACACCAACAACATGACAGAAGAAAGAGAAATTAAGGAGTCGATCCCATTTACAATTGCACCCAAAACCATAATATACCTAGGAATAAATCTAACCAAAGAAGCAAAGAATCTGTACTCAGAAAACTATAGAATACTCATGAAAGAAATTGAGGAAGACACAAAGAAATGGAAAAACGTTCCATGCTCATGGATTGGAAGAACAAATATTGTGAAGATGTCAATGCTACCTAGAGCAATCGACACATTCAATGCAATCCCCATCTAAATACCATCCACTTTTTTCAAAGAAATGGAACAAATAATCCTAAAATTTGTATGGAACCAGAAAAGACCCCGCATAGCCAGAGAAATGTTGAAAAAGGAAAGCAAAGCTGGCGGCATCACAATTCCGGACTTCCAGCTCTATTACAAAGCTGTCATCATCAAGACAGCATGGTACTGGCACAAAAACAGACACATAGATCAATGGAACAGAACAGAGAGCCCAGAAATGGACCCTCAACTCTATGGTCAACTCATCTTCGACAAAGCAGGAAAGAATGTCCAATGGAACAAAGACAGTCTCTTCAACAAATGGTGTTGGGAAAATTGGATAGCCACATGCAGAAGAATGAAACTGGACCATTTCCTTACACCACACACAAGAATAGACTCCAAATGGTTGAAAGACCTTAATGTGAGACAGGAGTCCATCCAAATCCTAAAGGAGAACACAGGCAGCAACCTCTTTGACCTCAGCCGAAGCAACTTCTTCCTAGAAACATCGCCAAAGGCAAGGGAAGCAAGGGCAAAAATGAACTATTGGGACTTCATCAAGATAAAAAGCTTTTGCACAGCAAAGGAAACAGTCAACAAAACCAAAAGACAACCGACAGAATGGGAGAAGATATTTGCAAATGACATATCAGATAAAGGGCTAGTATCCAAAATCTATAAAGAACTCATCAAACTCAACACCCAAAGAACAAAGAATCCAATCAAGAAATGGGCAGAAAACACGAACAGACATTTTTCCAAAGAAGACATCCAAATGGCCAAGAGACACATGAAAAAGTGCTCAATATCGCTCAGCATCAGGGAAATCCAAATCAAAACCTCAATGAGATACCACCTCACACCAGTCAGAATGGCTAAAATTAACAAGTCAGGAAACGACAGATGTTGGCGGGGATGTGGAGAAAGGGGAACCCTCCTACACTGTTGGTGGGAATGCAAGCTGGTGCAGCCACTCTGGAAAACTGTATGGAGGTTCCTCAAAAAGTTGAAAATAGAGCTACCATATGATCCAGCAATTGCACTACTGGGTATTTACTCCAAAGATAGAAAAGTAGGGATCCGAAGGGGTATGTGCACCCCGATGTTTATAGCAGCAATGTCCACAATAGCCAAACTGTGGAAAGAGCCAAGATGTCCATCGACAGATGAATGGATAAAGAAGAGGTGGTATATATATACAATGGAATATTATGCAGCCATCAAAAGGAATGAGAGCTTGCCATTTGCAACGACGTGGATGGAACTGGAGGGTATTATGTTGAGTGAAATAAGTCAAACAGAGAAAGACATGTATCATATGATCTCACTGATATGAGGAATTCTTAATTGCAGGAAACAAACTGAGGGTTGTTGCAGTGGGGGGTGGGGTGGGAGGGATGGGGTGACTGGGTGATAGACACTGGGGAGGGTATGTGCTCTGGTAAGCGCTGTGAAGTGTGCAAGACTGTTGAATCTCAGATCTGTACCTCTGAAACAAATAATGCAATATATGTTAAGAAAAAAAAGAAGAAGAAGAAGGTAGCGGGAGGGGAAGAATGAAGCGGGGGAAATCGGAGGGGTAGACGAACCATGAGAGACGATGGACTCTGAAAAACAAACTGAGGGTCCTAGAGGGGAGGGAGGTGGGAGGATGGGTTAGCCTGGTGGTGGGTATTGAGTAGGGCACATTCTGCATGGAGCACTGGGTGTTATGCACAAACAATGAATCATGGAATACTTCATCTAAAACTAATGATGTAATATATGGGGATTACCATAAGAATAAAAAAATAATGAAAGAAAAAAAAAGAAGAAAGAAAGAAAGAAAAAGAAAGAAAGAAAGAAAGAAAGAAAGAAAGAAAGAAAGAAAGAAAGAAAGAAAGAAAGAAAGAAAGAAAGAGATAATTTGAGGAACAGGCAGCAGAGGAGACCACTCATCCTGAGCCCAAAAGAATCCCTTTCCCTTCTTCCACGACTGAACAACATCTCGTCTCATATTGGAAGCAAATCTTAAAATACAAATACCACAGAATCCCCAAATATGGGCACAAGTTCTTGTCAGATCTTAATTTATGTTTCAACGTAGACGTGGGGAGGAGGACAGGGTTCCATGTGTGGAAGAGAGGAGAATATGACTGGATTGCAGGACAGAAAAATTACATGAAAGAATATAGAAAGAGAAGAATCTTACATAGTTTTCTAGGTAACTAGGACTCCTTTGCTTGACCCCACAGAGTAGCTTCTAACAGTTAACCTCCATGAAAATATTCAAGACTTGGATGTTGCTAGCTCTGTCCCTTGACTTTTTTGTTTTCACAATATGCATTTAGATATTTTCCTCAGGATGATAGGAATCTTTTTATCACAATATCAATAGCTTTGTATAAGATACAACTCAATGAATACGTTTGTCAATTAAGGATGAGGACAAGTTGGTCTTTTAGTTCTTTTTTCATCAAATGAGGACTATGTAATGATGTAACACATTTTTCTCTCTGCTCAGGCTCCTAGACTATCAGAATATTTAAAATATCTTATCTCATCTTTCTAGTACAATTATCTTTCCCTGTCTAACACTTTCAATCACATTTTTTTTTTTACTTTAACAGACCTGTGCTAACTATATCTGTTTCCCCAAAATTATTTGGAATCCTTTAGAAATTTGGGCGTACACATGTGTACACATGTACTTGAATGTGTGTATATAATTTTCACATATATGCAATTTTGTGACAAGGCAGGTCTATGTATAAAATAAAATATGTGAGGCAAATGGAAAATACTCAGTCATGTAGATAGATAAGTGTCGAGAAGATAGACATGGAGATATTCTAGATACATTACAATATAATGTGCAAGAAGAGATAGATAGACTGGCATAGAGATAGTAGCACTTTACTAACAGAATTCCTTTGTGTTTCTTCAGTGTATCTAAGAACATGTACTATTTGGTACAATTTAGAATTTATAAATGATTGCCAAATAATTGTTATTTCATATTTGTATTTCAAAATGCAGTGGTGGTGGTAATAATCTGAGGCAAATCTTTTAACTTTGTCCTTAACCATTACTTCCTCATCACCAGCTGTAATATAGGATGATCAGAATTTCTGATGATGGTAATTTGTCTTGATAGATGATAATTTTATCAGGGTAACAATAAAGAGAAAGCTTGCTCTGTAAAATAAATAAATAAATAAATAAACCTCAATGAGATACCACCTCACACCAGTCAGAATGGCTAAAATTAACAAGTCAGGAAACGACAGATGTTGGCGGGGATGCGGAGAAAGGGGAACCCTCCTCCACTGTTGGTGGGAATGCAAGCTGGTGCAGCCACTCTGGAAAACTGTATGGAAGTTCCTCAAAAAGTTGAAAATAGAGCTACCATACGATCCAGCAATTGCACTACTGGGTATTTACCCCAAAGATAGAAAAGTAGGGATCCGAAGGGGTACGTGCACCCCGATGTTTATAGCAGCAATGTCCACAATAGCCAAACTGTGGAAAGAGCCAAGATGTCCATGGACAGATGACTGGATAAAGAAGAGGTGGTATATATATACAATGGAATATTATGCAGCCATCAAAAGGAATGAGAGCTTGCCATTTGCAACGACGTGGATGGAACTGGAGGGTATTATGTTGAGTGAAATAAGTCAAACAGAGAAAGACATGTATCATATGATCTCACTGATATGAGGAATTCTTAATCGCAGGAAACAAACTGAGTGTTGTTGGAGTGGGGGGTGGGGTGGGAGGGATGGGGTGACTGGGTGATAGACACTGGGGAGGGTATGTGCTCTGGTAAGCGCTGTGAATTGTGCAAGACTGTTGAATCTCAGATCTGTACCTCTGAAACTAATAATGCAATATATGTTAAGAAAAAAAAAAAAGAAGAAGGAGAAGGTAGCGGGAGGGGAAGAATGAAGCGGGGGAAATTGGAGGGGTAGACGAACCATGAGAGACGATGGACTCTGAAAAACAAACAGGGTTCTGGAGGGGAGGGAGGTGGGAGGATGGGTTAGCCTGGTGGTGGGTATTGAGGAGGGCACATTCTGCATGGAGCACTGGGTGTTATGCACAAACAATGAATCATGGAACACTTCATCTAAAACTAATGATGTAATGTATGGGGAATAACATAAGAATAAAAAAAAATAATTAAAATAAATAAATAAATAAATAAATAAATAAATAAATAAATAAATAAATAAATAAGAAGGCCAGAAGGGAAAAAAAAATAAAAAGAAAGGCAGAAGGGCAGGATGCCAAAGAGCTCTGAGGCAGACACAGGCAAAGAGTCATGGGCATGAGCCAGTGACACTGAACATGGAGAAAAGGCACCAGGGGCAAGGAGGTTGAGGAAACTTCAGAGTTGGAATTGACCATGAGAGAGTGACTCATGAGAATGATCGCTAATGGAGGAAAAAGGAAAACAAAGACTCAAGTGCCAAAATCCTCACAGGGATGCAGTGAATGACCAGAATACCGAAGATGCCAGCAAGGGAAAAGATGCTAATGAGCACTTAGATAATCTAGTACTACCATAAAAAAACAATTCAAACAAAAGGCATCAATAGATGCTAAAGCTATTGGATGAAAAAAATCAGATGAAAAACAAGACACTGATATTTCCACAAAGTATTAATTACAGAAGGGAAAAGAGCAACTTCACAGTGGGGAAGCCTGATGGACATCACCTCAATCGAGTGATCAAAGTGAAGAGCAAAAGTAATGGGACAAAGTGAAATCAAGCACCACCTAACAGGATGAAATGAGAAGGGCACAGCATTGATACTGCTGTGGGGGTTTTCCTGATGTGTCCTTCTGATTGGATTCAGGTTATGCATTTTTGGCAGCAACATCAGAGATGTGTTATCAAGAAAATGAAAATGAGGAAAACTTTTATAAAATAACTAGACCCTAATCTTCAAAAGTTTCAACATCATGAAAGTTAAGAATAGATTGAAAAAACGTTCCAGACTGAAGGAGATAAAAGAAACATCGCAACAAAATGCAGTATGTGCTTCTGAATTGGGTCCTTTGCTATAAAGGAAGGGCACTATTCAGAGAGTTGGCAAAACTTGACTGAAGTTTTTAGATGAAGGGTATACAGGAGTATTTCATATTACTCTAACTTTTCTGTAAAATTAAAATTATTTCATAATAAAATAATAATTTGTGAAAGTCTAGAAATAAGCCTAAAGTGAGCAAAAGAATAAGCTAAAACTACTCATGAATCTAAATAACTAATGAGATTAAATGATATTCTACATAAAATTATGTGAAAAAGAGCCTAATTTTTAAAGACTTCCCCAATGTTTTTTGCCTCCCCGTAATAGTCTTTTGCAGATTTTCCATCATATTGACCCAAGGGAGGGAAGAGCAATACCATCTGAGAAGGAAGAATGTTTGAGCAGAGTTAGAATACCCACCATATCATTTCCACATGTTAAGTAATTAATTAACTCATGTTGTATAAGTGCGCCCCTCGTGCCTTTGATGAATGGGATGCCAGTTAGTAGTTGCTCAGCCTTCTATTTTAAACAGTCTATTTTTATATGTACATTCATTCAATTGAAGGTTTAAACTCCTGATCGGGACAGTTGCTCCCCTTCGAAGAAATGCCACACACACACAATTGCACCCCATGATGGAAAGGTATGAGAACAAGCACATACCCACACGCCCCTCATAACAACTGTGCTGCTTCCACCACACCCTGGGGACACTGTGCAAACTTCTAGTGCTGTCTCTGTTATCTGTCCTACAAAGTTCTCATTTTTACCTTTCTGGTCCCTGTGAGACTCCTCAGGTATGCTGTCAAGGGGGAGTAGTAGGTCCTCAGCATGTCTGCCCAGATTGAAGACCAGGGTTCTATCTCAGACCACCCATGTGGGTGCTTTCTCAAGCAATGCTGACATAGCCTGTCAGTGGAGCATTGCAAGCAGTGCTCAGCCAGACCAGCACTTCCCTGCCAGCCTTGCAAACCTATCACCCTGATGTTATGCATCTTTTTTTTAATTCTAGCTTGAAATACAAAAGTGAGCAATGACTTGTTTGTTCTAAGCCAAACCCAAACTACCTGTACCCATGCAGGGACAGAAAAGTACTTCCACTTAGTATCTCAAAAATATTATCTTTATGAGATGAGATTTTCTTTCAAATAAAATCAACAGGAGGTAACAGTGGGAATGGCAGAGTAAGAACTGGTAAAAATTTTCTTCTCCATAAAAGCAACAAAAATTCAGAAAAAATTGTCAAAATAATATTTTCAGAACTTTAGAAATTAACCAATCTGCAACAATCCAAAGAGCACTTCTTGGGGGGAAAAAAGGCTGAATCTTTTTTCTCTTTTTTTTGAGTATAGTTGACACACAATATTACATTAGTCTCAGGTGTACAACATTAGTGATTCAACAAACTTATACATAATGCTATGCTTGTCACAAGTGTAGCTACCATCTGTTACCATGCAATGCTATTACAATGTCATTGACTCTATTCTTATGCTGTGCCTTTTATTCCCATGACTTATTCATTCCAGAACTAGAAGCCTGTAATTCCCACCCCCCTTCACCCATTTTGCCCTTCTTCAGCCCCCCCTCCCCTCTGGCAACTATCAATTTGTTATAGGTCTGATTCTGCTTTTTGTTTGTTTATTCATTTGTTGTTTTTAGATTCCACATATGAGTGAAATCATATAGTATTTCTCTTTCTCAGTCTACTTATTTTACTTAGCACAATACCCTCTATGTCCATCCATGTTCTCACAAATGGCATAATCTCATCTTCTTTGGGGAAATATAATATATCCTCTGTCATATGTAGAATTTAAGAAAGAAAACAAATGAACATATGTGAAAGGGAAAAAGAAAAAAAAAGGAGTAAAGAACTTCTGAAACTCAACACCCAAAAAACAAATAATGTAGTCAACAAATGTGCAGAAGACATGAACAGACACTTCCCCAAAGACATACAAATGGCTAATAGACACATGTAAAAATCAACATCACTAACCATCAAGAAAATACAAATCAAAACCACAATGAGATACCACCTTATACCAGTTAGAATGGCAAAAATTAACAAAACAGGAAACAACAAATGTTGGTGAGGATGTGGAGAAAGGGGAACCCTCTTACACTACTGGTGGGAATGCAAGCTGGTACAGCCACCCAGGAAAACAGTATGGAGGTTCCTCAAGATGTTAAAAATAGAACTACCCTACAATCCAGCAATTACACTACTAGGTTTTTACCCCAAAGATACAGATGTAGTGAAAAGAAGGGTCACATGCACCCCAATGTTCAGAGCAGCAATGTCCACAATAGCCAAACTGTGGAAGGAGCCAAGATGCCTTTCAACAGATGAATGGATATAGAAGATGTGGTTCATATATACAATGGACTATTACTCAGCCATCAGAAAGGATGAATACCCATCATTTGCATCAACCTGGATGGAACTGGAGGAGATTATGCTAAGTGAAACAAGCCAAGCAGAGAACGACAATTATCATATGGTTTCACTCATATGTGAAACATAAGGAATAGTGCAGAGGACCATAGGGGAAGGGAGGGAAAACTGAAGGGGGAGAAATCAGAGAGGGAGTCAAACCATGAGAGACTATGGACTCTGGGAAACAAACTGAGAGTTTCAGAGGGGAGAGGCGTGAAGGGATGGGGTTGCTGGGTGATGGGTATTAAGGAGGGCACATATTGTGATGAGCACTGAGTGTTATACGAAACTAATGAATCATTGAACACTACATCAAAAATTAATGATGTACTATACAGTGGCTAACTGAACATAATTTTAAAAAAAGGATAGAAGTAAACAAACCATGAGTGACTCTTAAGAGCAGAGAATAAACTGAGGGTTGATGGAGGGAAGTGGGTGGGGGGTGGGCTAGGTGGGTGATAGGTATTAAAGAAGGCATTTGCTGTGATGAGCACTGGGTGTTGTATGTAAGTGATGAATCACTGAATTCTACTCCAGAAACCTATATTGCACTATATGTTAACTAACAAAATTTAAATTAAAAAGTTAAATTAATTAAATTAAATTTTTAAAAAAGGACATCTCTGTCAATTCACTAAGCTAACAGAACAGAGAATTCCATGGCAACACACAATAAATAATACAGACTTAAAATTTATTCAGGAAAGTCACTAAACAACAGCAACAACAATAAACATTAGGAAGGGAGAAGAATATCCCCCTCAGGAAAGAACCTTAGGAAGAAACTCTGATTCCCAGAGTTTCCACATTATACCATTTAAAATGTCCAATTTCAACAAAAACTTATGAGACATGCAAAGGCATGTATGGCCCATATACAGGGGGAACATGGTAATAGGCACCCTCCCTGAAGAAGGACAGACATTGGATTTCCTAGGCAAAAACTTTAAATCAGCAATTTTAAACATGTTCAAAGAACCAAAGGAAACCTTATTAATTTAGTTAGTGAGTTAGTTATTTTTAGAGAGAGAGAGGGAGTGTGTTGGGGGGGCAGAGGGAAAGGGAGAGAGAGAATCTTAAGCAGGCTTCACATCCAGTACAGAGCAGGACACAGGGCTTGACCTTGAGGTCAGGACCTGAGCCAAAATCTAGAATCAGACCCTAAACCAACTGAGCCACCCAGGTGCCCCAGGAAATCATATTTAACCATATTTAAAGAACTATATGAAAGTATGAGAAAGTATATCTCATAAAATAGAGAATATCAATAAAGAGAAAGTATTAAAAAGAACAAATGGAAATTCTATAATTTAAATTACAACAAATGAAATAATTCCAGTAGAGTGGCTCAATAGCATGTGCAGAAAGAAAGTCTATAAACTCATAATTCTACAGACAGTAAAATGACTCTTCAGAATAAAGAGAGAAAAATGGGAAGCTCTAAGCCTTCATTCCCCCCACAGAAACATAGAAAAGAGAGAGAGAGAGAGAAAGAAAGAGGAAGGAAGGAAGGGAGGGAGGAAGGGAGGAAGGGAGGAAGGGAGGAAGGGAGGAAGGGAGGAAGGAAGGAAGGAAGGAAGGAAGGACCAGAAGCTTTCTGAACCAAATTTGTAGGAGCTCTGGAAAACAGTCAAAGGTTTACAGCAATCAAGCAAAAGCCCAAACAGTAAAAAGCCATCTTCAAAAGGGTAGAAAAGTTTTGGGGCATTTTACTTGCCTTTGACCCACACCCTCCCTGGTGTGGAGGTGATCTGGGTCTTAAGCAGGTGGCAGTCTTGTTCTCAGTTCCCCCAACCCTACAAACTAGAGGGAACAAGAAAGACTTCTTTTAAAATGTACTGAGTATGTCCATTCTAAGTTGTCTGGGGGCTACTTGAAAGATTCATGCATGATGAAAAGTGCTCATTTCTGTTTCACATACCTCAGAGTGCAAGTGGGAAAAGCAGCAGGCACTGCTCATAAAACCTTCTGGGTGGACTACAAACCCACAAACACCTGGGGCAAGAGATTATAGGTAGAAATATGCAATAGATCATCTAAGGCCAGAGAAGAAACTGGGGTAACTGTCTCTGAGAAATTAGGACATTCAAAAGTAGCCATGTATACAAGGGAATTTATAAAGACACACACATACCCAGGCCAGACATATGCTCAGAAAATTCCTGAGAAAAACTTAAACTTTTACTTCAAGCTGATCCATAACTCAGAGGAAGTCCAGCTCAGTGTAAAGAAAGAGGAGAAGGGCTGGAGACTGAATTCAATCACCAATGGCCAATGATTTAATCAATCATGCCTACATACTGGAACCTCTGTTTTAAAAACAAAACAAAACAAACAACAACAACAAAAAATGCTAAACTAAAAGACAGGAGAGCTTCCAAGTTGGTGAATGCTTCAAATTGCTGGGAAGGTGGTGCACCTGGAGAGTGCATAAAGCTCTGTGCCACTCCCATCCCCATATCTTGCCCTATGCATCCCTTCCATTTGGCTGTTCCTGAGTTGCATCCTTTACAATAAACCAGTAAGCATAAGTAAAGTCTATTCCTGAGTACTGTGAGTTATTCTAGCAAATTAGCAAACCTGAGGAGGGGGTCATGAGAACCCACAATTTATAGTCAATCAGATAGATGTACAGGAGGCCCAGTGAGGACAGTTCTGTGGGACTGAGCCCTTAACTTGTGGGATCTGACACTAACTCCAGATAGTGTCAGAATTGAACTGAATTGTTGGACATCCATTTGGTGTTTGCAAAGAATCAGAGAATTGGTTGGTGTAAAAAGGAAAAAAAACTTCATTTGGTGTCAGCAGTGCTATAAGTAAAATAGTGCACATGACATCATTTCAAATCAGATTGTTATAACTTAAGGATGTTAGAGGTAATCCTGATGCAACCACAAAGAAAATGTCTATAAAAAATGGAAATGAAAAGGAAATCAAATGTGTCACTATAAAAAAATCAATTAAACACAGAAAAAGCAGTAATGGAGAAAATAAAGGA